>NC_044033.1:413558271-414183271 GCF_901765095.1 Microcaecilia unicolor
TGCATTTAATTGGAGACTCACCAAGCATGATAGGAGAAATAAGAACGGAAGCCATCTAACTAAAAGAAATTCCATTATGGACTAGTTAGATTGGATAAGACTTGAAAGGAAAGAGAAAGGGGATCGGACTTGATATACCGCCTTTCTGTGGTTACAATCAAAGCGGTTTACATATTATATACAGGTACAGGGCAATGGAGGGTTAAGTGACTTGCCCAGAGACACAAACTTTGATGGATTAAGATCCAAAAGACACTATGATAATAGTAAGAAGAAAAGGAGAAAAATTACTGACTAAAGTGACAGACTAACCAAACTAGAATTATGTGTGACATCACTCTAAAGTAACATGATTGGATGATTACAGCAACCTGGTTATTATGAAATATTACTACAATAAAGCTTGGTCATAAACATGAGTTTGTGGAAGTTTACCAACAGTTATAAAGGCCTTTACCTGCACACTTGAAGTTCTGAGAATCCAGTCCTTTTCCTGTGGGTATGTGTGGGTCAAGCACTGTAACAAAGAACTGTCTTCTCTCACCACAACCTGTGAATTCCTGCCCCAGTCCCTATTCAATGGCTCATCGGCTGCTTCTAAATAAGACGTCAGGGCCCCTCGAATAAGCTCCCGCCAGGCCTTAGCTTCCTTGGCGCTCTCAGCCTGTAGTCGCAATGAGGTCTTTGAGGTTACAACTCTGAAGAAAGCAGGGCCTCCAAGGCTGGCATCTGGAAGGATGTCTCGAATTATGTTAATTCCATAGACCTGGCACAGGGTCTTTGTGCAGTCTATCACCACAAAACACTTCAAAGCCTCCAAGGACAAAGAGAAAATGAAGCGGCTCCAGCTCCGATCCACTCTCATGTACAGAACAGATTCCTTGAATGCATCCTGTTCCACAGACAGCCCTGATGGCCAGTCGAACACAAGTGGAGAACCAGCTGGATTCATGGTGTGTTACTGTCAGATTCTGGGGACTTCAGGACTTCCCAGGTCTCTTCTTGCTGGGGGCGACATTTCTGCAGCACCTCCTCCCTCCAGTCTGTCCACCCAGTCCTCAGCTTCCCGTAGGTACAGCTTCTTGTTTGGGAGAAAGAGATCAAAGCGGCCATCGGCATGAGCCGGCCCTACTGCCTCACACCGGAGCAGGGAGCAGTTCTCAGTGCAGGTTCGGTCCTCAGCATTTAGGCAAAGGCGAAACTCAAAGGCTGAAAGCTCACAGTAGAATTCCTTCCCGATACTCATGGTCCCACGATGTTCCAAATTACCCAACTTCAAGAGTCCCCGGAAGGGGTTTGAGAACCCTATCTGCCTGCACTACGGACCGGGGGGGGGGGGGGAGCAGGAGGTACTGTGTGGCTGCGGCGCATGCAGCAGCTGAGCCTCTTATTTTAGTGCGAGTCACGCGAGAACAAGGCTGAGGCAGCGCAGGAGGACCGGAAGTTAAAAGCTGCCGAGACTGGCAAAACGCAGGTGGGTGGAACGTCAGCTAAGCAGGTTGCCACCACGACGGCAGAAAAGCTGTGGCCCGTTCAGCTGCCGCTTTGCTGTGTACTTTTCGCTGGCGCAAAACTGGGTGGGCCTGAGCTGAGATTGGGTGGCCCACCCAATACAGGCCCACCCGTAGCTACGCCCCTGGATGCCAGTGTTTTTGCCAAAGTTCAGCCTGTTGATGGGGCTACATCGTATCCAGAGTTCCCCAAGACAGAAGCTGGAACCAATCTTACTGGAGTACAGAAGATAGAAGGAGTTGTGCCTAGCCTGGAACATGGTTTGGAGTCCAGCTCAGTCTCGCCAAGTGAAACCTGGAGATGACTACTTTGGGGGTTAGAAAAAACCTTGTAAGGTCACCTTAGAGGAATGGGATGCTATTGGACAGCTAGAGAACTCCTTTTTGAAGAGACTTAATAAGATTGGTTCTGGCCAAGACTCACTGTAGTCTAAGGTGACATACCATGGGGACCTTTTACAACATGAAAGTGTAGTTCAGAGGTTGGGAACTGAGTTTCAGACTTTAAAAGAGTGCCATGCTTTATTGCCTAAGGATAGGTTCATCACCCATGAAAAACTGGAAACTTCAGAGAACTGAGCATCATCAAATTTATGATGCCTTATTTTCCACAAACCACCAGTTTTGATGCCTGTGGACATGTTTAAAAAATATCTAATGAAGATACTGCAGATTCCCAGGAAACTGTTGCTGCCTCTTGTAAGATCGTTTTATATAGACTGACGTAGCTCTGAGCAGCATGAAGCAAGAAAAGAAGGGGCAGTTAAGAAGTAGCCTAATGGTTAGTGCAGTTTCCTGGGAACCAGGGGAACTGGGTTCAATTTCCACTGCAGCTCCTTGTGACTCTAGGCATGTCACTTAATCTCACTGTATTCTAATTCTTGGCATTTATATCCCATTTCTGTCATTAAAGAATCTACCCCCCCCCCCCTATTTACTAAAGCTTGGCTCGCGCTATCTGCAGCAGGGCCCTTAGGAATAAAATGGGTCCTGCTGCAGATAACTCGAGCTAAGCTTTAGTAAACAACCCCCTAAAAGGGTTACAAAAGATGTAATATACAAGTTTTGATGTAATTTTGCTTTGGAAAGCATTGAAAACTATTTGATAAATAGCTGATTTTTGTTGTATTTTCACATTTTATTGGTTGAGTATAAAGAATACACAACCAATAAAATCTGAAAATACAACAAAAATCAGCTATTTATCAAATAGTTTTCAATGCTTTCCAAAACAAAATATATCCAGAAAGAGTACATATTTGCTCCGGAATTGAATTCCAAATCTTATTAGATTGGTATATAAATCTACCATGTAAAATTATTTTAAATCAAACTTTCTTGGTTGTTGGAAAACCCAATAATAGAGTAACACAGAAACGGGAATTCTCACAGTAGACTGGATACATTAATAACTGGGTATGAACAATGATCATGTAAGATTTTAAATATTGTACAAGTAATCAAACACAACACGTGCTCGAAATGGCAACCAATGCAAGTTTCTCAATAAAGGTACCAGGTACAAAATAAATACCTGCATGTAATATATAAAAGTCGCTTTGACTTATAGAAAGGCAGGATATCAAATCCCATCCTCTTTCCCTTTCTGGTTTTCTGGAAGGGTCAAGCCCTGTGATATCTAAAGCCACCTTGATTACTTCCTTTGCTTTGGAGCCAGAAAAAACCGGGTCCTAAGATTGTGTCTGTCATAAGAAAATGTTTTCTTGGCTTAGAAGGTAGTGATATTTCCTGACCTCTCTAGAGGCACTCAAGCTTAGGCAAAAGGCATTTTTGGCTCTTAAGCCACAGCTTTTGGCAGCTGGAGCGTTGTTTTTCCTACAATTTCCATGTATAAATTTTGTAAAATTTGAAGCTCAAATGTTTGTTTTTGGTTCCTGACCAGTTTAAGAATTTTCTTGAAACTTCCTAGTCTAATATTGGTATCTACCCCTAACTATAATGTGAATTGAATAGCTCATTCGATGGTAAATAATGGCTTTTTGATTACTAGTACTGGAAAATTAAGGATATTTGTTATGGAACAGTTCCCTGCTTAACTAGTATTTCTGTGCTCCTCCTTTATTTAGATTTCCTTACTTATTAAGTCTAGTCATTTAATATTCCTTATATGTAAGTCTCCTTTTATGCAATTATATGGTACAGTTATTGTTGTTATAAGGAATATTTTTCTGATGTCAAGATGTTCTTGATTTACAGTTGTAAAATTATACATATAAACGTTAAAAAAAGAGGGAATTCAAATCTGCTCCACTAGGAGAGAGGCTAGTATTTTATCATTCTGGTTCCTAAGAAAATCAAAGAATTTTGACCCATCCTGGATGTAAAGCACCTGAACACATTTCAAGGTGATTTACCTAGGTCAGTGGTTTCTGGAGAAACATAATTGCTTTTTCTCCCTCTATTTCATGTACGTTTCTCTTCTGCATATTCATTTTCTATATTATGAAAACCTCACTGGCTATGAATCCCACAAAGCAGGTCTGGACACCACTGCTCTAGGTAACATTTTCTCTCTGCTCTATCAAAGGGACTGGCTCTCTCCTCTGGCTCCAGAAGACCTACTACCATAGGTGTCACATGACACCTCTCAGGGTAGAAGCAGGAGCATGCATTTCCTTTTTTTTTTTTTTTTCCTCTGGCCCTTTAGTTTACCTTCCAATCCACAGTTCAACAAATGTCTGGGTGTCATCATGGCAAACATACTGTGATATCTCCTGTTGGGGCACCTCCTTCTTGCCCTAGGGATAAGGTTTTCACTACAGCTCTGGGAAGCCTCCCCCCACCTTTTCGGCTGCCAGAACGAGGCGCAAATGAAGAACAGTCAGTAAGATGCAGGTTCTTTAATATGTCTAAACTAAACAGCATATATCAAATTGTCATAAAAGTACATTCTACATACTCCTGCAACCTCTTACATCTTCTGCCTGACCTTGCTCAAACACACAATCCAGGTCAGGTTTTCCTACAGTATTATAAATCATAGCTCTTAACACAGCTTACTTTACAAACAAGCAATCAATGGACCTTTTCCCCATATCATTTGTAATAAGGATTATAATCACATTCCTTTTCAACTAAGCCAGTAGCTATGTGGTATTCATTATTAACTGACGCTTCCCCCACCTTACAAACTCAAGGTTAAACAATTTTGTTTCACCTACTAAATTAGCTACAGGGGTTTGGCTTTTCCACTAGCCCTTCCCCCACTGTGGTATCCTGACCAGGGTATTCTATGCACCATTGTTTCCACAGACTTCTATACATCAGACCCCTGTACCTTTTACCACATCATTCAGGAGAGCAAACACAAACAACTGTCTGGGAATTTACCTTAACTTGTGGGAATCCTCTGGATTAAGTGGAATTTACCCCTCAAAACTTAGCTCCTTGTCTCTTACAGATTGAATCCTCCGGTTCCTATAAGAACCACATAAGAATAGACATGCTGGGTCAGACCAATGGTCCATCTAGCCCAGTATCCTGCTTTCAACAGTGGCCAATCCAGGTCACAAGTACCTGGCAGAAACCAAATTAGCAGCAAAATTCCATGCTGGTTTCTCCCATGTCTATCTCAATAACAAACTATGTACTTTTCCTCCAGGAACTTGTCTAAAACTTGTATTTAAACCTAGACACGCTAACCACTGTTACCACATCCTCCGGCAAAGAGGTCCCGAGCATAACTATTGTTTGAGTGAAAAAATATTTCCTCCTATTTCTTTTAAAAGTATTTCCATGTAACTTCATTGAGTGTCCCCTGGCCTTTGTACTTTTGAAAGAGAGAAAAAACAAAAGTGATTCACTTTTACCCATTCTATATCGCTCAGGATTTTGTAGACCTCAATCATATCCCCCCTCAATTGTCTCTTTTTTAAGCAGAAGAGCCCTAACCTCTTTAGCCTTTCCTAATATGAGAGGAGTTCCATCCCCTTTATCACTTTGGTCGCTCTTTGAACCTTTTCTAATTCCGCTATATCCAGTGGTGTGTTGGAAAATTTTTAACAACAGGCTCTGTCTCCGGGCATAGCCAGCCGTACAGTGTGGGGGGGGGGGGGAGGCCGAGGTGGATTGGAGGGCAACGCACTTCTCAGTCTCCCCTGCGCCCCCCATGCGAGCATGCAAGGCATACCTTTGCTGGCAGGGATGCCAACTATCTTTCTCTTTTGATCTAGGCACAGGAAAAAAAAGATTTTAAATGCTCCCAGGTTTCAACCTAATTCATGTTTAATGTGGGAATATAAATCTCATAAATAACTTAAAGAAAGTAAATAGATAGAAACTCTGGATGTTGAGCACCTGATTTCTCATAACATGATATCTGTTTTAGTGGCTCTTTCCAGGAGAAAAGAAAAATTTCTGGATGAATACAACACGTGCTAGAGTGTCCCTATTACCTGCCCCTCCTCCAAATGACACACTAATTACGATTTATAACAATTTACTACTCTACCTATGAAAAGCTGGCATGTTTGAACATATAAGTGAGATTAAATAAACATGCTACCATCATTAAAGAACGACAACATGGATGCAGCAGCTCAGAGGACTGTTTGATTTGTTTGGGATGATGGCTGCGCAGGGTAGGGAAAACAGACAAACCTCTGAGGAATCTTGACAATATGTCTTCTTTGAGCTGCAGCCCTGCATTCACTGTTGTCGGCTTCCTTTCTTCTCCCGGGCTGGTACATCGGTGGCCTGAAGCAAGAACCTTGAGCTGCGATCCTCATGTTTGTGGCAGGCAAAACAAAAAACAGTATGAAACTGTGTGCGCGGGGCCGTAGCCCTGCACGCGCTGCTGCCGGGCCGGCTTTCTTCCTCCTCCCTCCCCTCAGTATGTAACTTCCTGTTTTGGAGAGGGAGGAGGAAGGGAGCCGGCCCGGCAGCAGCACACGCAGGGCTACGACCCCGCACATGGTTTCATGGTCTTTTTTATTTTGCTGCGAGCGAGGGTCATCGGACTAGGAGTGAGAGACGTCCAGCCATAGGGCAGCTGGAGCTGACGCTGCCAGGAAGGGACCTGAGCCACCCCAGCTCGAATTTTGGGAGCCGGTTGTTAAAGTTTAACAACCGGCTTCCAAAATTCTTTAAAAAATAACAAATGTCTCTGGCGAGCCAGTGCGAGCCGGCTCCAGCACACCACTGGCTATATCTTTTTTTGAGATACGGTGACCAGAATTGAACGCAATATTCATGGTAAGGTTGCACTATGGAGCAATATGGCATTGTAAAATTCTTGGTTTTATTTTGCATCCCTTTCCTAATAATTCCTAGCATCCTGTTTCCTAGCCTCAAGGAATCCTGCTCCCTCTTCCCAGGTACTGAACCTTCTCTTTAGTAGCCTACTGGAGTACTGCCCCCCTCTTTGTTTATCTTCAGGCTGGGGCTTCTTTCGCAACAGAATTACCAACCCTGCTTTCCATCCCTTACTGTCCAGGCATGTGAGCTGACAGGATTGAGCCTTGCCCAGTGCTCTAACCTTAAAGAGCCCTCCCCTGTTCTAGATTTCTCTGCTTCCCCCCAATCCCTACTCCCTGGATATGCAAGCCCCTCCCCCCATGCTATCGGGCTTACTGTTCATTTGCTTGGTGGTCCAGGGAGAAAATGGGCAGGACTGGTGCCTACTCATTCATGCCCATTGTGGCAGCCTCCTAAAAATGTCTACCATGACCTCCAGTGGCAGCCTTGCGGTACTTTGAAGAGATCGTGGGGGTGGGAAGGGGGAGTCCAGATGTTCCAGGGGGAGTTGCCAGGGAGGGATGGGGATGGCACAACGTTAGTTGAGGACTCGGAAGTTAACGGATACTGGCTGATATTCTGATCGGTGCCTGGTTGACTTTACTGCATAAAGTTAGGACAGCCTTTTTTCTGTCCTAACTTTGTGTGGTTTCTCATTCGATTAGCAGACTGAAAATCTAACCAGCTAGGTTACTGCACTACTTGAACTCTGCCCCTAGACCACCCACAAACTAGCCAGTTTCAGCATGCGCGGGGTTAGAGGAAATAACTGGACAGTGCCGCTGAATATCCCCATATAGCCTCAAACAGGCAATTTAAATGACCAGGAGCCTTTCCTGGCCATTTAAATCACTTTGAATATTGGACCCAAAGTTTCTAGGTAATAGAATTTAAAAAGTTTGGACAAGTTCCTGGAGGAAAAGTCCATAAACCATTAAGTTAAAAAAGCCTCAGCATGGAATCTAGCTATTTTTGGGTATCCTGCCAGGTACTTATAACCTGGATTAGGCATTGCTGAAAACAGGAAACTGGGCTTGATGGACCTTTGTTCTGACCCACTATAGCATTACTTGTGTTAACATGTTCTTACTATGGAGATAGTTTATAACAAATCATGTCTAGCAGAATCCCTATGAAATCCAAATGAGGTGTTGAGCTCAAAAAACACTTGGGAAAGGCAAGGCTTTTTCACTCAGTCTCTCAACATGTTCTCTCCCCCGCCCCCACGTTTTAATAGCTATTACGCAGATGCCAGTCTTGAACCTGTGACATTTGAGTTGATGGTGTAGCTGTTCTATCTCTTGATGAATGGACTAGACTCATAGGGCCAATGCTCAAAACTACCGCTGGTGTTAACATGCACACTGTAGTCCTCCTAATGAACACATAGTTTCACCGTACTTTTAAATTCAAGCTGAAACCATTACCACAGACTGCATTTAATATGCATCTAAATGCATATTAACATGGTCAATATCCACCCTGCAGCCATGTAATTTAAAAAAAAAGTTTCTCATGCATGTTTAAGCATGAGAAACTTTATGTCAGGTCCAGAGCAGCGTAGAAGGGTTGGTTGATTGGAGCGGGTGCCTAGCAGCACCCCTTCTCTCCCTCTAACCTGACTACCCTAGACTGTTTCCCGCTCCCCCCCCCCCAAGCTGAGCTGACCCACCCCTGATTATTAAATAAAAAAGACTCCCGGGTGGTCTAATGGACCCCAGGGGCCCTCTTCCTCGCACCCTCACACAAACAAATATCCCTAGTGAAATGGTCCACTCCCTCCCACCATCCTATAAAACAAAACTTTTCTGGTCTAGTGTTCCCCCCCATCTCATTTAAAAAAAAAAAAACCCCTTCTCTACCAGTCTTGTGCTCTCCCACCCCGTGACCCCAACCCAAGGCCTCCCTGTACCTGGAAAGAAAGGAGGAGCAACAATGCCCACTCGTTCCTGCCTCTGGGCGCTGTTATTTTCAAAATTATGACGTCTCAGCGTGCAGCATGGTGCATCCTGGATGCATTGGGCAGGGCCTGTCTCCATTACAGAAGCCATGCTGATTGCATAGAACAAACAAGAGAAGCTGGTTTCTAGGAACAAAAATATGCTGGTTTAATGAAAAATTTCAAGAAAATGAAGGAGCTGGGCTTATACCCTGAAGAAGCCTGAATGCTGTCGAGTGAAATGGTGGCTTCGGGTCTAAAGTTAAGTTTTCCTAGCTCTACATCAACTGTTTTTTTGCACCCAGTATTGATTATATAATTAGAAAAGTTTAGAACTGGAATTAGAATAAAGGTTTTAAAGCACATTTATTAGAAACACAAAGTGAACACAAAGTGTGTACAGGAATTAGAGCACATGAAAGATTGCACAAAAAATGACGGAGTTTATGACCAATGAAAAATATTCAGCCTAATCTGCTGAGATAATTCAAATATTAACCTCTGCAAAGGCTTCTGAGATCTTTTTCTCCCATCCAGCTGTATGTTGACTATAATGCAACTGCAATTTCAGATTGTTTCTTTGGGGGGGGGGGGGGGGCACTAGTTGGGCCGGCCATTTTGCAACATTCTTTTAAATGTCAATGCAACATTGATTTGCATGTTCACTAGTTTGAGCGTGCAGTGGCTACTTTTTTGCGCTCAGTTTGCAGTAGAGTGAGGGAACAACCATGAACCTTTGAGCATTGGCCCCATAGTAAGCAAGATTCTCTTGATGCCTACTGCTGTTCTGAAAGGATTTGAAAGTTGTGCAAGATTTAAACTTTTTTTTTTACTGGCCAGAGGACAAACTTAATGCTTTAGCAAGCAGTCTTTTATGCAGCAGAAATTTAAATCTCAAGATGTACAAATTAAATCCTGCTGGGCAAACTTACCTAGATCTAAAAAGAAATCATCATGGATTATCTCAAGCTCTGGATCCAATGTCCCAGGGGGGTCTTCAGTGATCCACACCATTTTTATTATTTTATTGAAATACTGCACTGATCCTATAATCAGTTATTTGCTGTGAAGAAGAAACACCAGGACCACCTACTTAGACCTTACAACCCCAATAGCCTCTCAGCTTTCTGTACTTCAGTTCACACTGATTGCAAGCAGATTTTACTACACTTCCTTAAATGGTATATGGAATTTTTTTTTTATGGCGGCACTTACTAATCTCTGCTAATAGGCTACAAATGCTTGTTGTACCTCTGGAAAGTTTTGTCAGTTGTGTTTGGATTAGGCCACCCAATCTGATTGCTTTCAGATGTAGCTGTTCCTAGAGTCTGAATCTGAAAAGCTTATGAGCTAACGCCAGCTCTGGGCCATCAGAGACAATATGAACCAGCTCCCGGTTTTACTCCCATTTAAAGAATGACACGGTTACTGTGGATATACCGTGGTAAGGGCAACACACACAAAAAAATACATTACCATTGATGTGGGAATAAACTTTTTTACTGCCTTGCAGAAACAGTAAAAAGCTTGTTCCCGCAGTAAAAAAAAAAAAAAAAAAATTCTCTCCTCCCTGTGGGTGTCACTCAAGAAAGTATTGAAGTGACTTATACTTTCCTGCAGCCAGCCAGCAGCAATTCACACAGGCCGACTCCGAGGCCTTCTTCCTCTCAAGTCCCACCCTCTCTACTACAACTTTCTGTTTAGATGAAACAGCAACTTGCAGAGAGGGTGGGACTTTGCAGGAGGAAGACCACAGAGCCGGCCTGTGTGAATCGCTGCCGGCTGGTTGCAGGAAAGTATAAGTGACACCAAAACTTCCTGAAGTGACACCTGCAGGGTGGAGGGGTGGGAGAAAAGTGTGGGGAGGAGGAAAGGGGATCGAGGGAAAGGAGGTGGGGGACTGGCTGGACCCATGTGAGGAGGAATGGGGGCTGGAGGGAAAGGAGAGAGCTGGCGGCTGGACCCATGGGAAGAAGGGGGCTGATGGGAAAGGAGAGAGGTGAGGGCTGCACCCGTGGGAGGAGGTGGGCTGGAGGGAAAGGAGAGAGGTGCTGGCTGGATCCATGGGAGGATGTGGGTTACAGGGAAGGGAAAGAGATGCCAGACCAACAGGAAGAAGGCGTCAAATACTCAACCCACAGTGGGAAGAAGAAAGGGAAAGAAGTCAGGCAGGTGAACCAGATGCTGGAATGGGTGGGGGAAGAGGAGAGAAGCTGGGTTGGGTTGGAGAGGAGAGAGACGCATTGGTGTGGAAAAGGAAGAGAGGGAAGAAGCGGGACACAGGGAGGTAACAGAAACTGAGGAGAAATGATGTGTATGGGGGGAGGAGCACAGGGACACAAATGGGAGATGAAGTGTGGGTATGGTATATGGACACAGAAGGGCAATGCTGTCTGACACAAGGGGCGAGGATAAAGAGATAGGGAGGTGTTGATGGATGTGAGGATAAGCACAGGGGAGATACTGGACACGGAAATATAGGGATACAGAAGGGAGATGCTGAATGTGGGGAACGACAGACACAGAAATGGAGGATGGACATGGAGAGAGAAGAGAAGTCAAGTGGACAGGAGAGCCTGGTGAGTGAGTTAAGAGAAGACAGAGAGAAGCAGAAACAAGAGCCTGAGACCAACATAATTCAAAAAATACAATGCACAAAAAACCCACAGAAGTGGAGAAACTGGATCCGCTATGAGAAGAGTACAGATGCAAGGGGGTAGTGTGATCAACAAGACACTTCCAAGCAAAACCCAGGAGACGAGAGGTGGCAAAATACAATGGCCAGACAACAACAGGTAGAAAAATAATATTATTTTCTATTTTGTGATTACAGGGCGTCAGATTTGAAATGTACATCTTGCCAGACCTAGTGTTAAGACATGACTGGGGCCCAGGGCAGAAATTTGGGAGGAAACCCCAATGTTTGAGGCTTGTGCAGATGGAGGACAGAGCTCGTGGGCACAGGGCAGGGACAAACTTGGTCCCTGTGTCATTCCACTTCATGCAATGTGGGTAAAACCAAAACTAGCATAGCCTGTCACTGAATAACCCAGATTCGTTATAGCCACAATTTGATCCCAGTTGTGTCCCTTGCCATTTCATAGCTGCAAGTGGCACTTCTTGTGATTTTACTTCCAGTGTATATTGGCGTTTTAAGGCTGTGCAATATCCATGTTGTGTGCATATATAACCAAGATGTGGTATTCTGCTGATATGTAGCTTTTGTGTAGACTATCCTGTTTGCTCTGTTTTCCCAAGAGATGAATTGCGATAATATTTGGAAAACTGCCTTTGTTCTTGTATATGCTGCATGGATGGTAACAGGGGTGTAGCTACTGTAGGGGAGGAGTCACGGGTAGTCACCCCTTCCCCTACAGTTTGCCCTGTTTGAGTACCAGCACCTTTTTTTCCTAGAGAAAAAAAAAGCACTATGAAAAGGTGATGGAAAATCCCTTATGACTGCAAAACCTGGATGATGAACCACACTATTTTATTCATCTTGGTTCTTGTTTTGATAGTTATCCAGACAGCAGAACACACCCATATTACTGGCTTATGTATATATGCCATGATAACATCTAGACATTTGCCTGACTGTGGAAGGTAGACTAAAGGGCAAATTAGCAGAAAAAAAAGCACTAAGAGCCTTCAAAATAGGGACACAGATCCTTTTAATCATTTAGCTTGAACACCAATATTGTATTAATGACCCAACAACAAAAAAAAGGAAGTGCAGTGCTCTTGCCTCTACCCCGAGATATGTCCTGTTACATGGATGTATCCCTCTGTTATTGTACACCTTCAGGATCCAGAGGATATATCTAGTTCCCAGGGGCAGAATTACCATTGGAATAGGTCAGTGTCCGAGGGCACACTGTACTCTAACCTCTGTCTAGTTTAATCACTTTTGATAGGTGTTTAGGGGGACCATGACCCTTTTTGCCTGAGGGCCCAGATCACTGTCAGTCTGCTCCAGATGTTCCTTTGATATAGGGAAAATACTATCTATGGCAGTGGTGTCCAAACCTGCTCTGTGGGATTTGTAGCTGGTCAGGTTTTCATGATATATACAATGAATATGCGGGAGAGTAAAGTGCATGCAACAGAGGGAGAGAAAGAATTATATCTCTGTTTATTATAGATATCCTGAAAGAGGCCTAGGGGAAGCACCTTGAAATCTTTCCTTTACAATAATATATTCAGATGCCTTACATCCAGGATGGGTCTGAATTCCTTAATTTTTCTTAGGAACCTGAATAATCTGGGATAAAATCCTAGCCTCTCTCTCTTATTGTGAAGCAGGATTTAATTTATAGGATTTCCAGGAGAGACACATTTGTAATCTGAACCTTCTCTGTTTAAGGGAGGGCCTGAAAGCTCTTTGTATGGACAATTTGGAGAGATGTACGTTGAAAAATCTCAGACTCAAAAGCCTTTACAGTTACGGAATCGGGCTTGTCTTGTGGATCTTAACAGTGCTATAGTCATGAAGAGGGTCCCTATTTTGATCCCAGAGTTAGGTCTTTCCTACCTGGATCAGCTGGAGATGATGGAAAGGCAGAGTCCATAGCACCTGTGTGGGGAAGAGAAGTCATGGTCATTGCTTAAGATGGATAGTTGGTGGCTGGATTCGTGTCCCATTCCTGCAATGTTCTGAAAGCAGCTCTAGTGCATGACGTCCAGGCTAGGGCTGTCATTGTAATGAGCAGACCAGGTACGTTTGGGTGATGTCACGCTTTCCAAAAGCAGGAACTAGGATCGTGAGCCCTTGGGCCACTGCCGAGGAGTGGCAGTGGAAGGCAAAACCACCCCACACAGGGATAAGACAGAACTCTGACAGGGATGGCTACACTTCACCTGCACCTGGCCACCCTTCCCCAGGAGTTGAGCCCCTGGGTGCAGGTGGCCGACAGGACTTGCCGGACAGGGCTGGAACTGGATACCAGCAAGATACATTCAGGGACTAGAACACACAGGGGGGCTAGGCAGAATACTAGACTAGGACTCTCAGACAGACATGGGACAGGACTGAAAGCTGCAAGCAGCCACTGAAACAGGGAATAAACACTGATAGATAAGAGACAGAACTGAAAGCTGCAAGCAGCCACCGAAACAGGGAACAAACACTGATAGATAAGAGACAGAACTGAAAGCTGCAAGCAGCCACCGAAACAGGGAACAAACAACCTAGAACTAGACAAAGACATACAAACAAGAAACAAGACTGGGAAACAAGCAATACAGTACAAGAAGCTACACAAAGACTAAACTAGAATCAGGCAAGAATACAGACTATAAACTGGACTAGGCAGAAGTACAACAAGCACCAACAAACCAGGGCCTTAGGCGATGCAAAGGCAAAGCAGAGAGTTTCCAAATGGCTAATAAGCCCAGCAGCAGCTGAGACTCACTGCAGCAATTACAAGGCAGCTAAGGGTGCTGTGCAGGCTCAAACAAGACAAGCAAGTCTGGCAGGCCGGAAGCTCCAGACTGGACTGGGCTGAAGTCTGGAACGGGAAACAGCACACAGACAACCCAATGCAGCCACCAGGTCTAGCCACCAGAGGGCAAGAGGAACACAAACCAAAACACAAGCAGAAAGCATACTGAAGCACGGAGAGGCTTAACACACACAGGTGCAGTATAGTGGAGTAATCAGAGCCATACTGGAAGCAGCCAGCACACAGACAGAACTAACTCAAGAAGGACCGAAGCCAGCTCAGAAGCTGACTGCCAGAAATAAGGTGAGCCTGAGAGGGGTCACGACCACAATCGTGACAGGTGAGAGATGGGGATAACATATAGGAGGGAAAAAAATCCACAGGTACTTGCAAATGAAAACTTATGGCACCAGGATCCCAGCTCTGACTTTCACTGAGTCAGAGGCCCCCAAAGGAGCATAAGAAAACTGCTAGGTCCAATAATAAACTAGAGGGAGGAGTTAAAAGGCCAACATGATGAAAGAGCTGATGCTTTTAGCATAAAACATTCCTGGGATCAAGATCAAGATACAGTAGTTAATTACAAAGACTCATGCTGACTAGGCAGACTTCAGCATTGATGTTTAGCTGATGCAAATCAGCCTGGTAAATACTGATACACCACCGTGCCCGAGATGCCAACAGAAATTATCTATTTCTGCTCTAAATGTTGCCAGAAAAAAAAAACCTGGAGTAGCCCTTGGAAGGCACTGCTCTTCCTGGAAAGCTATGACAAAGCAGTGTTCAAAATCTTGTGGACAGACCTTGAGAGACCAGTGTGGCTTAGCTCTGAATCAATTGACTAGACAGTTCTCCAAGCTTGACTACTTCAGAGCATGGGCAATCTTCACCACATCCATGTGCATTAAACCAGGCATACACAGACTGCCAAAGTGCTGGAACCTCTGCTAAAGAATCAGCAGTTGCCCATGCCCATTTTCACTCAGGAGTCGAGGTCTTCAAGCCATTAGACATTCCAGTGATTTATTCTGGCTCCTAGGCCTGTGTCAGCTGAGAACCACTGTAAAGGTGGTTAACCACTACAATGGCCAAATCTTTGGGTCTTCTCCTTGAGCGCTGAGTTCAGCTTTGAATTGAAGTATTTGTGAGCTAGGCAAAGAACCTTTGCTTCCAGGCCTAAACCACTCCTGGTAACATCTTTGCATAAAAACTGCACAGACATGATCTACATCCCCTTAGCACTCATATTTATTATGCCATTCTTTCATATGGCTGTTACAAAGCTTGAAGCTATATAAACAAATTTAATAAGTACTTCAGGAGCCTTTTGAAGCTGCTGCATTAATTCTTTTAGCTAGTCTGAATTCTGGTCACCACTATATTTGACAACGGGATGGTTTGGGTTAGAAGGCAGTTGCCCTGGCTTGTACACTAGCCCAAGAGTATATGAAGAACAACCAAAGTCCCCTTACTCACAAGAAGCCAGATTAGTTGAAGGGCTAGTCAAAAAATGTTGCTGGTTACAAGAAAGTGTTAGGGCAATTGAAGATGGCATGACTTTCTTGCCACAGAAATGCTGCCCTATGCTTGACAATTGTTTTGGCCCAATTTATCTGTAATATGGGCATTTATCACACTAGTGCCTGGCCCTCTTGCTTGTAGTTTTACAAAACTGACTCATGACTGAAAACTACTAATTCACTACTGTCAAGTTCACTGTTTGCTTGCTGTAATTGTGCTAATTTCTTTTGAACTCTACCCAAGTTTCAGCTCTGTAAAAACAGTTATATTTGATAACTAGTGAGCAGCTATATTTCCTGATCTCCCCAGGTACTTTTTAGAAAGTAAACAAATGTTTAGTGTTATAATTGATCCATATTTCAGGATCAATTATTGTTATTGTTTGCTGATTGCACTTTTTCTGTCCATTGTTCAATATTTTTATGAAAATAAACAATTGTTCATCTGGACTGATAAAGAATCCTGGTGGTTTCTGTGTTGGGTCTGTGAGTGCTTTCTGGGAACTGTGGGACCACTGGGAGTGTGGCCTCAGTAACCAAGAAATCACTGGGGATAATTTGAGAGCGGGAGTCTTGCCCAGAGGCGGTCGTGACCCAGTCAGTGGGAGGAGGGTGCTAGTGTACAGAACAAGCGGCAGGTGCAGACGGACCTGAGTTGTTCAGAAGATGGACCATTTAAGTGGTCATGCAGGATAAACCCAGGCCGGTGGCTAGGCATTTCGTGACATACACAAATGCAGTACATCAAGCTCATGCAATGAAAACACCACCCTCACATCTTATTCTCCTCTTGACCCCCTATCATCCTCTGAAATCCAATCCTGCTGCTGACACCCCTATTACAGTCCACCCCAAAGTGACCCCACTACCGGCAGATCCCTCCACTCCCTAATCCCCATCTTCCAGCTCTTACTGGGGTCCCTAGTACTCTAGTAGGAGCAGAAGTGATCCCAACTTGCTCCTGTCCTTGTGAGTATCTTTTCAAAATGGTGTGAGACTCCTTGCAGTTCTACTGCTAGGGGTCAGGCTGCCAAATAAGGGCATGACAACATCCAGACATTTTCCCTTATTTGGCAGCTTGAACCCTAGCTGTAGTACTGAGACAATATCAGGGGTCTCAGGTGCCATTTTCAACCCAGAACTTAAAAGATGAGTAACTGGAGATTGCTCCTGTTCCACTAGAATACCAGTGACCCCTGTAAGAATCAAGGGATTACTGGTGGAGGGGGGGGGGGGGTCTGTTGGGAGAGTCACTTTGCAGGTGGGCTGCAATGCAGGTGTCTGCTGGGGTAACTGATTTCGTGAGGGGTCCTGGGGGGACTGGTCTTGGTCTTTACATCTGCCCCTTCAAACAGGCACTTATGTTTATCATTGGGTAAGTGTCAATACCAATGTCTGGAATTTTTTATATCAACGTGCATTCCCCTTTGTAAAACTTCAATATTTTAGGTCCACCCAGACTAATCCCTCTCCACACCCTAACAATACTCCTAAAAAAGCTGATGTTTACATATGGTGACGCACACCATTTTTGATATGATGTCTAAATCCAATTCTGAAACGGCAAAACATCTTTTTTGTTATTTTCAAAAATGGCCATTTCCTAGATGTTGTAGTGCTCGGTGTGTCTTTTTGGACCATTTTTTGAAAAAAAAAAAAGTCAAAGTCAATGTGAAAATGCACAAAATCAACCCTTTGGGATGAAGAAGCCAGCCTTCTTAGTAGACTGGACACACAGACAACCCAGCAGAGCAGTAGGGCAACCTAGGAGGCACTGCAGTGGATTTCACATAAAAGGTCCTAGGTACGCATCTTATTGTTGCCCCCCTTATATTGTATGAAGAGCCCTCCTAAACCCACCAAAACCCTACTGTACCCACTATAAACCACTATAATAGCCCTTATGGCTGCAGGTGTCACCTATATGTGGGTACAGTAGGTTTTTGGTGGGTTTTGGAGGGCTCACACTTTCCACCACAAGCTTAACAGAGTGCGTTATAGGCTTGAGCCCCCTTCTCTACAGTGCACAGCACCGACTAGTAGGCTACACCAGGGACATGCTTGCTGCTCTAACAGGACTGAAGCTGTCATAGAGGCTGGTATGTACTGTTTCATTCACATCTTTGGGGGTGGGAGCGGGTCAGCGAACACTGGGGGCATAAGGGGGGGGGGGGGGGTTCATGCCTTAATCCCTCCAGTGTCATTTGGGGCACTTTTTTGTGACTTAGTCGTGATAAAAACAGGTCTAGACCAAAACATCTCAATTGTAGCCCTGGACATTTTTGTTTTATTCCATTATGGCCAAAAAACATCCAAGTCTTAGGAAGGCCCAAATCCCACCTCAACACTTTCCCTTGTGATCTGAACGCACTGCGGATGAACTGCATAACAAAATATTCAGATAATGGGTTTTGAAAATAGTGATTTGAACGTTTTGGCAAGCAAAGTGTCCAAATGACTCTTTATGCCACTTTTAAAATATTTTTCTGTTTTGAAAATGAACCTCTAAATTAAATTAAAAAATAAAATTCAATGTCAAAATACCTTTTTTTTTTTTTAAACAAACAGCAAGGCAGACAATCCATAAAATCCAGAATGAAAGCATATCAGTAGAAGATATCTGTCACCAAAAAGTAACAGGGCACAGAAGATTGTCCATCACCAAAAGCATTTATTGATCACATAAATAAAACACATTAAAAGCCTGACATGGCCCTGTTTTGCCCACTTCTAGCCTGTATCAAGGGCTAGGTAATAACTAAGCGGTGTCTTTTAGAGGTGTCACCTACTAAAGTTCAAAGCAGCACTCCAGTTTTGACCTAAGTACGTGGCACATCTAAAAGACACCACTTAGTTATTAACTAGCCACTGGTGCAGCCCAGAAGTGGGGAAAACATGGCCGTGTCAGTCTTTTAATGTGTTTTATTTATGTGGTGAATAATGCTTTTTGTGACTGGCCCTGCTATTGATCTGCTTTTGTACTTTATTTATTTTACTACATCTTTCTGTTCATTGTAACCCCAGAAAAATAAATCAACAGTACATCATACACAAACATGACAAAAATTGAAAAAATTACACATAAAATGTCAGTTCTCACTACAAGGTAGTCTCCGTTCAAAACATTTTAGTATCAAAGGCCCTTATCTGAAAGGTAGCATTGCTGCTATAAGAGAATGCATAATAGTCGCTAAAACAGTCTAATTCAGGCACTGCATACACGTTCTACTTCAATATGGCTCCATGTTTCAAATACATCGGTATCAAGCCATTGAGTCAATTCATGTGAAATGTATGGTTCACACTGGAGTATTAACTAATGATACTGATATATCTGAACAATGCTGCCATTCAGATAAGGGTCTTTGATACTAAAACCTTTTGAATGTGGATTACCACCTTGTAGCGAAAACAGATATTTTCAGAGCACAACAAAGACAAACACGTCAAAAAATCGGAAGGAAAAAGCCTCAAAGAGCTCCAAACCAAGTCTTCGGAGCTAGAGCATTTCATCATAGGCATAAAAAAATCTTCCATACATATTTAAAGCATACTTAAAGCTTAATGAAACAGTCACTTAACTGACTACGTTGTCAAGCCCTCTCCGAAGGTAGATCCATGAGGTTATGGGTGCTTATGGCTCTACCTTCGTAGAGGGCTTTAAGAACGCTCTAAATATGTATGGAAGGTTTTTTATGCCTATGATGAAATGCTCTAGCTCCGAAGACTTGTAAGTCTGTAGCTCTGAGGATTTTCCTTCCAATTTTTTTTTAAATGTTTGTCTTTGTTGTGTTTTAGAAGCTTCAAACCTGAATTACTTACATTTTAAAAGGATAACTTTTATTTGGTGGATCACTGCATGTTCTTCTATTTCCCTATTTTTGTGTATAGTGGATTTTTTTCAATTTTTGCCATGTTTGCATGTGTTGTATAGAGCTTTACTTTTTTCAGGTCTACAATAAAGAAAGGGATTTAGTAAATATACATTTTAAACAAAATGCTAGTATAAGCAGCAGGAATTGCGCCCACAAAGCAGGTGGAGGCATGCTCTCCTGCAGATGTAAATGTCCATGCCTAGCTTATTGAAGTACAAAATCCAAACTAGCCTATTTTATAATCAACACATGTGAACTTTGCCCACTACCTAAACACCCTGTACCCACTTACTGGCATGGTACATGCCATCACATACACATTTTACACAGGTTGAAATTTTAACCGTCCACATACATGCAATAATGAATATACTGAGTGGAAAACTTTCTAATTAGGCCCTAACATCAAACATGGGTTCACAGAAATATACTACTGTTTGTACTGACTGTGGATAGCAGCAACATAGAAAAACTTAGAAGAAGCCTTAATTAGGATGTTGCTGTAATGAGGGAAATACAGCTCTAGAGTTCAGATCTTCCTCCTCCAATTACAAAAAAATGATTCCCCCCCCCCCCCCCAAAAAAAAATACCTGAGCCAGTGGCATTCCTAGGGGGGCTGACACCCAGGGTGCATCGCCGATGTGCCCTGCCCCCCGGGTGCAGCGCGACCCCCCCCCCCCCGACGAAAGGACACCCCCCTGGCGAAATAACCCCTCCCCCCGGGTGCAAGCCATTGGGGGGGGGGGGGTGCCGCGCGCCTGTCCGCTTCGTTCGTTTCCATGCTCCCTCTGCCCTGGAACAGGAAGTAACCTGTTGCGGGGTAGAGGGAGCACAGAACGAACGTAGCGGACAGGCACGCGGCACCCCCCCCAGCGGCGTGCACCCGGGGCGGACCGCCCCCCCCTTGGTACGCCACTGACCTGAGCAACTGCAGTTGCCCATGTATAGAAAGTGTTCTTAGCAAGCACTGGGAAAATCCTCTGTATCCTCTTTGCCAATAAAACTTGCAGTTATATGAATTGTATGCAGTGCCATACCCACTTGTTAGAGAATTATAACTCAATAGCAATTATTATGCATACTTATGAATACTTGATGCGTTCAAAAAATTACTTGTCAAACAGTACTGGTTGACTCAAATTGGTTAAAAGAATATTCTAGAAGATCACATGACCCATTGCAAACCAAACAGCATTTCAATACACTTTTTTCAGTAACATGAAAAAAAAAAATTCAAAAAACAAGTAGCCAATTAAGGACATGTAATTTTTTTCACCAAACGATTCGTTTAGTCCTATAGGAATAAAACCCAGTCAAATAGAACACATTATAATTAAGGGGAAACAAAATGTGAAATTTCAAATCAGTTCTCTAATGAACTCTAAAAATATCAGCACTCACATCACTGTGACAGGGAAGACCCATTCTTTCACTTTGGGTTATCGTTCAGCAATTACTCAAACTATGGAATAAGGCTGGACTGGCAAGTCAGACAACAAAATAGGCACTCTCAGCAATTTAATGAGATGAATCTTGATGCTTTCTGCAGTGCATCTGATTATAATGCTTGATAAGTTTAAACAAAAAAAAACATAGCAAGCTGTGTATTATTCAGAAAGTGTGAAATCAATTGAATGTAAAAATGTAAGCTTTCTGGGGAGACATTAAAAAATGGCCCATATCTAATCCCACTGTGTTTGTGCAGGAACTTTTAAGGTAATATGACCAATCTTTGTTTTTAAGCTGGTGCATCATATTTAGCCTCTCCCTTTCTTTTCTGCTATTAACACATTTTGAACATTACATTTTTTATATCCTGGATATTAGATACGGCAGTGAATTATACCTAGAAAATCCAAGCAGAAAAATCAAAAACTTAGAAATAATTACTTTTCTGAAAAAGCTTAGGGGCCCTTTTACTAAGCTGTGCCAGTAAATGGGTTTAGCACACTCTAACGCAGGACTTCCCCTAAAAGAGGCATTTTCCTATTTGTTGAATTTCTGGCTGTATATTAATGTTTGCATTAGTGCACAACCATTTTACAGAAAATTAATGCAGGAGCATTTACCGCCTCCTATTTAGGCTCCCATGTTAAGTCAGCATTATTCAGTTAGCAAGCGCTAGCTGAATAGCGCATTCATGCCCGTTCTCCCCATGACATTTTTCTGTATTATAACATCCAAAACCAGGAGAAAGTACCAAATATATAGGAAAGAGGAGTGCCCTCAAAATTTATACACCCACGTGGTAGTCACTGTAGACCACTAACAGGTGAAACATTGGACTTCATTCACTGGGCCACTCACTTACAGTGGTAATTTTTATGTGCAATAAGGAGCAATTTTGTGCAATATTTTGCCCCACTTGTGCCCCATGTTTCTGAGTTAAGCATGATTTGTGCTTAACAGAGTTTAGTAAACAGACCCCTTAGTTTGTGAGCTGTACCAGCTACAGAATGTCAGCTGTCAAGGAGCACTAAGGCTCAAGCATAATTTATGATGTAAATAAAAAAACCCAGCCTGTAAAGTAATGGAACACTTAGCAAATTCTTATAAATGTGTGTAAAAATAAGGTGGTGGTTGCGATAGATGGAAATAGGAAAGCCTTCGTTATTCTGCAGATGCAAGAGTCAATTTAACTGTCAGAAACCCTGCTTTTTTTCACCATTCATTTATAAATGTATTTGCAGCGTATATGAGTGGAAACTGATACTGAAGTACACGCAGAAATCTGTTACCAACAGAAAAGTTTTCCTGTCTTTTTGCCACATCGCATACTAACATTCATATGAGCTATGGTTCAAAATATAAAGTTAAGACAAAATGTAAATGACCTACCTTTTGGATGCCACGGATCTGTAAACTCGTACTTTCCCATGCCAATAGTCCGTAACATTTGTACCCCATTGGTGGTGTCCTGACTGATTGATTGGTTGGGTGGAAGCTGGAGAGCAGCCTGCCCATTGGTAGCAGGAACACTATTAGGTAAAGCAGCTGAAGGTAGTGCAGGTGGTGGAGGCGGCAGAATAGGGCATGTCAAATGACCATTCCCTACCGCAGTGTGACCAGGATGAGGTACTTGACCAATCCCGGTCAGAGAAGACATGACGATTGGCTGACTGTTTCTGTACAGAGGCTGGCTTTGCAGGTTCGCAACCATATTACTGAGAGGTTGTGAGGCCTGCTGGTGCTGCTGAAGCTGGTAATGAGCTGTCATTAATGTAGGTACAGTAGGTGCAACATGAGGGGGGATAGTGGGTGTCACGCCAATAACAGGAGCCTGAACGCTGACTGCTTGACTGTAGGTCGGAGGCTGAGCCATTCCATATGAATGGGTGATAAGAGGTGGTTGACCACTCGTCGAGATAGTTGTGGCCCACGCGGATGCACCTAGAATGGAATAGAAAAACAAGAATAATTTTTAACAACTGCATCAATTTATAGTTGCAAAAACATTTTTACAGGTACCAATGTCTTTTTATTTGTTTGATTGAAACAGAGGTAGTGTTGGGAAGATTCCAAACAATTTAATAGGTGGCAGAAATACAAGCAGCTGTTAAAACAGACTGAGTAACATCTGTTTACAACAATACAAGCTTGATGTGTTATGCAGCTTAAGTGCACTTGCATGAAAATTAGCCTCCACCTCTCTTTCCCGTGCTTAAATAGCTCTGTGACAAATAAACAGCATGTATATAGCAAAGCATCATCCACTACTAAAGAATAGCAACTGTGTGTTCCCTGAAGCTGGGAACCATTTCAAGTAGTTCTTAACATAGGGGAAAGCTTACAGTATACTTTCACTGTGACAATGACATACCAGGAAAGAAAAAGTGCTCCAATGAATCTGCAATGGAGCTCATTTTCAAAATAAAAAGAGTCCAAAAAACGTCATAAGGTGGCAGGATGACGTTTTTCTCTCGAATACATCCAAGTTGTGATTTTTGACATCCCAATTTTAGACGTTTTGCTCTACAGTTCATCCAAATTTCAAGTGGGTATGATAGGACTGTGTTTTGTGCAAGACCTGGGTTGGATATGGGTGGCACCAAAAGGTAGACATTTTTCTACAACAATGGAACAAAATAAAAACATCTAGGGCCAAAATTAAGGCTTTTTTGATTAGACCCATTTCAATCATGACTAAGTGACCAAAGGATGACCTAAATGACCACTGCAGGGATAATGGCATAACCTTCCCCTTACTCACCCAGTGGTCACTCACCTCCTCCCAGCCCTCTTTCCACCAAGCAAAGACAAAAAGCAAAGGTGACAAAAAAAGTCCCAAAACAAGCGGTGCGGTACAAGAACTTTGTAAGTTGGAACGTTTTAAATTTTTTGAAAATAAGGATTTATGTACCTATATTTATTTTTATATTAATGTTTTACACCTTTTTTGAAGACAATTTTTAATGTTTTTATTGTCTGTTTGTAGACTCCGATGCAGGCCTCATGGACGAAACACGATTCGTGTTGAGTCTTACTCGCCAACCAATAAAGTTCTAGTGACAGTACATATCAGGTTCTATGACAGCTTTTGATATGATGGCCATTCTTATTACAGCAGCAAGCAGGTCGCAGGAGTAGCCTAGTGGTCAGTGCAGTGGACTGTAGAGAAAGGGGTCCAGGTCCATATCCCACTTTAACTGGTACACTTGAGGTGCAATGTATGAGCCCTCTAAAATACACTAAATACCTATTGTACCTACACACAGTTGACACCTGCAAGCTTGAGAGCTATTGTAGTGGTGTACAAGTGAGGTACAATAGGCATTTTTCTGTTCCTGAAGTGAGTTATGGCGAGATGTGTACCCGAGATCTTTTACGTGAAGTCCACTGCAGTGTCCCCTAGGCTGTCCCATTACTCTGCTGGGATGTCTATGAAGCCAGTCTACCAAGAACGAAGGCCACCCAGACATCCCAATGGCTGGTTTTTGGACATTTTTATTTTCCAAAATGGTCCCAAAAGAAAAACACAGTGAGCACAAAACATCTAGGAAAAAAAGCAATTTTTGAACCAAAAATATTTTTCCAGGTTCCAAAATGGCTATGTTCAACACTCAATTTTTAGATGTTTCTTGGTTCATGTCATTTCTTTCTGACCATACCTACTCTGTCATCATGGCTTCTTCCAGGCAGGGGCATAGCCAGACCTGTCATTAGCAGGGGGGTGGGGGGCACTAGGCACATAGGATAGGTGTGAGTAGTGCTTGGTATACTCCCAAAAATGCCTTACAGTGCACTTGATAATGGATTTCTAAGTAAACAGTCTGTCCTGCAACAACATAAACTGCATGCACACTTATGGAAACTTTGGACACACTAACATTTTTAAATGAAGTTGCATTATCCCATAACTTAAACTTTGCCATTACAGTAGAGTCTGGTCAACCTCTCAACATACATCATAGTATGCTGGAAAATAATTACTGCAGTGGCATGTATCCCTCAACTTTGCTTTATAACAAATATAAAATGCCTTATTAAGCTGTAGTAGTAAAATAAGTCTTCTTGTCTTTTCCTCTGGTTCTACTGCTTTCTCCTCCTGGAGTTCCTGACAGTGTTCCTTCCATCCCCTTCTCCCTTACATGAGGAACTGTAATATTGAATAAATAAGTATATTTTGTCATGCACCCAAAGGTTATATAATCCTTTCAAAAAAGCCAGTTAATCGTTTAACTTGTTAGTGGAACATAACCACAGAGTCATCGTATAGTCACATTTTCAATATGGTAATACTACAGCCCAGCTACGGAAAAGGTTATTTTGAGTTAGTCTTCGTTTGGCTTTACATTGAATTCTATTATTCTGTTTCACTGTATTTTCAAATTATATCATGGGAGCAAGTAGATGGATAAGTCAAACACTTAACAAAGCTGAGAACAGCATATATACCCAACTAGGCATTTAAAAGCCTGTCCTTTAATGATGACGCATGTTCAGAAATCAGCCATACGTATAAACATGCACACACGAGAACAGGCATCCGTATACACACTGCAAACAACTGTTTCTACATCCAATACTTAATGTTATTTTCTTATTTCCATCGTCCAAAATCCTAGACAGTAGATGTACAGATCAGTAGGACCCAAAGCAGTCCAAAACAAGTAAAGTCAGACACAACACAGTTTATACCTAATTGTTCAACCACCCTTAGAATTCACCTTTGGGTTTAAAAAGCAAAATCATGTGTATGTAAGGACTGGATAAATGAATTAAAACAAAGTTTAAAACAAATGCCCTTAATATTTAATACTTGGTAGCAATAATGAAACGGATGGAAATTTCATATAGCAAGCAGTGAGCCAACAGATTTATTTTCCATTGAACATAATTAACTTTGTATGAACTTGGCAGCTGTCCTGGCCAATGTTGGCACATTTAGACTGACTCTGGACAGAAAACCCTTCCCTCGTTATTCAATACCTTCTCTGTGAAACAGTAGTAATAAAAAAAAGGCGAGTGCATTTTTATAATATACCATTCATTCAGTGAGGCAGAGGACTTCGCTCCTTAAGAAGCTTAAAGCGAAACAGAAGCTTGCTGTAGAGCGTCCCCAGCCAAAGCAACTGTCACAAGCTCAGATAAGTGCTGCTGGGATTTTCTCTTTCAGTAATAGAAAGAATCCCTTTAGAATTTAAATGTCACCAGGAGGTTTTTGACTGATGAGGAGCTCGCCCGAGATCCACTTCGAGAAAGAAAAGGTTCCTCAATATTGGATGTTGTAGGCTTCAACCACATACTGTTATCTGAATGGCGAGCAGAAAGTGTTGAACATCTGAAGTCTTTTCTTCCTTGATAAAAATCTTTGAGAGGATTATTTGCTACTTTATACATATAATATACCACTGCAATCCACAAAACAAAAGGAGCAAATAACCATATGCCACCTTCTTTTGATGCAGGCTTAAGAAGAAAAGATATTAAATGCTCCCAGGTCTCAACCTAATTAATGATTTTGCTAACTGTACTTATAGTAAGTCTGATAGTTAAGCACCTGATACTCATAATGTCATTTTGGTGGACCTTTACTAAGTGAAAACATCAGAATACAGTGATTCCCTATAGCCAGCCCTCCAAATGACACAATGATTATGATTCAGAACTAATTACTACTCTAACCAATGAAACCAATACTTCTTCAGTGTACATCCGCATACTGTACAAGCCGGCATCTTGTAAAATATAAGCGAGATCAAATAAAAATGCCACCAATACTAAAGAATGACAACTTGTATAGAGATGCTCATAGATTTGTTTGCTTTGTTGGGTAACGGGGATGACGGGTGTACGGAGGAGAGGGAAAGGGAGACAAACCTCATGGGCTTCAGCCGTCTCACTCTAACAGCCTTGGTCAGCTCTCTCCTACTCGCTCCCTTAGTTCTGACTCCCAGCACTGCTGCGTTCTTCAACTTTCTGGGCCGTTGGCAGCGTGAGTGAAGTAGGCACACTGCCTTCGGTGGCCCCAGAAACTCTTCCTCTGTTTCAGCATCCCACCTATGCGGGATAGGAAATTGCAGCAAAGGGAAAGCTTCCAGATCACCAAAGGCAGTGTGCTTACCTCACCGACGCTGCTGGCGGTCCAGAAAGTTGAAGAAGGCAGCGCTGCATGGAGCCGAAAGGGAGTACGAAAGAGCTGACCAAGGCAGTTAGATTGAGAACAGGAGATGGCATGATGGCTGAAGCAGGGAGCAGGAGAGCAGCCAGTAGTGCCCAAAACTCAGGCACTTGACTGGCCACCAGGTTTGGGTGGGGGGGGGGGGTGCCTGAGACTGGAATGGGGGTGTGTGGCCCCCAAGGCCCCCCCGTAGCTACACCACTGCTTCCAGAGCTTCACCTCGGTCACTACCATGCAGCATCCTGTGAGGCGAGGCTCTGTTTCCACTTCTTTTCAACTTATTTCTCAGTCCTCTAGCAACCTCATTTCACTTTTACATGGATGACATTCTCTTGATTTCAACCCATCCCTTGAACCACTTCAAGATTGTCTTAAACTTATGTCTGACTGGTTCTTTAACCACAAACTAGTTCTTAAAGACAAAACCGTAATCTGCTGGTCTACAGGAGGTCTTTCTATTCCGTCTGTTTTGCTTCAGTGCTTTGGCTCCATTTTCAACCAGTTGAATCATTTAGCTACCTCAGGGTTATCCTCGATTCACACTTATTCACTTCTCAGATCTTCAATATGTGCAAAACAGGTTTCTCTGTACTTCTCCAACTTCATGCAATCTGTCACTATTTTAGTTCTGAAATCTTTCATTCTTTACTTCTCACATTGCTCATTACATCCTATGAGCTTACTCTCATTTAACACACGGGAATCGCTAGCTCGGCTTTGTAAAAGAAGTCCTCAGCTACTTAGGTTCTACTCAAGCCTCCATTAAAAAACTACAGTACCTGCCATCTGGTTAAGTCATCATGCTCATCGTTTCGACAGCATATCTCCACTGCTACAAAAACATCACTGACTTCCGATTCCTCAATGTCTGCTGTTCAAATTATTGGTCCTTGCATTCAAATCCCATAGGATTGGGCAACCTCATTACCTCTCCTCCCTCACTATTTCATACTCACCAGTCTGCCTTCTCCGTTCAATAAACGACCATCATTTTGTTTTACCTGGCCCTAAACTTGCTCATTTAGATTCTACTTGTCATGATGCTTTCTTCTTTGCCACCCTCTTTCACTGGAATTCTCTCCTGTTAGATATTCGTGCAGAAACGTCATTTAATAATTTCAAATCAAAACTGAAAACCTGGTTGTTTACTAAGACTGAATTGCTGCGATGCCCTCTCCTTCCTCATTTAAGACCCTATCCCTTTTCCCTTCACTACATTGTCTTTTTCTTTGCCCCACATTCTCCACATTGGTTCCTGTGTATGTCACTTAACTGCTTTCCTGTCAAATTTGGTAGTTCCTTTCCTAATTTGTTTTGAACTATTGCAAGCCACCAGGAACTGCTAGTTAGTTATAGCAGTATAGCAACTTCTACTAAACTATAAAACATCCAAAAATCGAACTTAGACATTTTATCACAATCCTTGGAGAACTGGAAAGGGTTATAGAATGAAACAAGGAAAAAAAGAGAAAAATAATTAATGACATTAAGTCACTTCAGTCTAGTAGATAGTAGAGACCATTTGCTGGTTTTGCATTACTTTCCTTGACAGGATTATAGTACATCATTATTCATAGCTACCTGGGGTTTCATTTTCTCTCATTTGTTTAGAAGGGGGTTCCTCGGTGTCCCAGGGCGTAGACTGGTTGATAGGTGTTTGCCCCCATCTCACGCTTGTTGCAAGAAGCTGCCCTTGAGTCTGATGAGTCTGATTTTCAGTCTTGGTAGGGCCAGATGGCTAACAGAAAGAAAAACAAAATAAAACAAAGCAATAGTGAGTCTACTGCTTGTTCAAAATATGTGTGCCTGTTACTTGCTTCTCACTCAAAGTCTTGGTTCTTGACCTTCTTTCTCTTTCAAAATTATCTTCTTGTGCTTTTTACATGTTATTGATAAACATAGGATGGGAATTTCTCTTATCAGTATAGATAGGCTCAACCTATATACCTCAAAAACCTTTACAGGCCTTGTGAATAACTTTGAGAGTTTGAAATACACCCCTTTTAATGGCAGTAGATGTTTAGGAAAATTGGATATTAGGTATTATTCACATCAATAGGGCCAAGGGTGAAGTGAACCCAAATACACCATAAGTTAAATATGCATACAAATTACAATTTACTTCAAATCTCTATCATTTTGTTCCTTATCACACCCTTAATAAATACAATTTGCTCAGCACAGAACAATGCTACAAAATGTGACCATCTCTAGGAAAACATGATTAAAGTCACTAGAAACAGTCTCTCTAAAAGTATTAAAAATACTTTTGAGTTCATTTTTATTACACATGGTTAAAAAATATGTAGCTTAAAGTGCAGAACTCAATTTGGACCCATGATGTGAAAATCAGCAATTGTCAATATTTTGGATACATGACTTTAGTCATGTTTTCCCAGAGATGGTCACAAATAAGGGAACATTGAAGACAGAAGCAGTTTGCTGAGGAAGATGGGTAAATGTATTATTGAACTAGCTAGTTTCATATAAATTCAATGTGAACATGGAAGATTTCTCAACTTATAACACACATTAATAAAGGACAGTAGATAAGATCAGCATGGCCTATCTAGGTTGGCTAGGGTTGTAACCTGTTGCTCTATTAAGACTACCCGCTCTCTGCCATTATTTAGGGCTTTACCTATCATTCTGTGCACGTTACAGCCAACAATAATTGTTTAGGGGTTTGTTTGCTAGTGCAGCTTAGTAAACAAGGGGGTGGTGGTTAGTTTTTAAACAGACTATAAATGCCAAGTTCAACGTGCACAAATCTGTCCCCGAGCTCCAATACTTTTCACAATATCCCAAGGTAAAATAAAATTGTGAACTTTTTAACAAGACATATGTTTCTTACAGACTGGATGTTGTACACCTAACCACTCCCTCCTAGCCATTTCACAACCTATGTCAGTGATGGTGAACCTTTCAGAGACTGAGTGCCCAAACAGCAACCCAAAATCTAATTATTTATTGCAAAGTACCATTCCCCCCTCCCCCTCGTCCCCCTCCGTCCCACTCCCTCTTGTCCCCCCTCCCTCTCCCCTTCCCCTGAGTTCCAGGATCCCCCCTCCCTCTGAATTCCACAGGGTCCCTTCTCCCTCCCAGTTCCAGGACCAGGATTCCCTCTCCCTCCCAGTTCCAGGGTCTCCCCCTTTCCCTCCCTCCCAGTTCCAGGGTTGTCGTGGGAGGAACCAGAATGCTGCTCATTCAATGACTCTCTCCTATCAGCATTTTCTTACTACTGTGGTAGCCAATCTTTGTGCCCCATAAACGGAACGGTGTTTTATTTAATCCTGCACTGCCGTCATAGTGAAAACACACCAGCAACCTTACATGGAGGCTGGTATGACAAGGAAAACCAATGGCGTCAAAGACAAATGTTTTTCTAGAGCAGCCCACCTTCCCTCCGTCCGAGTACCAGGGCCCTCCCTCCAAAATTTAAAAGTCATACCTGGTCGGGGTTAAGGCGGCGTCGGCAGCAGCAGTAGTAGTTAAAAGCGTGCTGACGACTCGCCTTCAGCCTTCCCTTCTGTCTCTCAAGCTCTGTGGTCCCGCCCTTGTGGAAATAGGAAATGAGGGCGGGACCACAGAGCTTGAGAGACAGAAGGGAAGGCTGAAGGCACGCCGAGTCAGTACACTTTTCACTACTACTGCTGCCGACGCCTTAACCCCGACCAGGTATGACTTTTATTCGGACGTGGGGCCTGGTGCTCGGAGGGCGGGGCGGCTGGAACTGACTGAGGCGACAGCACGCGTGCCCTCTCTGGCACACGAGCCATAGGTTCGCCATCACTGACCTATGTAAAGCCACTAATAAACTCCTCTCTTGCCCATACCCTACTCTCCCCTGCCCCCTTTCCTTGGAGTATCGTTCCCGCTACCCCTCCTACCTCATCTTACATGTCTTATTGTATTACTTTTCAAAAGACCACAAATGTTCTGGTATTGAGTGCTTCTATGTCCCCTATGCTCTGCAAATTTACACATCCAGCTCATGCTCTTTTTTCATGAAATTTTTTTTTATTAGAGATAAAAATGAAAGAGACAGAACTACCACAAGCATCTGTGATAACTAAGTAGCAAACAGAAGATTATCAAAATAGACCCCAAACTGCTATCACACTATGGGGGAGATTCTACGTATGGCACCTAAAAGAGGGCATGGAAATCAGTGCCGACTAAGCGTATTCTATAAGAGGCACATAGATTTAGACGTGGTATATGTTTCAACGGTTTTATTGATGACAGGTCAAAAGTACAATCCAGTTCGTAACCATAACATTGGTGCAATATCACATTAAACAGAACAACAACACGAAAATACTGCACTCCTACTGTCATAGATTTTCATATTTCTTAACCCCCCCCCCCCCCACCTTTGACAAACAGAGTTAACCCATATGATAACCATCATTAGCCAATTTGAGGCAATTCCTACCTACCCCCTATCCCCCCCTTCCCGTTACTTGTTAAATTACATGTATTAGCCATACTGACACACAGATAACCCACACAGTTCCCATTGCTGTTTAGCATCTGAGATACCTAATACAAGGATATTGTGTACCTTAATTCACCCAATTCTCATCATCCTATCCCCCCATCTCTGTGGTGCTTGTGACATCCACCCTCTTAGCCCCCCCTTCCTTTTCGCTTCCCCACTCACCACCCATTGTGGACCAGCCTCCTGCTTAAAAATTCAACAAATAGCTTCTGCCAGCTGAGGGAAGGGTAGTCCACAGTGGCTCCCACAATGTACAAAACTTGCAGCCCGGGTCACTCTCAAAATCGGTGATACTACACTGGTCTAGTCTCATCTGGTGTATTAACTGCGACCTCCAGACCTGTGCTGAAGGTCTCGCTGAGGTCAACCAGACCTGCAGAATTGAGGTGAGTCCAAAGAGCATAATCAGTTTAATAAACTCCTTAAAGCCCTTTGGAGGTTCTGATGTAAATTTATAGCTATTTAGACGTGGGTATCCCTCGAACTCCGTGCCCTCTTGAGAGCAGAATCCACGACCGCCGAGTCATGGGGCAATTGTGGCCGCATTAACTCTGGGTCCGAGTGGATCCTGTACTGGGACTCTGCTTTCTTGGGGATGGTGGGATTAGATAATGGTCGCATCCAGTTCCGAAGCAGTGTCTCCTTGAGGACATTGTGCAGCGGTACTGTGGTGGACTCTCTAGGTGGTGATGGATAGTCGAGGACCTCGAGCATCTCAGCCCTCGGCTCATCCACAGAGACCACGGGAAAGGGAATGCAAATAGACATATCCTGCACAAAGGAGGCAAAAGAGAGACTCTCAGGAGGCGAGAGCTTCCTCTCAGGTGAAGGCGTGGGGTCCGAGGGAAGACCCGCAGACTCCTCTGAGGAGAAATATCTGGGGTCCTCCTCTTCCCCCCACGAGGCCTCTTCCTCGGTATCGAACATAAGCTCATGTAGCTGAGTCCTGAACCGGGTCCGGCTCGCCGCCGAGGCCTCGATGTCGTCGAGCGGTGGACTCCCGCGCCGGCGGGGACGAAGCTCCCTCCATCGACGTCGACGGGGACTCCACCTGCGTGGCGGTCGAGACCGGCGTCGCAAGCAGCGGCGGCACCGGGCTAGAGCTCGCCGGCGCCACAGTCATCGGCGCCGAGGGCGCAAGCACCCCCAGCGCCGGCACAGCCTGGCGCATCAGCCCTTCCAGGATCCCCGGAAGGATGGCTCGGAGGCACTCGTCCAGGCCCGCTGTCGGGAAAGACGTGGGGGCCGGTAGAGGCATCGGTGCCGGAAGCTGCTCGGGTCCAGGAGACTGCACCGAAGTGCTGGGACCCTGACGTGGCGGTACCTCCACCACCGAGGGGGACCTCTCCTCTCGACGCGGACGCTTCGGCGTCGACTCCTCTCCGGTACCGACAGCCGGATGCGTCGAGGGCGACCGGTGACGGTGCTTCTTTGCCTTCTTACGGTGCCCGTCACCGGTGCCGGGTGGTATGGAGGAGGAGGAGGTCGATCCCCCTCGGTCCCGAGGAACCGGGTCAGACAGGGTTCGGTCCCGAGGGCCACGGGCTGAAGGAGTGACCGGGGCCGACTGCCCACGCGGTCTCTCACCTCTACCCTCACCGGAGGACCGGCGGGCCGACGGGACCTGTTCTCCTGGGGTCGATGCCATCGATGCCGATTTTTCGGGCATCGATACCGGTACCGAAGGACCGGGCGTCGATACCGATGCCGTCGAAGTTGACGTCGAGGGGCCGGCGCAAGTTCCAAAACGGCGGTCCCGCAGAACTTGCCTTGCAACCTGAGTCCGTTTCCGGAGACCGAGACACAGAGAACACGACTTGATATTGTGCTCCGGCCCGAGGCACTGGAGGCACCAAGCGTGGGTGTCGGTCTGCGAGATCGGCCGGCCGCACCGACCACACTTCTTAAATCCACTCGGGACCTTTGAGAACATTGACGGAAAAATCGCGTCGGCGAAGTTAAAGTCGTCGATGGTGGCGGAAATCACACCTCGAAAAAATAAATCGATCGCGCGGCCACAAGGCCGCAACGCGACGCCCTCGCTAGAAACGAGGGAAAAAGGAGTGCGTGCTCTTTTTTTTTTTTTTGAAGAAAAGAAAAACTGGAGCACGCGGCAACCGAATAAAACGAAAATTAAACAAAATCGCGTAAACGCGACGGTCTTTCCGGGGCTGCGAAGGGAGAGCGGCGACGGCACGACTCTCCTCAGGCGTGGAAAAGAAAAGACTGGCGGGAACGGTCACGCACGAGCGGGAAGACGGCCGCGCATGCGCGGTGGGCGTGCCCCGCGTGCGGACCGCCCGCGAAGCTTCTTCCGGTTGGTGGGGGCTGCCGCGGACGTCACCCAGTCGTGAGAACAAGCAGCCTGCTTGTCCTCGGAGAAATATAAAATACGCTTAGTTGATATCCCAGCGCCTATAACTACACACCTCCATTTACACCCCACCTATAACCACCCCCTTTTTGCCTGTGCATGTTAGAAGATAGGCACATTGAATTACAGAATGCACTTAGCAAGTTGTGCATGTAAATTCTAATTATTGCCAATTACTGCTCATTATTGCTTGTTAAGAGCTGTTAATGAATAGCTTAAGCACGTTGTTACAGAATACACTTGGATTTTGGCTACGATCTCTAGGTACGCTATGAGGCATATTTTCAAAGCACTTAGCCTTCCAAAGTTCCATAGAAACCTATGGAACTTTGTAAGGCTAAGTGCTTTGAAAATATGCCTCTATATGAATCTGGGGGTATATGCCATAAACATTTAAATTAGGGTCCTGATCCTCTAGTGAAATATCTATTAACAAACATCTCTTTGGGTTCATGTGTACTTTCACTTTCCATGCCTCCAAGAACATATCACTTTTGAACAATTGGGCATTCTCACCACATTTGCAGAAAATGACCTTCCTGTCCTCACTCCCTCCCTTTTTTTCATCTACTTTTTTTTTCTGAGCTGGAGTAGGAGCCTAGTGGTTAGAGCACTGGGCTGAGACCCAGGAAAACTCAGTGCAAATCCCGCTGCTGCTCCTTGTGACCCTGGGTAAGTCACTTAACTCTCCATTGTCTCAGGTACAGACAGACTTGTAAGTCCTAGTGCACTTGAACAGAACTCACCTTGAACTACTACTGAAAAATGTGTGAGCTAAATCCAAATTAACGCATAAACACTTTCCCCCAGATTCTAGATTGTGCAACGTGAGTTGTTCGTGAAAATCTGGTCATAGTCTGGATTTGCACATGCAACTTAATTAGCTAACAAGCCAATTATTGACAGTAATGGGCTTTAATTAGAATTTGGACAAACAACTTGCAATGTGTATTCTATAAAGGAAGGCATGTAAATTCTAATGTGCGCTGAAGGAAAGGGGGCATGGAATGGGTGGGCTGTGGGCATTTCTAAAATCTGTGTGTGTTATAGAATACACCTGGTCCGTGCCTAATTTAGACACAGGCATCTACACCAGGTTTTACTTTGTGGAACTGCTTATGACTACATTATTGATGTGGGCGGGCACTAAGCATATTCTATAAACAGTGCTGAAATTTAGGCATAGCTTATAGCATATGCCTTGTATTTTTTTCAGCACCAATTTTTTTGGCATGATATATAGAATGTAGCCCTTTATGACTATTTTCCTGTAACTGTGCTAAAACATTTGTCTTTCCTATAGCTTCAGGTATCTTGTTCTATTCCACAGCCTCCAATTCCTCCCCAAGTTCCCCTTTTCCATGTCACTACAATATATGCCTCACTTTTCTATCCTGCTATATTTCAGGATCAGCTCCTCTAAAAGTGACTTTGAAGTCCTTTCCTTTCTAATAATACCCCTTAAAACATCAGTACTGAAATAAGATTCATTTTTGTTAGCCCAAATTGAGTTTGAATTTACTTAGACCCCTTTAATTGTTCACATTCAGTTAACAGTTGCCCAATTTTAGACAGTCCCTTCTGCACTCACTCCTGAAACTTATTATAAATCTTACCTACTTTAAACCAGCTAAGACGACAGATTAGCATTAAATATGTAAGACCATTACCACTTATTCTCTCCCTCTCTCTAGCCCACAGGTTCACTGTAAGTTTAGCGAAGGGATTTTTCAATGTCCTTTAACCACTCCTGTAATAGAGGGTAACATGTGTCTATAATTTTACCTATAAGCTATAAAGTTTTACTTCAGGTATAATGCACTATTTCCCTTCCCCCATCTCTCTTTTCCTTTCAGCCATATGAAGGAATTTCTGGCTGGTAACATGCTCTGATGGTGAAAATGTTGCTAAGGCAACTGGCAACTCAGATACCTGGTATATCTTGTTACAAAAGTAATTTACAGAAAGCAGGAATGGCAAGGACATCAATTGCAAGCTTCCAGCACATATGAAAGTCCCAATTACAAGTCTCCAGCCCATATGCAGCACCTATGATTGGTCCAGGGTAGAGGAGAGGTGGATGCTCACCACAGCCTATAAAACCATGCTGCAAAGGAACTCTGAAAAACTAGGCATGCTTGGAGAGAGAGTTTCAGATCCGTCCAATGGCCTATGTTTTTTCACGAAGGGATGCACTCCCCCCCTTATAATTACCAGAGATACTGATATCAGATTTTGTAAGTTTGTTATAACTTGAAACTGATGTCTGATGCTGTGCTGGTGGGTGAGTAATTAAGACTTTTCTCTCTGATTCTTGTACAATTTTCTATAATATTTTATAATATTTTGGTAAGTTGTTTAGAGAATAGCAAATCAAATGCGTAGCCTAGTACAAATGGTGACCCATGACGTCTACTGAAACTTCTATCTGCTGGTCAGAGAGAAGATTGTAGTTTAATTTATAGAAATCTATTTTTAATATCATCCTTTTTCTTGTCCCAAGTTTTGCATTTGCTGTTTGTAGCTATTGCAGTAAATACCAGGAATTGTTCTTTATGAGTGTAAATGAAGTGAAAGCTGTGCCCACACCCATTTCCCCCAATTTCACCAGAATTCATAAGTATATAATTGCATAGCCTAGTGGTTAGTGCAGTGGACTTTGATCCTGGGGAACTGGGTTCGATTCCTACTCTGCAGCTCCTTGTGACTGTGGGCAAGTCACTTAACCCTCCATTGCCCCAGGTACAAAATAAATACCTGTATATATGTAAACCGCTTTGAATGTAGTTGCAAAATACCACAAAAAGGCGGTATATCAAGTCCCATTTCCCTTTCCCTATTCTGTTAGGGAACATTTTCTTAAGTTATTTGAGCTCTATTTCAAATCTTAGTTCTCATTCTTTGAATTTTTTCTTTGTTCCTAATGATGTTTTCCTTTTTCTACTCTGAGTTTTCTAATTACTAAAGCTATAGTCCTTTATAAAAAGAAAAAAAAAGGCATATGATTGCTAGAGAATCCCTTCTTTGTGGCCACAGGAGGCTTTATTTACATCTTTGTTTTAAAAAAAATGTTTGATTTCATGGCTCAAACTGTAACTAGGGATATATTTCACTTAGAGGCAGATGCATCAACCAAACGTTAAAAAATCAAAATCGTTAAAGTCCCTAACGATTTTAAAATAACGAAGAATGCACCAAAAAAAAAAGTCACACATGCTGAGATCGGTATTGAAACGTACAATGTATCAAAGAATCACAATATACATCGTTAATCGGCCCCCAAATCATGCGCAGAGCAGCCAAGCGTTATGTTAGCTGCTCTGCGCATGCCACAAACAGTCAAAACACAAGCACATGGCTCCAAAATCAAAACAAAAATAAAAAAAGGGTCGGGAGGGGGCAAAGGCGCTCGTCAGAAGCGTCCTGTATGGCCGTCCTTCCCCCCCCCCCCCCCACCCAAGGGCGCCGTTCCCCCTGCCCCACAGGGCGGAGGATGTCGGGAGGCGGAGCTGAGGGGAGACAGAGTAGTGAGGAAGGGAGGGGGGCCGGGGCTGCTAAAGGTACGTTTGCTTTTTAATTTAGAATGCAGGGGGAAGTGGGGCAGGGGGGAACGGCGACCTCGGGTGGGGGGGGGGCAAGTGTGTGACTTTTTTTTTGGTGCATTCTTCGTTATTTTAATTTAGAATGGCAAAGAGTGGCATGAAGTTCTGGGGATTGTGCCTTTCAGTTTCCTTTTGACCAATCACAGCGCTATTAGCTCTGCTAATGCGCTGGGATTGGCTCACAGTTTGTTTTTTCACTTTACTATTTTTCCTGGCACAGAGCTGTCCTAACGAGAGGTCCAGACCTCTCGTTAGATTTCCTGCCTTTTTCCTGCGTAAAGGCAATCGGAAAAGGTTAGTGCATCTCGTTTCAATGGGGTTTTCACACTAATTGCTCATCTCCATTCCGTTTTCGTTAGCTGCTGGCTTCCTCGGTAAAAGCCCTTTGATGCATGCAACGGATCAAATTTTCCTCGTTGGAGGGTCATTAAAGGCTCATTAAGCTTTAGTGCATCTGCCTCTATGTTATAGTCAGTTACAACTATCTAAATTAGTAAAATTCTGTGACTCAGCATTTATCTTTTCCAGCAGTTGAAAAAAAAAGACCCTCTCTTGTAAAACATTTTTCTTTTACTTCTTGGAGGAAATATTTCTTGGAGCACAGATACATTCTTTCCATTGTTACTTTTGAACTGGTTTTTCCTGTACTATCACTTGTTATCTCCTTCTCTGTGTGAGCCTTTGAAATCCTGCATTCCAGCAGTACTGATAAGGATTAAATTACCTTTTGTGTTTAGCCCAAAGCAATTAACTGTTGACCTGGCACTGCCTTTGCATCATAAAAGAAAAAAAACAGTTTGCCAAGTTTACCCTAAACATATCAGTTTTAATCCTACTGGCTTAAATCTAATATTTATTTGATACAATTCTATGTCACCGTTTCTACATAATTTTGTTTTCCCGCTAAACTTACTAAAAATTCTAGTTTTATTTTCAGGATATTTAAAATATTAGGAATTTGGTCCACATTCCAGTATAAAAATTTATGGTAATTTTCCCCTACTTGTTTTGAGATACTATGATGAAACATGTACATGTGTGTCCTAAGAATGACATAGCCAGACCAGTGGAATATAAAGAAATATCATTTGTAATATACTCCAAAGAGCCTTTTTATTACCTGCAGAAATAAAGAATCTCAATGGAGCACAGTACTATAGTACATTCTTCCTACTTCTGGAGTAGCTATGCAATATTATTAATTTATGCACATAAGAAGTACTTCTAGCCCCAGGTCACTGTTTTGGTAATTTATCATACATACTTGTGTATAACACCATGTTTAATTTAAAGGTTATGCCCAGTACTGAATTCCAATAGCATGATCTAATTTACAGCCTCTTAATTATTTGTGTTTTGTTTGTCAGTCTTTATGTTACCCCTTACATACGAGTATAAGTGATCACTTCTGACTTTTTTCCAATTTTATTAGTACCATCAGTACATATAAAATGTTTCTCTCATGAATACATTAGTTTTGTATGCAATATAACAAAAGATTTATTTTCTGCATTCCCTAGTAGACATATTACTACTACTAATATTCTGTCTCTTATCAACATTTTTTAATGCATTAGTTACAGCTAAAGTATAATTTTTTCACATTCAGTACAAAATTAGGGTCTCTTTTTCTTTAAGATAAACTTTTCCATAAAAGATAACTTTTACCTAGATGATATCTTTGCCCCATCTTGATTGTAGAGACATATGTGCTATATTTCTTGCCTGATCTATGTGAATCTTTGTAAAGGTCAGTCAAGGATGCACTTTTGTCTGCCTCATTAGGATTTTTCTTTTTTAAAGCTGATTTTCTTACATTGGATTCAAACTTGACATCCACATTTTAGATTCTGATTAGTATATTTTCATACAAGGATAAATTTTACATTAACTGTGAGATTTACTGTAAGGCTTCTGCCTATATTTTTCTGTTATGTCTACATGCTACATACTTTTACACTTTAAACTTTGTGATGCAGTTTTACTGTTCCCATATGGTTATTTATTTATTTGTAGCATTTGTATCCCACATTTTCCCACCAATTTGCAGGCTCATTTGCAGGTTACATTCTATTCCTCCCTAATGTCCCTGAGCAATCACCTGTAGTTTGCAAGTGAGTGTCATTAACACAGGATTTTAACACAGTCTTCCTGAAACTTTTGTTTTGCTAATGTCATTAGTGCTAGGTAACATTTGTCTCCTGATTTACTTTACAGGAAAATTGTATCTAGCTGAATGTTTAGATTAAAAAGAAGTTAAGATATTTTATGTGCCTTGAATGAAAATGCTTTGTACTGCCCCAGAACAAAGACAGTGTCTTGCTAGGCGACTGCCCACTTTGTCCCTAATTTGCTTCCACCATATTATCTCGAAACAAGAGGGATATTTCTACATAGTATAGATACAATTTTTTGATGATAATGTTAAACAGCTGTCATGTTAAACTATTCCCCCCCTTTTTTCTGTATTCTTTATGACCTTTGTTTAGTATAAATGGAGAAACTGTGCTTCTAACTGATTACTTGATGCTCTAATCTTCTTTGTTATGCAAGCTATGAATTAGCTTTTTTAGGACAAGAATAGAACTTTAATTTCCACTGTTAACAATTGGATGCTGATGTAATTTTTATTTTTCCCAAATTTTTTTTTCCATAAATGAAACGTGCCTATCCAATGCTTTTAAGAAGCTTGTTTGTAATAGCCCTATGACAAAGATTTAAAATAATGTCTTGAATTGTATAGAATACAATTGTGTAGAACTTACAAGCATTCTCTCATTCAATTTTGGAAAATTTTATGTAGAAAGTTACAGAAATGTTTAAACTAATGACAAAGTGTATTTGTAATGAGAGCTGAAAATATGCATGTGTAAACTGAATCTATGTAGAAATGTTTGTAACAGGGACATGTATATGACTTCTGACATCCTCTTTTTGGTCAGACCAGTATGGCCATTGATTTTTATTATATCCTACATATACTTTGAACTGTGCAAAGCATGAAATCTGAGAACACCCTTGAGTTAATGCCATGTTGTTAAGGAATTGAACAAACATTATAAAGACTGTTTAAGTTGCTGAACAATCTAAAAACAAGCAAATCAAAACATTTCTAAATAATTCTTAATTTCTTTAATAACAGAAAAGAATCTCTTACTACCATATGAACCTGAGTTGCTAAAGATAATTGACTATCCACCTCAATTCCCAGAATTCTGGAAGACATCGAATTTTATCAGAAAATTATTAACTTATAACATAACATCACTAGTAAAAAAAGGTCCGTTTCTGTTAGAAATGAAATGGGCGCTAGCAAGGTTATATTCATATGTTGATTGTTGTTAACCAAACAGTTCATAGTAAAGTGCTATAATGAGATGGAGTAATTGTGAAGGGTGTATAATGAGGAAGATTGTTCGTATGACATTTTTTTCCTTGTCAATTGTATTTCAGTCCGAGGTGAAGTCTCCCTTTTGTTTGGAGTTCCAGACCCCAGAGAGAGAGAGAGAGAGAGAGAGAGAGAGAGAGAGAGAGAGAGAGAGAGAGAGACCGTCTGTGTGTGTCTGAGAGAGAGTGTGTGTGAGAATGAGACACAGAATGAAAGAGTGTGTGTGCGTGACTGAGAGATACAGTGTGACAGAGTGTGTGTGTGTGTGGGGGGTAAGTTCCATGACCCCCTCCTTCCCTTGCTCTCCTTCCGTCTGATGTGAGAGAGTGTGTGGGCAGGACTACAGGGGCGGTCATTGAGACAGAGTGTATGTGTGTGTGAGAGTGTGTGTGAGAGAGAGAGACAGACTGTGTGTGTGTCCAAGAGAGATTGTGTGTGAGAGTGAGACAGAGGGAGTGAAAGAGTGTGTGTGTGTGTGTGTGTCCAAGAGAGATTGTGTGTGAGAGTGAGACAGAGGGAGTGAAAGAGTGTGTGTGTGTGTGTGTGTCCAAGAGAGATTGTGTGTGAGAGTGAGACAGAGGGAGTGAAAGAGTGTGTGTGTGTGTGTGTGTGAGAGAGAGAGAGAGAGAGAGACTGTGTGTGTGACAGAGAGATACAGTGTGACAGAGAGTGTGTGTGTGTGGAACTGAGTTCCATGACCCCCTCCTTCCCTTGCTCTCCTTCCATCTGATGCGAGAGTGTGTGGGCAGGACCACAGGGGCAGTCATTGAGACATACTACTAAGCATTTCTATAGTGCTACTAGGGTTACGCAGCGTGACACAGTGTATGTGTGTGTGAGAGAGAGACAGACTGTGTGTCCGACAGAGAAAGTGTGTGAGAGTGAGACAGAGGGAGTATATCCATACCGACTCTTCTCCTGTTTCTGCTCTTAGTCCAGACTTATCTAAGGTTCAATCCTTCAGGGCCACAAAAAGGCTAGGTTTCAAGATATCTCTAATGATATGCATGAGAAAGATTTGCAGATCTCTCTCATGCATATTCATTTGAAAATCTGTTCTGTTTGAAGTCCTTAAGGACTAAACTTGGACAAGCCTGTTTTAGTCTGACCAACTTCATTCTTAGAGTAATGTCCCAGATCACAGTACAGTTTTTTTCCCCTCGTCCTTTCCCACTGCAGCATTCCGCTTTTCCAAGGCTTTTTAAAATTCAGTTACTATTCTCATCTCCACCACCTCCAGTGGGAGTCCATTCCATGCATCCGCCACCCTTTTCAGCACGAAAACATCTTGATGCTGCTCTTGATTCTTCTTTGTGAAGCTTCATACCATGTCATATTCAACATCATTCTTTCTTTTGCAATTAATAGAGATGAAGAACTAGCAGTCACCAAACAGGAATGAGACTTGGGGGCGTGGGATCATCCTTGATAACCTCAAGTGTTACAAAGCAGCTGGGACAACTAATTGTATAACTGGATGCAAAGGAAAAAGTGTCACTAATAGAAAAAGGAAAATAATATTACCTCCCTAAAGGGGTCCTTTACTAAGCGGCGACAAGCCCAATGTGGGCTTACCACTTGCTAAACTGGAAAAACAGCTGGGCACCGTAGCAGCCCAGCAGTAGTTTCCACCCCCAGCACATGTGCCATTTCCAGCGCTACAAATTTTTTTTATTTTTATAGCACCGGTGGCAATCAGGCAGTGTTGCGCTGCCCGGTTACTGCTGGGTTAGCCAGGGAGCCCTTACTACCACCACAATGGATGGCGGTAAGTACTCTCCCGAAATGGCCCGCTGTGGTAAAGGGCAGTCTCAGCACACCGCAGCTTAATAAAAGGACCCCTAAATCTTTTATGATCTCCTTCCTGTCTCATCAGCTCGTAACCTTGGGGTCTTCGACTCCTCCCTCTCCTTCTCTGCACATATTCAGCAGACTGCTAAAACCTGTCGTTTCTTTCTCTATATCACCACCAAAATTCGCCCTTTCCTTTCTGAGCACACCACCAGAACCCTCATTCACACTCTTATGACCTCTCGCTTAGACTATTGCAAATTGCTTCTCACAGGTCTCCCACTTAGCCATCTCTCTCCTCTTCAATCTGCTCAAAATTCTGGTGCACGACTAATATTCCGCCAGGGTCGTTATGCTCATATTAGCCCCTCTCCTCAATCACTTCACTGGCTTCCTATCCGTTTCCGCATACAGTTCAAATTCCTCTTATTGACCTATAAGTGCATTCACTCTGCAGCTCCTCAGTACCTCGCCACTCATCTCTCCCTACATTCCTCCCTGGGAACTCTGTTCACTTGGTAAATCTCTCTTATCTGCACCCTTCTCCTCCACTGCTAACTCCAGACTCCGTTCCTTTTATCTTGCTGCACCATATGCTTGGAATAGACTTCCTGAGCCGGTACGTTAAGCTCCATCTCTGGCCGTCTTCAAATCTAAGCTAAAAGCCCACCTTTTTGATGCTGCTTTTAACTCCTAACCCTTATTCACTTGTTCAGAACCCTTATTTTATCATCCTCACTTTAATATTCCCTTATCTCTTGTTTGTCCTGTTTGTCTGTCCTAATTAGATTGTAAGCTCTGTCGAGCAGGGACTGTCTCTTCATGTTCAAGTGTACAGCGCGTGTACGTCTAGTAGCGCTATAGAAATGATAAGTAGTAGTAGTAGTTATAAGATCAAACATAATTTTGTCATATTTTAGGGAGGGAAGTATTTTCACTTGTAGCAGAGATCATAGGAGCCAACAGTACCAAAATTCAAGCACGGATGGGATGGATGCAAAAAGACCTTTGTAGCAGCAGCAAGGAAAAGAATGCAGAATCAAGATCGATCTGTGACAACATGGGAGGCAGGTATAAATGGACAGACTGGGGGAACTAAGTTATCTTTACTGTTAACATCTTTCATTTTTCTATGTAGGAAAATCCTACAGTTTTGCAAACTTTTGGCTTGCTTCATTCTTACTAGACAAAGGTCTATAACTTATCTGTCTCTGATTTGATGGAAATATTACTGCTTTGCAAAGCTCTTAATTATTCCCACAATTTCTATCAGACTCTTTTTTTTTTTTTAAACCATTAATTGCAGTATTTTAGTATCTAACTTGCCAAGACGATTTTCTTAAAATTTGCAACATTAATCTGGTTGTGTCTATTAAAGAGACTACAACTTGGCTACATTAGTGTAATGCAGATGTCGTATTAACTAATTTCATTATGCTTGGCTTTCATGTCAGATGCCTGTAACAAGAAACATACTAGTGGTAGGAGGCAGAAAATGGAAATACAACACACTTTTCTTTGTACAGAGGGGGATAAACATCATAGTTATGAAGATTACCAAACAGTTTGAAGCTTCCATGTCAGACCATACGACACTCATTTTGTACCAACACTGTTCTTTCAACATTTATAAAGATGGGCCAAAAATCATGTTATTGAAGACTGCAATCTAAAACTGCTCCTAAAATGTGGCTGTTAGCAATTAAAAACAAAAAACACACACAAACACAAAAAAAACCCTCATTTTCATTGAGTACCTGAGATCAAAAAGAAAACCTGGATTATTTCTATAGGGTGAGGCAAAAAAAAAAAAAAAAAACCAAGTAAACCCTTAGAGGTTTTTGCTGTTTTTTTCAGCAACCGCTTTCAATTTCAATGTGAAATTTTTTATATAAAAGTGAAGCAAAAAAGCAAAAGCAGAAATGCTCACTTAAGAGAAATAAAGCTCCACAAAACTCTCGGCTGAGGTCTTTTGACACTGAATTAGGTTCCCCTTTTACTACCTCTCTCTTTCTTCCCTTCTGAGACCCTGGGTCACTCATCCTCCTCCTTTCAATTCCAAAGTCCAAACTTCTCTCAGTTGATTCTGTCAAGACATATTCACAGACTACTTTTATCCCTCTGACTAATTCATAGCTCAATATTTAAATATTATCATTGTCATGTGCTCTAAATTTAAACAGTCCAGAATACTTTGTTTAGGATAAACCAGGGAGACTACTTCTTGGGGCAAAAGACTTCTAGGAGAGCTGGATCCCACTGGGGCCTGTGGCTTGAGCTCATTGCTCCAATTTTCCAGTTTAGACATCTAATTTTCCTCTGCTTCTCTGGTAAGCCTATCTGGCTTAGGAAGCACAGATCTACCTGTTCTGGATAACCTAGATGGCCAACAGTGAGGCTTCTTCTAAAATGCCTCCTGAGACCCCGGGCTCCTGCAGTTCACCTTTCATATGGATTCCTATAGGGCAGAGATCATCAATCTTTCTGTGGCTGTGCCCATGACCTCCAGAAGATGCAGATTAATGATGCACCTATGGAGAACCCACCCAGGTAGCGACCCCAAATGCAGATTATTCAATGCCATCTGGAGACCTCAAGCTGTGCTATAGAGAGAGAAACCCTTAACTTCCAGAGATGCTCTTTGTATGTCCCTCCAAAAGAAGTGGAGGAGATACTCCTGTCTATTTGTGGACTGTACTACTACTACTTATTTCTATAGCGCTACAAGACGTACGCAGTGCTGTACACTTGAACATGAAGAGAGAGTCCCTGCTCGACAGAGCTTACAATCTAATTAGGACAAACAGGACAAATAAGAAATAAGGGGCTTTCTCTTAAGTGAGCGTTGCTTCACTTTATATATATATACATATATATATATATATATATATATATATATATATATACTTTATCTTAGGGATCCCCAATATATCTTACTTTATTTTTAGGGATCCCTAATACAGGTAATTTTACTTACACTTACATTTTGGTACTCATTCTAGTATAATCACTCCAGTATAGGATCACTAAATTTTCCACAAAACGTAATGTGACAAATCACCAAGAGGCCACAGGCTTCAAGGAGTGGGAAGGTCATAATGAAATGCAGGATTATTTTAGGTAGCACTGGGGGCCTGTACAATAATCTAGTGATGGAGGCAACAGCACAACTGAAGCAGAGCTACGGGAAGGCTGAAGCATGAGAGTACTGTCACCAGTGCAGCTATATTTCTGTATCCTTCTGCCACATTTTCTTGTTCTTGGATTGTATTTCTTGGTGTTTGAAGATCTTTTCTTTCTCTACATTATTCACAGGGTAATCTCTTGGGACTGACACCTCTATGATCAAGTCTGGTATTTTTCTCTTTTACCCCTATATATGGTTTCTTGCGGTCTAGAAATTATATGAAAAAAGGACAAAAAAATTACTCAAAAACGTAAAGCTATTCCACACAAAGCTATTCCAAGTCCAGACCTCAGAGTTATTTTCAGTCACTTGTTACTCCAACCACACTACATACACATTGACTTTATTCAAAATATAAAGAAACACAAAAAGTGTGTATGTCACTGATCACTTATCTGCACGTAGTTTCCAGCACTGAAAAAAAAAGAAAAACACACACCTGACATCAACATAAAACAATGGCATTTTGGCTAGACGCATGCCTCTGGGATTAGCAACATAAAAGCTAAGGATCACTACAAATCCATAATGTTTAATGTAGCTTAAACACTTATTTCTAATATGGCTCAATACAGAGCTCCAATGAAAACTAGAACTAATTTTCCAGACTAAAATATCACTGCTTTGCATCATGATACAGAAAATAAGAAACTTTAATATCCTTAACAGTGGAGTAGCAGCATAGCAGATAGAGCAGTAGACAGAGCCAGAGAACCAAGGTTCTAATCCTACTACTCTCATCAAGACTATTTACAACCTTGTGCCAGTGGTGTAGCCATGGGTGGGTAGGGGGCCCACCCAGCAGTGGTGAATCTTGCTCAGCACGAGTTGGTTAGGGGCAAACTGGACCCCCATGATCTGACATTTCCTTCTCTCCCCCAGTCTGGCATCTCTCTCTCTAGTAACCCCCATCCCTAATCTACCTTAATGCGTTTCTTTGCTATAGGGGTCACCAACAGTGTCACTTATGCTGCTGCCCAATGAACCCAGGAGCCTCCCCCTCTGATGCTTTCAGCCCATGAAAATGTTATGTCAGAGAGAAAGCTCCAGAGTTCACTTGGCAGCAGTGAGTGAACCACTACTGCTGCCGGCAACCCCTATAACAGACATGTTTTGAGGTAGACCATGGGGTGGCAGTTGCAAGAGAGAGGGAGGGACTGATATAGAAGGCTGATGCTGGATCCAAGAGCAGAGGGGAGGGAGATATGCTGGACCACAAGGGAGGGAGGACAGAGGGAGAGGAAGAAATCCTAGACTGTGTTTTTCTTTTGGAGGGGGAGGAGTAGATATGCTGGACCACAGAAGAGGGCAGGAGGGGAGAGAGATGGGGGAACAAGAAAGATGCTAGGGGTGGAATGGAATGGGCAGACAGATGGCCATGAGGGTGGGGTGGGAGATGCCAAATGGGAGGGACAGTGTGGGAGAGGCCAAATGGGAGATGGTAAAGAGATGAGCGAGGATAGTAAGTGCAGAAGGTAGAAATATGGTAATGGGAAGTAGATGAAAGATGGAAGGGAATAGGAGGCTGGAGTGAGATGAGAAATGGAAGAGCTGGGGGGGGGGGGGTGACAAAAGGAGATGGAAAGTTCATAGGTAGGTAAAAAGGGATGGAACTTGATATACCGTCTTTCTGTGGTTACAATCAAAGTGGTCTACATATTATATACATATTATTTTGTACCTGGGGCAATGGAGGGTTATGTGACTTTGCCCAGAATCACAAGGAGCTGCAGTGGGGATTGAACCCAGTTCACCAGGATCAAAGTTCACTGCACTAATCACTAGGCTACTGCTCAACTCAATTAAAAAGCAAGATGTGAAAGAGGGTGAAAACTGAGGGGACAGAGGAAGAAACAAGAAAAGAAAGAGCTAAAAGCAAAAGATCACTTGACAGGTATAGTGAGAATAGAACAAGACAGGAGGAGAAAAAAAAAACAAATGGACAGCAGCGATGGGAAAGAATTAGCAGAAGGCAGACAGGAAAGCAGAAGAGAGAAACAGACCAACAGGATTGAAAAATAAAGTAATAAAATGAATGAGCTTTGTTGGCATTTCTGCACAGGAAATCGCTAGCATGGTTTGGTAAAAGAGGCCCAAAATGCCCAGACAGGTTTAACTAAGAAAAAGATACTAGGAACTTCATAATTCTGTTCAGCTCTGAAACTCCAACCTGCTTACTGTTTAGAAGATACTTGAAAATCATCTTATTTGAAAAATATCTATAGCAACCTCTACATTTTGTTGAGGTTTTTTTCCCATTTCCCTCTCTGTGTCCTTTTAAATCTTTTGTAAGCTGCTTCAAACCTTTTTAGGGATCTAGCAGGTTAGTAGAGCCTAGATCACGGCAGACTTTGTATTGTATTCAGTACAAAAGGAATTGGATTTATTTTTCTCAGTGCCATATTTAACTTCTTGGGGATCCCAATTAAATTTTTGTCTACATATTATTTCTAATTTGTCCCCCCTTGTTCTGTATTTGGTGAGGGTCAGTCAGTGTGTGATAGGAATGGCAGATGGGAAGATTGTGGTTTCATAAGGAGAAGGACCCCCACCAATCACAGCATGCTAAAATGTAACAGGATCCATCTCTTTCTTAGGACTTAAGGATGGCTACTGAAAAAAAATAACTAGTAAAAACTGGTAATGGTAATTTGACCAGCCATCAACAATTATGGGCTCCTTTCATAAAGCAGTGCTACTAATTATCATGCACTGAATGCAAAGAAGCCCATAGGAATTGAATGGGCTTCTTCACATTCAGTGCACCGCTAATTGGTAGCACCGCTTTGTAAAAGGAGCACTATATGATGTCATCTATAATTCTAAATTATTTCTGCTGTAGTGTGCATAAGTACATAAGTAATGCCATACTGGAAAAAGACCAAGGGTCCATCGAGCCCAGCATCATGTCCACGACAGCGGCCAATCCAAGCCAAGGGCACCTGGCAAGCTTCCCAAACGTACAAACATTCTATACATGTTATTCCTGGAATTGCTGACGACACCCAGCTTTACCTCTCCACTCCCGACATCACAGTTGAAACCCAGGCCAAAGTTTCGGCCTGCCTCTCCGACATCGCTGCCTGGATGTCCAACCGGCATCTGAAACTGAACATGGCTAAGACTGAGCTCCTTGTCTTCCCACCCAAACCCTCTTCTCCTCTTCCCCCACTCTCCGTCTCTGTTGACAATGCCCTCATCCTCCCCGTCTCTTCAGCCCGCAATCTCGGAGTCATTTTCGACTCCTCCCTCTCCTTCTCTGCCCATATCCAGCAGACAGCTAAGACCTGTCGCTTCTTCCTCTATAATATTAGCAAAATTCGCCCATTCCTTTCTGAACAGACCACCCGAACTCTCGTCCACTCACTCGTTACCTCTCGTCTTGACTATTGCAACCTTCTCCTCGCTGGCCTCCCTCTTAGCCACCTATCCCCCCTTCAATCTGTCCAAAACTCCACCGCACGTCTTATCTACCGCGTGAACCGATACTCTCATATCACCCCTCTCCTCAAGTCGCTTCACTGGCTCCCGATCCACTACCGTATACAATTCAAGCTTCTCCTATTGACCTTCAAGTGCACTCAATCTGCAGCCCCCCACTACCTCTCTACCCTCCTCTCCCCATATGTTCCCACCCGTAACCTCCGCTCTCAGGACAAATCACTCCTATCTGTACCCTTCTCCACCACCGCTAACTCCAGACTCCGCCCCTTCTGCCTCGCCTCACCTTATGCCTGGAACAGACTTCCTGAGCCCATATGCCGTGTGCCCTCCCTGCCCATTTTCAAGTCCTTACTCAAGGCCCATCTCTTCTCCCTTGCTTTTGGCGCCTAACCACCTTCCCCATTCCAGATACATACACTGACTACATAGCTTATTACCTTTAGATTGTAAGCTCTCTTGAGCAGGGACTGTCCTTCCCCTTGTCTAAACTTGTACAGCGCTGCGTAACCCTGGCAGCGCTATAGAAATGCTAAGTAGTAGTAGTAGTAGTAATTCCTGGAATTGTGGATTTTTCCCAAGTCCATTTAGTAGCGGTTTATGGACTTGTCCTTTAGGAAACCGTCCAACCCCTTTTTAAACTCTGCTAAGCTAACCGCCTGATTGTGCTTTTTCTACATTACAAGTCACACCATAAAAAACACTAAAGCCTTTATTATAATTCCTTTTATAAGATATATATATTTTTTTAAATGTGATCAACCATAAAGAAAGGTAGTAACCTTTGGATCATTGGGCCGTTTCCTAGGAGGGCTGGCTGGTTGGTTTTTCTTTGGCGTTATCCTGAATATCAGTGTCCCTTTAACTACTAGGACTACATATTCCCTTTCTAGCTCTGAATAACAGGGCCTGAAAAAAATGAATTTTGAGATAGATGCAATTAAAATAGAATCTACTGCTGAAAGTCAATCGTTCACAGCCAGAGACAAAGCGAATGCTACATACCTGTAGAAGGTATTCTCCGAGGACAGCAGGCTGATTGTTCTCACTGATGGGTGACGTCCACGGCAGCCCCTCCAATCGGAAACTTCACTAGCAAAGTCCTTTGCTAGCCCTCGCGCGCCCGCGCGCACCGCGCATGCGCGGCCGTCTTCCCGCCCGAAACCGGCTCGAGCCGGCCAGTCCAGTATGTAGCAAGACAATACACTTCAAGGGAAGACACAACTCCAAAGGGGAGGCGGGCGGGTTTGTGAGAACAATCAGCCTGCTGTCCTCGGAGAATACCTTCTACAGGTATGTAGCATTCGCTTTCTCCGAGGACAAGCAGGCTGCTTGTTCTCACTGATGGGGTATCCCTAGCCCCCAGGCTCACTCAAAACAACAACATTGGTCAATTGGGCCTCGCAACGGCGAGGACATAACTGAGATTGACCTAAAAAATTTACCAACTAACTGAGAGTGTAGCCTGGAACAGAACAAACAGGGCCCTCGGGGGGTGGAGTTGGATCCTAAAGCCCAAACAGGTTCTGAAGAACTGACTGCCCGAACCGACTGTCGCGTCGGGTATCCTGCTGCAGGCAGTAATGAGATGTGAATGTGTGGACAGATGACCACGTCGCAGCTTTGCAAATTTCCTCCATGGTGGCTGACTTCAAGTGGGCTACCGACGCTGCCATGGCTCTAACATTATGAGCCGTGACATGACCCTCAAGAGCCAGCCCAGCCTGGGCGTAAGTGAAGGAAATGCAATCTGCTAGCCAATTGGATATGGTGCGTTTCCCTACAGCCACTCCCCTCTTGTTGGGATCAAAAGAAACAAACAATTGGGCGGACTGTCTGTGGGGCTGTGTCCGCTCCAGATAGAAGGCCAATGCTCTCTTGCAGTCCAATGTGTGCAGCTGACGTTCAGCAGGGCAGGAATGAGGACGGGGAAAGAATGTTGGCAAGACAATTGACTGGTTCAGATGGAACTCCGACACAACCTTTGGCAGAAACTTAGGGTGAGTGCGGAGGACTACTCTGTTGTGATGAAATTTGGTGTAAGGGGCCTGGGCTACCAGGGCCTGAAGCTCACTGACTCTACGAGCCGAGGTAACTGCCACCAAGAAAATGACCTTCCAGGTCAAGTACTTCGGATGGCAGGAATTCAGTGGCTCGAAAGGAGGTTTCATCAGCTGGGTGAGAACGACATTGAGATCCCATGACACTGTAGGAGGCTTGACAGGGGGCTTTGACAAAAGCAAACCTCTCATGAAGCGAACAACTAAAGGCTGTCCTGAGATCGGCTTACCTTCCACTTGGTAATGGTATGCACTGATTGCACTAAGGTGAACCCTTACGGAGTTGGTCTTCAGACCAGACTCAGACAAGTGGAGAAGGTATTCAAGCAGGGTCTGTGTAGGACAAGAGCGAGGATCTAGGGCCTTGCTGTCACACCAGACGGCAAACCTCCTCCAATGAAAGAAGTAACTTCTCTTAGTGGAGTCTTTCCTGGAAGCAAGCAAGATGCGGGAGACACCCTCTGGCAGACCCAAAGAGGCAAAGTCTACGCCCTCAACATCCAGGCCGTGAGAGCCAGGGACTGGAGGTTGGGATGCAGAAGAGCCCCTTCGTCCTGCGTGATGAGGGTCGGAAAACACTCCAATCTCCACGGTTCTTCGGAGGATAACTCCAGAAGAAGAGGGAACCAGATCTGACGCGGCCAAAAGGGAGCAATCAGAATCATGGTGCCTCGGTCTTGCTTGAGTTTCAACAAAGTCTTCCCCACCAGAGGAATGGGAGGATAAGCATACAGCAGACCTTCCCCCCAATCCAGGAGGAAGGCATCCGACGCCAGTCTGCCGTGGGCCTGAAGCCTGGAACAGAACTGAGGGACCTTGTGGTTCACTTGAGATGCGAAGAGATCTACCAGGGGGGTGCCCCACGCCTGGAAGATCTGTCGCACCACACGGGAATTGAGCGACCACTCGTGAGGTTGCATAATCCTGCTCAACCTGTCGGCCAGACTGTTGTTTACGCCTGCCAGATATGTGGCTTGGAGCACCATGCCTTGACGGCGAGCCCAGAGCCACATGCTGACGGCTTCCTGACACAGGGGGCGAGATCCGGTGCCCCCCTGCTTGTTGACATAGTACATGGCAACCTGATTGTCTGTCTGAATTTGGATAATTTGGTGGGACAGCCGATCTCTGAAAGCCTTCAGAGCGTTCCAGATCGCTCGCAACTCCAGAAGATTGATCTGTAGATCGCTTTCTTGGAGGGACCACCTTCCTTGGGTGTGAAGCCCATCGACATGAGCTCCCCATCCCAGGAGAGACGCATCCGTGGTCAGCACTTTTTGAGGCTGAGGAATTTGGAAGGGACGTCCCAGAGTCAAATTGGAGCAAATCGTCCACCAATACAGGGATTCGAGAAAACTCGTGGACAGGTGGATCACGTCCTCTAGACCCCCGGCGGCCTGATACCACTGGGAGGCTAGGGTCCATTGAGCAGATCTCATGTGAAGGCGGGCCATGGGAGTCACATGAACTGTGGAGGCCATGTGGCCCAGCAATCTCAACATCTGCCGAGCTGTGATCTGCTGGGACGCTCGTACCCGCGAGACGAGGGACAACAAGTTGTTGGCCCTCGCCTCTGGGAGATAGGCGCGAGCCGTCCGAGAATCCAGCAGGGCTCCGATGAATTCGAGTTTCTGCACTGGGAGAAGATGGGACTTTGGGTAATTTATCACAAACCCCAGTAGCTCCAGGAGGCGAATAGTCATCTGCATGGACTGCAGGGCTCCTGCCTCGGATGTGTTCTTCACCAGCCAATCGTCGAGATATGGGAACACGTGCACCCCCAGCCTGCGAAGCGCCGCTGCTACCACAGCTAGGCACTTTGTGAACACCCTGGGCGCAGAGGCGAGCCCAAAGGGTAGCACACAGTACTGGAAGTGGCGTGCGCCCAGCTGAAATCGCAGATACTGTCTGTGAGCTGGCAGTATCGGGATGTGTGTGTAGGCATCCTTCAAGTCCAGAGAGCATAGCCAATCGTTTTGCTGAATCATGGGGAGAAGGGTGCCCAGGGAAAGCATCCTGAACTTTTCTTTTACGAGATATTTGTTCAGGGCCCTTAGGTCTAGGATGGGACGCATCCCCCCTGTTTTCTTTTCCACAAGGAAGTACCTGGAATAGAACCCCAGCCCTTCTTGCCCGGATGGCACGGGCTCGACCGCATTGGCGCTGAGAAGGGCGGAGAGTTCCTCTGCAAGTACCTGCTTGTGCTGGAAGCTGTAGGACTGAGCTCCCGGTGGACAATTTGGAGGTTGAGAGGCCAAATTGAGGGAGTATCCTTGCCGGACTATTTGGAGAACCCACTGATCGGAGGTTATGAGAGGCCACCTTTGGTGAAAAGCTTTCAACCTCCCTCCGACAGGCAGGTCGCCCGGCACTGACACTTGGGTGTCGGCTATGCTCTGCTGGAGCCAGTCAAAAGCTCGCCCCTTGCTTTTGCTGGGGAGCCGCGGGGCCTTGCTGATTCGCACGCTGCTGACGAGAGCGAGCGCGCTGGGGCTTAGCCTGGGCCGCAGGCTGTCGGGAAGGAGGATTGTACCTACGCTTGCCAGAAGTATAGGGAACAGTCTTCCTTCCCCCGAAAAATCGTCTACCTGTAGAGGTAGAAGCTGAAGGCTGCCGGCGGGCGAACTTGTCGAATGCGGTGTCCCGCTGGTGGAGAGACTCTACCACCTGCTCGACTTTTTCGCCAAAAATGTTATCCGCACGGCAAGGCAAGTCCGTAATCCGCTGCTGGACTCTATTCTCCAGGTCGGCGGCACGCAGCCATGAGAGCCTGCGCATCACCACACCTTGAGCAGCGGCCCTGGACGCAACATCAAAAGTGTCATAAACTCCTCTGGCCAGGAATTTTCTGCACGCCTTCAGCTGCCTGACCACCTCCTGAAAAGGCTTGGCTTGCTCAGGGGGAAGAGCATCAACCAAGCCCGCCAACTGCCGCACATTATTCCGCATGTGTATGCTCGTGTAGAGCTGGTAAGACTGGATCTTGGACACGAGCATAGAGGAATGGTAGGCCTTCCTCCCAAAGGAGTCTAAGGTTCTAGCGTCCTTGCCCGGGGGCGCCGAAGCATGTTCCCTAGAACTCTTAGCCTTCTTTAGGGCCAAATCCACAACTCCAGAGTCATGAGGCAACTGAGTGCGCATCAGCTCTGGGTCCCCATGGATCCGGTACTGGGACTCGATCTTCTTGGGAATGTGGGGATTAGTTAATGGTTTGGTCCAGTTCGCAAGCAATGTCTTCTTCAGGACATGGTGCAAGGGAACAGTGGACGCTTCCTTAGGTGGAGAAGGATAGTCCAGGAGCTCAAACATTTCAGCCCTGGGCTCGTCCTCCACAACCACCGGGAAGGGGATGGCCGTAGACATCTCCCGGACAAAGGAGGCAAAAGACAGACTCTCGGGAGGAGAAAGCTGTCTCTCAGGAGAGGGAGTGGGATCAGACGGAAGACCCCCAGACTCCTCGTCAGAGAAATATCTGGGATCTTCCTCTTCCTCCCACGAGGCCTCACCCTCGGTGTCAGACACAAGTTCACGGACCTGTGTCTGCAACCTCGCCCTGCTCGACTCCGTGGAACCCTGTCCACGATGGGGGCGTCGAGAGGTAGACTCCCTCGCCCGCATCGGCGAAGCTCCCTCCGCCGACGTAGTCGGGGAGCCTTCCTGGGAGGTGGCCGCGGTCGGTACCGCACGCGGTACCGACGTCGGGGACCTCAACCTGGGCGATGGGCCAGCCGGCGCCACGCTCGACGGTACCGGTGGCGCAAGCACCGCCGGTACCGGAGGGGTAGGGCGCAACAGCTCTCCCAGAATCTCTGGGAGAACGGCCCGGAGGCTCTCGTTTAGAGCGGCTGCAGAGAAAGGCTGAGGGGTCGATGCAGGCGTCGACGTCAGTACCTGTTCCGGGCGTGGAGGCTGTTCCGGGCTGTCCAGAGCGGAGCGCATCGACACCTCCTGAACAGAGGGTGAGCGGTCCTCTCGGTGCCGATGCCTGCTGGGTGCCGAATCCCTCGGCGACCCAGAGCTCTCGGTGCCGACACGGGGAGGAGACCGGTGTCGATGCTTCTTCGATTTCTTCCGAAGCATGTCACCGGAGCTCCCCGGCACCGACGAGGAGGACGTCGAATCCACCCGTCGCTTCCTCGGGGCCGAGACTGAAGAAGGTCGATCTCGGGGGGGCTGTACCGCAGGAGCCCTCAGGGTAGGCGGAGACCCACCCGAGGGCTCACCGCCACCAGCAGGGGAATGGACAGCCCTCACCTGCACTCCACCCGATGCACCACCGTCCGACGACATCAGCAGACGAGGTCCTGGTACCACCGACGTCGATGCAGCTATCCGATGTCTCGGCGCCGATGCAGAGGCCCGATGCCTCGATGCACTCGATGCAGGGGCGGCCGAGGAAGATGGTCTGGACGCTGACGACGTCGATGCACTCGAAGATCCCGGTGCCGATGCCGACGAAGAGCCCGAGAACAACACGTTCCACTGGGCTAGTCTCGCTACCTGAGTCCGCCTTTGAAGCAGGGAACACAGACTGCAGTTCTGAGGGCGGTGCTCGGCCCCCAGACACTGAAGACACGACGAGTGTCGATCAGTGAGCGAGATAACCCGGGCGCACTGGGTGCACTTCTTGAAGCCGCTGGAAGGCTTCGATGTCATGGGCGGAAAAATCACGCCGGCGAAATCAAAAGCCGAAATGGCGAAATTCGAAGCACCAAATTTAGAGGGAGAACAAATCTCGACCGAGGCCGAAAAAAGGCCTACCCCGACGACGAAAGAAAACTTACCGGGGCAAAAAAGCTGGAAGTACGGGGAGGATTTACACGAAACCCGGCGGGGGGTTTCCGGAGCACTTCCCGACTATGACAAAACTTTCCCGAAGGAAAAAAACACGTTCAAACAATTGGACGCGCGAGGTCGACTTTCCGGGGCTCGACACGGCGAAAACACGACCGTACCGAGTGCGGACAAAAGAAGACTGGCCGGCTCGAGCCGGTTTCGGGCGGGAAGACGGCCGCGCATGCGCGGTGCGCGCGGGCGCGCGAGGGCTAGCAAAGGACTTTGCTAGTGAAGTTTCCGATTGGAGGGGCTGCCGTGGACGTCACCCATCAGTGAGAACAAGCAGCCTGCTTGTCCTCGGAGAATGTGAAGGAAGATCATTTGACAGGCACAAAGCATGGACTCACTCCAGAAGCACCTCCCAAGAATAAGTCCCATTGATTATTGGGCCCAGACTGTTGGGCTAAATTGTCAGTTTTCTCAGCGATTGTGTAAAATTGTAGCAGGACCTTGAGAGACTAGAAGACTGGGTATCCAAGTGGCAGCTGAAATTTAAGGTGGATAAGTGAAAAGTAACACACATTGTGAAGAATAATCTAAACTCTAACTATATAATATTAGGTTTCACATTAAGAGTTACCACCCAGGCAAAGCATCTAAACTAATCTAATCCTAAACATTTATAACCTGCTTAATCCCATAACAGGTCCAAGGCAGCTTACAAAAAGTACAATGGACGTACAGAAATCTTACAATCATGTAAAGAAAATTACAACAGCAAAAAATTTAAAATAAAAAACAAAAAAACAAATGCAGCTCATGTATTTTTGAATTAAGTGCGAGTTTTCAAATATCTAACTGAATAAAATTGTTGTTTTATGGACAGTGGCAAATTATTCCAAATGTGGACTGCCTGAAACAAAAACAGAGCCTTCTAAAACTTTTTCTTAATATGTACACCCTTAGAAGATAGACATTTCAAAAGGTCTGTCAATCTAGAAGTTTGCTTTCCAGAAGGAATAGAAATCAAGTTGGATAGAAAAAAAAAACAGGGGGCTAGACCATAAAGAATCTTAAAAACAAAACAAGGTAACAAGCCCAAACCAGAAGCCGATGAAGCTTTATAAACAAAGATAAACCAATCAACCTTTTTTTTTTTTTTCTTAAAAATCAATCTGGCAACCATGTTTTGTAAAAGCTGAAGTGATTATAAGACATCATAGCTGATGCATTACTCAGAGCTTGGTGGCAAAAAAAAAGACCCCCCCCCCCCCCCAAATATATATTAGGAATTGAAAAGGAATGGAGCCAGAATATGTCATACTACCTCTGTATTACTCCAAGGTGAAACTGCACCTTATGTACTGCATGCCACCCTAGCTGCTGAATCTCAAAAATAAAATAGAATTAGAAAAGGTACAGAGAAGGGCAACCAATAATGATTGAGGATGGAATGACCCCCCCCCCCCCCCCCCCCCATGAGAAGACACTAAAAATGATAGGGCTCTTCAGCTTGGAGAGCGAGCTAAGAGGAGATATGCTAGAGGTCTATAAAATAATAAGTGGAACAGAATGAATAAATATGAATTGTTTAAACTTTCAAAGTACAAACTCTAGAGGACACAATAAGAAAAAAATGAAGTGGGATTTGAATCTGGATCCCCCTTGGTTTAAAGTCTGCTGCACTAACCACTAGGCTACTCAAACTTGCGTCCTGCTTTGCTAAGAATGCCCATAATACAGTGTGATTTTGCTATTCATGCATTCACAATTTACACTTTTGCATATTTGCAGAGATGTATATGTAACCAACAAATCACCTTTCGCGCTGAATTTCTGCCTATTTGTGGACATGCACATTTTAAAACAAGTTCTTTCTTTTGCTTTGCTGGCATTTATGTATCAGAACTGAAAGCTGTGGAGTCACTGGTGGAGTCCTCATGTTTTCTACTAAAGCATCCTGCAAGTGCTTCAAGCTACCATTCATAAGCACAAGAAATCTGTGATGTATCTTAGTGACAAAATGCATGTGTTAGATAAGGTTTGTTCTGACATGTTTGTTACTGCTGTTGGCTGTGAGTTCATTGTTAACAAATCAACAATCCAATACATACGGCTAAAGGAAGAAGATAATTGCCAAACTTTCATGAAGCTGCGCCAGAAAGTACTAAAATATCTGTAGTTCGTGATCAGTCAATGGAAAAGATGAAAAAGCGGCTAAAATTTGTGGATTAAGCAAATGGTGGATGATTAAAAAAAGCACAGTGGAAAAAGTGGCTAAATTTGTGGATTAAGCAAATGGTGGATGATAAAAAAAGCACAGTGGATAGCATTGTTGCGAGGATGAAAGGCAAAAAAAATTATAAACACAACACCCAGGGCCAGGAAACGTGAAACACTTTTCTGCTAGTTTTGGTTGGATTGCACATTATAGAAGGTAATATGCACGGAAAAATGTAAAGCTTTCTGGTGAGGCAGATTCAGCTGACAACGAAGCTGCTAAAGAATTAAAAAAAATTACCTGCTAAGTGTGTTAGAAGAAAAGGATTATGCGTTGGAGCAGGTCTTCAACATTAATGAGACTGGCTTATTTTACAGACATATATAACGAAAATGGCAACCAAAGCCCCTGGCCTTAAATCACTTAAAGATTGCACCACCCTTCTAATGCGTGCCAATGCCATGGGCAATTTCAAACACAAGCCTTTTATGGTCTAGAGAGCACAAAATCCTCATGCACTTAAAGGAAAGAACCTGAACTGCATGCCAGTCCATTGGAGGTGGAACCACAAAGCTTGGATGACATCTAAAATATTCTGGGATTATTTATCCCAAAAGTTGAACATTATCTCCAATACAAAAACCACGCCTTCAAGGTTTTGCTGATTTTGGATAATGCCCCGGTATACTGTCATGAAGTCCTTGAAAATGCTCACCCAGATGTGGAAGTCCTTTTTATGCCCCCGAACACTACTTCTGTCATCCATCCCCTCCCTCGATCAGGGAATAATAAAGGCTTGCAAGTGCCACTATATGCAGGAGCTTTACATCAAAACCAATGAAGATTTAGATACCGATAATGAAACCACCGTGCTTTATTACTGGAAGACAGACATGATATGCAATGTAATTGACTATGTTGGCATAGCCTGGAACAGTGTCACGCAGAGGCTATTTGTTGGGGGGAAAAAATGTGGCCTGACTGCATAATAAACTTTGAGGGCTTTGAAGGTGTTGCAAAAAAATGTGAAAAAAGGTGTACAAAACATATGCACTTTGCGCAAAGAAGTCAGTAGAGTGGGTTTTGAGGAAGTGACAAGAATATGTGGAGGAAATTTTGGCTGAGACTGCAGCAGAATCCAGCAATGAAGACCTAGATGAGAAAGTGCAACAAGGTAACAGAGGCAGTGATGGCGAAGAGGAAGATCAGCCTAAGGCTCCAAAAATTTTGTCTCTCACAGTGGCAAAAATCGCAGATTGAGCATTAACGTTGGATAAAATATTCCGTGACATGGAGAAATGTGATCCCATGCTAGACACAGTCTAAAATGTAAGCATTTCGCAAACTCTGCATTTGTACATTACACTCAGATGCTTAAGGACAAGGAGGAAAGCCAAACAAATAAGGCTGACATTTCTTCGCCATCATGGTCTCCTACTTTGCAGGAGGTGCAAACATCTTCTGAGGTCCATTTGCCAGTGTTTATGTCATTGCCTCCTGCTGTGCAGGAGGTGCAAATCTCTTCCCCTCCTGCAGCTGCTGATGTATACTACTGTTTTATTTTCCTGCACTTTCTGTGCATTTTTCTTTTAGAAACTGTTTCTGCTCTACTGTTACTGTAAATATATAATTTGTTTTCCTTGTACAATATTTGGTTTAGTATGCATTATTTTTGTTGTTAATTGCCTGACAAAAATGCAAGCTGGAACCTAACCCTGTATTTCTCATAGGAACAATACTTTATTTTTCATGTTTTTGTGGAACCAGAGCTTGGCAGGAATGTAACCCTGTATTTCCCATAGGAACAATGCATCATCTCATGTTTTGCATAATATTTTTGGAACCACACCCTTGTGAATAGTGGGAATGCAGTGTGCCTGAATCTGTCAGAGTGTGGTATCCCCCTTTCAGTTTCACTTTCAGGGGGCAGGGAGGGAGAGGGGGCCAGCAACCACTGGGGGATTAAGGATGTGCCTCTCCAGTGGTCAGCTGCTCAATCAGAGCACCTTTTGTACCCTGGACGTGACTGAAACAGGTCTAATTTAGGACATTCTTTTTATGTTTGGACATTGCTGTTGATGTCCTGATTGGGCCCAGAGGATGCCCCCTTGCTATTTGGATGTACTGCCATGTTGGACATCCCTTTTCTGCCTTTACAAAATCAGAATTTGCATGTTTCAAGCACATGAATATCCATTTGATCATTTTGACACATTCGTATGCTTTAAAAATAAGCCCCACAGCATCTATATAATTTGGGGGATCCTATCAGGTACTTGTAAACCCGAGTTGGTCACTGCTGGCATCAGGGAACTAGGCTTGATGGACCTTTGTTCTGACCCAGTATGGCAGTTCTTATGTTGTGAGGATATTGAAATGAATATATATATCTTGAAAACGGTGTATAGAAATACATCTGAAACATATTAGTTGTGAATACTTTGTACAGATGGATAATTGACAGTACAAATAATTTGGCAAGGAAAGGATTAAAAACTGCCAAACAACAGGCACATGCAGAGGAAAATCCAGCTGTCTCCCATATATTGAACGGAGTGGACATGTCTACCAAATATAAACCAACAGCAAGGGAAGAGGGTCAGAGTCTTTTGGGAACACATAGCTGGTTCTCTTCACCCAAAGTGCTGCTGTAAATCACACTGTTCTTTTATTTTAAAGAATGCCAACTGCAGTAGCTTGTCCCTGTTCATTCTGCAGCTGGAAGAGCAAAGCCCTGAGGAAGGAAAGCTTAATGTGTTAATTGGGTTTGCTGTGTCCTGGGGAATACTGCCAAGCAGCAGAACTTAGGGACAAAGAAAGATTGTATGAAAGAACTGATAGTGAATCAAAGGAAAACTTTGAGCTTAACCTTTAATGCTGCCCTGGATTTGCTGAACTGTTAAAACTTCTCAGCCTGCATACAGAGGCTGGAAAATTCTTTTAGGGGTAAATTGTCTCTTGTAGCTCAGACTTGCAGTGTGTGATCTATCCTATATTGGTCAGCCTGTCACAATGTCATCCATTTGTGTAGGATGGACGATCCAGTTTTAAATTTGTAATGCTGTAAGAAATATATTCCAAATTAATATCAAAATGAAAAAAATAGAATAAAAATAAATATTATGGATATAAATGTGGTAACCCATATCAAATAACCCAGGATCAGGTATAGCTCTATGCACAATCCACATATTAAATATGATATCTTTTTTATTTGGGGGGGGGGGGTCATTACTATCTTATTGGAAACAGTCTGATTTGATAAAGATGTCAATTTATAAGACTGCATTGGTTATTTTAACATTTTATTCTTGGCTAGCTAACAGTATTCCCTTTCTACCTTATAAAATCAACTGCAGCAATCCTCATGACGACTGTAAAGTCAACGGCAGGCATTCTATTAATGCTCAACGGTTTTATACCTCTCAAAACAACAATTTGATGGCAGCAAACAACACATAAAAAGATTTTGAAGTTTTGCCCTCTGTCAGAAGACACATTTTTATTAGGTGTTCTTTTAACGGATGTAATAAAAAGTGGCTACTCTATTTTTCCCTAATCCAAAAGGGATTGTTACTGACACCGTTGCTGACTAGCCAAATTCAATATCTCTTCTGAGCCACATACAGTACAATGCCAGACAGACCATGCACATTAGCATCCAATATTAACACTTCCATAGACAAATGCCCAAAGATGACTTTACAACATAGACTTAATTTTGCTATATAGACATGCATGTGAATTTGTGCAGTAAAATTGAATTGTACAAGAAAGAAATAGGTGAATACAGATAATAAAGATTCCCTGTAGTGGTGCTGTGTTCAATGGCTTTGCTCTCAAACAAATCAGCTGAATACTGAATTTGGTGGAAAAGGACATTCTTGAGATCTGAGTTAGCATGTCTTGCTGATCTGAGATTGCTGTGAAAAAGACCACGCTTGTGTTTTTTTGGGGGGGAGAATAGTATGGCAATTTTTTCAAGCCTTTAATGAGTGCTCAAGGCAACTAACTGGCTGCCCCCCCTCATCTTCCCCCACCACATTAAAATCAACTACACAAACTGCGGAACTAGTTTACACACATACTATAATGGAAATCAGCAACAAACATCTTTTCCGACTGCACACGCAATAAGTTGGTCACCTACTTATCTTTCTCAACTCTTGTGCTACTCATTTTTGTCTATATGTTCTACCTCTACTTGCCCCTTTGCTGTTAATGTGTGCTGTGTTGACACTAAGTAGCATAGTTCTAATTATATACTTTACTCTGGTTAATGTGCAATTACATTAATATCTTAATGTTATAATTTTAAATTGCCTACGTCTAGTTTATACTTTCTGTACACCTCCTTAGATTATTTTTCAAAGAGGAAGTAACTAAATTATATTTAAAAACAAAAACTTAGGCTCAGCTCCTTAAAACACCTCTTTGATCACTCAGGGGCTCATTTTCAAAGCACTTTGACTTACAAAGTTCCACAGGTTACTATGGAACTTTGTAAGTCTAAGTGATTTGAAAATATGCCCCTCAGTCACATAACTGCTGAATCAAGCAATTCAGTGCTAGTGGTCAAGTAGTTGGAGCAGTAGGCTGAGAACCACAGAGACCTATATATAAGTCTTACATCCATTTATATGCCTTGTGATCTTGGGCATGTCACTTAACCCTCTATCATCTCAGGTACAAACTTAGGGCTAGATTTAAGGATCTGTAATAACATGCCCTTAATGAACGTCATTAGTAAGAAAAAAAGGCCCCATTGAATTTAATGTAAATAACATGCTAATTAAAGTTAGTAAATCTATCCTTTTAAGATTGTGATCTCTCCAGTGCAGGGTCCTTTTGAAGCTGATGTGAGAAAGTACAAGGAGCAGGGAACTCACACATCTAGCTCAAGAGTAGAGAAAATTCACACACAAGAAGCTTGGTCAAACAGAGCTTCTTGTAAAACAGGTGCAGGACTGTTCATGTCCCTCCACATGCAGTGGGACAATGCCTTCAGAAAGCTGCATATGGGGAAGATGTGAAGCTCTATTCCACTTAGACCTGAAAGCAGCTTTATCAAATTGCTGCTCCTGTCACCAGCATATGCCCTGACCCTCCAATACACACCTCCAAACAGCACCACCTCACCTCCATATCCCCCCCCCCCATGTGCTCCCTTCCTTCCTATTCCCCCCCCCCCCTTTAACATCCAGATCCCTTCTGATTGCCTCCAAAAATCTATCTATATATTTATTTAAAAAATCTCAATCCTGCATTATCCTACCATTTTAGGCGGGCCAACAAAAGGACATAGACAATAATAAAACTGACTAAAAATATAATGAAGACAAACCAGTCAGAATAGCATCCAATATGTTACAATAAAAAAAGCCATTAAGATGGCAAAGCTTTCAAAAATAAGCTTTAAGCTGTTTTCTACATTGAATCACAGAACTAATTTGTCAAATTTCAATGGGGAGTGTATTCCATAACATAACAGAGAAAATGAAGAGTGATATTCATCTAGGATAAGGCCTGCTGGAAGGACAGATACATAGGTTGAGGGTGACCCATTCTTTCCAATCCCAAATCCACACATCCATACCCTCAACTAATCCCCCAACATCTAGACCACTTCCAACCCCTTCATGAACAAGAACCCCCTTCTCACTCTGACTTGCAGTCCTTGCGGTCTAGTGGAAAGCAAAAGTGAGCACTAGTTGCTCTTGCTCCATTCAAAGTCCTGGGTTAAAAATTGTGCCTTTATATGGCAGCCTGACCCCTAGCAGTAGTGCCACAAAACTATTACTAGGGCTTACATATGCCATTTTGAACTCAGGACTTTGACAGAGCAAGAAGCTTGCTCCTGCTCTCCAAAAGACACTACATCATGTGAGTGGGTGGGTTGGTGGGTATGGGGGTCAGGGCTGCTAAGAGGGGGGGTGGGGGGGGGACAAGATTCTCCAGGCCCGGCCTCCAAGGAGGCCCGATGCCAGCAAGGCTTCTGGAGGCAGGCTACAGTTCTGCTCCCTCGATCTGTCTCTCCTGCTCCTGTGTGTCGGGACCCAGGTGATTGCGTTAACATGATAACCTGGGTTCCGCCACACATGAACACGAATGACAGACCAAGGGAGGAGCAGACGCAGAAAGGTAAGGGGGGGGGTGGCAGCAGCGATGACTGCGGCCTGAGTAGGGGGAGGGAAGCTCTGCCCCAGCTCTGTCTCTTGGCAGCCTTGATTGGGGTTTGTGTGTGGGGAATCAGAAAGGGTTTGGTTGTGTGGCGGGGACAGTGGAAAGGGGGGTGCACCTGCCCTTCCAGCATGCATTGTGTGTCATGGGACAGGTGTAAATGCAGATGTGGATATTTTTCCATATTCACACGCATTCCCTTTTGTAATACGAGTACAAATCGGTATGTTTGGCAGGAATACCCTCACTATGCCTTAACCATATTTGGCAGGAATACCCTTACTATGCCTTAACCATACCTCCTTACTATGTAAATGTGGACAGCTTCCTCAAATGTATAACCTCTTTTCTAAAATTGCTTTTATACGTATGCCAATCTACATGTCGAAAAGCTGCAATTTACAAAAAGGTCTGAGTGCAGAGGAAAGGGGCAAGACTATAAGTAGGCATCTCCATTTAGGTGCCTCAAAACCATACTACTACTAATCATTTCTATAGCGCACTGTACATTAAACACATACAAGACAATCCCTGCTTGACACAGCTTACCATCTAATCAAGACAAAAAAGACAAATAAGGGATTATCGAATTACTTATGGTGGGGAAGATTAAAACAGACATGGGTACTGAACAAGTAAATAGGAGTTAGGAGTTAAAAGCAGTCTCAAAAAAGGTGGGCTCTTAGCCTAGATTCTAATTTGGCAGAAACGGAGCTTGAAGTACTGACTCAGGAAATCTATTCCAGGCATACAGTTCAGCAAGATAAAGAACTAGTGGTGACGGAGAAGGGTACAAATAAGAAATTTACCTGATAGATGGAGTTACTGGGGAGGAGTGTAGAGAGGTACTGAGGAGTTGCAGAGTGAATGCACTTGTAAGTTAATAAGAGGAGTTTAAACTGTATGAGGAAGCGGATAAGGAGTCAAAGGACATATACATGAAAGATTGATATAACAGATAGAAGGGATAACAGTAGGAGAGACGGTGCTCAACAGATGGGTGAGAATATGATTAGAGGAACAGGTAATTGAGTTTGGAGAAGGAAAGAAAATGTAGAGTTTCCTTTTCAGTGATTTCAGAAAAGGAAGAACAAGTGGCAGGGGTTGAAGGAAGGCCGGCAGAGTGGACTGAGGGAAGGAGAGGTGGAGGTGACTTGGTTGAGAACTCAAGGTTAAGCTTGTGAACCTTGTCATGGAAGTACTCAGTCATAGTCTGGGGAGAACATGAAGGGGGCTTTGAGATGAAGGCACTTTAAGTAGAGAGCTCAGTGTGGCAAACAGACGGCGAGGGTTGGAGCCAAACAGATGGCAAGGGTTGGAGCCAAGACAAAGTTTGTCAAATAGATGTAGTAATCTTGTTTGGCAAGTAAAAGAGCAAACTGGAAGGAGATCAGCAAGAATATGAAATGTATAAAATCAGCATGGACATGGGATTTTAGCCAAAGGCATTCAGAAGAATGGGAACAGGAACATAGGTAGTGGATTCTAGAGGTCAGCCAATGCTGGGATTTGGAACACCTTACAGAACAGGGAATGGGAGGAGTGAGTATCCAGAGCAGAGAAGATTCTACTATTAAAGGATGAAACAGCCTCACTGACAGACTTGGATAAACACAGTAGTTGAGAAGAGGGATGAAACAGTCGTGGAGAGAGGGCAAGGGTCAATAGCCTGAATATTCCTAAATGTATTGGTGGAGATTGGATGAGACTAGTAGGGTGGTGGTGGTGGGGGGAATCAAGTGCGATTATCAGATGATGGTCAGAGAGCAGAAGAACTGAGGTGGAGAAATTGGAGAGACTGTAGTTGTTGACAAGATCAAGCAGTAGCCATTCTGGTGAGTACAGGTAGTGGAGCATAGCTGAAGACTGAATGAGGACATTAAAGCGATAAACAGAGAGGCATGTGAGTCAGAGGAATCATTAGCATGAATATTAAAATCTCCAAGAATGAGGGAAAAGGAGGGCAGTTTGAGAAAGGAAAGGAATATTAAAATCTCCAAGAATGAGGGAAGGGCAGTTTGAGAAAGAAGGAAAGCTCGGAGTTGAAGTCGGTGAGAAAAGAAGAAAGGGACCTATCAGGGGGTCGATAAATGACTGATACTCAGAGAGGTAGAGGAGTGAATAGATGGATGGAATGGATCTACAAGGTGGTGAGAGTAGCAGCCCTACACCACCTCCGCAGCCAACTGGGTGAGGTGTATGGGAGAAAAGGAAACCTCAGGCATTAACTGAACACAGACTTCAGGGCAAAGTCAAGTCTCAGTTAGTGCAAGCAGATGGAGAGTATGAGAGATAAGGATGTCATGGATGTAGGCAAGCTTGGAGACAGAGCGGGCATTCCACAGGGTACATGAGGACAGAGAAGGAGGGATAAGAGCAACAGAAATAAGATTGGAATCATTGTGATGTGACCTGCACAAGGAGGATGAGAGTTGATTTGGAAGACCAGGATTGAGATTAATATCTCCAGCAGAAAGGAGGAGGAGGAGGAGCAAGAAAGTATGGAGAACAGTAGGAGAGGCATGATGACAGCAACAAAGATGAAATGCACTCAGATAGAATGGAGATAGTTGAATGAAAGGAAGAAAATGTTGGAAGCTTGAGAGCTGAGAAGAAAGTAGAACACAAAAGTGAAGGTGAGGTGATGAAACAGAAGGTGGGCAATATGGTCTTGAGGTATGCAGTGGTTTGAGATGATTGGCAAATGTCAGTATCAAGAGGAGAAAGTGTAGTGGAGCCATTGGAAATAGGAGAAAGTAAAATAAAAACCTGTAGAAACAAATGTTTCACACACCGTTAGGCGCACAGCATCTGGGGCAGAGACCCTGAGTGGATCAGTGTGGACCTGGGAGTCACCCGAGAAAAGCTAGGAGGAATATGCAGATGGGTTGCAAGACCTGCACAGCACCTGGTAGGTGACCAGTGGGAACGCTAGGCACCTGAAGTGGAGACCCTAAACTGGATCAGGTGGACTTGGGAGTCCCCCCAGAGAATGCTGGGAGGAATATGCAGATGGACTGCAGACCTCCACAGGCCATGTGTTAGGAGCCTAATCTATAATGCAACCTAGGCACCAGGTACCATGTAGAATACTGGAGTAACCTGGTATCAATGTGCCTAACATTTAGGTACCCACAGCTGTATCAGCAGGGATGCATGTAACTTACAGTATTGCCCATGCTCCACCCATGTGAATGAACTCCTTACAAAGAGGATAACAGGAAGGAAAAAGCCTCAGAGAACATTAAGGGAATAATCCCAGAGTTCAATTTCAGTCATAGAAATAAAAAACCTTTCTGTATATAAACTTAACATGATGTTTTTATTCAAATCATATTACATCAAGTGAAAAATTAAAAACCTTGAACTTAGCTTAGAATGTCAAAAGTCTTGCTCCAAGTTTAACTCCAATGGTGGCCAGTGTTTCATGGTAACTATTTTCAAAAGTGCCCCTAGGCAGATACTTTTTATACTAACCTGCAAAGCTCTGTGGCCTGCTCCAGTGGAAGTGTCCACAAAGGTAAGCACAGGTTTGTGTACAGCTGATAGGTCTGGATGTGAGATATAAGCATCAAAGCCTGAAAAACGTTTCTCCTAAAGGAGTCCAAATTCCGAGCCTGTGTACCTGGGGAAGAAGAGCATGAGTGTGGGAGCTCTTGGCCCTTTTAGAGTGGTGGGGTAATTGGGCCTTCCTAGACTCTGTAGGTGGAGTCCACTTTCTTTGGTACTACCTGCACAGAGAGAGGCATCTTCCAGTTTCTCATCTGCATATCCCGCAAGACATTGTGAACAGGAAGTGTCACAGCCTCCCACAGTAGAGAATCATAGTTCAGGACAGTTAACTACTCAGGCTCGTTCTCCACTTCCATCTAAATGAATGGCTATGGCCATTTCCCTTAAAAAGCCCAAATAGGAGAGCTCCTCTGGAGGAGACTTCCTTCTCTCCTGTGGTAGGGAGAGATCAGAATACCTAAAAATCTCTCCTCTGAGAAGTTCTCAGGTTCCTCCTCAGAGGCTCAAGAGTGGTCCATCTCAGACTCAGCAAAATAGTCATAAGACATCTGAGTCTTTGCATTCCTCAGTCTGCTGTAAGAGGGTCCAGGCCTTGATGATGGGCACCGAGGTGCAGCTTGTCCCTGACACTCTATGAAAGCTTCCTCCCCTGACACTGAGAGGATCACTGCAGTGGGAGGTGCCAATATCTGGCACTGGCATCGATGACTACCTGACAGGCAGGGCTTTAACCTCCAGGATGGGACGAGGCACTTCCATGTCTGGTGCAAGCGCCCTTGATACCTGGGTATCATGTCCTGCAAGAAGGTACTCTGGAGCATGGCTCAAACCTGCTCCTCCAGGACAGGCAGGTACTGGGCAAGTATAGAAGCAGTCTGGGAACCTGCCAGTGCAAAATCAGAAGCAGGATCCTGGCCATGTAGAGACTGGCATGGCAGCACCACAATCACAGGGGGAAGTTGTCCTCTTGGTGCAGCCAATGCCCCAGAGATCCAAGCACCACGCCAATGCTTCTTGACCTTGCCTTATGAATGGCATCACGGTCCTTCGGTGCCAACAAGGATGTCATCGAATCCATATGTTTCCTCAGTGTTGGGTCTGATGCAGACTGGTCCTGGGGCTTGCTACCAGTGCCTGTCAAGGCAAGTTGGCTCCCAGTGTCTCATGCAGCTCCATCGGCTATGGGGACTGATGCTTCCGATGCAGATGTCAATGGATCAGACAAGAGGGCCCAAAAGGTTTTTCCTGTTGGGCCTGCCTTGACTTGATTTCTGTATTTTCAGACAGAGAGGACAGGAGCATTATGATCAGGGCCTAGGCACCTAAAACAGCAATTGTGGGGATCTCATGCTGGACATAACCCTAATACACTGGGAACTTTCTGGAACACTGAAAAAGCAACAGAGGCAAAATCAAATGGCTCAATAGTGAGGAAGAGAAGATCCTCACAGACAACTCCAGGCTGATGCTCAGGTCTAAGCGGGCCTCATAGCCAGAAAATATACAGAAAAATTGCTTCAAAAACTTAAGGAGCACAATACCTGGGATAGAGGAAGGGGGGAAAAACTCCAAAAGAGAAGAATGAAAAAAGGGTATATATACCCATACAGGACGGCATTCTGTGAAAAAAAAAATGATACGCTGAGGAGAGCTCACAAAGCAAAATCTTTCTGCTCTGCAGAAAGACAACTGCTGGTAACACACAATCACACTGGATGGGAAGACACGCGTGCATATGTGGTGTAATGCTGCCAAAAGCTTCTGAAAGCTGTAGAACACTTAGTAGCATCTGCACTGGGGTTCTGTTGGATGACATCACCCATTGGTGAAAATCGTTGTCCTGCTTGTTCTCAGAGAAAAGCACTTAGGCGCCGTGCTAGTACTGTCAAGGGTATGTGCGCATAAATGCTACTGTTCTCAATATTTACTACATGTGTGATGCACACAATGTTGGTGCCTAAGTTAGAGAACTGTCCTTTACATGGGGAGAACACCGCAGCTTTGAAAAATGTAATACACGTTTGGGAGACAGACTTAGGAGAAACTATCTCAAAAGCAGTGGAAAAAGATAACACAGGCTAAAAGAACGTCAATACCAGATTAGATCCAAAAAGTTACCTGCTGGAATACTGGAGGAAAAGTGCTCCCTATAAAAATCAAGAAATGATTTCAGCCTTTCTGCAGCACAGTGTGAAATAGTATATAGATGGAAACAAGTGTAGAATGAGGTTAGGGGTTGTCGTGTTAATTGAAATGCTCACTGCTATTCGTCACAATTGATATGGAGATTTTAAAAACAAATGGTTGGTACTATTGAAGTATATGAAGATGGCATGAGAAGGGGAGGCAAGGAGGGAAGGGAAGACAGGTATGAGGTGTCATGCACTGCAGTGGTTGAATGGAATGCAATTAACACAACCACCACATGGGAGTACTTGTAAAATTAGGGCCATTACCCAAACCTAACTCATCTTAAACTTGGATATGGAAAGGTTTAAATACAGCATTACAAATAATTTGGCTTGTATGTTCAAGGTAATCTTTTCTTTTTGAATTTCATTATTAAAGAGTAAGAGGTTGATAATGAAAGCAACTTAATCTCCATTGCCTCAGGTACTTAGATTGTGAGTCCTCCAGGGACAGGGAAATACTCAGTGTACCAGAATGTGCCTCACCTTGAGTTACTACTGAAAAGGTGTGAGCAAAATCCAAATAAATAAATTTCAGTGGGTAAAACAGTACCTTCTCTGCGAATATGGATAATCTAATTATCAAGAAAATACGAGAGGGGGAAAAGTCCCTCATGCAAACGTAAGCAGCAAACAACAAAGTGCGGTAGACACAAGTAGGATATCAAGAACTCTTTATTCCTAAAAACCATGAAAACGACCCGACACACTCTAATCGCCATATACTTTATATGCAGGTCGATTTATTGTCCCCTTAGTTTTTTCTGGGATATTTTGATTTGTTTTGGTATACAGATCTGCTCATTCAATATGAGCTACTACTAGTTGCTGTAACATAACATTGGGTATTTTCCAATGACGTAGGAGACTTACGTCAGAGGAGGGCGTGCACATGAGGAAGATGGAGGAAGATGGAGAGAGACGTCGGTGGAGGCAGAAGGGAGCGACGATCCGTTGTTTCATCTCGTGCAGCGCCTTCACACAAAGGTGAGAGGCGCTGCACGGCCGGTAAGGTGGCGGGGAGTCCTTTGAAGGGGGGGAACGGCGGCGATGAACTCGGGGGGGCGGAGCAGTGTTGGGAAAAGAAGAAGATGAACACAGGAAGGGAGGGGGGCCCGGCGCTGCTAAAGTTTAACTTTTTATTTTCAGTTTTTAATTTAGTGAAGGGCGGAAGCGTGGAACAGCGGCGATCTGGGGGGGGGGGGCAAGGCCGTCCATACAGGATGCTTCTGACGAGCGCCTTTGCCCCCTCCCGATCCTTTTTTAAGGTATGTTAATTTTTTTACTAATGCAGGGGAAAGCGGGGAGCCAGTGTTTGTGGTGTTTTTATTTTTTTTTTCTCACTTTTCATGTTTAAACATGCCAGCTTTGATTTTTCTGGTACAGGGGGCAGCGGGGAGATGACAGCTCAGGCCTTTACAACTGGTCTGACAACACGTTAAATATGTTGCGGAAAATGATTCGGTGTAATCGTCGGTATTGTTAGTGCATCCCGAATCGCCCACATTACAATGGTAGTTACTCCGTTTTCGTTAGCTGCTTGCTTCGTTGGAAAAAGGCCTTTAATGCATGCAACGGTTGGGAATTTCGTTCGTTAAAGGGTTGTTAGAGGGTCGTTAAGGTTTAGTGCATCTAGCCCTTTGTTGTTTGCTGCAATGTAATTATCACCCACCTTATCTGCTGAGTAAAAATAAATAAGCGCATTTCCAACAACACTGGAGAGGTGGACTCGGTGGGGGGGGGGGGGGGGTGGAAGGAGAGCAAAAAGAGGGCAAAAGGTTGAGCTAAGTGAGTATTTTTGATTATTCAAAACACATTGAGATTTGTAGCAAAATAAATTACATAGAGAAACCAGAAGCAAATCCTGTACATTTTTTTTCATAGAAGGAAAACAAAACTGCTCGTGTAGTATAGCTTTATCAGTAGAAACTCTCTAGGTAAAAGTAATGGCCAAACTTGCACCAAGGCACCTGGTTCTGCTTTACTGCTAGGACAACATTAAAGAAGCAAGACCTACTGCTAACCTCTCACATTTCCCCAATGCTCCTGCTGCTAACCTTAAGTACAGATCCACCAGAATTTGTTTTGAAATAAAATAAATGAGGTCAGCACAATCTTACCATTTACTGCTGCTATTTTAATATTTACTCAGCTTTCACATAGAGAAACACAGAAGAAAAAAACAGCCAACATCAATGCCAGGCTCTTTCCCAAGTGTGCAACTAACCCTGCTAAATGAAAGAATCAGCAAATGCAAGATAGGTTGGCCACAGAAAGGAAGCCCCAAGAAAAGCAAGCAACCTTCCCTCCACCTTCATCAATACGAGGTAATTATTATAATGCAAAGCAGAGCCTAGTGGTAAACAAATGTTAAGCAAAGCTGCTGTAAACATGTATTTGAACGGCTCATAAGTTTCAAGAGTTTAAAAAAAAATATATATTTTAATGGACTCTTGCAGCTTCAGAACTGAAAAAAAAAAATTATAAAAAACAAAACCACCACAAGTGATTGCTTTTCATGTACAGTCTAATAAATGTGACAAGTATTCAGTAGAACAAGCAAGCCGCTTGCAAGACAGGATACCACGTACAAGCAAAAGCAATGAATTCCAACAATTATATATGCAAAAAGAAAAACATTCTAATTAAAAAAAAATACGAGCCAGGTTAAGGCTCAGGATACCTAGTTATGCAACATCACTCTCTCAATATTTGCACATGACTTTTCACACATATATGCCAGTATAAGCACATAAAATGCCTCTCGTAAAACTGTTCTGTGCGTAGAAGTATGAATACTTATATGCTATTTTGTTGTAGGTGTATCTAGGAGTAGAAACTAGGAAGGGCACATGCAGAGTTACATATTACAGGGCCCTTTTACAAAGCAGTGGTAGCCATACCACAGCACACCAAATCGGCCCTACTGCCGGGCTTGCTCAGAAGCCTAGAAGTAGTTCTGGCTTTCAGCAATAGAAAATACTTTCTAGTTCAGGGGGCGTGCCCGGCAGTAATTGGGCAGCACCGTGCACTGCCCGGTTACCGCTGAAACCCCAAAGGCTCCCCCTGGTTCCCTAGGAAATGGCTGTGTGCCAATGCTTTGGCTTGGTTTATAGCCATTTCCTTTGAGAAAAATGGAATTTACCGGTGGTGGTAAAAGAGGGCCTTGGCACGCAGCAAATTCATACGTCGATGCCACTGTGGGGCCCCTTTTATCCACCATGTGGTAAAAGACCCCTACAGTTTTTAAAAATAAGATACACACAGTTGGGTATATATTTTACCTATAGTACTCTGGACTGCAAGTTATACTCTCTTTAGAAACTTTCACTTTCTAATGGAGGAAAAGACTTCAGGAATTTTGCACGCACAGTGCTCTTGCACTATTTCTATTTGCAGACTGCTTCCTTTCCCTTTGCCAGTGATTAACCACTCTGTTTAGGATAAGGTGCAGAATCGTCATCAGTCTAAAAAAACCTCCTTGTAATTTTAAAGATATGCTGTATATATTGTTTTTCATTTAATCATCACGTTTTTAGATTTTTATTCTTTTACACTTTTATACTTATATGAGTTGTGGCATATGCAGTCGGGAGCGCTCAACAGAGAGCCTCCGTTTCTCTATCTGCTTCCTCAGGAGATGTACCCACAACCACCACACTCTGCCCTGCAGTTAAAGTGTAAATACATGGTATTAGAGAGAGGACACTTTAGCTGCAGGGCAGAGTATGGTGGTTGAGGGTACGACTTCTGAGGAAGCAGAGAAACGGAGGCTCTCTGTTGAGCGTTCCCGACTGCATATGCCACAACTCAGATAAGTATAAAAGAATAAAAAACTAAAAATGTGATGATTAAATGAAAAACAACATATACAGCATATCTTTAAAATTACAAGGAGGTTTTTTAGACTAATGACGACTCTGCACCTTATCCTAAACAGAGTGGTTAATCACTGGCTAAGGAAAGGAAGCAGTCTGCAAATAGAAATAGTGTGAGAGCATTGTGCAGAATTTCTGAAGTCTTTTCCTCCTTTAGAAAGTGAAAGTTTCTAAAGAGAGTATAACTTGCATTCCAGAGTACTATTTGAAAAAACACACATAGGCAAGTTCCAACATAGAGATTAATTATATATTTTACCTGAAATTTCTACAGGATTAGTGAGGAAACTTTGTAAAGAGAGACAGATACATATAAACCCAAAATAGATGACAACTAGGCCCCTTCATCTAGGTGAGTTTTGCTAAAATTACTTTATGGATATATATTTTAACATATTTGCTCGGACACAGTGACATGGCATTCTTTATTTTCAATTGAGCACTTGCTTCTGCACACAAATGCACAGAAAGCAAGGAGCTCGTTCACACATACACACACATGGGACCCACTGAACACAGCTGCAAGATATTGGTAAGTTATTAACTTGGCTTGATCAATATTACTACCATCCAGGGTACGTTTAGTTTGCACATAAACCTCACACTGTGTATTGCTGGTTTGAACAAGCTTCATTTTCAATAATGATTCAGGTCTCCAAGGAGATGTCATTGTGAGCAGGGCATCCTTGTTCAGAAAGGGATCAAAGAACCCTTACCACAGGCTCTAACAGGAGAATCCCTCCAGTAACAGACATGATTAACCCTTTAACAGACTGTTCATACAGAGCAGCCATATGTACAATAGAATCTGTAGCCAGTTCAAGCACCTGCTCCTTTTTAGTGCTTTTTTAAGCAACAATGTAAGCCTTACCCTGCTAAAATTATAGCATTCATCTAATCAAATGGTAATTACAGGTGATAACATGTTAAGTGTTCAATACCCTGCAGGACACCGATAGTCACAATCGTTACACTGAAATTATACATAGGTCTAAAAAGGACTATACAAAGTTCATTCCAATTTCATGCAATTTGAGCAGTTAACAACCATCATACTGGTTAAATGGCCAAATGATGACGAAATCATTTTATGCACCATTAAAGTAGATTGGATTTTAAAAATAAAGGATTAATTGTGAATAAAAGGCACTACATGCTCCTTGCCTCCATTTTATTGATCCCTGCAGAAGTACAAACTTCATAAATGATTCTCCAAGGCATGTCAAAAAACAGTTACGTAATGAGTAACATGGAAAATTACATAACCTAGTATTATTTCAAACATACATTTAACACAGAAAGCACACACAAAGAACCTTCATATTACTATGCTTTTACTCCAGTTACAAACACACCTCCAAATTTCCCTCTTCCTTTAGCGGTACAAACTTGTGTAAATCATGGACAAAACTACTACTACTACTACTACTATTTAGCATTTCTATTGCGCTACAAGGCGTATGCAGCGCTGCACAAACATAGAAGAAAGACAGTCCCTGCTCAAAGAGCTTACAATCTAATAGACAAGAAATAAAGTAAGCAAATCAAATCAATTAATGTGTACAGGAAGGAGGAGAGGAGGGTAGGTGGAGGCGAGTGGTTACAAGTGGTTCCGCATGCTTCTCATGCGGAATATAAAGTCTATAAGGAGTTTAACTTGAAAATTACTTAGCTTTACAGGGGTCCGAGAGAAAAGATCGGACCCCTGTAAAGCTAAGTAGTTTTCAAGTTAAACTCCTTATAGACTTTATATTCCGCATGAGAAGCAAAAATTAAAATAGAAAAAAAGAAAAATTAAGTGCATGCAGGATATTGAACTGTTTAATAGCTCAGGGGTGTTTGCCAATGATGAAGCAGCCCAGCCCCCGTGAGCTCCAGTTACAAACACACCTCCAAATTTCCCTCTTCCTTTAGCGGTACAAACTTGTGTAAATCATGGACAAAACTACTACTACTACTACTACTATTTAGCATTTCTATTGCGCTACAAGGCGTATGCAGCGCTGCACAAACATAGAAGAAAGACAGTCCCTGCTCAAAGAGCTTACAATCTAATAGACAAGAAATAAAGTAAGCAAATCAAATCAATTAATGTGTACAGGAAGGAGGAGAGGAGGGTAGGTGGAGGCGAGTGGTTACAAGTGGTTCCGCATGCTTCTCATGCGGAATATAAAGTCTATAAGGAGTTTAACTTGAAAATTACTTAGCTTTACAGGGGTCCGAGAGAAAAGATCGGACCCCTGTAAAGCTAAGTAGTTTTCAAGTTAAACTCCTTATAGACTTTATATTCCGCATGAGAAGCAAAAATTAAAATAGAAAAAAAGAAAAATTAAGTGCATGCAGGATATTGAACTGTTTAATAGCTCAGGGGTGTTTGCCAATGATGAAGCAGCCCAGCCCCCGTGAGCTCTGAATATATAGAGCCGGGGGCTTCTAGAGGCAACACCTCTTTAATTTAATGATTTATTCTGTGGTCACAATGTATGCCAGTTGTGCTTTTTCATATCTCCTTCACATCTGAGCTTGTTATATACCGTATTTTTCGGACTATAAGACGCACTTTTTTCCCCAAAAATTTGGGAGGAAAATGGGGGGTGCGTCTTATAGTCCGAAGGTAGAGATTTCCCTCCCTCCCTCCGAGTTCGGGATCTCCCCCCCCCTCACCACTTCTCCCTACTCATGTCATGCGATCTTCCCTGGTGGTCTAGTGACGTCAGGGCAGGAAAGAGCCCCCTCTTTCCTGCCCAGCGCGCTGCTCTCCGTCCTCCTGTATGCTGCCTGACGGTCTCGGTGAGATTCAAAATGGCCGCTGAGAATTGAAGTCTCGGCGGCCATTTTGAATCTCGCCGAGACCGTCAGGCAGCATACAGGAGGACGGAGAGCAGCGCGCTGGGCAGGAAAGAGGGGGCTCTTTCTTGCCCCGACGTCACTAGACCACCAGGGAAGATCGCGTGACGTGAGTAGGGAGAAGTGGTGACAGGGCCGGGGGGAGGGCGATCCCGAACTCGGAGGGAGGGATTCGGACAAGACGCACCGGAGCACCTAGGTTTTAGAGGAGGCAAAAAGGAAAAAAAAATTTTTCCTATTTCCCTCCTCTAAAACCTAGGTGCGTCTTATGGTCCGGTGCGTCTTATAGTCCAAAAAATACGGTAGATAACTTAGTAAGAAGGAGATAGCCTTCAGAATTTACTTTAATTGACACACAAATTATGCACCATTTGCATGCATAAATGTTCAGAATGCTGGCACTTTTGTAAGTGTAGAATTTTTTTTTTTTATTTGTACACCGCGCTTTCCCACTCATGGCAGGCTCAATGTGGCTTAGGTACTTATTTGTACCTGGGGCAATGGAGGGTTAAGTGACTTGCCCAGAGTCACAAGGAGCTGCCTGTGCCCGCAGTGGGAATCGAACCCAGTTCCGCAGGACCAAAGTCCACCACTCTAACCACTACGCATAAGTGAAGAAATATGGTGATCCTGACAGGCACCCATTTCACCATTGCTTTCTCTGGCGATCACAAACAGTCACTTGCACTGCACTGTTTATCAAGCATAGAGCACTCAAGAGTGTAGTGCAAATGACTGTTTGTGATCGCCAGAGGAAGCAATGGCGAAACGGGTGCCTGTCAGGATCTGAAGTCACCCGTCTGCTCTGTAAAATTATTGTTTTACACTTTTGAATGCACTCAGACGAAGCTAAGGAGTTCAACCATTTTTCAGTATATTTATTCAGCATGGTGGTTATCTTGTTTCTTATATAAAAAAAAATCCAAATAAAAAATTATGGAAAAACGAGTCTAATTTTGTTTCAAGAAAGAGATTTGTGTTGGGCTCGGAGTGTTTTTTTTTAGAACCTATGATTACAGCAGTTACTAAAAGTTTTACATCTGCACCAGTTTAAGCAGTGCACAATTTCTTTGCAACATATGAAGTTGTTTTTCCTCCTTCCATAAAAGTTGTTAGATTATTGGTTCACCTACTTTGTGTACTGGTGTGAGACACTGTTGGTTAACACATTTTTGCCACTCTTTGTTTTTTATTTCAAGACAGTTGCCATGCTGTTGAGTGGGAGAGGTAGAGCATGACTGGAGTTTATCTGCAGAGGATGTCAAGGAACCTTTGAGGCATAAGAACTAGAGGGGTCATCAGTGAAATCCCAGGAATAAAGCACCTCATTATTATGCAAAATAAACAAAATAGTTTGTGTTAAACCCCATAAACTGCCTTATTCATGTAAAATTAAAACTTCAAAAGATGTTACCTTTCCTCTCAGGGTTGCATCAGACTACAGTACTACTCAGGGGGCCTGGGGCTGCTATTCTAACTGACAAGGCTGCCAAGGTAGAAGTGCCAGGGTTTATCATGATCCTCTAAATTATTCACCAGGAAGACCCTCTACAGCAATGGTTCACAAACCTGTCCTAAGGGAACCCCAGCCAGTTAGGTTTTCAGGATATTTGTAATGAATATTTATGAGTTAGATTTGCATGTACTACCTCCACTGCATGTAAATTTAATTCATGAATATTCATTGACCACTGTACTAACACGGGTACACCTTTCAATAATTAGTTGTATTTAATGTAATACATACATTTTTCAAACAACCCTTGATTTGTCTATTATCAATCTTTATTATTCTTTGCACTAATCATTATATCTGTAAACATCGTTCCATTTAATACTGTTTTCATCTAGTAAAACCATTCATACTTATCCACATTCATATCACATTCATTCCATCTCACTTATACCCTCATTTATAAAATTCTCTTTTACAGGTCTCTAATGAAGACAACAGTCCACATTCCTAACACAATCTTACACAAAAAAAATATTTTCACTTTCATTCATATTCACCACCTGTAGAGATTAACTGCATAAGTTAGTCCACAGATCTTCGCTTCATTCAATTGAAGCTAACACAGTTCAGTTTCAGTTTCCTGCTTTACTTTCACAGTCAATCCTCCATATTTAAATTAAATTGCTTCATTCTTCAACCAAATGACACTACCATAATCTTCTCTCAACTGTTTGTGTCAAATTTTCAATCACATTCAAGACAAGGAACGTGCTACTGTATATTCATCTTCTTGTAGACATATTTGTACATATGGATATCATCAATTTGCCCATGCCGGGTTCTCATGCTGTGATCCTTCGTGCTATGACCCTACACGCACGTGTTTTGCTTAATTAGCGTCATCAGGGGTCAGTATTTCTAAATGAAACAGCAGAAAATATATTCCAATTCAACTACTTCTTTCTTACCAAACAATACAATATCTTTTAAACAAACGTATAATGCTTACCGGCTGCCAGAAAGCCACTGTGCACTCACACCACATTGTACCATTGTGGGACGTCAAAACGACGCCCACGCTTGTACATAATGTGGTTCAGGGATTCGGTGCTTTAAATACCCACTCTCACAGGTTCAACTACTCGATCTCCTTATTGAGACCATGTGGGATAACTGTATTCCACTGGAAAATCAACCTCTGCTCTTTTCTTAACAATATCCGGGGGATGTTCCCTCCTCTTTGTGTTTTAATCTGATGCAGGACTACAAACCGTATTAGATGCTATTTCTGTATCCAGAGAGGCTCTCCTTGGTTGTGCAAATATGTAAAAATCAAACACTTCACGGACAGACTCAAAATCAGCACCTACACGTTCAAAGATCCAACTGATGCTGCTCTGTTGCTCTATAATTTCCCTGTTTTTCTTTTGTTTGCTGTAAAATGTTTGTTCCTTCTGACCATGCAACATACACATTTTCCCCCGCAGACTTAGAAGTATTTGCATGTAAATGTAGCCTAATGGTTAGTGCAGCAGCCTGACAACCAGGGAACCAGGTTCAAGTTCCACTGCAGCTCATTGTGACTCTAGGCGGGCCACTTAACCCTCCACTGCCCCAGGTACAAAATAAGTACAGTACAGGCTCAAATATCTGACCTTCACTAGTCTGACCATCCGGCATATCAAACAGCCATCCCCTACCCGTGACATCATCACTTTGTCATTACTTGCGCAGGTTCTCTTCCTGTTTTCCGGTTTCACATATTGGTTGCTGGTTAGTGTTAATAAACAGTATTTTAAATACAGATACCCTATGCCTGTTCTTTATACATAAAGTATGTTTTCTGTGCATTTTTAAGGGGTTACCATTGTTTTCCATATCATCTGACTTCATTTATCCGACAATGGCTCAGTCTCATTTACGTCGAATAATCGAGATTGTACTGTACCTGTATATAATATGTAAACCGCTTTGATTATAACCACAGAAAGGCAAGTATATCAAATACCATCTCCTTCCCCCTTTCCTTATTTTATAAAAGCCTTCACATTTACTAAGCCTTTCTTAGAATACTCTGCACACTGAATTTCCAGACTTGGATACCTTTTTTCTACCTAGATGATCTAAACAAAAATCAGGCTTCATATGTCATATGCTACATTGATACCTTTTTTCTTCCCAATGAAAACATTTCAGTGTTCCACGAATATTACAAACCTTGGGCAAGCTTAGTTGCTTTCTTCTGAGATCAATGCCCTTTCCAATAAAGAATTAACCAACTTTTCCAATTATATTTCTTGCTCTGATGATTTTTTTTAAAGAGCAGGTACAAAGCTCTACAGTAAAGGTTATAACACTGCTACCTGTTTTTCCGAGGGTTAATAAAAACTTGACACAAGTAAATTTCCTGGTTATGATGATAAATTGTGCTTGGTGAAGTTACTCAGGCATCATATGAAAGCTAAGAATATCACAAGTCCCTATGGTGCTCCTTTGCTATATCAATGTCACAAATTTAATGCGGGGTCTCAGAAGAAATCCTTCTGACCCCACTTGCCCACCCATTTCTTGAAGGCAGTGAGAGTATGGAGATGTAGAATGAATGAATGACTTACTGTGATAGAAGCACAATAAAGGCTATGAATTCACACTACTCAAGAAGTAGCAGGCATTTACTGGTCTCTTAGCTTCTATATTAGGTTTCCTACTTAATTATTTAGAAAATATGTACTGTTACAAAATTATTTGCAGTGCACAGAAGGGTATTATTACCAATTTGCCCGTGCCTATTAAAAAGCCCAATCTGCTGTTGAACAGCTCTGAAACTGCTCAAAGACTCAGTCTGCTGCTGCCACTGAAAAAAAATATCCTGAATCCTAAATAGTTTCAGTTCTAGAGAATAACCATCAAACGCTCCACAACCCATAGAAATTTCAAATAATAGTAACCAATAATGTGTCAAATTGAGAGACTTCTAGCTTGAATACCACAGTGATTCAAGGTATGTGCTTATAAATGTACTGTCAGTACTTTGCTGGGAGTTTTTTTTTAAAGCAACTTATAACAATATTTCCTCCTCCTACAATTGAAATGCTACAGTTTTATAATCTTATTCTGACTCATTTATATTTCTAAATATAACCTTTTCTTTATATGGTTAAAACATTTATAAAAAGAGGAGCAATAAAAAGAATTCCTTTAAACATATGATGGATACTTACCATCACTAGACTATAGCACAAGTAACCATTTGGATTTACTTACAGTGTGATATTCAAACTGGATCCCAACACTCACCATCTAGAACAGTTGCCCCCTATTTACAAAGCCATGCAGCAATGCTAACACAGCCCATTCAAAGTGAATGGGTTCTGTCAGCAATACCACACCAGCAGCCACTAGCACGGTTTCGTAAACAGGGGGGGGGGGGGGGGGGTTAGTGATTAGTGAGATACAAATGCTTTTAATGAACAAAAACCTAACCAAGCTTTGTAAAAAGAGGCACTAACTTGATGCATCTAGCTGAGCTTGTGCCATAGGAGGCAACTTTTCAAAATTATTGGGGGTGCTTAACCCAACAAGGAATTACCTCTCCCTTGACACAGTTAAGGAGTTTGTTCAATATTGTGGGTGCTGAAGCACCCTCAGAGCTGGCTCCTATAGTCACTGCATAAAACCATAATGTGAAAGTAGGGGTAGCGACTGTGGTTAGGGTTTAGTTATTAATTGATGGTTCCATATTTGCCCCTTTTGGCCTTGTCACTTTTAAATCCTCTGATTTTGTTTCTAGTCTCAGACAGGAGCTCACTTACACAAGAGGCAGTAGCTTCAGACTCCTGATGTTTGGCACCACACTCTGTAAAATGAACTCTAATGGTTCAATCCTAGAGATTAATTTTATATACCATATTACATGCAAACCTACAGCACCTTGTAAATGTCTTCACACCTTTGTTCATTTTCTACATTCTGCTAACAATTCAAAATGTATTATAGTAGGTTTTTGTTATGTGTTTCTTCTTAAATTTTGAATACTGACAGTGTAGAATGTCTTATGTAGATAAATGAGTTTTCCATACATCCTCTCCTACTGAGGATGGCTCTCTAGGGGTTTCAGTCCAGGAGGGAAGAGTTAGGAAAATGTTTAGTTGGAAATTCGATTATTAGGCATATAGATAACTGAGTGGTTGGTGGATATCAAGATTGCTTTGAGGCATATTTTAAAGGCACTTAGACTTACAAAGTTCCATAGTAAGCTATAAAACTTTGTAAGTCTAAGTGCTTTGAAATGAGCCCCATAGTCACTTGCCTGCCTGGTACAAAGGTGGAAGACCTCAGGCATCACCTAGATAAGATTTTAGACAATGCTGGGGAGGAGCAAGTTGTGTTGATATATGTAAGTACCAATGATATAGGAAAATATGGGTTGAAGGTTCTGGAATCAAAATTTAGGTGGTTAGGTAGCAGTAAATCTACTGAACCAGATGGCATACACCCCAGAGTACCAAAAAGAACTAAAAAAATGAAATATCACCTATTATTAATCTGTAACTTGTCATTAAAATCCTCCACAGTACACGAGGATTGGAAAATGGCCAATTGTTTAAACCCCTGAGGTCCTCACCCCATCTGACTCCTTAGGAGGATAAACCTTTGGGCTTATCCCCGGTTAGTCAGTCTAATATGGCCATGAGCAGTCAGAGTAGTGTAAGTCCTCACACTAAAAACTTCAATCTTGTACACAACATAAACTACACAGGAAAGCAAGTGTATTTGTAAGAAATCACAAGAATTTTACTCCAAATTATAAATCTAATTAAAATTTATATCAGATATAAGAAATGAATTTGCAAACATAAAAAGGTTCCAGAGAGGATCCGGGAAATTATAGACCAGTGAGCCTTACGTTGGTGCCGGGCAAAATGGTAGAGACTATTGTACAGAACAAAATCACAGAGCATATGCAAAAGCACGGATTAATGAGACAAAGCCAACATGGATTTAGTGAAGGGAAATCTTGCCTCACCAATCTATTACATTTATTTGAAGGGGTGAACAAACATATGGATAAAGGCGAGCTGGTTGTTATTGTGTATCTGGATTTTCAAAAGGCTCCTAAAGAAATTGGAGAGTCATGGGATAGGAAGTAGTGTCCTTTTATGGATTAAACACTAGTTAAAGGATAGAAAACAGAAAGTAGGGTTAAATGGTCAGTATTCTCAATGGAGAAGGGTGGATAGTGGGGTTCCTCAGGGGTCTGTGCTGGGACTGCTGCTTTTTAACATATTTATAAATGATCTAGAGATGGGAGTAACTAGTGAGGTAATTAAACTTGTGACAACACAAAGTTATTCAAGTACAAAAGTATTGCCATACTGGGAAAGACCAAAGGTCTATCAAGCCCAGCATCCTGTTTCCAACAGTGGCCAATCCAGGTCACATATACCTGACAAGATCCAAAAAAAGTACAAAACATTTTATACTGCTTATCCCAGAAATAGTGGATTTTCCTCAAGTCCATTTAATAATGGTCTATGGACTTTTCCTTTAGTAAACCGTTCAAACCTTTTATAAACTCCGCTAAGCTAGCCGCCTTTACCACATTCTCTGGCAACAAATTCCAGAGTTTAATTACATGTCGAGTGAAGAAAAATTTTCTCTGTTTCATTTTTAATTTACTACATTGTAGCTTCATCGCATGCCCCCTAGTCCTAGTATTTTTGGAAAGCGTAAACAGATGCTTCACTTCTACCTGTTCAACTCCACTCATTATTTTATAGACCTCTAACATATCTCCCCCTCAGCCGCAATTTCTCCAAGCTGAAGAGCCCTAGTTGCTTTTGCCTTTCCTCATAGGGAAGTTGTCCCATCCACTTTATCATTTTCTTCGCCCTTTTCTGCACCCTTTCGAAGTTGTTAAATCGTGAGAGGATTGTGAAAAAATTACAAGAGGACCATATGAGATTGGGAGACTGGGCGTCTAAATGGCAGATGATGTTTAATGTGAGCAAGTGCGAAGTGATGCATGTGGGAAAGAGGAACATGAGCTACGTAATGCAAGGTTCCAGGTTAGGAGTCATAGACCAAGAAAGGAATCTCGGCATCATTGTTGATCATACGTTGAAATCCTCTCCTCAGTGTGCTGCGGCAGCTAAAAAAGCAAACAAAATTTTAGGTATTATTAGGAAAGGAATGGAAAACAAAAGTGAGGACGTTATAATGCCTTTGTATCGGTCCATGGTGCAACCGCACCTCGAATATTGTGTTCAATTCTGGTCACCGCATCTCAAAAAAGATATAGTGGAATTAGAAAAGGTACAGAGAAGGGCGACCAAAATGATGAAGGAGCTGGGATGACTTCCCTATGAGGAAAGGCTGAAGGGGACCAAGAACAGAACCCTGAGGTACGCCAACAGGCAGAGGGATAGAAGTAGAAGAGGATCCACCAGAGTGAAAACTAAAGGTGCGGAGGGAGAGGTAGGAAGAGAACCAGGAAAGGACAGAGCCCTGGAATCCAAGTGAGGACAGGGTATCGAGAAGTATGCTGTGATCAATAGTGTCAAAAGCAGCGGAAAGATCAAGAAGAATGAGGATGGAATATTGACCTCTGGATTTAGCCAGTAATAGGTCATTGGAGACTTTAGTAAGCGCAGTTTCGGTTGAGTGGAGAGGGCGAAAACCAGATTGTAGTGGGTCAAGAATAGCATGTGAGGAGAGAAAATCAAGGCAGCGGCGGTGAACAGCACGCTCAAGTAATTTGGAGAGAAAAGGAAGGAGGGAGATGGGTCGGTAATTAGAGGCACAAGTAGGGTCGAGTGAAGGCTTCTTAAGGAGAAGTGTGACCACAGCATGTTTAAAGGCAGCAGGGACAGTCGCAGTGGAAAGTGAGAGGTTGAGAATGTGACAGATAAAAGGAATAAGAGCAGGAGAGATGGCATTCAGAAGGTGGGTGGGAATGGGATCAGAGGAACAGGTGGTACATTTTGAGGAAGAAAGGAGAAGTGTAGTTTCCTCAATAGTAACTTCAGGAAAGGAGGAAAGGGAATGAGGGGAAGGAGAGAGAGGGGAACGGACTAGTGGAGGGAGAGGTGATGAAGTAGAGAAAGCAAGGTTTATCTTTTGAACCTTGTTGTGAAAGAATTCAGCAAGGGTCTGAGGAGATAATGAAGGGGGAGTTGGGGGAGGGGGCACCTTGAAGAGAGAGTTCAATGTAGTGAAGAGAAGTCGAGGATTAGAGCCAAGAGAGTTGGTCAGTTGGATATAATAATCCTGTCTGGCACGTAAAACAGCAGATTGGAAGGAGGTCAGCATGAACTTAAAGTGTAAGAAATCAGCAAGGGCCCGAGATTTCCGCCAGAGGCGTTCGGCGGAGCGGGTACAGGAACGTAGGTAGTGGATATTAGAAGTCAGCCAAGGTTGGGGTTTTGTACGCCTTACAGGGCGGGTCATCAAAGGTGCAAGAGTGTCTAAGGCAGAGGATAGAGTATTGTTGTAAGATGAAACAGCCTCGTTGACAGACGTGGATGGTGCCACAGTAGAGAGGAGGTTTGAAACATGGGAGGATAGAGATGAAGGGTCAATATCGTGAAGATTCCTAGATAAATTAGATAAGATAGGACGGGACTGGGAGGGAGGAAATTTAAGTATGAAAGTTATAAGATGGTGATCAGAGGAGGGAAGATCAGAGGCAAGGAAACTAGAGGGTGAACAGTTGGAGGAGAAGATGAGATCAAGACAGTGACCATTTTGATGAGTGGGGGAGGTGGAGCATAGTTGGAGATTAAAGGAGGACGTTAAAGCGAGTAACTTGGAAATATAAGAGTTGGAAGGATCATTAGCAGGAATATTAAAGTCACCAAGGATTAGAGAGGGGGAGGAAGGATCATGGAAAAAGGCAAGCCAGGCGTCAAAGTCACTGAGAAAGGATGAAAGGGACTTATCAGGGGGACGATAAATGACCGCTATTCGAAGAGGCAGAGGAGAGAAAAGGCGGATAGAGTGGACTTCAAAGGAGAAAAAACAGTGAGATTGAGGTGGAAGAAGGGGTTGAAATCTGGAGGAGGAGGGAGAGAGAAGTATTCCAACACCGCCCCCACGGCCAGCAGGGCAAGGAGTATGTGAAAATAGATAACCGCCATGGCACAGGGCTGCGACTGAAGCAGAGTCATCAGGGCAGAGCCAGGTTTCTATTATGGCGAGCAGATGGAGGTGACGCGAGATAAAGAGGTCCTGGATCTAGGCGAGTTTGTTACAGATAGAGCGGGCATTCCATAGGGCACAAGAGAAGGGCAGAGAAGAGGAGGGGAGCAGAGAAATAGAGATGAGGTTAGAGAGGTCGCGGTGAGATCTGTAGAGTTTGGATAATAGTTGGTGAAAGGGGCCAGGATTGGGATTGATGTCACCAGCTGAGAGTAAGAGAAGGAGTAAAAGAGAGCGGAGGAGAGAAGGAGAGGTGTGGCCACGAAGGCGAGAGGTATTTAGGTGGAATGGGGAAGACAAAATGGACGGAAGAAAGAGGCGGAGATTAAAAGCCAAGAGGGAGGAAGAGGGTAGGAGAGAAGGTGAGGTGATGAAGTCGATGGATGGGCAGTGAGTTCCTGTAGTGGAGAGAGGTAGGGGGTGAGGGAAAAGATTAGGAAGGGACAGGGCTAGGAAGAGAATGTGACAAAAGGAGATGAAAAGTTCATAGGTGGGTGAAAAGGGAAAGGGGATGGGACTTGATATACTACCTTTCCGTGGTTACAATCAAAGTGGTCTACATATTATATACATATTATTTTGTACCTGGGGCAATGGAGGGTTATGAGTTGCCCAGAGTCCAGCTCCACTGGCTACAGTTTCTCTTCTGCTCTTTTTGGTGTCCAACTCGCTCAGCTGGCACCATGAACTTTCTTTTCCAACTAGGTGGGGGGGGGGTAGAAGACCGTGGAGAAGTAGACAAGTGGTTAGAGTAGTGGACTTTGATCATGGGGAACTGGGTTTGATTCCCACTGTAGCTCTTTGTGACTCTGGGCAACTCACAACCCTCCATTGCCCCAGGTACAAAATAATATGTATATAATATGTAGACCACTTTGATTGTAACCACGGAAAGGTAGTATATCAAGTCCCATCCCCTTTCCCTTTTCACCCACCTATGAACTTTCCATCTCCTTTTGTCATCCCCCTAGCTTTTTAATTGAGTTGATCAGTAGCCTAGTGATTAGTGCAGTGAACTTTGATCCTGGTGAACTGGGTTCAATCCCCACTGCAGCTCCTTGTGATTCTGGGCAAAGTCACATAACCCTCCATTGCCCCAGGTACAAAATAATATGTATATAATATGTAGACCGCTTTGATTGTAACCACAGAAAGACGGTATATCAAGTTCCATCCCTTTTTACCTACCTATGAACTCTCCATCTCCTTTTGTCATCCCCCTAGCTCTTCCCATTTATCATCTCACTCCTTCAGCCTCCTATTCCCTTCCATCTTTCATCTACTTCCCATTAACACATTTCTACCTTCCGCACTTACTATCCTCGGTCATCTCCTCACCACCTCCCATTTGGCCTCTCCCACACTGTCCCTCCCATTTGATATCTCCCACCCCACCCTCATGGCCTGACATCTGTCTGTCCATTCCATTCCACCCTAGATGGCTCATAATCTAAGTTTTTGTATTTGGGGCTATGGTCCTCTAATGATAGGTCAACTGATCATCACTGGAAGAATTAAACAGGTCCTATATTTTTACATTTTCTATTGGACTATAACAGTCTTTAATAGCCAGTATCCTCTTGCACTGAATGCAGCTCTTGCAAGGTCACTGCTGGAACTCTCAGCAGTCATTTTGAAGCGCTGGCAGCGAGTGGTCTGTGGAAGCACCAGGCAGAAAAGAGGGGGCTTTTTCCTGCTCTGAAGAGGCCACTATACCACCAGGCACGATAAGGTATGGGATGGAGTCATGTGAGATGGAGAGAAAAGGAGAGGGGGATATGCTGCTCATGGATGGGAAGGGAAGGAAAAGAAAAGAAAAGAAAGGGGACATGCTCATGAAATGTACATGTCTAAGCATTTCATGAGCTTATGTTCATTTTGTATTTAGCACGGATGAATTTGTTACTTTACCAGTATTTTCCCTGCTTACAGAATCTGGCTTTCTTGAGAGGGGGGTGGGGGTCAAGGTGACACTGTGATGCGGGGTTAGGGCTGGGGCATGACAGGTGGTGTGGCGGGGGCAGGTGGTGTGACCTCTTTTTTGTCATGGCAAATATGGTAACCCTAGCTGAGAAGAGTTGTAGGACCCATGCATCAGAGTAAGAAAGTGACTTAAAGGACTAGAGCAGCATTTCCCAAACCTAGCCTGGGGACTCCCCAGCCAGTCAGGTTTTCAGGATATCCACAATGAACATTCATGAGAGATTTGTAGGCCAGGTTTGGGAATCACTGGACATGGGGCTGATTCAATCACGTGAGTCAATTAAACCCAGGTTCAGTCAGGTCTCAGTAACAAAGGCAATTCAGATTGTGAGTGGTACTGAGATCATCCACCAAAGAACATTTCTTTATTCAGCAGGCACTGAGAAGGTCCACTGACAGTGGAGGAAGAGCCTGGGGGAGAACACAGACTTAATGGGCAACAGTAGTAAAGTAGCACTGAGAGCAAGGACACTTAACCAGGCTGGGCTTTGTGGGCAGATGATCCCACCAGACTAGTATACGGTAGGGCGTAACTGCTGCAGAGGACAGAGCTGGAGTAACAGGCAAGGACAGCCACAGCAAGGGAACAGATGAGGAAAGGGATGATACAAAAGTACCCAAAGAGGCACATAAACTGCCTAAGGAGCACATCTTGATCTTTAAACATGCTCTTTCAGCCTCAATCTGCTGGTAGAGGGATATCCAATCCAATCTATATCTTTTATACCGCTCTATATCCCTGCAGGAGATTCCATGCGGTTTACAGTAAGAGAGGCTCAGCCAAAACGAGGAATTACAAAATTACACAGTCAAGTATACAATAAAACAGAATATTAACCGTTATATTTATCAAATAAAAAGTTTTAACCTCTTTCGCAAATGCATATAATTCTAGACGTATCATACCTGGTAAGTTATTCCAGATAGCAACTGCTTGAAAAGAAAACAGAGCCAAGTTGACGTTTAAACCAATATAATCCCACTCATCTAAATTGGTCAAGCAAGATAAGAAACATTCGTTTTGCATCAAGTAAAAGGATTCTTTTTGGTACAAACCTAAGTTGATGAGTGGTATATTTAATTCAACTGGTACTTTCCAGAGGATCTAGGGCCCCCCAAAAGACTACCTTTACTCCATCAGGAAAGAACTCAGGAAGAAAGGGTGCCTGCTTGCTCCATCTATCCTACACCTTAAGTCAGTTAGCCAGGCGAATATGAAATGATCTACTCCTTGTGATCCTGCCTGATACTTGTGACTCAGATTGGCCACAGTCAGAGTCTGTATACTGGGCTTGGTGAGTCTTAACTATATATTAATTCAGTTGCTTAACAAAAGGCATCATATAAGGGACTGGTCAGTGGCCTTTTAGAATACCTGCTTTTTAGAAATTTGTCAGTGTCCCCAGATGGCCAGTCTGTTCCTGTCCTATTCTATCTCTGGTCTTCTTCCTCTCGATTTAATAATAATATTTATTCTTATATTCTACATATGCCAAAAAGAAATTATTTCATCGTGGATCACAATCAATATGATACCGGTAAATCCCGGGAATACAATAACAGTTAATACTAAAGAAAGAAAACTACATCATACATAGTCTTAATTCACTGAAGTCCTATTGTATGTGTCCCAAGCGTGTTTAAATTCTGTCCTGGTTGTGGTTCCTAACACCTCCACTGGAGGTCTGTTCCAGGTACTCACTCCCTTCTTACTGGATTAGATTAGAGAGAGAGAGAGAGAGAGAGTTAATACATATATTATTTTATCATTCTTTTTAACCACCTTTCCTTTATCTTCAAATATTGACCCTTTTTTTTCTCAGCTTCTCATTCTACAGAAAATGCTACCTTCTATTACCTACTGAAACCTGCTAGATACTTAAATGTTAGATCCAAATTAATAGGTTCAGACCTTGGCCCTGAAAGACAATGTAAAGAACACCTGTTGGGTTAGAATAGGCCAAGGAAATTAATGAAGCTTCCCATTAGCATTTACTGGCAGCAGAACACATGGTGTTCAGTTGAGTATGCATCATCAATTATTCGCCGACCTTCACATTATGTGATTAAAGTAATTTAAATAATTACTTGATTAAAATTAGTCTATTTAGCAGTACTATACAGAGTTAATTTCAGTGTTTAAATGAGAAGTGCAATTTTCTAGGTACCTAGCAGGTACGTACTAAAATAAAACAGGTGTCGGAATATTGACAGAAATAAGGAGAGGGAATAGGTTTCCTAATTCATTTTGTGATTTCACTAGTATGACCATAGGCTCAAATCCTTAAATTGCATTGAGTGTTCTCCTCAAGTTATTAGTTTCAAAATGCAATTTATCTGACTTTAGCAGTAAAGCTTATCACCCATATGAGAAATGATATAATAACCTACACTGAGAACATTTAAATTTGTTTCCTATTAAAGGCAGAATGGTTGCGTGCTTGCTTTTGCAAGACATTACTAAACCTGAAATTATGGAAGATTATCATGACCCCATGCAAAGATAATGCACAAATTCATAAACCAATGTTTGATTTCTCACTGTTTTATAATGGGCTGCTACGCACTGCCTTGCTCTCGATGGGTGTAATGAGTCCCTGTGCTAAAATAACCTGACTTAACAATAATCCACATTGATAACTTCCCCCCTTAGATGGAATGCACTGGAACTCATGGTAACAATGTTTTAATGTCTGTTTGAAAAACTTAGAAGCCAACATATGACAATGTCTGATGCACTACGTTTTTTTTAGTGCATGTGCTATACACATAGTAGATGACGGCAGATAAAGACCTGTACGGTCCAAACAATCTGCCCAACTAGATAAACATATTTTATATGTATACCAGACCTTGATTTGTCCTTGCCATTTTCAGGGCACAGACTGTAGAAATCTGCCCATCACCGGCTTTGCATCCCAATTATCAGTGTTGCCACCCAATATCCGTTAACTACTGTGGATCCATTCCTTCTAAAAAGGATTCCTTTGTGTTTATCCCAAGCAGTTTTGAATTTCGTTACAGTTTTCATCTCCACCACTTCCCGTGGGAGGGCATTCTAAGTATCTACCACCATCTATATGAAAAAATACTTCCTGACATTGTGCCTGTCTTCCCACCCTTCAACCTCAATTCATGTCCTCTAGTTCTACTGCCTTCCTGTTTCTGGAAAAGGTTCGTTTGCAGATTAATATCTTTCAAATATTTGAACATCTGAATCATATCACCCCTGTTTCTCCTTTCCTCCAGGATATATATGTTCAGGTCAGTAAGTCTCTCCTTAGCAAGATATGGCCTCGAAGGAATAGTGGAGCACTGTTCCAAGTGGCTGGGGGCAAGAAAAAGAAAGCGTGATGACTGGTTTGTTCTTGCTGGGCAAATTTAGGGCTGGGTAACACTAAAAAGTGATTTTTCAACAAGTGCAATATTTGAGAAGGTGAATACGGTATCGGGAAGACAAATAGGAAGCGGTGCCAATTCGCAAGGCCTTAAACGTTAATAGGAGAATCTTGTAATGAATTCTATAAGAAATGGGAAGCCAATGATAAAGTCATTTAGCATGGCAAAGATGACAAATTGCAACAATTTGAACTGAATAACTTTTTAAGAGAAGATTGAGGAACACCAGCAAAAAATGTTACAGTAATCTAATTTGGAAATTACAAAAGACAAAAGACTGAAAACTATTCTGACTGAAGTATAATCTAAGTGCTCGCAGTTGTAATACACAGATTTAATAAGAGAAAATATGTTTCTTAAAAGTGAGGTAGGAGTCAATTCTGATGCCTAGATAATGAAAAGATTCAACAGGTTGCATTAGAAATTCAAACAAGGGGAGTGGCTGGCTAGGTACAAAATACTTATTTGTGATCCAGCAGGCTACAGTTTTTTTCTGTATTAAAAATCTAAGCGGTGATCGGAAAGCCAATTGGCCACAGAGATCAAGCAAGACTGAAGATTCTCCAAAGATAGTGCATCTGGATCAGTACAGAAGATGAGTAAGATGTCGTTGGCATAAATGTAAACTGATACCGCATATTCCTGTATAATTCTATCAAGCGCACTGAGGAACAAATTGAAGAGGAGGGGCGACAGAATGGACCCTGGGGAACACCATGTTTGGGGTTTAGGCTTAGAAGGCGGCAGTGTAGGGGACATGGACAAAATGGTAAAAGAATGGTAAGTCATAAAAGAGGAGAACCATGCCAGAACATTCCCTGTTAAACCAAAAGAAGAAAGAAAGGAAAGCAAAAGACTGTGGTCATTAAGATCTAAGGCAGCAGAGAGGTCTAAGGAGCCTGCAAGGGCACTCCTACCTTTATGAAAGTTGGAAAGAATTTCGCTGATAACACTAGTAGGCACAGCGTCTGTACTGAAGTGGGTCCTGTATCCCCATTGGCAGGGGTGGAGGTCTGAGGGTTTTTTGGCAAAGGAGAGAAGCTGGTCAAAAACGAGCTTTTCTAAAAGTTTTGAGGTAAAATACAGGTTGGAATATAAGAAAATAAGCGTTGCCATACTGGGACAGACCAAATGTCCATCAAGCCTAGAATCCTCTTTCCAGGTTACAAATACCTGGCAAGATCCCAAAGAATTACAATACATTTTATGCTGTTTATCCAAGAAATAAGCAGTGGATTTTCCCCAAGTCCATCTTAATAATGGCTTATGGACTCTTCTTTTAGGAAACTATCCAAACCTTCTTTAAACCCTGCTAACTGCTTTTACCGCATTGCATGTTGAGTGAAAAAATATTTTCTCCAATTTGTTTTAAATATACTACTTTGTAGTTTCATTGCGTGCCCTCTAGTCCTAGTGTTTTTGGAAAGAGTAAACAAGTGATTCATGTCTATCTGTTCAACTCCACTCATTATTTTATAGACTGGAAACTGGTCTACAATGAGCAGGGATTGAGGGATCTAGAGAAATATAATACACACACATATATTTAAACCTTCCTTGAATAAAGTGTAAACCCATGTGCTATTGGGGACATTGCATGAGTTTGTTTCATAATGGCATATCAGTTTCATCATGAAGATATAAGTGAGAAGTCTATTATTCATATTTTGCCTTTTCTGAATGAATTTAGTAAGTAGCAGAATATATAGACTTTACAATTAAAGATAAAGGATTGATGGTAATTGTTTGGTCATAACACTTTAGATGAGCTATTGGGTTAAGTATGTGCATGTATTTTATAAAGTACTTCTGTAAATCATGACTCTATACTCTAACCAATTCCACCCTGAACGTGTCCAAGACTATGTCGAGCAAAAGGATATGCCTTCTGGCCATCGCACATACTTTTATACCAGAGGTGCACACAACCTAATTGAGTAATGAGCCTATTCATATCAATGATTGGATGCTATCAATTGCTGTTAATTGGCACCAATTAGGGGTTCTGCACACATCTGGTTGCGTGGAATTCTAATGATATAGTGGCACAACCCAGGAGGAGGCATGGCCATAGGAGAGGTATAGAAATTCAAGGAATCCCTTATGAATCATGGCTGTATTTCAATAACAAGTATTTTCTTGTTGTAATGTTTAAAATTAATAAACAAATTTAATAAGATTAAAAAAAAAATTCCAGGAATCCGCACTCAACTCGCACGCCGGATTTTACACCAGGTTTCAGCTGGTATACATCCCCATGCTCAAAGCTCTGCATGGCAATTCCCACTAGGCACTATTCTATAAAGGGGCATTCATCCCGGAGCACCCTTATAGAACAGCACTAATTTAATCCGGCACCATTTGCTGAATTCGGCTCGAGGTGTCTGGACTTTTATATAAGTGAGCTGTTATAGAATTGCCCCCTGTGGGAGTAATTTTATACGCTTGCACCACCTTTTACACACTCTAATGCCATGCAGTGAGTCTATTATATAACAAGTGGCAATGAATATTTATGAGAGAGATTTGCATTTACTACCTTCACTGTATGCCAATCTCTCTCATGAATATTCATTGTGGGTATCCTGAAAGCCTAACTGGCTGGGATGCCTCCAGGACCAGGTTTGGGAACCACTGATCTAAGCTGTAAGTGGTACTCCTACTCATGGCCCCCCCCCCCCCCATGCTCCATCTATGTGAACTTCCCCTTGCATTTGTATGCTATGCCTTACAGAATAGAGTTTAGTGTTTTGCTGCCCTTTATGCACATAGGTGACAGTATTCTGTACATTTAAGTGCTCAAGTGCAATTATAGTGTCTACTTTTATATGGTATATGTATAGTCATCTATTACACAAAGACTCCAGTATTTTTTTCATATCACAAAAACGTTTTATTATATTGCAATGCCCACTAACCTCACTAGCACTGCTACCTAATGTTAAAACCTCACACATTCATTCCTCCACTCACCTTGCACCACCTGTATTTGAATACAAACCAACTGTTGGGAGCCGGCACAATATGAAACAGATATGGTGGACTGTTGAGTTAGTTATCGAGCACACAGCACTTGTATTGTGATGCATACAGATGATGAGGTGGTGTATTTAACCAGCCAACGGAGGGTCAATAGACACACAGGTTTTTCCATCGAAGAGCAGTCATCCAGCGTTTACGTGTAAACATGTTTACAGCGACCAAGCGGAAGGCGTGGCGTCTGAAGGAAAAGGACTATCTAGCTGGCAGGACTGAGTTCTGATCCTTTGTGCATGATATAATTTATAAGTATTGTAAAACATATGTAAAATAAGAAGCAGCATAAGTATGCAGTTTAAAATGTAAAAACAGTTGGTTTGTATTCAAATACAGGTAGTGCAAGGTGAGTGGAGGAATGAATGTGTGAGGTTTTAACATTAGGTAGCAGTGCTAGTGAGGTTAGTGGGCATTGCAATATAATAAAACGTTTTTGTGATATGAAAAAAATACTGGAGTCTTTGTGTAATAGATATTAAAAGTGACTCTGGAATTAAAAGAGTTATCCCCTAATTAGTAATTTTGTTATCATATGTATAGTCATACCAAGTAGTGGAGAATAGGCAGAGCAGGGATGGGACTGGAAACTATGTATATACTTTCCAATATATATGCATGCGTGCCTATTGTTTCTGGTGTACACACAACATGTTTCCTTTATAATGTACTCACTGCATACAAAATCATGGTACTGAATATAATAATCTCACAAGGGAATAGAATACTCAAACCACCATCATAATTCCCCCGACTGTACTCAACTAATATTTAATGGTTAGACCATCAGATAGCAATTGTGGTACCCAAACAAGGCTTCAACTGGCATCTGATAAACTCCCAATCTTCACAAGTTCAAATATGAATGGCAGATATGAACAGCATGTTGCAGCTACAAACCTCAGAGGAAAAGTTTAAGAAGCCTCCATTCTGATGCCATTTAAATGAAACATGATTGTGTTGAGGGAAGCTGCCTACCATACCAAAGTTAAGTGCTCCTGTTTTTCACAAATATATTGAATCTGAGTGGAAATATAAGTTATAGGATAATGAATATGGAAAAATAGGGATGAATAATAGAAGAACGTGAATATTTGGACCCTTGAAGATTGGGAGTTTATCCAGTGCCAGTTGAAGCCTTGTTTGGCTTCCGTGGTTGCTGACAGTTCAATCATTAAAAATTAGTTTAGTATGGTCAGGGGAATTCTGATGTTGGTCCTTTGTAACGTAGACAACACATGCATCTATGAGCCATGTTAGCCTCGACATCCTGTTATAAAATTACATTTGAAATGTCATGTGTCCTTGTCTTTTCCAACTACAGTTCCTTCAAAGAGGGAATTCAGAGCAAAACTTCTCAGGTCACATGCCACCTCATTTTTAAACAGATGCTTTTATAAGGAGATCATTCAACACTCTACACTACAAGTCTGATTCAATACCTTAAATTGTGCCCACAAGGATGCTAGCTACCAATATAGTTCCTCAAAAACGGGATAACTATCTCTACAATTACAAGCTGAGACCGCCTCTGTTGCATTCTGTGCATATTCTTCAAAAGTGAACTGATAAAAAAAGAAAATTACAATAGCCTAAGCATGCCAGTAGCAAAGCATGCAATAGAGCTCTAAGATACAAATGTCACAATTTTATTAAAATTTCTCTCTTTAAAATATCTTGCTGGAAATAAACATAAGGTTACAGAGTTGCACTGAAGGAAAAGAGAGTTTTAGACTTTTCTTCTGCTACAGGAAACTAATTTTGTTAAATTTAAGAAAACAGAAAAAAATGATTAATGCCCTTTTTACATTTAGGAAGCTTTCTAAATTGGTTTCAAGTTTTACTCATTTTAGCTTCCTAGGGAAAATACAGTATCACAGATGGTAATCATTATTGGAGATGCAGCAGCATCTTGAGGCAAAATAATAGATTTTATTCTACAGCTGTGAGACCTGTGCAATATGAATTACTTTGATACCTGAATTTTTTTTCTTAAGAAATTCAACTTCACACCCTTTTATGAAAGCTCTCAAACAGCACCTGTACTTAAAAGATGTAAAAGAACTTTGATGGTATAATACATTTTCTAAATACGAATAAAGAGTGTGTAAAGAGATATTCAGCAGTAGAAAGCAGAATTGTCCATTTTCTCTTTTTTTCTGCTTCAATACAGCACCCATGATTGTAGCAATGGAGCTCACTGGACACAAATGATAGTGGAAAGCCAGTATAGCTATAACTGTTGCCACAGATTTCAGTACCACTGTTATATGGCCAGTTACCAGATCTACCTCTCAGTATCACAACTCTAAGCATCCAAACGCAAATCCGTCTACCTGTCTGATATTGTTGCTTAGACATGCCACTCTTGCATTTAAGTCAATGTGGCCTAAAAGGAACCTATTCTTTCCATCAAAGCCTCCTCTCCTTTTCCCCTCTTCAATCACCATAAATTACACCATTTTCCTCCTAGTTCCCTTGAAGCTACCCCATAACATGCATGTCCTGACTTCATTTTCATTCCCTTCCCCATCCACAAACCTGTTTACAAGTGTCATTCTCACATCTCCAAAGTCTACTTAAAGAGGACACAGACAATAGAGATGGCCGTAGTCCACTGAATGAACACAAAATAAAGTAGTACAGTTGTCATGTTAGTCCATCGAAAGTATAGAAATAAAGCTTAATAAATAAAATCAAACCAAGAACAGCAGTACAAGGTAAAACCTTTTATTGGACTAAATTCAATTTTGAGTAGCTTTCAGTTGCGAAAACTCCCTTGTTTCAGGTCAGGTTAGAATATCCATAGGTGCCATTATGAGCACATAACCCCTTTACATGATTGGCTACCCATATACTTCTGCATAAAACTGAAACTACTTATATTTATTTGCCTGTAACTACATTCACTTTACAGCGCCTCTCTTCTTGTCCTTTGCAATCTACTTCCCAGCTGGTCATCATGCAAGCTATTTGTGCCTTACTTCCCCAACACCATGCCTTCTGCTTTGCTACACCAAAAGCCCAAACCAGTCTTCTAAACACATGCACCAGGCCCACTCTCTGTTCATATTCAAATCAAGTTGAAAGCTCATCCTCTCAAGGCTGCTTTTATTACTTTAACCTTAAATGTTTCTGCTCAAGCAGATTTCACCAATCTAAGCTCTGGATGGGGAAGATGTTTCTCAACTTATCCATACATTCTATGCCTGTTTAAATTAAGAACAGGCTGATCAGTAACGAAATTCATAACCCAGGTTCTCTATTAAATATTTACAGTACCTCCCATCCAAAACCCTCACCTATGGTTATCTACTTTACTCTTCTTAATCAAGCTTGTTTGCCCTAAACTCAAAGTTTCATTTTTAGTGTGTTCATTGTTCATCTTGACTAGACTGTAAATTCAAAGGATTAGAGTATGTTCATTAATGTTTCTCTATACAGTGCTAGATACATATAGGCAATTGCACTATATGTGATTTGTTGCAGTAGCTCTTTATTTCTGATGTCATAATATTTTAAGTGGTAATTTACATATTTCTCAGATGGTTTGAAACCTTAGAATGTCATTGTACCAGAAATATGAATTATTTGCCTGTGTGGAGAATTTCAAAGGTAATAAATCTCTTTGGTGCAATACAAAATACACCAAAATTGTCATTTACATTTATAAAGAGCTAAAAAGTTAGGGGTCATTTTACTAAGCTGCAGCTGGCACTAATGTGTGCCTACCGTGCACCAAAAAGCACTGCCGCGGGCCGCACTGAGGTGTCCCACAATGGTGTGCCTATCTCTGCGCGCTAATCCTGTGTTTAAAAAATATATACAGTGGGGGAAATAAGTATTTGATCCCTTGCTGATTTTGTAAGTTTGCCCACTGACAAAGACATGAGCAGCCCATAATTGAAGGGTAGGTTATTGGTAACAGTGAGAGATAGCACATCACAAATTAAATCCGGAAAATCACATTGTGGAAAGTATATGAATTTATTTGCATTCTGCAGAGGGAAATAAGTATTTGATCCCCCACCAACCAGTAAGAGATCTGGCCCCTACAGACCAGGTAGATGCTCCAAATCAACTCGTTACCTGCATGACAGACAGCTGTCGGCAATGGTCACCTGTATGAAAGACACCTGTCCACAGACTCAGTGAATCAGTCAGACTCTAACCTCTACAAAATGGCCAAGAGCAAGGAGCTGTCTAAGGATGTCAGGGACAAGATCATACACCTGCACAAGGCTGGAATGGGCTACAAAACTATCAGTAAGACGCTGGGCGAGAAGGAGACAACTGTTGGTGCCATAGTAAGAAAATGGAAGAAGTACAAAATGACTGTCAATCGACAAAGATCTGGGGCTCCACGCAAAATCTCACCTCGTGGGGTATCCTTGATCATGAGGAAGGTTAGAAATCAGCCTACAACTACAAGGGGGGAACTTGTCAATGATCTCAAGGCAGCTGGGACCACTGTCACCACGAAAACCATTGGTAACACATTACGACATAACGGATTGCAATCCTGCAGTGCCCGCAAGGTCCCCCTGCTCCGGAAGGCACATGTGACGGCCCGTCTGAAGTTTGCCAGTGAACACCTGGATGATGCCGAGAGTGATTGGGAGAAGGTGCTGTGGTCAGATGAGACAAAAATTGAGCTCTTTGGCATGAACTCAACTCGCCGTGTTTGGAGGAAGAGAAATGCTGCCTATGACCCAAAGAACACCGTCCCCACTGTCAAGCATGGAGGTGGAAATGTTATGTTTTGGGGGTGTTTCTCTGCTAAGGGCACAGGACTACTTCACCGCATCAATGGGAGAATGGATGGGGCCATGTACCGTACAATTCTGAGTGACAACCTCCTTCCCTCCGCCAGGGCCTTAAAAATGGGTCGTGGCTGGGTCTTCCAGCACGACAATGACCCAAAACATACAGCCAAGGCAACAAAGGAGTGGCTCAGGAAGAAGCACATTAGGGTCATGGAGTGGCCTAGCCAGTCACCAGACCTTAATCCCATTGAAAACTTATGGAGGGAGCTGAAGCTGCGAGTTGCCAAGCGACAGCCCAGAACTCTTAATGATTTAGAGATGATCTGCAAAGAGGAGTGGACCAAAATTCCTCCTGACATGTGTGCAAACCTCATCATCAACTACAGAAGACGTCTGACCGCTGTGCTTGCCAACAAGGGTTTTGCCACCAAGTATTAGGTCTTGTTTGCCAGAGGGATTAAATACTTATTTCCCTCTGCAGAATGCAAATAAATTCATATACTTTCCACAATGTGATTTTCCGGATTTAATTTGTGATGTGCTATCTCTCACTGTTACCAATAACCTACCCTTCAAATATGGGCTGCTCATGTCTTTGTCAGTGGGCAAACTTACAAAATCAGCAAGGGATCAAATACTTATTTCCCCCACTGTATATATATATTTTTTTTTAACTTTAAATTTTTATTGAAAAATTCAATGTTGTGAAACAGAACAGCAATTAGTCCATTGACACAAGTTGCCTTCAGCGGCCCCCAATGGAGTCATCGCTTACAACGGCCCATAACAGGCCCTCATAACCCAATAACCTCATAACCCAGAAGGCATGTCTAAGGGCAGAGAGTAGGTGTGCCCTACGCTAACTGGGTAGTGCAAATACATTGCCATGCACTGCCTGATTAGCGCGGGAGTCCTTACCGCCTAGTAAATAGGTGGCAGTAAGGGCTGGCCACATGCTAATTGCTTAAATTAGCGTGTGGCCTTACAAGACAAACTACAAATGTAGCCATTTTACCGCAGAACTAAAAGTGGCTACAGTGCACGGTAAACCCACATGCTACAAACAGCGCCAGCCACTTTTCAGCGCAGTTTAGTAAACGGGCCCCTTAAACAATCAAGAGGGGTAAAGTAAAATCACTTGTGTGCTTATAAGTCAATACGCATACACATAAAGGGCAATTTTATATCTGGGCACCCACATTTATATGCCACTTGCATGGATAAATATATATAATACTGAACCTTTTGTCTGTAAATATACACCTACATGAGCAAGTGGCAGCAAACTAAGCGTTAGTCTGTAAAGGGCGTGGCATGTAAATGCAAGACACAGCATAGGAAGAACTCCAAATAGGCAATTTTTGCCCCCCTCAATCCAGGTGACTTATTACAAATCTTTCCCCATAATGACTCAAAACTTTCCAAATACTGAAAACAGCAAAAGTATCTGAACAATATTTGAAATAATAAAACATTGATACAATTTTCTTCCAGGCAGCAGACTTGCAAAGATGGCTGCTTAAATGTCTGTGACAGCTGGTTTTGACACAGAAAATTTATTTTTCTTTCCTGAACATATTCACAATGTGGTCTGAATTGTGTGGTCGTATACTTTCTCAAGCATTCTCACTATTCATGATGTATTGTAAGCCACATTGAGCCTGCAAAGTGGTGAGAAAATGTGGGATACAAATGCAACAAATAATAATTATAATAATAATACAGGCTCAATCAGAAAGCTCTATCAATGCTGTCCATAGGAGGAAACAGATTCTGTAGGTTACAATGATCACTGTAAATAAGGTACCTGAAAAATATTTAACAGAAATGAAAATAATTGTGAAGGCAAAATGATTTTTGGGGACATTCTCTCTTTTTAAAGTAAGGACTTAATTGTAAGGCAAAAGGAAGAGCTACTCAGTGGATACATCTCAGTGGTTTGACAAATAAATGGAATTGGATGTATGTGTCTTATTTGAATTGGAATTGATGTATGACTGAGGGACATAACCTGAAATGAATCATGAGATGAAGGGAGGTTGATGAAGATCTTGTCAAAATGAATACAAGATTTGCTGATTATATGCTCAGAGCGTCTGGTAGTAATTTAGCTAATTCAGAGGCCTATTTACTAAGCAGTGCTAGTGTGTTACATATTAAATTTAGCATTTAATGTTTGTCAAAGTCAAGTTAGCACACATCAAGAATTCAGCTCATTAATATTAAAAGGTTCTTTTCAAAACTTAACTAACCTCGAGATATAATTAACATTTCCCAAGAGTATGAGCAGACTAATGCATCCACTGATAATCCTGCACCCCTGTAATCCATAAACAATCAGCCAGCACTGAGCTGTGATCCCCCTAGCAGGAAATATGTAGCCAAGTAAAAGATCCTCTTCCATTCTCTGCACCATACTTGCCCGACAGAATACATGGACAACTCCATCCTACCAGTACAAACCCAGCCCTATCTGACCTCCCAATGAAAAAATAAAAAAGAGCCCCCCCCCCCAGGTTCCTCCCTTTGAAGAGGGTAGCCTCAGGTCTATCAGACAGGAGCAAATTAGTTGGCTAAGTCAACGGTTGAGAAAACTGCCTTTCAAAAAGTGGCTATATTTTATTGCTCAAATAACAAGTATTTTGGAAGGTAGGCTTAGGTCAGAACAGTAAAATACATATATTTCTCCACCTAAATACATCTGTAAATATGGCAAGGGCAAAGTACAAGAGCACTTCTGCATCCTCACATGTGCAACATGTGAAAAATGTTCCCTTTATTTTGATCATAAAAGTTGATGGGTTTGCAAATAAGTAATAGCTTCTACAAATATGTAATTTAAATTCTATGCAGATTTATAGAACTATAAAGAATTGCTGTATAATTTTTGAAACTGTTCTGCTGAAGTTTTTTTTAGCCCTTGCCCTCAGAAGCTGAGTCAGGAAACAGGGAATTGTGGCAATCATGAATAGAAACTTAATCAGGGAACTACCGCTTAGATTAATCAATATACAACAAAAATAAGCGGGTTTTGAAAATAAGAACACTGTATGAATGAAAATAGGAACACTATAAAAGTGTAAACTTGAAAAGGAGACCTCAGACTTGTGACATACAGCAATTTTGCTGCAACTTTTTGCTCGTCCGAGCGTCACACTTATCATTGGTCACCTTCCAACCATCCTATACTGTGCAAAAAATAAATGCAAGTGCCCACATTGATGCCACTTAACTTAAAGCGGGCGCAGTCCGGTTTCCCTGCCCCAACGGTCCCATTTCGCCAAACGGCTTCTTCAGGGAAAAGCAGAGGAAAACCCACAGCACACTCGGTTCTAGTGACTGGACCAACAACCACACCAACAACTCAGCGTGTGGGCTGTGTGTTTTCCCCTGCTTTTCCCCGAAGAAGCCGTTTGGCGAAACGGGACCGTTGGGGCAGGGAAACCGGACTGCGCCCGCTTTAAGTTAAGTGGCATCAATGTGGGCACTTGCATTTATTTTTTGCACAGTATAGGATGGTTGGAAGGTGACCAATGATTGATAAGTGTGACGCTCGGACGAGCAAAAAGTTGCAGCAAAATTGCTGTATGTCACAAGTCTGAGGTCTCCTTTTCAAGTTTACACTTTTATAGTGTTCCTATTTTCATTCATACAGTGTTCTTATTTTCAAAACCCGCTTGTTATTTTTGTTGTATAATCATGAATAGAAACCCATCTTTGAACATGCAGATTTTTCCAAGTTGAGGAAGAGAAAATCTAGTCAGAACTAAAAGGCACACTAGTGCTAGACAGATTTAAATTAAAAATCCCTCCCCCAATTAAGATGGCTACGAGATAACCAAAAATCAACAATAAGATTACTGGGCTTCTATTGTGAGTAAATGCAAAGGTTCCCACACGAAGCATATATATTTGGCTTTGTCCTCTAGTTCACACACTGAAAAGCCCTCCTCTCACACGTTTAAGATTACTGCTACCCCCCCCCCCCCATGGTCCAGCATCTCTCTACCTTCCCCCACCTAGGGTCCATAGGTATGGCATTTCTCCCTTTCCCCCTCTCCCCCTCCTACCCTATAGTCATCCAATCTTGTTTTCAGTCACCAGCAGTGCAACAATTAGCACAGATTGCCTCAGTCTGGTACTGGGGCCTTCCCACTACTGCATACCACCTTCCCTGATGCAACTTGTAATTTCTGCATGAGCAGGACACAGAGTAAAGGCCAGAGGCAGCCTGCCTTAATTGCTACCAGTCTCAGTGGCTGAAGGCAAGTTTTGAGGACCACAGGTGGGTGATGAAGAGCGGGAGGTGAAAGAGAACAGACATTTCACCTGTCCTTCCATGTTTAGTTTCTCCCTCTTCATGGAAGGACAGGAGAGGGAAAATGTAATGGGCATGGAGGGAGCATACGGAGGGGTGATGCTAGACAAAGGGGGCAGCATAAGGATATGGGTGATGCTGGACCAAGGGGGGCATGGGATAGAGACACAGAGGGATGACGCTGGACCCGGGGGAAGGGATAGGGACACGGAGGACAGATGGGTGGTGGACATAGAGATGTGAAATGCATTGGAGACCCTAGAGAAAAAGAAAACAGCAGAAATGATACACTGGGATCAAACAAATGGAAAATAAAATTCTCAAGGTCAAAAAAAGTATTTTATTTTGAATTTATTAATTGAAATATGTTAGCTTTGAAAAAGGTACATCTGTTATACCTTGCATTTCAGTTTCTATTTCTTTAGTATTGCTGTACATGTAAAATCTGGCTGAGGTTTCCAGTTCAGTTTCATATCTTTATTACTGATCTCTGGTCCCTTATTTGATAAAGGTCTTTCTGCGTTTTGCATGTGTGACATTTTGCTATCATGTAGCTCTGTGTAGAGATCTGTTGCAGTCCTGCTTATTCTGTTTTCTCAATAGGTGGTGTATTTGGTGCTGCCTTTTCACAGATGAGGTTGTTGCTCTGAGTCCTGGAAGTTAGTGCTGTTACAGTATAGTAAGGTTCTGTGCATACATTTTTCACAAGTTTGTTCATAGTATTTTGCAGTGAAGGGATTGTGTGTTGCCTTACTGAGGTGACATATTGGTTGGCAAGATTTTGATTTACCATCTATGGAAGAAATTAATACAGCTTTCAATAAATATAGGTTTGTCTTCTGTGTGATGTTTAATTAGAACTATGGAGGCTGCTGGCACACAAAAGCTTGATTCTCTCATTGTAAGCTTTGATATAGAAAAGGCTTTTGATACAGTCTCTTGGCAGTATCTATGGGATGTGTTACATAGGTTTGGATTCCGGGGTCCTATATTTCAAATGGATTACTCTACTTTATTCTGCATCCTTGGCACAGGTTCTGGTGAAAGAGATTCTTTCTTCCAGAATTAATATACAGAGGGGAACACATTAGGGATATTCCTGATATTGTTTTTGTTGTGTATAGAGCCTTTGGCTTTAAAATTGATCGGGGACAAATTAATTGGGTGTATACCCCTTGGTGAAGAATGCCACTTGGTGAGGAGGAATTTAAATTGGTTCTTTTTGATGACCTCCTCATGGCCTGTATTTCTCCCAAAGTTTATCTAAAACTTTAGATGTGCTCTTGGAATATGGACAACTGTCTGGATTGTGGATAAATGTAGACAAGTCTGAAGCATTATGCTTGACAGAAGGCTTAAATCGACAATGGAGAGGAACTTTTCTCCTCCACTGGGCAGGTAGTCAACTAAAGTACTTAGGACTTCTTATTCCTTGGGACATGTCTCACCTTTATTCCATAAATGTTTCCCACCTTTTACTTTACACCAAATCTCTTTGTGATCATTGGTGACCTCTCCCATTATCTTTATGGGGCCAATTATATCATTGTGCCTCGGTGCCCACACCATACCTTTGCCTTTTGGATGATATCGCTGAGGGTACACAAGTTTCAAGTCTCATCCTTTATAAGGCTACTTTGATTGCTAAACGCTGCATTCTGCTTCAATGAATCCGTCCAGATTCAACTATGCTTCTTCAATGGCACAATCCGATGCATCAACTTCTCAACATGGAACACAAGCGACTTGATCTGAAGGGACCTTAAGCAAATAAATGATTTCTGAGACTATGGCTACCTTACCTAAATACTATGAATATGCAAATTAGATTGTCTATTTAAATTCACTGGAGGTCTGACACATTGGGACCCAATAGACTAGCCTGGAAGTTTCTCTGAACTTTTGAATTTACTATTTTGTTTGACACCTATGTATGTTTACTGTTTACCACTGGATGATTGAGGGAGAAGGTGGAGCGCATAAGGAGGGGATGAGGGGGAAGGGTGGTGCATTTTTCTGTTTTATTATATATCAATAAAGAAAGTTATTGCCATAAAATATGTAGTATCACCCATGATGCAGAAATCTATTTTTAGGTGCAAATGAAGGAATTATTTGCCAATAAGAGTAGAAAGCAGCCCTTCTTCAGGCCTCCATTCCTTTACCACCATGCCAAATTTACACTTTCATGAGAAAAACCTCACTCATTGTCCCTTAATTTCACTCATTGGTGTAGTAAATCTCACTCTTTGGCACAGGAAACGCTTGGCATCTTTTCCTGGCTTGTAGATTTGCTTCTTATTTTTATTTTTTTTTTTATCTGAAGCTAATTTTTGCAGTCTGTTTTGAATATATTTAACATATTTTCAAGGTTCTCGAAATTGGATAGTAAAAATTTGACTTTCCCAGCTGATTCTAAAAACAGCCACAAAACAGGATGACAGTCTGAAATCTGCAGGGAATGAGTTCTACTTTAAGTTGATTGCAGATCTCTAGCCAAGTTCATATATCCACTATTAGAAACTTCTGCCATCATAGCTTCTAAAGCATATGGACCACCAGCTATGATATTTGTGAAAGCCTACAAGGCCTAATTTGATATAAATTTGGCAATTCAATAGTGTGATTAAAGAATGCATTGGTTTCTCAACCTTAATGCTTCCAATTGTCAACTAGTTCCATTTTTATTTCAGAACAGGATGACAATTCAGGTCTTACACCATTGCAAATGTGCTTAACATATCTTATAAAAATCAGCATAATAAGTGTAAAATTAGAGCTGAATCATCCTTTCCAAACAAAACTGGTTATATGCATGCTCTTTTGGGAGTGGAGGAGCCTAATGGTTAGTACAACAGCTTTACAGGGGAACCAGGTTTGTTTTCCACTGCAGCTCCTTGTGACTCTGGGCAAGTCACTTAACCTTCGACTGGCCCAGGTACAAAATAAGTACCTGTATATAATACGAAAACAGTTTGACTGTAACCACAGAAAGGAAGTGTATCAAATGCCACCCCTTTTCTGGCTGCTCTATATCACTCAAGCACCTTGAAGGCAGGAAACTAGCTGTGACATTTCCATGCTGTTTTTAATATATTAATTTGTGTGTCTTGCCTACAGGGAAGATCATTTTCAAAACTTTTACTGTACGAAAATTCTCATTGAAAACTGCACCCCTATTTTTCTAATTGCAGGTGTGTTTTACAGTGTGTATACGCTTATATCCACTTGCAAAACAGGCAGGGGAAGGAAATTTATGAATGGTGTTTCAGTGGGACAACCTTGCCGTTTAACCACATACATTTGTATTTGCTTCAAAAAAGATGCAAATGTATGCAGAAAAAAAAAAACTCCTTGATTTTTGGCTCATCTGATTTTCAAGGCAAAACCCCAGGTAGTGTTTTCCTTTGAAAATGGGCTTGAAAGCAGTCTCAAAATTGCACCCATAGCGGAAGCAGAACCAAGAAAAGCTAGCACAAATTATACCACTTCATTATACACAAGTTTAAGATATAAGGGGGTGTAGTTTCTAATGATTCATACTGTTTATGTACATCCCAGGAAGGGAAAACAGGTTCAATACAATTTGAAGTCTCTTTTAGCTCTTGCTGCTGCTAAATTTTCCATCACATGTGTCTCCCATATGCAACAGAATCAATCAACTAGACCTACAGGGAATATTTTTTTCCAGAAGGTTGTAACACAACATTTTACAGCAATAGGAAGTGTGTAAGCAAGTTTTCTCACAGGGAATACAAACTTTTCAGTGCATGTCTCAATAAAATAGCCCAAAGGTCTGTTCATAAGAATGATGGTAACACTTTTACACTTACTTTCAAATATCCTCCAATAGTGCAGCAGGGCATGTAACATTTTAAGAACATAAGCGTTGCCATACTGGGACAGACTGAAGGTCCATCATGCCTAGTATCCTGTTTCCAACAGTGGCCAATCCAGGTCACAACTACCTGGCAAGATTCAAGAACTGTAAAACAGATTTTATGCTCCTTATCCTAGATTGCCCTGGATTGTGAAAAATTACAAGAGGACCTTATGAGACTGGGAGACTTGGCATCTAAATGGCAGATGACATTTAATGTGAGCAAGTGCAAAGTGATTCATGTGGGAAAGAGGAACCCAAATTATAGATACATAATTAGGAGTTACCGACCAGGAAAGAGATCTAGGCGTCATCGTTGATGATACGCTGAATCCCTCTGCTCATTGTGCAGTGGCGGCTAAGAAAGCAAATAGAATGTTAGGTATTATTAGGAAAGGAATGGAAAACAAAAATGAGGATGTAATAATGCCATTGTATCGCTTCATGGTGGGACCGCACCTCAAATATTTTGTTCAATTCTGGTTGCCGCATCTCAAAAAAGATATAGGGGAATTAGAAAAGGTAAGGAGAAGGGCAACGAAAATGATAAAGGGGATGGGATGACTTCCCTATGAGGAAAGGCTAAAACGGCTAGGGCTTTTCTGCTTAAAGAAAAGACTGCTGAGGGGAGATACGATAGAGGTCTATAAAATAATGAGTGGAGTGGAACGGGTAGATGTGAATCGATTGTTTACGCTTTTGAAAAATACTAGGACTAGGGGGCACACAATGAAGCTACATAGTAAGTTTAAAATGAATAGGAGAAAAAGTTTCTTCACTCAGTGTGTAATTAATCTCTGGAATTCATTGCCAGATAATGTAGTAAAAGCAATTAGCTTAACAGGGTTTGGCTGGCTTCCTAAAGAAAAGTCCATAGACCATTATTAAAATGGACTTGGGGAAAATCCATTGTTTATTTCTAGGATAAGCAACATAAAACGTATTATACTTTTTTGGGATCTTGCCAGGTACTTGTGACCTGGATTTGCCACTGTTGGAAACAGAATGCTGGGGTTTATGGACCTTCAGTCTGCCCCTGTATGGCAATACTTATGTAGTTATGATTTTCTCAAGTCCATCTTAAAAATGGCTTATGGATTATTCTTTAAGGACATTATCGAAACCTTTTTAAAACCCTAACTGCTTTTATCACATTCTCCAGCAACAAATTCTTGAGTTTAATTATACATTGAGTAAAGAAACATTTTCTCCAGTTTGCTTTAAATGTACTAACTTAATAGCTGCATCTTATACCCCCTAGTGCTAGTATTTTTGGAAAGCATAAACGAATAAACAATGTCACTCTAAATGACAATGATAAACATATGTAGACACAGCTAGGGGTCTGTGCTATTGAGGATTCACAGAGACCTCTAGTGGCTATATTAAAATACTGAACTTTGACTTGTAAATACCAACTCCCCTCCCCCCCAGTTTCTGGAGGGAAGGATTCTCTTCTCCAGGTAAGAAGTAACGGTGGGAGGATACCCCTTTTGGAGAAAAACTATAGCTGGTATAAAACCTTTGACACTCTGGTATGATAGCCAGGGAACCAGGGGATAAAAAAAAAAGGAGAAAATCATACCATAAAAAGAAGGTGGTTAGCTCAGTCACTGCAGGAAACAGGAGGGGACAGCAGTGACAGAGCAAGTGATGTTTTTGCACTAGGCATTTGGTATAAACCGAAACAGTACACTTCCTGTGAAGGAGGAATGAGAAGAAGGCGCATGAGAAAAGCAGAGGATTGGATCTCGAGAGGCAGGAGGAAATTCCCTAATATCTTACAAGAAAAGAAAGAGAACCTCTCACCTGGGGAAGAAAACCACCCAGAACAAGATACTGCAACTACAGCCTCTCTTAGGAGCTTCCAAAAAGTTGGGGGTCCCGAAGAAGCTGTGATGATGCTAATTTTGTTTTTCTGCCTCTGCCTGTAAATATTTCTGCTGTGGAGATTTTGTCCTTTTCTCCATAAAGATTTTCGTTTAAGTAAATTGCTTAGTTCAGAACCCCAAATTCTGGCCGGGTCTGATTTACTGCATGAGCAGAAGAGTGTGGAGTGTGTGGATTACAAGTGTCAATGGCCTCCCAATGTAAGCTGGCCCTGGTACTGACCCATGTAGAATTATGAGCACAGTCATGCACTATGGTAGGGGTCAAAAGGCTAGAGATTGATAAGTCTGTGTGTCTCTGGAATTCATGATCTATTATGATACCCTTACGGGCAAGCAGGCTTGGGAAAGAAACTAGTGTAAACAAAAGGAAGAATGTGGTTTAACAGGTTTAGTAAAGTAGATGGTGAGAACCAGATAATCTATGAGAAGGATAATTTGCAGAAAAAGTCATGTAAATCATTGTCAAACAAACGATATAAGCCGCCGTCTCAGAACAGTATTTCAGAGACGCAGTCACAGAGAACATCTCTTTTTATGTAACTGTACTGATCTCTCATGAGAAACTATCAATTGTATCTGTACTTGGTAAATAAATAAACAATTGACTTTCTCATATGCACATAGGCATGATTTCTTCTATCCCCCCAAGTTGTTGATGGCTGGTATATGCTAATTTGGGAGGGGTACAAGGGCCTAATAACATCCACCAAACCTATTATATGTTATTAAAGTAACCACTTAAATCTTTTCTTGGCAAAATAAGGTTACACAAATCTGCAGTGGCGCCTTGAGTAGCAGGGGCTGAGGGTTACCTTGGAGGCAGGTACGTAATCAAGATGCAGCATCTATGTTTAAAAATATTCACTCTCCCTTTTAACATTAAACTTGAGCACAGAGACTGTAAAAAGAGTTCTGCTGCTATCAGCTTACTATGTTAACAGCAAAGAGTTAGACACAGGAAAAAAAACAACAAAAGCAAACAGGACACTGGAGACCAGAGTGGCTTAAGATAAAAGTCCCCTTAATAGGCACACCATTATTTAACAAGTAAATACAAGGTAAGAGAAATAAAAAGCAAAAAGGTAAATTGCCCATAGTATTAAGGCAAATTGATGGCAACATCGTTCATACACTTACTACTACTACTTATTTCTAAAGCGCTACTAGACATACGCAGCACTGTACACTTGAACATGAAGAGACAGTCCCTGCTCGACAGAGCTCACAATCTAATTAGGACAGACAGGACAAACAAGAGATAAGGGAATATTAAAGTGAGGATGAAAAAATAAGGGTTAAGAGTTAAAAGCAGCATCAAAAAGGTGGACTTTTACCTTAGATTTGAAGATGGCCAGAGATGGAGCTTGACGTACCGGCTCAAGAAATCTATTCCAGGCATATGGTGCAGCAAGATAAAAGGAACGGAGTCTGGAGTTAGCAGTGGAGGTGAAGGGTGCAGATAAGAGAGATTTACCCAGTGAATGGCGTTCCCGGGGAAGAATGTAGGGAGAGATGAGAGTGGAGAGGTACTGAGGAGCTGCAGAGTGAATGCACTTATAGGTCAATAAGAGGAGTTTGAACTGTATGCGGAAACGGATAGGAAGCCAGTGAAGTGACTTGAGGAGAGAGCTAATATGAGCATAACGACACTGGCGGAATATTAGTCGTGCAGCAGAATTTTGAACAGATTGAAGAGGAGAGATATGGCTAAGTGGGAGACCTGTGAGAAGCAAGTTGCAATAGTCTTAAGCGAGAGGTGATCAGAGTGTGGATGAGGGTTCTGGTAGTGTGCTCAGAAAGGAAAGGGTGCTTCATCCAAGAAACATTAGCAGGTCCCACTGGAGGAATTTTACACATTAACATTTCTCATGCATTTAGTGAATGGTAGATATAACTCTTTACTCTTTAGTATTAAGTATCAAGTCTCTTGTAACTATTTGGTATCCTTCTCCTTATATTAGGTTAGTTGACTTACTGAGCCCCTGTTATTTCTCTTAGTGGGTGGTGGTAGTTATTTCCCCATTTGGGGGGTATGAGTTCCCTGAATGTTTGCCTTACTGAACAGGTAAATGGTAAACACCTGGGTGGGTAAAATATCCCCCCGACACAGATAAGAAATTGGCACTCAATGTCACTGCTTGCAGCCTTCAATTCCTTCCTTAGTGATATCTAAAGATGTCATTAGCAGCAACCTTTAGAAATATGCAATCTGTCCCTAAAATCGAGTGTAGTACCGGAAGACTGGAGGGTAGCCAATGTTACTCCGATTTTTAAGAAGGGTTCCAGAGGAGATCCGGGAAATTATAGACCGGTGAGTCTGACGTCGGTGCCGGGCAAGATGGTGGAGGCTATTATTAAGAATAAAATTGCAGAGCATATACAAAAACATGGACTGATGAGACAAAGTCAGCACGGATTTAGTGAAGGGAAGTCTTGCCTCACCAATCTAATGCATTTTTTTGAGGGGGTAAGCAAACATGTGGACAATGGGGAGCCGGTTGATATTGTATATCTGGATTTTCAGAAGGCGTTTGACAAAGTGCCGCACGAAAGACTCCTGAAGAAATTGCAGAGTCATGGAATCGGAGGTAGGGTATTATTATGGATTAAGAACTGGTTGAAAGATAGGAAGCAGAGAGTAGGATTGCGTGGCCAGTATTCTCAGTGGAGGAGGGTAGTTAGTGGGGTCCCGCAGGGGTCTGTGCTGGGTCCGTTGCTTTTTAATGTATTTATAAATGACCTAGAGATGGGAATAACTAGTGAGGTAATTAAATTCGCCGATGACACAAAATTATTCAGGGTCGTCAAGTCGCAGGAGGAATGTGAAAGATTACAGGAGGACCTTGCGAGACTGGGAGAATGGGCGTGCAAGTGGCAGATGAAGTTCAATGTTGACAAGTGCAAAGTGATGCATGTGGGTAAGAGGAACCCGAATTATAGCTATGTCTTGCAAGGTTCCGCGTTAGGAGTTACGGATCAAGAAAGGGATCTGGGTGTCGTCGTCGATGATACGCTGAAACCTTCTGCTCAGTGTGCTGCTGCGGCTAGGAAAGCGAATAGAATGTTGGGTGTTATTAGGAAGGGTATGGAGTCCAGGTGTGCGGATGTTATAATGCCGTTGTATCGCTCCATGGTGCGACCGCACCTGGAGTATTGTGTTCAGTACTGGTCTCCGTATCTCAAAAAAGATATAGTAGAATTGGAAAAGGTACAGCGAAGGGCGACGAAAATGATAGTGGGGATGGGACGACTTTCCTATGAAGAGAGGCTGAGAAGGCTAGGGCTTTTCAGCTTGGAGAAGAGACGGCTGAGGGGAGATATGATAGAAGTGTATAAAATAATGAGTGGAATGGATCGGGTGGATGTGAAGCGACTGTTCACGCTATCCAAAAATACTAGGACTAGAGGGCATGAGTTGAAGCTACAGTGTGGTAAATTTAAAACGAATCGGAGAAAATTTTTCTTCACCCAACGTGTAATTAGACTCTGGAATTCGTTGCCGGAGAACGTGGTACGGGCGGTTAGCTTGACGGAGTTTAAAAAGGGGTTAGATAGATTCCTAAAGGACAAGTCCATAGACCGCTATTAAAATGGACTTGGAAAAATTCCGCATTTTTAGGTATAACTTGTCTGGAATGTTTTTACGTTTGGGGAGCGTGCCAGGTGCCCTTGACCTGGATTGGCCACTGTCGGTGACAGGATGCTGGGCTAGATGGACCTTTGGTCTTTCCCAGTATGGCACTACTTATGTACTTATGTACTTATGTTCTCAGACTACGGTTTAGAATCCAGACTCTCCATTACCAGTCCTATTACCTTAGGGCACACTATGTGTATCAGAGGGACAACTGCAGATCATACTGACCAATCTGAACAAGCTACTGGGATGGGAGCACTGGTTCCCACTTCATTCATGTAAACTATTCTCTCTAGTACCCTCCTTCCAGCTTAATACCCCTCACGAGTCTTCACACTTCTCTGGCAAGGAATTAATTCCACAGTCTCTAAGTATGGGCATTTTCTTATCTTTGCCTGTATAAGTGTATTCTAGTCCCTAGGTGCAGGGTAAAATTCAACCACAAAACTCAGAGAGCAGCCACTCCTTCAGAACTCCACTGTGATGCTCTTCACCGGCATCCAGGTGGCGGCATTATGTTCCTGTAGTAAATCATTCCAGAACTCTGATGTGTTGGGACAAGCCACCTTCTTTACTATCAGACACTTCCATGTCTTGCTCCTAGAAGTCTCCATTTTGGCCAGCTGGGCATATTTCTGCATCAGCTGATCTTGCAGCACATGTGTCTCAGTGTCCAGCTCTAGCACTTTCTCCTGGTGCTCCTGCATGGCAACAAATTGTGTCAAGTTAACACTATCTCTACAAGTATCTGTGATAACAGTTTATTCTCTTCCAACAGCCAAACACGCTTCTGTTGGGTTCTTGCTTCTCTCAAACTCCTCCTCCCCCTGGAGATGCATCTCTTGTGTTCGCTACTGAAGTTCAGTGGGCCTTCCCTCTAGCACTCAGACCTTCATTTGCTCCTACTGACTCTCCTGCAGGAGATTAGACAGCTGTCCCTGCAGCTTGAGGTACTGCCCCACTGGGATTGCACTGGCCAGTTCTTGTTGCAGTCATGTTATCTTCTGCTTGAATAGCCTCTACTTGGGTCTGATAGACCTATTCCTGGTTTGTCAGCTGGCAGATCTGGGACTGGAGTTCCTTAGAGCTTTGTATTGCTGTTGCACCAGCTCCTTTGCTTCCTGGATGCAAATGCTTTTCATGTGCTCAACCTGCTCCACTGGGATGCTCTCCTTTAGCAGTTCCTGAAGTGTTTGACTCACTTATGCCTTCGCCTCAGGCAGCTTTTCTACCAACAAGGTTGCCTTCTTCCATTCTTCATGGAGCTTAGTTGCCTGTTCCTGAAGAGTTTCATTTGAAGCCTTTAGGATAGTTGCTTGTTCAGAAACTTGAGCATGGCAATACTTTTAAAACAAATAGTTAAGCTCTGGAACTCATTGCAAGAGGATGTGGTTACAGTGGTTTGCATATCTGGGTTTAAAAAAATGTTTGGACAAGGTCCTGGACAAAAAGTCCATAATCTGTTATTGAGATAGATATGAGGGAAGCCACTGCTTGCCCTGGGATTGGTAGCATGGAATTTTGCTACTATGTGGTATTCTGCCAGGTACTTGTGACCTGGCCACTATTGGAAGTAGGATACTGGATATTCTTATGCTATTATGTATTTTCTTGATCTCCTCTATTTGACCCTCTTAGGCAACTTTACTATCACTTTCACACACAGTTTTCTCTTCAATTGTGCTTGGTAGCTCCTGTTGAGCTGCCACTTACCTACACACAGCTCCTCTATGAGGAGACTGATGCTTGAGCTGGTCACGTGACTGAGCTCAGCTGAGTCACACACATTGCACCTCTGCAGCCTACGAATGTCGTCTTGCTTTTTGCAGTTCACAGTGTAGGTCATGTCTCTGCAGACTCTCCAGGCTCTCTTTCAATGCTGTGACCTCCTGTTCCCTTTCCCCAGCCAGGCACCAGAATTCCTTAATTTTAATTTTCAACTAGGTGCTTAACCAGGCATTGTGGACCTGTGACCACTCTTTCTTGGTCCACTGAGGAGAACAGCTGGACCAAAAATTTCCCTGGACTGTAGCTCCTCTAGCTTTGGCCATAGTTCTTCCACTGTAGGGTTGAATTTCTGGGATTTAGTACCCACACTAACTCTTCCATCTGCTGTGTACTGGCTTCCTTTGAATCTCTTCTCTCTGTCCTCTTGGTACTTTGAGTAGGCGGGGACTCACTCTTAATCAATTATGTTGACCTTGTCTCAAGTCCTGTACTTTTACCAGTTGTACATAAAGGGTTTCATTTTCTTCTTGCAGTTTCTGGCACATCTGTTGTGCCTCACCCAACTCCCAGGTGACACCTTCATTATAGAGACAGGTTCCCTCTAGTTGTGCCTGGAGCTCTCTAATCTCCGAATCAGTATCCTTGTCAAGACTCCCTCTTCTGAATCCTTCTGACTTTAGAAAACAACAAAAGAAAGAGGCACAGAACTGCCTACTTAAATAAACAAAATAAAAGAAAGCAGATCAAAAACAACAAGCAGATAAAAGAAAAGTGGTTTATTAAAACAGTTAACCGACGTGGCCAAGTTTCACCCTCAGGCTGCGTCAGGGGTAAAAAGACTAAAAAATAAAAGCATACATAAAAATTCTCATCAATAACAGTTTCAAATAAATACAATACACAATATATAAAAATATATAAAAACAATATATGATATATAAAATCTATACATCAAAATTTAATTAAAATTAGAAATTAAAAAACAGAAAACAAGTCGTTAGTGAGGCCCCACTTGGAATATTGTGTTCAGTTTTGGAGGCCGTATCTTGCTAAAGACTGGAAACGGTGCAAAGAAAAGCTACAAAAATGGTTTGGGATTTGCGTTGCAAACCGTACGAGGACAGACTTGCCGACCTAAACATGTATACCTTGGAGGAAAGGAGCAACAGTAGTGACATGATACAGACGTTCAAATATTTGACAGGTATTAATCCGCACACAAACCTTTTTTTTACGGAGACGGGAAGGTGGTAGAACTAGAAGACGTGAATTGAGGTTGGGGGGGGGGGGCAGACTCAGGAGTAATGTTAGGAAGTATTTTTTCAAGGAAAGGGTGGTAGATTATGTGGAATGCCCTCCCGCGGAAATGGTGGAGATGAAAACGGTAATGGAATCCAAATATGCGTGGGATAAACACAAAGGAATCCTGTGTAGGAGGAATGGATCTACGGAATCTTAGCGGAGATTGGGTGGCAACGCAGGTAATTGGAGAGTAAAACCAATGCTGGGCGGACTTCTACGGTCTGCACCCTGATTGTGGCTGAATAGATATGGATAAGCTGGAGTGTAAATTTTAAGGGACTTTGACGTTAGCTTCAGAACTTTTAGTACAGGAACAGTGCTGGGCGGACTTTTACGGTCTGTACCCTGAGAAAGGCAGGGACAAATGAAACTCGGGTATACATTTAAAGTAACACATACCATATAAAATGAGTTTATCTTGTTGGGCGGACTGGATGGACTGTTCAGGTCTTTATCTGCCGTCATTTACTATGTTACTAAAGCACTGCACTAAATACTCACATACAGGAGACAGATGATTATAGTGTGATACTGTACATGGAGAAAAGGAAAAAAGACAAATAATTCAGTGCAATCTTCAGTGTGAAATGCTGTTCCATAATATAAACAGCTCAATGTTAACTAAGTGCAGAAAGTGCTTGTGTAAAAGAATTAACAATGGGCATTTACATACCTAAAAGGGGATATAACTAAGCATATCCCTTTTAGTTAGCAAATCAAACCACCTGAAATATAAAATACATAATTAAACAACTCAAAGCTTGGTCTCAATCTAGTGTTACCGTCAAATGTACCAGAAGCTTAATGATTGATTAAAAGGTTTGAACGCATACAAATGACATAATATCCATCTCTATCCTGCTAAAACTATCCACATTAGCCAATCATCTATATCTTAAAATCAACATCCTTGAAGATCAATACATATTTTGAATAATGTATTTAAAAACGCTATTCTTACAATGGGCATTTTGATGCTGTAGCAGAAAGACTCCTTAATACACTGACTTGTTCTGCCTATAACGGTTAACCAGCATAGTCATACCACACTGCCTAAATGTTGCTTCTAAATATGCTTTTAAGTTTAAAAAAAAAAAACAACTTATAACGCTATTGTTACATTGTGCATTTTAGTACTGCCAAATCAAATTAAAAATAAAAATAAAAGCTTATCAATCTTGTTACTTGGTTAACAGGTATGAATGCATACAAATGACATAATTGTCATCTATATGTCGCTAATTCTGCCCACATTGACCAATCATCTATATCTCAAAAATCAACATGAAATAAATAAAAATGTTATCCTAAAAAACCTATAACATATTACCCTTTAGAAAAAGCTATTCTAACAATGGGCTTTTTAGTGCTGTAGAAGGAACAAACTCCTTACTTAATACACTTCAGCTCGTTCTACTAGTATGAAATAACCATCAGCAGCATGCCATACAGCCTAAGTTCCAAAACCCAATGCAGATCCAGATCACTATTCTAACATCGATCATTATAGTATAGTAAAATAAAAATAATACAAATTATATAGAAACTGCTTACTTACTCAACACACTTCTTGACCTGACTCGTTCCACCTGTATCAGTTAACCAGCAGCGGCTTCATAACGTGCTGCCTAATTGGTTGCTGAAGTGGGATGCTCCAAGTGTCTTTACTAAATGTAAGTATAAACCTTTTAATCCTTAAGGCATACATCATTGGGTAACTGTGTTTGTGATCTCTTTAATATAGTTAGTTAATAGTTTGATTGGTGTTGGGGTAAAACACTATCCAGAATATATAGTATTTCAGAGTTTCAGGGCTTCTCAAGTTCTGGTGGTTATCAGGTTGAGGGTTACTGCTTCATTCCTCAAACAGCAGGCAGAGGAAGGAGTAAAAAAAAAAAACGTCTGACCTCTCACATTCACTTCACACTGGACGCAAACTAAGAATCAAAGGAGTCTTCACACAAGACAAAAACCCGAGACAAAATATAATAAAACTAAGGTCAAAGGGCTAAGACCCTAAAACTCAGGCTCCTCACAGCTCAAAATATCACATCCCCACATGCTCACTGGAGTCTCTGACTTATAAAGGGGTGGGCAGTACCACTGCTGCCATCCCTGGGAGGGGGGATGCTGTAACCAGTGGTGTAGCCAGCCCTCCAATTTTAGGGGCACTCAGGGATAGACTGGGGAGTACAACACACTGCTCCTTTCTCATGCATACCAAACATACCTTTGCTGGCAGAAGTTGGTGGCGTTCCTTCAGCCTTCGATGCCGGGACTTCCTGCGTATGCCAATTAGTTACAGTAAACGTAAAGAGGAAAGTTCTGGCTATCCTAGCCTGAACAACTAATTAGGAGAAACCATGAAGCATATAACAGTTAACAACAGCTGCTTAAGCTGTGTTACTAGAACAGTAGAAACAGGGATCAAGATTGTTGGAAATGCCTTTATTGATAACTAGTAAAACATGCCCGTTTCTGGCGCAAATGAAACGGGCGCTAGCAAGGTTTTCCTCCCGACCCCCCCCCCCCCGCTCACCCCTTCGGCGTTGTAAAGGCACTGACCACCATTGTTGCGGACCTCGTCAACGCACGCCAACGCCACCTTCAATGTGCTGAGTCGTTGGTTGTGAAGCCACTGACGCCATTGCTCCGCCCTCGACGTCATTACATTTGACGCGAGGGCGGGGCACCAACACAGTGATTTCGGTGGCTTCACCACCACGAATCCTTCGAACCGGAAGGAAGTGCCTGGAGGAACTGACAGTGACGTCAGTGCCCTCAGAACGTTGAGGGTGAGTTTTATTATATAGGACTAGTAAAAAAGGCCCGTTTCTGAGACCAATGAAACGGGCGCTAGCATGGTTTTCATCGTGAGAGTGTGTGTGTGAGAGAGACTGAGTGAATGTGCGAGTGTGTGTGACAGAGTGAGGCTGTGTGTGTGTGAGAATGAGTGTGTGTGTGCGTTTGATATATGTAGACTGTGTGTGAGTGATTGAGGGAGAGAGTGTGTGTGTTTGAAAGAGTGTGTGTGTTTCTGTGTATGTGTGAGTGTTTTAAGCAGGTGGTGCATTCCCCTCCCCCTACCGTGTCGCTGTTCTTTCCCCTCCTCTCACCGCCCCAGTCACCCTCCAAGTTCCAGGCCACCCTCCCCCCCCTCAGAGTGAGTGTATGTGTTTGAAAGAGTGTGTGTGTGTGTATGTGTGAGTGTTTTAAGCAGGTGGCGCATTCCCCTTCCCGTTCTGTGCTCCTCTTCCTCCCCCTGTGTTCACCGTCGACATTCCAGTCTGCTGTCCCTCCCCCAAGCCCCCCTCTTCATCCCAAGCCCTCCTCCCTCTTTTCTGTGCTGCCTCCCTGGCAGTGCATGCAGCATTCATGCATTGATTTGTTTGCTGTGCTGCTGCTCCTCTCTCCTCTTTCTGTCTCCGTAGGAGCGCAGGTACCAGGAAGTTGTTTTGAAGTTCGTGTTCCTGTGCTCCAGGGGCAGTGAGAGATGAGTGGCTGCAGCGCAGACAGCCAATGGCTGAAGGCTGTCTGTGTTTTTTTTTGTTAAGATTAGCGGCGATCTTTGAGGGGGGAGGGTGGATATGTGAAACGGCAACCTCAGGGGAGGGTGGGCTTGAGAGAGGAAGCTGTGAACTCGGGGGGGGGGGGGTTGTGTTTGAAAGAGGTGACCTTTGGGGGGGGGGGGGGGGGGAAATGGGGGAAGCAGCGACCTCGCTCGCGGGTGTTTTGAGAGTGGAAGAGTCGAACTGAATAGGCGACCTTGGGGGGGGGTGGCGAGGGGAAGGTGCGTACTTGTTTTGAAGCCTCCAAAAGTCCCTAGCAACGTGTGTGTTCGATGTGTGCTCATCCCTCACGTCCAACTTGATGACGTTGAGGGCGGAGCGATGCGATTGGTTGAGTGTCATTGCTCCGCCCTCGACGTCATCACGTTTGACGCGTGGGCGGGGCAGACACAAAGCGATCTCACCCCCTTCACTCTTAGAATGTTGGGTAAGTGAGGCTTCATTAAAACGTTGGAGGTGCGTTTTATATAGAGAGATAATAAACCACCAGGGGCAACCTAGATGAAAGACAGAGATCAGGAAATAAGAACAAAAATGTGGACACTTAACTTTTACTATTGCTGTATCACAAAAGATAAGCAAGAATTAATGCACACAGCATACAGATGCAAAGCTGCTTAAATATGCTTCCCCACATTCTGGTATAATTTCAATGGTAAGGGCATTCTCTGCACTTTATAATCAAGTTGTCATTATACAGCCTTGACACTGCACATCGATTTTCTGCCAAGTCAAGGAAGTTATCCCTTTCTGTTCTGAATCTTGGCAGCAAGGTAATTTTTCTTAGAACACAATCTTCTTTCTTTCCATACACAGACCAGGTCATCAGTCTTGCCCTACACATATCTGCATTTCAAACATGCCAATTCATCACAGTAATAATGCAGTGACATAACAGCCAATAAATTATCCAGCACGCAAAAATAAAATACAGTGTAAACAATTGAGAAAAGCAACAAATCTTCTCTTTTAAATACAAAAACTTTGCCACCATCAATGGTGCAGTAAAACACTGTATAATTATAGTACAGCAAGAGACCCTCACTGGATGCCCACCGGAAGGGTGGGAAGGCCAGATTTTAGGACCCAGGCTGTAAAAATACCAGCCAGGTTTAAAAATCTATGACTGGCTGCGCAAGGACTTGCTTTTCCTGTAAGTTAATATGTGTCCCCGCTTGGGATCCATCCACTGGAATAGTGGTGGGTCAATTTACATACCTTTAACAGCTAAAATAACTGAAAAAGTACTGACTAGGCCAAACAACAAGTAAATGATTTAATATTTCAGAATCTGTAAAAAAAAAGCAGGTCTGAACAATGAGTCCTGACACAAACTGGTACAACTGTCACTTTAAATCAGATGAACAAAATGGAGTCTATTACTTTTGTATAAAAGGCAACAGAGGTTATACAGGGTTATACAAGGTTATACAGGGTTCTTAAGATGGCGTGAAAAGTATTGCGACACAGACAGATGTGGAACTGTTATCTCAAAGCTTCCCAAAACATGCTGATAACACTGCATGGGAAAGTATCATCTCAGAAATTGAGAGCTAGGTATCTCACCATTGACTTCTATGGAGAGTTTGTGTATAAAAGAGGGGACAATTTGCCATAGCTTTGGTATCCGCCCCAACGCTTCTCTCAGACGGCAGGGCTCTGTCCGATTGTACCAAGAATCTGTCTGCTGAATGTACCTGATTAAAGTCTGATGTCTGTACTTGTACCAACTTGAAGACTTGTCTTTGGGTAAGAAATAAAATGTATCTATTTATTCAAATCTATCTCTGTCTTTATTCTATCTTCTCTTTACCTTACATTTAGTTTACAAGGCAGATTACATACACTCAGTCTCTGGAGAAACTTAGACAGATTTTTATTAGGCATTATCTGGGAACATAAATGGCCCAGAGTATACCTAGATCCAGGAAGACAGAAAGCAGTAGTTATGGGAATTAGAATTCGATTACAGCCCCTAATGCAAACCCAGAGCAGACCTCCTTGTGATTGGGTGACAATGGAGGTTGGAGAAACCATACAGAACCTGTTAGGTAAAATAGGTATCTTTAGTCCCCCGTGTGATCTGGAGTCAGAAAGAGGTCCAAGAGGGGGAAATTAAAACAGTGGTGACCCCGACGTGATTCGAACACGCAGCCTCCTGTTGGTTCTTTATAACCCAACCCACCTTTTCTTTCCTTCTAATGCTGCAGCTGTTCTGTTTGTCATCACAATCACTGACTAGTATGTATGTTTTATGCTGTATCATTGGAAGTTCTTGATGTAAGAATCACATGTTTTAATTTGTCCTTTTCGATGTTCCAGTTACATATATGGTTCTCCTCTGTTACTCTTATTATAGTATGTAGTAGTTTCATGTCTTGTTTAAAATCTATATTTTGTTTTCATATACAGCTTTCAACCTACCCTTACAGCTTATTTTTGCCTTACATTACAAATTAGGTAGGCCCAGTTTTTATCATATAATATGTACACTTATCTTTCCTAATTAGTTTTCTTCTTTTACTACAGGTATGAATGAATTTATTTGTACTGTTTGCCCTTGTATTGCAGGCTTTCTTATTGTTACTGTTCCGCTCTAATGCTTTTGAGTTTCCTTCTCCTGGTTTGTTGAGTGGAAAATATATTGTCTAGTGAATGATGAACGTGGAATTTTTCACATTTTTTGTCCTGACTAAGGTGTTCCAACTAAAGGCTCTTTTTATGACTGTGACTTTCCCAAAGAGCTTACATTTGTTTTGTTTTGCTTTGGAATATTTCGTTTTTCTCTCTATTTTTCTATCACTTCTATAGTAATTTTCAGGGGCTTTTCCCTGGGACATACTATACTTTTATTGTTTTCTTATATACCAGTGTCACGCTATAACCATTGGGTTTGATACCGATGTCTGGGACTTACATCCATTGAGGGTGCTCCAATGGATGACGGTATCTCATTTATTAGATTTTGAGCAGACTTCCATTCCATTTTTCGGAGTGGCCTGCGGTTTCGGCATTATTGCCCACCTATGAGTTACTTGTATAGATGAGCGCGGGGTTAATAAAGAGACGTCTAACGACTTTCGTTGCGAGTGTATACAGGTTGACTGGGGCCCTAAATTTTTGTTCTCTTCTAGACGAATATTTAAGCATCTATTGGGGGTTAGCGACAAAATGGCGAGTGTATTCCCATATATGGCGAGTGTATTCCCATATTTCTAACCGGCGAAAACCAATTAGATCGCTGCCCTTTAATTTTAGAGAACTTATTTTCGCTGTTCGCTAAAATCTTTTTTGGAGTTTTTGCTTCCCCCACTTTTGGGGTTTTCAATATGGCGAGTGTTATCCCATATCAAATTCATGGCGAGTGTTATCCCATATGTAATCCAAGGCGAGTGTTATCCCATGGTCAATTTCTATAGAAGCATACTCTGGAGGGCAGTATTTTTAGAGTAGGTTATATATAGTAAGTGACACAACTGACTCCTGCACTATTCTCATATTTATGGCTATCATTTCTTTGTTAATATAACCTGCGGCAAAAGCATAGGGCTTTCCGCCAATTAGTAATTTATGTTTTAGGTTCCACTTCTGGGACGCTCTTGAAGACGCGTGAGTATAAAGGTGTTTTCTATACGCATGATGCATGTTTTCCTTTGAATGATCTTCTTTTGCACCCTTTTTATTTATGTATATATATTTATAGAGGTACCTATTATAATTCTTCGAACTAGGATCCAATTTGAGATTTAATTTGCCATTTTACACTGCACACCTCCACCTATGTGGATTGCTTTCCCCTTACTTCTAAATCCATTATGTCCACTCAGTCCTCTACTAGCCCCCTGGAAAGAGTTCTTAACTTTTTCCCCGCTGATAAAAAAGAACTTTCCCGTTTATGTCAGACCTGGCACACCGTTTGGTCCGCTAAAGACCCAGGACTAGAATGGCCAACAAAGGGTTCATTTGATCAGGGTAAACTCCAAGCCTTGATCTGCTACAATGAATCCAACAAAACAGGAAAATCTAGGGATAAGCATTTAGCTGCTATTAATAAATTCATACTTATTGCACAAAACCAGCATGACAGAGCCCTAGCAAGGTCTGATTGCGATCAAACCCCTTGCCAAGAGGCAATAACACCTACGGCCCCTCCACCCTATGATGCTGCTACCGCTGCAGGTACTACCAAGCTCCTACCATGTGCAGTGGGATACACCCCAATACCCCCGGGATATTGTGATAAACCTCAGCTACAGATTTCTCAGGGATCTCAGACACAGACCCCCCCATCTCAAGGATCACAGACAGCGATACCTTCGCTGCCTGCGGTACATCCCGCTCCTATCAGATTTGACCCACCTACTACCGTACACATTGCCGGTTTAGTTGATCTATCTCTTCCCTCATCACAAAAAGACCCAATTCCAATATCTCAGGGGTCAGTACAAACCCAGACGCCCTTAACCCCTTCAACAACCCCAGTGGCCACGACCACCGCCCAATTGCCTACTATTACTACTGTTCCAACGATGCAAGCAACAACCCAGACGCTAACCCCACCACCGCCTCATGTATATCGTACTATTGGAGGCTATGAGCTTGAAATACCCCCTCCCATTATTGAGCAATACCCTTGTGTCCCGAACCCACCGGTTCCGGTCACCGTCCAGCACCCTGCCATCAATCAAATTGATGTGGCTGCCCAGACCTCCACTTGTCCTGGTCTAGGATCAGGATTCACCTCACACATGACCACCCAAACGACTACCTACCCACATATAGGGCACCCAACTCAAACATCACCTCCACCACTACGTTTGGACTCTTCTGTCCAAACTGGTCCCTTGCCCGCTGAATCCCTACAGTCTATCCTATCCCAATTGCGACAAATGGGTTTCATTCCATGTAGTCCTGCTACACAAACACGGGCTATTTGTCAGGAACTCTATGATCGGGGTTTCATTAAACCGCCCCCTGCTCCAGTGAACCCTAGATGGGACACGTTAGGTGCACGGCCAATGCGTCCCTTGGTACTCCCAGCCAAACCAGCTAATAAGGAGCGACCGAAGGTTAGACTCTCCCCATTAGACGAAGCATGGGAAGTTTTAAAACAACAACTCCCCACAAAATCGGACATAGAGGATATTCGAAACGAGCCTCCTCCGATGTTCCATTTCTCCCCTTTTTCAGATAGTGAAGTAATCCCTTCCCTTGCAGACGATTCACCTCGTTTTACGTTACCTAATACCCCAGTCCCCTCGGAAGAACAATACGGTCACGCATTGGCTAGTATGGGAGATGGCCTCGCGTTTGTTTCAGAGGGACTTCGTTCCTTACGCAAGTCCCTGACAACACAACCGCGCCCTGATACCCCGGACACCGTGGTATCTGTTGCACCAAAATCTGATTTTCCTCAACAACATGATCTTATTTCTCATCATACCAGACAACGCCACCCTCAAAGTTATTTTACTAATGAGGGATCTAACCGCTGCCTTACAGTCATTGATAGTCCCCATCATCCTACAGTTTTGCCCGCCCTAAATACCAGTACAGAACCTATCCTATCTGATCCACCTAGCACACCTGCTCAATATGTGGCATTACATGAGAATTCATGGCATTATGTTCGACCATGGATTGATAACCTTGCAGGATGGTCTGAGGCGCTCCAGCCCCAGTCCGCCCTCTTCCCGTGTGAAGGATCCTTACGTTCTGACAAACTTTCACTTGTAAGAGATCTAATTTATGACCACCCTGACCCCCATTGGGATCAGAAAACGACCCTCTACCTAATTCAAGGTCTCCAAGTTTGGAAAAAGTATGAGAATCAGTTTCCCCCAACCACCTCGATTGATCTCCTTAAATCAGTGAAACTTTTTCCCCTGTTGAATAAAATGTCCGGAGGTGTCCCTCATACGGAATATACTCCACTTTCAGCGGTTGAATTGAACAGCCTCATACTACAGCTCCCAGATATTGCACAGGGAGGTAATCGATGGTTGAAGAAAGTACAAGACATAACCCTGGGGACCACTCTGTCAGTCGGCGACATGAAAGCGCTCCTGGGCAGAACCCCACACGCTAGTGTCACTGACATATTCACTCAATCGGGCTATGCAAAATTTGTTACAGATACCCAATATGATGGTAACCCTTTGACTGAAATTCAGACAAAAATATTTCAGGAAATCCGGACCATGTATCCAACCCTTAAAGACTTTTCGGTTATCACTTCCCAAAGATGGGAAATGGATTCAGAGCCTATTGAGGCTTATTTACTCAGACTCCAAGACCTATATAAGGAAGAAACAGAGGAAAAATTTGACTCTGATAATGCCCTCCCAGTATTCTACCATTTACTGAAGGGAACCTTACCTTCAGAAATTAAACTTAAGTTGGAGAACACCGTGGGTCTCCACCTGGAAAAATGGCCTAAAATTCGTGAACACATCCTTCATCATTGCAGACGACTCATTAAAAGCAAGCAAAATGAAGCCCAACATCGTAAGACAGTACACACTAACTTGGAAGTGCTGCAGACTGAAGATCTCAAAGAGAAAAGAGCCTCTAGGAGCTCTGACCCTGATACCAATACTCCTGACACTTCTCCCCCTGTTATTGTTATGTATGCTGACCAACGCTATGACAATAATGGCCGAAATCGGCCCTACCGCCCAGACCGTAGAATTGATTACCCAGAAGAACGGGGTCGTCGCTCTCTACCCCAACGAGGTCCCCCAAGGGGCCCTCTTGAGGATACTAGGCGACAACGAGACTACCGTTCCCGGCCTAGCCCTGATCGCTATCCTGATGTGCTCTGTTATCGCTGCCAACAATATGGTCATTATGCTGCTGAATGTCTTCAGACACAGCCATATAGATTTAGAAAATCGCAGGTCCGTCAAAATCCCCCTGAACGGCAGTCATTCCCTTTATGGAACCCGGATCAACACCGTCCGCAGTGACCACAGATTTAGGGATCAATATTACCCACCCCATAATGACTAGGCGTTACCCCAAACCCGATTTGATTTTGTTGCTCTCAGTCACTCATACTACTCAGCTCCTCATTTAGTATCCAGAAACCATTTCTCTGTATATGTATTGGTGTGATGTTTCTGTTTCTATTACAGGTGACATGTCGTTATCTTATATTTTTTTTTAGGTTTAATTGCAAGTGTATGTTTATGGTACCATACAAATGACCTAACTGAGTCAGCAAGTTCTTTATTTGTTTTTTTTTGCATACCTTCCCTGGGGAGTTCTTATCAACTGCAGGGATAAGCGATCCCCAGAGGATGTTCATTTTATGTTTTTTTATATAAACCTTAACTGACTTATTTATGCCATTTTACTCTATACGGGATCCCTTTTAAATAAAAGCTGTGTATTGCACATTTTTAAAATGTTTTCTGCTTTAACTGTTATGCTGTTTAAATTAATGTGACATTCACTTCTTTAGTTTTTTCATGAATATAAAGCCTTCATTTTTGAAATTTCTCTATGATATGTGTGACATCTGAAAGCTTTTCATTATTTCCTTGTCTAAGAAAGAAGAAATATTTAATAACCATTATCCGTTATATGGAATGAATGCGAAAAATATTCCCCTGAACTGGCCATTTGGGGAAGCATTTTGCGCTGATCATAGATTTTGTACTATTCTTGGACTAAGAATTGGTGAAGCTTTCAAACATAAATTGGGAAAATTATACACTCCACTTTCTGATTCCTTTCTATTCAAAACAGGTTCTCACAATATGGCAACTATTACTCTTTTTATCTCTCTGTCTTTCACTGTGAGTGATTGTGAGAAGAACTGGTGTACATTATTCGTGTGCAGCGGTCCTGGAATTTATGCTTTGTGTATTTAACTAACACCTTGCTTCAACTAACTCTTACCACATGGTGGCTTTGTCTTAAAGCGATATGCTTCTCTCTACTTCTTTGACTGACTGAAAAGGGTTACTTAAACTCTATGTGAAGGTCAATCAAGTGGCTGCACTTTTTAATGTTTTTCTTCCATTTGTCTTTTTCGAGGAACCTTTTTCTTGCATTGCCGTCTGAATACGCCTTGCTGCAATTCAGATGTATAATATTTTGTTTTATTTTTATTTTTATATATTTTATTTTTTGGGGGGGGGATTTTTTATAATTTTTCATTTTCGATGCTTTGTTTCTTACCAAGCCTCTTTCCTGGCCCCTAGCATTCTGACTTCTTTCAATAACTTAACCACATAAATTGCACTACTGGTCTGTTTAAGTTTTGCCTTTCCTCAGATGGATACAGGAATTCCGTTGACGTCCCTCACCGAGGAGACGACTGCTAGCAAAGAAGAACTACCCAATAATGTATCTGATCTGAAGGCTATGTTGCAGCAAAGAATCGCTAAATTAAAAGACAGATGCACAGACCCCAACATTACCCGGCGTGAGATACGAGACATTGTTGAGCGTGAGTTTCAACAGATGCATCAATTGGTCCACGAGCGAAAGAGACAGGCTCTCCACTTACTGGAGTTGCAAGAAGCTTTGGCCTCTACCTTTCCTTCTGAATCATCTAGCTCGTAAGTCCTACTGGCCTCCTGCAGCTGAGGGCTCAACCCTTGGTGAATGGTAGTCATCGTAGGTGAAGATTCCATATCTATTGGCGATAAATTGCAACGCATTGCCCTCCATACATCAATAATTGAACATTTACCATCATCTCTAAATTCTAATTGTTTTTTTGTAGATACAATTTCATATATACTATTGCTATTTATGTAAATTGGCTTTTCATTATTGAACCCCAATGTTTACATTGACTTTCATGTCTATTCAATTCACCCTGACTGTGCCCACTAAGATATAGCAATGTATCATTCAGGCATACAGTCATGTTGCATATTCCTTTGACAACCTCTGACTCTTGATGAACTGTTTATGATGCTGCATGCCTAGAATAAAGACATGGAAAGATCCCAATTTGTACACCACAAGTACGTCTTCAAGATCTATCCAGGCCCAAATGATGTTAGATCCCCCAACCATCTCAAGACCAGCCACTTCCTTCAGCAAGCCAGCCTGAAAACCCAGCCCTGTTAGATCTCCGTCCAGATTCTTCAGCGCTTCCACCGCCTCAACCATGATCGATGAAAGAGACTTTAGAACTGATACTTAATTTGAGAACTACTGTTGCTGTTTATGGACATTATAGATTCATATTTTGTTTTATTTTAGCAGTAATCCTGTCTAGATATTGAAAAGGTTTTATTTTTCTTTTTCTATTATTTTCTTTATTGTTCTTTATTGTTCTAATTGTTTTTCTAAGAATTTCCCTGTTATTTCTGTTTATGTAATTTGAATGGAAGTTGATATTGCTCAGATACGAGTATCAACCAGTTATGCAATTGTTTAACTCTGGTGTAGGCTTACTTACGTTGCATGTCTTTTTGTAGGTTTGACTAAGCTCCAAGTGGGGTAATGAGTATATAAATTGCTTCCCATACTTCCAGGTCATTATGCATATGTCAAGATCCATGCATGACCTTTGTTACCCTTTTTGCTGTATGAGGCAACCTCATACTTGCTATCCACTTATTAGTGCTCATGATTGGATGCCAATGATGAGTAATAGTAAGATCCAAGAATTCCGACCTGTTTAAGGATTCTGAATACCTACAGCCTTAAACAGCCTGCAATCTGAATACTAACTATATATTTGTTGAGCCACCATAACAATGCTTAATCGAAACCACTGTTCCTTCTCAAGACTACTGAGATACATACATTAGATTATCTCCCTATGTACTATGCAACAGATACAATAGAAGTCATAGAAAGACCTGAAAGTATTAGTATGACCTATACTTCATGAGAGTTTGTAGATGAACTCATGGTTTTGTCCCATTCATAAAACCTCTATCACTACAGGTTTGAGTACGCCTCAAGAGGGGTAACATCAAGATTAAGGCCCAAGGGGTTGGGTAATATAAAGGGAATTCCATATGCCCAGAAATATACCACCTAAGAATGAAGTTTTCTGTCTGGCATAATATCTGCTAGCAATCCATAAGAGCAAAACTCCCCCTCTCGTTTGAAAGCTTGCCACCTTCTGGAATGGATGATGACAAGCTTGACGAGCTTTGTGTCACCCCTCCTCAGAGGGGGTGACAAGTGGGGAATGTATAATTATAGTACAGCAAGAGACCCTCACTGGATGCCCACCGGAAGGGTGGGAAGGCCAGATTTTAGGACCCAGGCTGTAAAAATACCAGCCAGGTTTAAAAATCTATGACTGGCTGCGCAAGGACTTGCTTTTCCTGTAAGTTAATATGTGTCCCCGCTTGGGATCCATCCACTGGAATAGTGGTGGGTCAATTTACATACCTTTAACAGCTAAAATAACTGAAAAAGTACTGACTAGGCCAAACAACAAGTAAATGATTTAATATTTCAGAATCTGTAAAAAAAAGCAGGTCTGAACAATGAGTCCTGACACAAACTGGTACAACTGTCACTTTAAATCAGATGAACAAAATGGAGTCTATTACTTTTGTATAAAAGGCAACAGAGGTTATACAGGGTTATACAAGGTTATACAGGGTTCTTAAGATGGCGTGAAAAGTATTGCGACACAGACAGATGTGGAACTGTTATCTCAAAGCTTCCCAAAACATGCTGATAACACTGCATGGGAAAGTATCATCTCAGAAATTGAGAGCTAGGTATCTCACCATTGACTTCTATGGAGAGTTTGTGTATAAAAGAGGGGACAATTTGCCATAGCTTTGGTATCCGCCCCAACGCTTCTCTCAGACGGCAGGGCTCTGTCCGATTGTACCAAGAATCTGTCTGCTGAATGTACCTGATTAAAGTCTGATGTCTGTACTTGTACCAACTTGAAGACTTGTCTTTGGGTAAGAAATAAAATGTATCTATTTATTCAAATCTATCTCTGTCTTTATTCTATCTTCTCTTTACCTTACATTTAGTTTACAAGGCAGATTACATACACTCAGTCTCTGGAGAAACTTAGACAGATTTTTATTAGGCATTATCTGGGAACATAAATGGCCCAGAGTATACCTAGATCCAGGAAGACAGAAAGCAGTAGTTATGGGAATTAGAATTCGATTACAGCCCCTAATGCAAACCCAGAGCAGACCTCCTTGTGATTGGGTGACAATGGAGGTTGGAGAAACCATACAGAACCTGTTAGGTAAAATAGGTATCTTTAGTCCCCCGTGTGATCTGGAGTCAGAAAGAGGTCCAAGAGGGGGAAATTAAAACAACACCTTGATATAAGGATAATTATGAGCTGCACTTTTATAATGACTTTTTGTCAGGTACATACGGAATCAGAGAAATCATTGGTGCTTCCACCAGCTTTGTCATAAGGACTTAAGGGACTTTCAAACTGTCGTTTTTTAGCCTCTGTTCCATATAAATAGACACACACCGAAAAGCACTGGATGTCTGTCTCCTCTTTGTTGGCTTGTCTCTCGCATCATCATGTTTTTTGTATATTCCCCCTCCCCCACCACCTTTAATAACTCAGGAAGGACTGAAACTCTTGTCATTAAACTTTGTCTGGAGACAGGACCTTGAAGGGAAGGTATCATACATTTCCATGTTGATGAGCAATTTGGGAGGCACAGAAAAGTACACAGTTTGTGTGCTCTCTCTCTTATGAAACAGGGGAATCCAATTTTCTACAAAAAATATATGTGAAAGGGTAGGTTTGGGGAAGGGTGTGTGTCAGAATTTCACTTTTTAAAGTTTGTGAGTGTGTGTCACTGGGGGGGGGGGGGGGGGGGGGGGGAAGAGACAGGGGTGTGTTGGCAATTTTCCAAAAATGAATGCAAGGGGTTGGAACAGGAAGTGAAGCAGCCTAATGGTTAAAGCAGTGGGCAGAGAATCAGAAGGCTTGGTTCAAATCCCTCTGCAGCTCCTTGTGACTTTGGGTAAACCATTTAATACTCTGTTGCTTAAAGTACAAACTTACAGGCCCTTTTACTAAACTGTGGTAGTTGCTAGTGCGCACTTATTAGAGCTTCAAATGGCTTACTGTGAGATGTGCTCAAGCATTCTCTGGTAAGTTCCAAATCGGTGTGCGCTAACTGCACACTAAAAATATTTTAAAATTTTATTTGAGGGGGGGGGGCATGTCTGGGGGTGGAGAGTCGGCATTCCTGAACTACTCAGTTAGTGCATCTACATTACCGGACGCTAGCTGGTCAGCACATGAGCCCTTATTACCTACAAAATAGGTGCCGGTAATTACACGTGTTAATTTTAGCCATTAATACAAAAATTGGAAAATTGGTAAATGGCCTTAGCATGATGGAGAAACCTGTGCAAAGGATGCTAAAGCCAAGGATAAACGTCTTCTTCCCTCAAAATTTTAGAATATGACCTATACAAATTCCTCCCCCCTCCAAAGTCAGAACTGCCTCAAATGAATTTCCAGTCACATTCCCGCCAGTATTTAAAATTGTGACCAATGGTCTTTCCTGCCAAAATTCAAATTTTTGACCAATGGAATTTCCTGCCTCAATTTCCTGCTGAAATCACCTCAAACCCCAGACAATCAGGCTTGAGAACCCATTATAAAGACAAACTGCAGCTCTCATAGCATACCCTGAGAAAGCCATAGCACAATGGCTGAAATATTGGTTCCACTTACTCAGACATGGCAAGACCTGAACAACTGCAACATAGGGCTGCAGAAAGAGGGGCAAGAATCCCTGGTCTCCAAGGGGACAGAAGGTTCTGCTCCCTCAGTTTGTCTCTCTCTTGCTCCTGTGTGTCGGGACCTGGGTGACTGCATTAACGTGATAACCCTAGTCCCAGTACAGAAGAGTAAGAAAGTGACAGACTGAGGGAGAAGCAGATGCAGGAGCATAAGGGGAGGTGGCCTGAGGGGTTGGGGCAGTGGCAGCCCTGCCTCCGGCCTAATTATGTCTCCTGGCGGCCCAGCCGCAACTATGAAACCAACCGGGGAATCCTAAGAGTGGAGTGGAGGAGTGGCCTAGTGGTTAGGGTGGTGGACTCTGGTCCTGGGGAACTGAGTTCGATTCCCACTTCAGGCACAGGCAGCTCCTTGTGACTCTGGGCAAGTCACTTAACCCTCCATTGCCCCAGGTACAAATAAGTACCTGTATACGTAAGCCGCATTGAGCCTGCCATGAGTGGGAAAGCACAGGGTATAAATGTAACTAAAATAAAATAAAAATAAAAAAATAAGAGAACAGCTGGTGATACTGTCAGCTCCTTTTTCCAAGCCCATGATTACATCAGAAATACTACTCCCATAGTTCCAATGACAAGGAGTCTGAGATCATGCTCAATTCAGTTTGACTAGGCAAACAGAAATTTGCCTAAATTTTGACCTCTGCTGGGAGGGAGTTGCCCATGGGGAACAAATGTGGAGAATTTGGGAAGGTGTCACCTAAGCTACAGACACAAGACTTACTAGCATAAACTAATAGTTACCTATATATTTGTATAAGTAAACAAATTTATATTTGCCAGTAAACGTTTGAGAACAAGAATGTGAATTATGACCTTTCAGTAAGTAATCCAGCACTGCAGAAAGAAATAAACAAATGGCTCACAAACCAAAATAGAGCAAGGTACAACTATAAATGAGGTGATTATTCACTCTTTGTGGAATATACTTTTCTCATCAATTGAAAAGAGGCAGGCAGACAGGTTTCCTAAGGATCAATCGGCTTTCTGAATTTATATGACAGTATGGGAGATGCATTGGCATGGATGCAAAATCCATATTTTCTCTCTCATTAGTGTGCCTCTTACAAAATATAATATACTAGAGAAGAATGTGAACACAGAAATATGATGTGGGGCTAATTTTATAAGTGTCCACATTTGTGTAAAGTCTGTGGGTAGCTTCTACCTGCAAACTGTACATTAATTTTCAAATTATGCACGTTTTCAATTTGAAAATTGCCCCAAGAAGACTATTCACATACATTTACACCTACAAACTCATGAGGATAGCTTTCCTGAGGAAAAATATGCATATTGTGTGAAACTGGAAAAGTATGGAACCAAGTTGCCCTCAGTACACTGTTTCAGTTCAATCTGCCTTAATGTCTTTAATTTTAAATTTTCTCTGTTACAGGTTTTCTTTTGATTCTGTATAGTGAAGAGGAAGGGGAAGGTCTTTGGTCTTTCTCCTGGAATCAGTCAACCCCTACGTGATAAGCTAAGATCGATGGATTTCTTCAGTGTCTGTCATTTGGAACTGTTTGGAGTACAATGTTTTAAGGGAACTGAAGCCATGGAGGTGGCAGATGCATCTTTCAGCCCCAAGGAACATAATCTTCCCAGTTGGCCAGGTGAGGCAGCACTGTAAGCATCATCAGAGTGCAGGGGAGCAGCTGAAGTAAGGCTGTTCATGTTGGGAGTAACTGATTGTTGAAGAAAAGGGATCATCTTAGTTGATAAATCAATTGGAATGGAAAGGAACCCGAACTATAGCTATAGTTGCGTGATGCAAGGTTCCACGTTAGGAGTCACCGACCAGGAAAAGGATCTAGGAGTCATCATTGACGATACTTTGAAACCCTCTGCTCAGTGTGCTGCGAAGGCTAAGAAAGCAAATAAAATGTTAGGTATTATTAGGAAAGGAATGGAAAATAAAAATGACATTATAATGCCTCTGTATCGGTCCATGGTGCGACCGCACCTCGAATACTGTGTTCGATTCTGATCACTGCATCTCAAAAAAGATAGATTGGAATTTGAAAAGGTACAGAGGGGATGGGACGACTTTCCTATGAGGAAAGGCTGAAGCATCTAGGGCTCTTCAGCTTGGAGAAGAGACGGCTGAGGGAAGATATGACAGAGGTATTTAAAATACAGAGTGGAGTGGAACGGGTAGATGTGAATCCTTTGTACACTTTCCAAACATACTAGGAGGCACGCAATGAAGCTACAAAGTAGTAATTATTTTTTTAGTTCCAATATTTTTATTGTGTTTTATAGAAGATAACAAAATGGTCAAAATTAATACAATTGGCCAACATAACAGGTTAACAATGACAAAGCATCAGTATACATGTTCAAGTTAAGGCTAGACAAGGATTATTGCTATTACAAATCATAGTAGTCACAAGAGTAATACAGAAGTTCAACTCTGAGAGAGGTTATTGTGTAGTTGATCTAGTAAAGGAGTCCGTATTTTTTGTTCCGTTGAGCACCATGTGAGAAGGCCATGTGTTAGCTGAGCTCCCACCTAAGTCAATATAACTTAAGAAAATAAACTGAAAAAAAAGAAAAAGAAGGGGAACTCTGCTTTTCTTCCCTTCTATAATAAACAACACAGATAATGTGATTATTAAAGATGACTTCAAATAAAGCAGGAAAATGGAATAGAACAGAGCCTGCATCTCCACAAAAGAACACTACTATTGATTCTGATGAAAATGCAGCAGCCATACTAGAAGAAATCCACTGCCTCAAAGAACTTATGTGCGAAACTAAAGGCAATGTCACAGAAATCAAACAGGACGTTTCTACCATTAAATTGGAGCTATTAAGATTCAACAATAGAATAGAAATTCTTGAAAACAATGCTAAGGTTGATGAAGAGAACATCAAAATACTTCCGCGTCAATGTAAGAAAATCACTGTATTGGAACGAGAGCTGGAAGATGGTAATAACCGAGAGAGACGCAACAACATTCGTATACTTGGTATACCTGAAACAATTTAAGGATCTAATATGACTTCTTTTCTGGAAAAATTCATTCCTGAAATACTAAACCTAAAGTTTAATACAGATTTCGAAACTGAAAGAGCACACAGAGTGCCTATCTACCGGAGCTCACATGACAGATATCCGAAACAAGTAGTGCTCAAAGTTCTCCTTTATAACCAAGTATTTGACATAATGCAACAAGCTAAAATTAAAGCTCCAATTAAATATGAAGGATCGACTTTGCATTTCCTGCCGGACCTCAGCAAGAACACAATCAAACAAAGAAAATCTCTTCTGGCTTTTCATCCTAAGCTAAAGGAGTTGAATGCTAGGTTTGGAATCTTCTATCCGGCACACCTCCAAAGTAGTAAATTTAAAATGAATCAGAGAAAACAATTCTTCACTCAATGTGTAATTAAACTCTGAAATTCGTTGCCAGAGGATGTGGTAAAAACAGTTAGCTTAGTGGGGTTTAAAAAAGGTTTGGATAGCTTCCAAAAAGAAAAGTACATAAGCAATTATTAAAATGGACGGGACAATCCACTGCTTATTTCTAGGATAAGCAACATAAAATATACTGTACTGTTTTGGGATCTTGCCAGGTACTTGTGTCCTGGATTGGCATCTGCTGGAAACAGGATACTGGTCTTCATGGACTTTCGGTCTGTCCCAGTCTGGCAACACTTATGTACTTATGTAGAGGTCTTGGAGATCACTCAAAGCCTCAATTCCTTAACTTCTATGGAGGTATATGAAACTCCTGGTATTTTATCTACCATGCCATATTCCGTAATTTTTCATATCCTATGGGTTGGCATGGTTTCATTGGAAAGACCATTATCTAGTTGGTTGGATCATACAGAGTTTGACAGAACTGAGATTAAAGCTCTAAGACTAGTAATACTTTTGTCAGCTCAGGTGGCCAAGGTATAGGGATATCAGGGAAGTTTCCACCCAGACAGTTCCCACTCACCAATTTCACCGAGACAATTCCCACCAAGGACTTCACCCCCCTTGATCATTTCCCACCAAGGACCCCCCCCCCCCCCCCCCCCCACCTCCACGGTCATTTCCCACCCTCCCTACCCTTTTTTTTCACCAACCATACCTTCTTTCCTGCCTCAGGTCCCATAAATCCTGGCATACACAGAGAACGTATAACAGAATAATTTTTCATCGGTAGAATAGTAATTTGTTATAAATCATAATCAGTGTGTAATTGAGTGGCTGAATTAAATTGATACCTAGTGTAGGGGTATGGGGGGGTGGGACTCCCCCCCCCACCCCCACATCAACTGCAGTTTATATTTATCTATTTCCTCTGGTGACTTTCATGAGGTACTTTGTCGGTGCCGGGCAAAATGGCAGAGACTGAGCATATTCAAAAGCATGGATTAATGAGGCAAAGCCAATATGGATTTTGTAAAGGGAAATCTTGCCTCATCAATGCACATTTCTTTGAAGGGGTGAACATACATGTGGATAAAGGTGAGCCAGCTGACATTGTGTATCTGGATTTGTAACCTGGATTGGCCAAGGCTGTAAATGGGATGTTGGGCTTGATGGATCTTCTGTCTGTCCCAGTATGGCAATACTTATGTTCGGTTTGTTAAAACTGTATTTACTGTTGAAAATTCATCTGACCATCAGCTATCTTTTGTGCTCAGGATGAGGGTTGGGCGCCTCAAGTTTTACATTGATCAGGGCTATTTTGGGCAGCTTTCAGTCTATGATTGGGAATAACTGTCCCTCCCTGTCATATAGCGACTTGCAATGTCAGTGGCTTCACCTCTCCCATTAAGAGAACTAAGATTCTCTCTGCCCTTAACAGACACAAAGCAGACATCGCAAGACTCCAAGAGACCCTACTCATTGATCTAGAACATCAAAAGCTGCACCATCAGTAGGAGGGAGATGTGTACTATTCTTCCACTGGAGGCAGGCATGGGGGAGTGGCGGTGTTTAATAAGGCACTACACTATACATCTACCCTTATTTTTGATGATACTCAGGGTCACTGTTCCTCAAGGTGTAGGTTCAGGGGTGTAAATTTTATTTGTTATTGGTGTACACTTCCACTCCCTATGATAAGAAGCTTTAACCTGCTCTTTTAAAATGTTTGTTTCATATGGGAACAAAACAAATGGTCAACTTGACAAGGAGTCTCTAGGGCAGTGTCCTTGCTGAAGGATAGCAAGGGGCTTCTCACATCTCGTAGAGACCACATTGTGCAAATCTTTGCAATACATTTCCAATCTTTTTATATGGCAGGGACATCTCCATCCCCCCGAGGTCTCCAATCATTTTTAGAAAAAACAAACTTTCCTAATTATTGCCATAGGTGGCAGACACCTCGAATTTGTCCCTCCAAGCAAAGGAACTACAAGTGGCTATTAAAAACGTACTCAGCTCTGGGAGCAGATGGTTTTTCAGGAGAATTTTACAAGTCCTTACAATTCTCTTTAGTAAAACCTTTGTTAGCATATTTTATTTATTTGCAACATTTGTATCCCGCATTTTCCCCACATATTAGCAGGCTCAATGTGGCTTACAAAATACCGTAATGGTTAAATCCAAGTACGGTAGGTATTAAACAAATTCAATTAGAAAAATGGTCAGGTAAGGTAGGGGTAAATGGGTACAATAAGGGACAAGGAAATAAGAAATAAAATGTCCATTGCAATGTATGTATAGATGCATAGTAGAGTTGAGGTATTTAAGTAGAATCAATAGGGTAGGCCTTGCAAAACAGATAGGTCTTTAAAGTTCCCTTGAAGTTTTGATGGTCGTGCATCGTTTTCACACTCCTTGGTAATGCATTCCACTTTTGCGTACTTAAGTAAAAAAAATTGGATGCATAGGTTGATTTGTATCTAAATCCAATGCAGCTTAGATAGTGAAGGTTCAGATAAGTACGTTATGAACTGATTGTTTCTGGCTGGAAGATCTATTAACTCAATCATATATCCTGGGGCTTCACCGTAGATTATCTTGTGGACCAGAGAGCAAATTTTGAAAGTAATGCGGTCCTTGATAGGGAGCCAGTGTAGTTTCAATCGAAGAGGTTTAGCGCTATCAAACTTTTTTTCGTTGAATATCAGTCTGGCAGCTTTGTTTTGGGCTGTCTGGAGTTTTTTCATAAGCTGTACTTTACAACCTGCATATATTCCATTGCAATAATCTGTGTGGAGGTGGTGGAGACTGGGGCCTTCCCAATCCATGAGAACACAGCTCTGAAAACCTTTATCCCTAAGCCAAATGAGCCTCAAGTGCAAGCTGATTCTTATAGACCAATTTCCCAACATTAAACTCTCTTCAAAATCTTAGCAAACAGACTTGCAGAGTTTTTGCCAGACTTTTTTTTTTTTGGGGGGGGGGGGGGGGCAGTCGGGTCAGGTGGGTTGTCAGGGAGACAGTCATTAATGTTAGGAAGGCACTGCTTGCAATGTATTTTTGTCAGGCACAAGATATTCCTGCACTGGCCATTAGTCTAGAAGCCAAAAAGGCCTTTGAAAAAGTGCTCTGGCCTCATTTGTTCTCAGTCTTAAAAAAGGGTGGGTATCCAGGGCTGGTTTTTGCATGCTGATCAAACACTCTCTCAATGTCCTCTGGTCCAATTATTAGTCTAGCAGGATGGGGTGGATGGGTGAGAGACAGGTAGATATGAATGGAGACAGAGCATTACAACTTTATGGGTTTATAGCCCTTTATAAACCATAAAGTTGTAATGCTCTGTTTGTCTCCATGCATATCTACCTGTCTCTCACCCATCCACCCACCCCCATCCTGTTAGACTGTCACTGAAATGCTTTGATGTTTCCATGCATATCTCTCACCTACCCACCCCATCCTGTTAGACTGTCACTGAAATGCTTTGATGTTTCACATATATACTGTCATCAACCAACATTTGCTTATTTCCGATCTGATGAAGAAGGGCAACCTTAGAAAGCTAATCAAGAAATGTATTATGTCCAATAAAAAAGGTATCATCTTATTTTCTTTTCCATGTTTTATTTTGTTTTATTTCTATTGATTACCTTTAAAAGTGGACTAACATGGCTACCATACCTCTTAAAAAAAATCCCTGCCTTTTACCCACTTTGGTAAAAGGGGGGTCTCGTCAAAAACATGAGCTAATGTCAGCACACGCACCCCCTTTTGTCACAGCTTCGTAAAAGGACCCCTAAGAGACAGACCAACATAGGAGTTTACACACACTTGAGAAAGGGTAGTTTAAAAAAAAAAAAAAAAAGGCAGCAACAGCTAAAAACTGTTGCTGGTCTGGGGGAGGGGGATAGTGGTGTCTGAAGACTGGCCTGAGGTTGGCTGGCAGAATTGCTGACAGATGGGAGAGAGTATTTTTGATGTGGAGGATACCGTCAATCAGTGCACAGAGGAGGGGAGGGTACGGAGTGTTGGGGGAGGGGTAAGGAAGACATGTTACAGGGATACTTGGGCACATGGGCATTTAAATGCATATATAGTACATTAACCGAGTCGTATGTGGTTTGATGTTTCAATTTAAATTATGTCCTCCTTGCCATGTCACTGTAGAACTCTCCAACGTAACTGAACATATAAAACAATGTCCACATTTCCTGTGATACCTTTGAATCGACCAAACGTTCAACTTGCTCAATTTATCCTGCAGATTACAATTGCAAGCATAAGAAAGCATTAATTTTTGTTTCTTAAATACTGTGTTTGTAAAATTGTCTATTTTTTAAATATAATTGAAGGTATAGCCGATGACTGGTAAAGCTCAAAATACAAGGAAAAACCTCAGATTTTTTCTAACCCTAGGTTCCAAAAGAAGATCTCGATTTGTTATATAATGCTCTTTTATATGATTTCTTAAATTAATTTCTCCAGGTATCACTTTTCCCAAATTTAACTTTCAACTTCTCAGAAGATTGATTATATTGTTGGGTAGTGCCACATATTCTCCTATATCTTAAAAATTGTGAAAAAAGGGACAACTGTTCTTAAAATGAACCAGATGCATACTTTTATATGCTAAAAAAATATTTCTGTGGGTTTGAAATAAGCTTCCGTGCTCAGATAACTGCCTCCCTTTTTTAATCCACACATCTAGAAAATTGAAATGTTCTTAATAAATTACAGTCAAACTTGATGGTAGGATAACATCCATTAAGTTCTTCCACAAATTGGAGTAACTCAGCCAGTAGTATTCTGTAACAAAAATCTCATCTATGTAACTCCCCCAGTATACAACCTTATTGTACCCAGGTGTGGGATAACCACACCTGATTCACTTCTACCTCATTTGACCACAACACAATCTTGTACTTGTTATCAACCAAAATGGCAAACGCCATTACGGGACTTTGCAAGCCACATTGAGCCTGCAAATAGGTGGGAAAATGTGGGATATAAATGTAACAAATAAATACTAAACCCCCTTTAAATGTTGCACAGGGCTAACACAGGCTCTCCTGTCAATACATATTAGAGGCTTCCGACTAACCCCACCTCTTCTAGTGCTAAGTAGTGTTCAGTGTGTTAATGCAACCATTCCTGCCTTATGTCAGAGGAATTAGCAATGTTATTACGTGACTATAGAACATGTTGTGAGGAAGAGGATTCCTATATCCCCCCACCCCCAAATCCTTCAGAGCCACTGGATGTCAGAAGGAGCATTTGGACTCAAGGTGTGTGGGTCTTGGGCCAGGAGGTATGGAGTATCCCTACTGTAGATCCCCTATGGGTGAGGTTTTTAAAGTAGGTGGTACAAATAATATAATCACGGTGTAGGGTCCCACGCTAAACACTCACCACTTAGGGAAGGTACAAAGAAAGATGGGGAAATTCTGTATATTATACAGTGTGCAATTCAAGATGTTAAGCAAATTTCCCTAGATGTTACAAAATTTTAATGACAATATTGCACACTTTAAATTATAATAATTTATTGCACAAGATGTTGTTCAATTGTATTAAAATATCAATTTTTAAAGTGCAAATGGATTTTTCATTCCATGGCAAAAATATGCATTCAAGACCTGTAACAATGTTTCTTTCTAACTTTCAGAAAATGTATCAACTTTCAGTCAATGAATTTTCATCTAACTGATAGATATCCTGAACATAACAAATCAGATTAGTACCAATAATTATTTTCTCTGTTACTCAGAAGTGACTTTAACCATGAAATTTTAACAAGAAAATTGATTGTCTGTGTCAATTGCTTTCTTTCAGGAATCGGACCTTCCCCACCTAGATCTGAACATAGGCCCACACCTCCAGGTAAGTACCTATGAGTGTAGAGTCTCTGAGACGCTGTAGACGGCAATTTTTTTACTTAGCTGCTTTTTGGTTGATCTTTCTTGAACAGGAAAAATCTTTGGTCTTTCTTGGTAGTTGGTGCACATGTTGCTCCTGCGTTGATCCTCTTGTGTTGCCCAACAACCTCTGTACTTGTACTCTAGTTAACTAAAAGAAATTGAAACCGTATCTCCCTATCTTGTGGGAATTTTTATAAGGATTTATGTTATTTTCAAAACTATGGCCAACCTATCTAGATTAAATCAATAGATAATTAATGTTCCCCTATTGCAGAACCTGCCTTGTTACTTTCCCCTGCTTAATGAGGAACACTCTTCTGTTTGCATAAACACCCCTTATAGGCAATTGCTTCTTTTAAATCTTTGAAACAAAATCATTGAGCAAGAGACTTCCACCTCACTGAAATTCATTTTTTTTTTAATTTCTTACACCTCACTGATGTCAGGCTTACTTTCCACACCTTTTACACCAATTTTATTGTTTATTTATTTATTGTTACATTTGTACCCCGCACTTTCCCACTCATGGCAGGCTCAATGCGGCTTACATGGGGCAATGGAGGGTTAAGTGACTTGCCCAGAGTCACAAGGAGCTGCCTGTGCCTGAAGTGGGAATCGAACTCAGTTCCTCAGTTCCCCAGGACCAAAGTCCACCACCCTAACCACTAGGCCACTCCTCCACACGCCCTATTAAACAGTGGTTCCGCTAAGGACAACAGTCTCACCCAATCTCTTAATCAGCACAGATTCTCACTACAGTCAGATGCACTGTGGTCACAACCCCGCTCCGCAGCAGGTCAGTGGAAACACACCAGAGTTCATGCACACTCACTGCCACTTGCCACATTCACCAGTTATCAACAGGGTTCCTACACAACCTGTTGCCCACTCCAAACTCAGGCAGACCCCTCAGTACATCCACCCATTAACACAGTCAAATGCACTGTGGCCACCACTTTGCTTTGTGACAGATCAGCAGAAACAACAGTTTTCCTGCACACTCACCGCCACTAGCCACCTTCACTTGTTACCAGCAGGTTATTATACAGCTTACAGCCTATTTCAAACTCAGGCAAGCCTTTCTGTATAACCACTTAGCAAATTAACACATATACACTCCCTCAGTGCCAGCCAAGTGTGCTGTGGTTATCAGCTTGTCTATTCACACAAATTTCTTATACATACACGGGCAGAGCATCTTTCATGCAGGTCTATCTCCCCTGTACCTTCAGTCCCTCTGCTCCACAAAATTCCACTCTAAGTCACCAGCTACTCTGCAATGCAACACAATGTTTTCCTCACACTCTCTAGCTGTCACCGAAAACCAGTGTAACTTAACCATCAGTGGAGAAACACTATCATACATATCATACATGCGTGGGATAAACATAAAGGAATCCTGTTCAGAAGAAATGGATCCTCAGGAGCTTAGCCGAGATTGGGTGGCGGGGCTGGTGGTTGGGAGGCGGGGATAGTGCTGGCCAGACTTATACGGTCTGTGCCGGGGCTGGTGGTTGGGAGGCAGGGATATTGCTGGGCAGACTTGTACGGTCTGTGCCCTGAAAATGACAGTTACAAATCAAGGTAAGGTATACACAAAAAGTAGCACATATGAGTTTGTCTTGTTGGGCAGACTGGATGGACCGTGCAGGTCTTTTTCTGCCGTCATCTACTATGTTACTCTCACTGAATTACAGTCAATTTCTCTCTCTCAGACCAGGACACTCATCGCACAGCCCTGTCTCCCTTAGCAACAGGACTGCAGCTTAGCCATCTAATCTAGCAGCACCAATAGGACGCTAGCTTGTGGCAGGTGAACCAACTTTTACAGTTTGTAAACTTTTCACAAACTCCATTTTGAAATCAGATTTTCCCATTAAAGTGTATGGAGAAAATTGATTTCCATACAAAATACAAGGTAAATTACATTACACTTTAATAAAAATTGTACCACCATCCCAGTCACTTTTTCCTGAATCCAATCCATGTTTTATATTTTTTTAAACCATAAACAGGCACCATTTCACATCTTTTTCATGTAAAAACCCCAAGGTCCAGTGAAGCTAGAATTGTCTTCAACAGTGGCCAGTTAGGATCACCAGACAGATCCAAGGAGTTGATCTATTTCTTCCAGCTTACTTCAAGGGATAAGTGATGGTTTTCTGAAGTTTACCTGCTTAATAATTTTTCATGGACCTTACCTACAGGAGAGTCCAAATGACTACGGAACCCCACTAATTTAGCTGCCTTTAATGTGGTCTCTGGCAAATGCTGCAGCTTAGTTGTGTGCAGTGAAAAAAATACTTTCTCCGATTTGTTAGTTTTCATGGAGTGTGCCCTTATGTTTGAAAGGCTAAACAGGAATTCCCTATTCAACAGTTACATTCCACTCAAGATTTTATAAACCATTATATTCTCTCAGTGTAGAGGCCTAAACTATTTAGCTTTTCTTTACAAGTGAGGTGTTTATCATTTCTCTTACCTCAAACGTTTTCTAATTTTGCTACATCCTTTAAGAGATGGAGCTATCCAAAATATATGTAATATAATACTCATAGTGCGATCACACAATGGACTTGTGCAGAGGCATAATTTTGTTCTCCAGTTTTGCTTTTATCTGTATTGAACTATAATATTATTACCCCAAAACACTTATCTTTGACAATAAAGTATGCAAAATGTTAAACTCCACTAGGAGCAAGATTTGTAAGTTCACTAGCAATACAATACACCTTTCTGAAAATATTATGGGTATCTGACCACAAGCTATCTAAAATGCATGATGAACCTTAAGGATTCTGACCAGATCCAAAAACCTGAATCACATGCCCCCTCATCATCAGATGTTTATACTGAACCAGACTAATATTCACTGGGCGAGATCTGTTAGAGCAACACAGGGAAAGCTCAGGTTTGGTAAATTAAATTCAGCTATAGAACATAAGAATAGCCATAATGAGGAAGACCGATGGTCCATCTAGCCCAGTATCCTGGCGAGTACCTGGCAGAATCCCAAATAGTAGCAACATTCCATGCTACCAATCCCAGGTAAGAAGAAGCCCTTTCCATTTCTACAGATTTAGATAAATCCTTGTGTCAAAGGTTCATCCTAGCTACTAGGTAGGATACCCTTAGGAAATGATGAGGGTTTATCCTAAAAAAGAAGAAAATCAGGTCCTCCAAAACTGGCAAATTCTATTCCATCCTTGCTCGATAGCCATTTCTGGAGAAAAATCAGGAGCCGGGCGTGCCAGATCCCGTGTGTCCTATTTTTCTCTCCTAAATTGCCCAGATACTTATCTGGGTACCGGTGCTGAATATTAACTGTACCTCGATAAGTTCCAACTCTGCCTTGGATTTGGCCACGGACAGGTGCAGCACTATCTGGATAGCACTGGGGCAGTCAGTGAATCTTTAAGCAGCATTATCTGGATAATGCCACAGGCGATCAGTGGTTAACCCTCTTGAACAGCACTTATCTGGGAAGGAACCACTCTCACCTGGATAAGTATCACTGACTATCAGGCCCAGAGTTTAGTTTCATTTGATGTACCACCTACATAAGATATTTCAAAGCAGTTCATAGAGAATCAATAGCTACCTTAAAATGGGAAGCAGATGGTAAAATTCAAAGAAAAACTCTAGAAGAGTAAATTGCTAACCCTGTGAGGACTAAGAAGAAAAGGCAAGGTAAAGGTTATTACGGACTTTTGATAGTATTCCAAAAGCTTCTATAACCCAGCAGGCTCCCATTCAGCCCTCCTTACCAAATGCAATAGTGAACAAACATGTTTGGAGACCTGTTTGAACCAAAGATATGGCTGCTCCAGTCTTGAATACAGCGTCATGGTGTTCTAGAATAACAGTGCTAGGAAAAAAGTGGTGTTCTGGCTAGTAAATTCAAGATTAGCATGATTAGCTTGTGGCTAAAGGAGGAATAGAAACCTACCTACTCTAAGATCACAGCTATTGTAAGGACTATTTTAGAATACAAAAAAAAAAATCTAATGAAGATTTTCCAATCGGCATTGCCACAGTATATTTCAGAACAATATGAAACTGTCACTACGATACTACTTAACATCCTCAGTGAACATTCCAACTCCCCAACTAAGCTCTAAAGCTATAAGGCTTTGTGTTATCTGGAGATGCTGCTATATCTGAAGAGAAACTTCTTTTGCATCAGTAGATCATCTCAAAATCAATAGAACACTGCCTGCTGCAGATCTGATACATTTATCTAAAGTGCACTAGGTGAAAATAAGACCATATTCAAGGTTTGCATTTTAAACAGGACTATCCAGTTGATTTTAATTTTATGGTGAAATACATATCTGTTCTTCAGTGTATAACTGCAAGGCAAGTTGATTTGCTGTACTATGATACGTAAGATTTTTCAAAGACAGAGAGAATGAAGAAATACAAGACCAAATTTTTTTTTTTTTTTGCTTTTTTACCATTTTCAAGGGCTTGCTTCCTCGGAATATTTTTTAAACTTATTCATTTGGTTTGTGCAGTCTTTCCCTGAAAGAGACTAACTACAAGCAGAGCATATTAGAGAACTGGCCTCTTGTATGAAAAAGCACTGTTTATTTTAACATTCTTAAAACTCCTGCTCTCCTAATTTAAACTTATATAAAACAATAGAATCACCAGTAAAATCCCCTTAGCCACACCCCTATCTTGATCATCAATGCTTTAGCACTTTCCTAAGTCTTAAAGAGTCCCTAATTACCTTAGGTTACCCCATTCCACAAGTAAGGCCCAAATACAGAAAAAAAGGATAACCAGGAACCAAATTACCTTTTTTAACCCTGTATTTATTAAAAGCTTTCCTATAGCACAAATCACAAAGGGGCCCTTTTACTGGGTGTACCGAAAAATGGCCTGCACTGGTGTAGGTGAGCATATTGGACACACGCAGGACCATTATTCAGAGCACCTGCAAAAAAGGACTTTATTTTGTCCGAAAATGGATGTGCGGCAAAATAAAAACCAGCACGTGTCCATTTTGGGCTTGAGAAATTACTGCCGCCCATTGACTTAGCGGTAAGGTATCACACGTTAACTGGGTGGTAATTGTCAGCGCACGTATACTACTGATTACCACCCAGTCAGTGCCACGCGGTAGAAAATAAATTATTTTCTGCCACATGTTTTGGATGTGCATCAAAATTAGAATTACTGCCCGGGGCACGCAGTAGCCATGTGGTAGCTCTAATTTGATGTGCGTTGTATGCACACAGGTGCCTACACGCCTTAGTAAAAGGGCCCCAAAGTTTTCAGAGGTTTCCATTAAATATAGACATTAAAATTAATTAGGTAAGAAGTATAAAACATCAAATCTTCAAAAAAGTCAAGCATACCACATGTTCTCCAGAAAAGGCCTCATATAGATTACAAATTAGTAAACAGCTAAGTGTTCAAACACTTATGAAAATATTTCACACAATGGTGGAACTAGGACACAATGGTCCCCAGAAGGAAAAATTAAGATGGGTCCCTGTAACACCATTTATTTTTTTTATTTATTGGGATTTATTATCCACCTTTATGAAGAGATTCACCCATGTCACCTCAGTAAGGCCAACACACAATCCCTCCACTGCAAAACAGTATACGAAAACACAGTGAGAAGCTTACCATAACATGACAGTACTGACTCCCAGGACTCAAAAAACAACAGCTTTATCAGTGAAAACGCAGATTTGTAAATATTACACTATGCACCACCTAATGAGAAAACTGAACAGGACTGCTGCAGCTCTCTACACAGAAACTGCAAGTCAGCAGAATACCACACCTTAACCAAACATGTAAAACAGACAGACCCTCAACAAACATGAAACAAGGGACCACATATCAATTATAGAGATATGAAAGCAAAAGGCTGAACTAGAAACTTCAAGAAGCCAGACTGTGCATGTACAGCAATACTAGAGAAATAAAACCTGAAATGTAAGGTATCAGATAGGTGCATTTCTCAAAGATGACATATTCCAATTAATAAGGTCTGAATAAATCCTAACAGGTGCTACTGTCATGATTTACACCTTTACTTTGCTTCATTTTGCAGTACCTCTTGGCAGATGTGGTTCTTCAGCATGCATCAATGTTTTGAAGTTTAATGAGCTTCTAGGGTAGGGATAACAGAAATAGAAAATAGATGTTCAGTATGCACAAGTATAAAGTCTGCAGTCACTGTACTTTCAGACTTGGACTTTATACCAGTTTAAAAGGTGACAAAAATATGCATCCAAATTTGTACTTGCTCTTTGTGTGGGTACTTTTTCTGGGTAAAGTTACATATATACTTTTGGAAATACAAAAATATATGCATAATTGTAATTCTTGTTTCAAACCACCATCAACAGAAACAACTATTATTCTCTGCAAGTAAAATTAAGCATCCAGAAGTATTACATATATAAATTTACTCACACAAAGGGCAATTTAAAAAAAAAAAAAAAAAAAGCCCATTTCCATGGATAAAACCCTGTTTAAGAATCAGAAAGTCTTTGAAAATTACCTCAGTAGTGGTGGACTCTTGTTTGAAACTGACAGATCAGATTATAAAGTTTATCATCTAAGGGATGTTTTAACAAAAATTTGGATTGTTTAAAATGCCAGTAGAATTATTCAAACTAAACTGAAGATGATGTTGGAATTCCACCAAGTCATATCACTGATGAGATATTTTTAATCTTATGTTATCTCATGAAAGTTTTCTTCCAAATCAGAAAAAGCAATTGACATTTTAATAACTCTCCTTGAAGTTCGGTTTCTTTGTGCTATTGGGAGTATAAATAGCTTTTAATTTATATTTGGCTATAGGTACTGATTGATTTTGTTTGTGTGTGTGTATATTTTTGATTATTGTTTGCTCTGGGCAAACTCTTTAGTATTTCTATTATGGGCTTTTTCTGTGGGTTGTTTTTATACAGTTGTACTCCTACTTCTTTTTCAGGGTTCATTGTCTATACATATATTAGCACACGTTATGCTGGTGGTCTTTTTTGTTTGTTTTACCTGTAATGAAGATCAGAGAGGCACAGTTTGAGGATTTGATTTTTTTTCCAGTTGCTCGTATTTGTAAACCAGGAAAGTAGCATATATTAAAATAAAATAATTTATAAACTAATTAAGTGTCATATGGCTGTGTATATAGAAGATTTACTCAACATTTTTCCTTTATCAGAGGATGTATAACTATAATAGGTATGTACTAAATTGTCTGGATTGTAAGAAACATTGAACTGTTTGGGTTAATGTGGGATACAAATGGCATTATAAATAAATAAAATATTAAAGCAAATGAAATGTTAATTTGCATGGATTTGTTTTTATTTTTTCTACAAGTAGTATGCTTGCAAATTTGCTGAACTCTATATAACCACAGCAATTGTTCCACAACAATTAGAGGAGACAAAAAGAATTAAAAGAAAAAGATGAAGAAATGGTAGTGAATATTTCTAAAAAAGATCTCTTAGCATGTAGTGTTTGCTGGCCCCAGAACTGTCAAAGGGACATATCACAGGAAGCTTCCCTTTGGAAATTAGCTTGTGGTCTGTGGCTATAACATACCCATGGACTTGCAGATTTTCTTTGGATCACAAATCATATGCAAATAAAAAAAATATGAAAACAATGAGTAACAATTCCATTAGCATTGCAACATAGACTTCAACAGAGGATGAAACCCAATATTTCTGAAAACATCCACTTTCCCTAGATATGTTTGATAAATGTACTATTATATCTGACAAGGAAAGAACAATGGAAGTTTATAATTTCATGTTCTTTGACTAAGTTGAATGTCTAGGTCAGGAGAAAATCTGGCTTGTTCCAATAAGAAAAGCTATCTTGACAGCAAAACAAAGAACAAAAGGTAGTCATGAATGAAACCAATTAGAACCTAGAAATAGCTACCAAAAATGTGTTTAGAATTAGTATTATAACCAGAGTTTTTTCATTAGTAAATGAGTGGCTTAGACAGTACAGTAAAAAAATATTTTCTTAGACATGGTCACATATTAATCCATACTTATACAGAAAGATACAGACAACATTATAAACTAGGTGCAAACACATCAATTCAGTGAAAACACAAAACCTAAACTATTTGATTAAACATATGGAGAGTACTTTTACATAGTAACATAGTAGATAACACTACTACTACTACTGCCTAACAAGATATACCACATTATTTCATTTGCTATGAGTTTAACATACGCATACTTGAGCTTGATAACATTTTATAAAAGTTCACCTAGGGGAGGCCAAGTATGACCTATTTTGGGCCTCTTCTATAAAGATATATGTGTCTATGGCACTCAATTTCAAAACTGAAAAATGTCTCAAAAGTGGCACAAAGCAGCATACAGATGTTTTTCTTGTAGAAACATTTAAGTCACGATTTTCAAAACTCAGAATTGGGATGTTTTATTTCGCAGTTCATCTAAATCGCAAGGGGGCATGCTGGAGACGTGTTTTGGGAGGGACTTGGGCGGACTTAAAACCTGGACTTTTTCAGTGATAAAAAAGGTCCAGGGCAAAAAAAAGTTTTTATCTAGACCTGCTTCAGTCAAGACTAATCCTCCATTTACTAAGCTGCGTGACAAAGCAGACACAGCCTAAGTGAATGGACCGTATCGGAATCAGCGCGCAGCTTAGTAAACAGGGAGGGGTAAGTCAGAAAAAGGTGCCCTAACTGGAAGGCATGACCTCTCTTAATCCACCAGTGGTCACTAACCTGCTTCCACCCTCAAAGATGCAACAATCACTTAGATACCAGGCTCTATGACAGCTCCAGATATTATGGCCATTCCTAAGAAAGCAGCAAGTACATAGAGCTGCCTAGTGGCCAGTGCAGTGGACAGTGAACAACGGGACCTAGGCTCAAATCCCACTTTAGCACTAATTTCAGTATGAATATGTGAGCTCTCCTGATCATAGAAATACCTCCTGTAGCTACATATAAGTGACCTGCAAGGCTGAGGGCTATTGCAGTGGTGGACCTTTAGGTACAGTAGGTTTTCTCTGTTCCTGGAGGGCTCACAATACAATATGAAGGGGTTTAGATGAGATTTGTATCTGGTCCTTTTATGTGAATGTAGCTTCAAAGTCTCAGAAGGCCCTGCAAGCTCTACCATTACCCGTGGCCAAATACCTCAAGCTTGCAGTTCACCTTTGAGCTCAGAGACTATTAAACTAACCTCACCTCCAAAGTACTAAATTATGGAAAGGAAAGAAAACAAAGTATTTCAAGACCCAGTAACCAGACAGATAGTAAGTACAAGTTACTAGTGGTTTATTTAAACCCAATTTGGTGTATAGAAAATGTGGTGGTGTTAACACATTAGGTTCTTTTGATGTATAAACATACATTTAAACATAAACTAAACATACATTTCTCTAACAGGTGCAGGAGTATAGCTTAAGAACCATCAGATAAGTATTAACCAAAGTATCTTATTTGCTTTATCCTACTCTTTAGTTCAAGAATTGATTCTTTTTGAACTAATTTATGTCTTTCAGGTGTGAACACCCAGATCCAGTCTCTAGAACAGGTAAGTCAGATTAAACTCAGTGACCTTTCAGTGTCTTTTCTTTAGCTATGCAAGGGAGTGAAGACTTATCTTTAGTCTTTCTTGAAGCTTCTTTCTTCTCTTTGCTTATATGTTGGAGCTCAGTTCCTCTGTTTCTATTCCGGAACCTACTGCCTCCCACTAAAAGACTTCCTCTCCCTAACAGCAGGAACAGCCCTAGCTGGGATTCAAGGATAACAGTGGATGTCTAACTAACAAAATAAATAAATAATAATTGTGTAACCTTAAATAGGTTTTCTATTCTTTTACTGAGTACCCTAACACAGGAAGGGCACTCTTCATTGGATTCTGTACTCACACTGCCCACAGCAACTTGGTCTCTCCAAAAATCATGCAATCTTACATACTAGCACACCAGCAGACCAGGCAGAATACACAATGCCAGCCCAACCTTAAGCTTTAGAGACCAGTTTTCCTAGTGGCTTAACTGGGAATAATCGACTTACACAAATTTGTTTTACGCAATCATGTCCTTGGTCTCTCTACCTCAGTCTTAACTGCAAAACTTTTAAACAGCACACAAACAAAAAACAGTTTTAGTTATTTGTTTTCTCTGCTAAAATCCAATGCACAAGCTTGTTTTACACAATCATACACTTGGTCTCTCCACCTCGGTCTTAACTGCAAAATCTTCAGCACACACACACAAAAAAAACCCCATTAAAAAATCAGTTTTAGTTCTTTTTTTCTCTGCTCAAATGCAACACCTTTTGCCTCCAGCTCACTTCACCTGCACTCAGTGCTCAAACACTTGCAGATAAAACTACTTTCACAAACTTTTTTTCAGAAATCCTGTCATGTAGTCAGAGCTTCCACACAAACATCTTCACTCCTCAGTGTCTTCAGCTCCTCTCCCCACTTCCTGGCATGCTGTTGCCAAATGGAGACTGTGACTGAGTCACCAGATGACCTCTGCCAGCCAATCAGGTTTCAGATCACAGGGTGTTTGCCTCATGGGTTTGTACTGCTGTTTGTACATTTGTCAATGTTCAATAAAATCTTCCTAATTAGCATTTTTTACACAGTCCCCATTTTGGAAAATTTCTCACATTTTTAGGACCCCCCCCCCCCCATAAAAGTTCTATACAATTTGATCAAAATATCCTATAACCATTAGTGCCAAACTACATATACAGTGCATTTTTTTAAAAATAAATTTAAACACACATTTAAAGACATTTACAGATTTTTATCATAAATCTCTATCAAAACTTCTATACAACTAGAGATATTCACTCTAATTAAATTCTGCATCACCTCACACACATACCCGAACAATGCCCACTAAAAAAAAAATCCAAAGCTCAGAGCACTGGGGCAAGCCGCAGATGGCGCAGCTCCGCACAGGAAGACCAGGACCGCTTCTGGAGCCACAGCACTGGCCACCAACAATTGCTGGAAGCCGAAAGCCTCCCCTAGACTCCAGGTAAAAATGTTTAAAAAATAAATATAACCCACTAGGTTACACGAAGTCCACTGCACTGACCACTAGGCTGCCCCTCTGCACTGCTGGGATGTATGTGTGGCCAATTTACTAAGAATTCTGCTTGTTTTTCTGTGTTTTCCCCCAGGACATTTTTTTTAATGGTACTTACAGATGGATGTGTTGAGCATGAAAATGTCTAGCACAATGCCATAATCAAGTTTCAGGTTTACTAGGGCTCGATATAAGACATCCATCAAAGTGGTTTACAATAAATGCAAAAGGGAGTTACAAACAGAAAAGAACTACAAATATCATAGATAGAGGTGAGAAGAGAGGAAGAGGAATTCAGTGATAGGATGCTGGTTCCACAAGTCAGCAGCCACTGCGCTGGTACTGCAGCTGGTCATGATCTATAGGCATCAAAGCAGAAATGTAAACATTTTTCTGGTTTCATTATGGCTGTGAGCTAGATTTTTGAGCAAAAACTTTCAATTCGGACTTAGACGTCATACCAAAAATGCCGCTCAATGTATCTTTATAAAATTTCTCTGCAAAAGTTGATTGTGGCTAAAATAAAGCAACAGACGTTTACTCCTGCTGACTGACAGACGTAATTGTTTGAGAGTTAAGTGTGTGCAAACTATGGCATATACAAGTCAGTTATGACTCTGCCCATGCACTTCCCAAAGTACATGCCTAAACAAGCCTACACTAGTGTCAAAGAATGCAAGTTCTTGTCACTGCACAAACTTTTAACATGGGGTAATTTTATAACACATTTTGTGTGTCTACTGTCATGTACACATGCAAATACCTCTAGAAAAGGACTCCTAAAGAAAAAGGTGGATGCAGGGTCAAGGTGAAAAAGATTTCCTGGATTCTAGTTGTGTGTCAAGTTAGACCATTTTGATGACTGATTATTAGAATTAAACTGTAAGTCTTAAAACAAAAAGGATGCACTGCTAAACACTCATACCTTCAGAAGTAACAGGTCTGGTGCCTCTTTTCCCAATGTTCAGCCACCAAAATAGGCAAGCTGAGATCAGAGTTCATTTCCAAATGAGCTTCAGAGTTCATTATATACCTGTAGTTTCAAACAGAACTCTGCTAGCAAGTCTCTCAGCTGTCATTTGATAGGGGATCAGTCCCAGTTCAATTAGTTTTAATTGTCTTTTAAGAGCAGTCTATCTGAAATCCTTTTTCTTCACAGGGGTTAGCTTAAACCCATCAAGTTCCCAATAAATCAGTCATGATAGGGATGGCTCATCCTCTATCATGACTTTTCCCCACTGATAGCAGCAGTAATATGATAAAGACAAACTTCACAGTTTAACCAGCTCTCAGATAACTTTTTCACTCAATCTCAAAGCCCCCCCCCCCCCAAATTAAGGACCCCACCTACTATCTACAGAGCATAAGCCTTTATCTTTTATTTTCTCAGCTCCATGCCTTCAGAGTTTCCAAAGTCTGTAGATTTTGAGTCCCCTAATTCTCTTCTGCACCAGTCTCAGGCATGTCAGGTTTTTCAAACTCAACGCTGGTTTTGATCCATTGATATTTTAAATATTTATTTTCTTAACTCTTTCTTCATGCCACACATAATCGGCGCATAAACATCCACATCTCCATATGTTTCAGAGCAGGCTCTATGTCGGGATAGCCTGTTTTAAAGTACTAGTGGAATGTGACATATATGGACCTGGACATCAATTCCGACTGGAACATCTATTCTAAAATGCCACTCAATGTTACAATGCTACTTAACTCTATAATTCATCTAGATAGTGCTGTGCACAGATTATTTAACCTTTCAACACAAAAACAAGAGGACAAGTCATAAAACTAAATGGCCAGCAGACTGCAAGAAAATTCTAGAAACTTTTCTTTCAGGCAGCACATAATAAAGTTTTGGAATTTGTTGTCAGAAGATGTGCTCAAGCATAGGTGTTCAGTGGCTCAGATGTTTGGTGAAGCTAAAGTGGGGTGGGGTTGAAGAAAGGCATGGCACGACAAATTTAAATATTTGGGGTCGTGACACATGTGTATGTGGGGGCACTTGTCTCTCCCTCCCCCACCACCACGCAGCATATCTTCTCTCTCTCTCTTCTCTCCCAGCCATCCAAGATCTCCTCTCTCTCCCACCCTACCATATCCTCCAGAATCTTGTGTGTGTGTCTCTCTCCCCCCTGCCATGCAACATCTCCTCTCTCTCTCCTCAATCCAACATTACCCCCTCTGACCCTCTCCCCCTTTCCCAGTCATCCAGGATCTCCTTCTCTATTTCTCCCACTCTCTCTCTCTCCCCCTCCTCACTCTACCATTACCCTTCAGCGTTTCTTCCCCCCCCTCCCCATTCCCTACCTACCATTTTCTGCTTCCAATATTACCCTCTCTTTTTCCTCCCCTAGGCCCAAAAAAGAAAAATAACTGGGAACTTCCCCTTCCTTCCACCTCAAAAGTGGCAGAAAGCAGCACACAGATGTTTTTCTTGTGGAAACATTTAAATCACGATTTTCTAAACTCAGAATTGGGAAGTTTTACTCTGCAGTTCATCTAAATCGCAAGGGGGCACGATGGTGGCATGTTTTGGGAGGGACTTGGGCAGACTTTTTCACTTTTTCAGTGATGAGTGTTTTTATCTAGACCTGTTTCAGTCAAGACTAATCCTCCTGTTACTAAGCCGCATGACAAAGCTGACACAGCCCATTCAAAATGCCTGACCTACAATCTCCCAAATTCGGTGGTTGTCAATAAAAATGAACTGTGCATGGTACTGGAAGGTTGGAGGGTGGCCAATGTAACACAAATTTTTAAAAAAAGGTTCCAGAGGAGATCAAGGAAATTACAGACCGACGAGCCTGACATCGGTGCTGGAAGTGAAGAGACATCTTAACGCACCAATCTATTATATTTCTTTGATGAGGTGAGAGTGAACAAACATGCGGATAAAGGTCAGTCGGTTGATATTGTGTATCTGGATTTTCAAAAGGCATTTGACAAAGAACCTTATGAAAGACTCCAGAAGAAATTAGAGAGTCATGGGATTGGAGGTAGTGTCCTATTGTGGATTAAAAACTGGTTAAAAGATAGAAAATAGAGAGTAGTGTTAAATGGTCAGTATTCTCAATGGGGAAGGGTAGATAGATAGTGGGGTTCCCCAGGGTTTTGTGCTGGGACTGCTGCTTTTTAACATTTATAAATGATCTAGAGATGAGAGTAACTAGTGAAGTTAAGTTTGCTGATGACACAAAGCTATTCAAAGTTGTTAAGTTGCAAGAGAATTGTAAAAAATTACAAGAGGACCAACGAGACTGGGCATCTAAATGGCAGATGACGTTTATTTGAGCAAGTGCAAAGTGATTCATTTGGGAAAGAGGAACCCAAATTATAGCTATGTAATGCAAGGTTCCACATTAGGAATCACCCATCAGGAAAAGGATCTAGGTGTCATTGTTGATGATACGTTGAAACCCTCTGCTCAGTGTGCAGCAGCGGCGGCAGCAGCTAAGAAAGCAAATAGAATGTTAGGTATTATTAGGAAAGGAATGGAAAACAAAAATGAGGATGTTATAATGCCCTTGTATCGCTCCTTAGTGAGTCAAGGCCTCAAATAGTGTGTACAATTCTGGTCATCGCATCTCAAAACAGATATAGTGGAATTAGAAAAGGTACAGAGAAGGGCGACAAAAATAATAAAGGGGATGGGATGACTTCCGTATGAGAAAAGGCTGAAATGGCTAGGGCTCTTCAGCTTGGAGAAATGATATAAGTCTATAAAATAATGAGTGGAGTGGAACGGGTAGACGTAAATCGATTGTTTACTCCTTCCAAAAATACTAGGACTAGGGGGTACGCAATGAAGCTACAAATTAGTAAATTTAAAACGAATTGGAGAAAAGTTTTCTTCACTCAATGTGTAATTAAATTCTGGAATTCATTAGCAGAGAATGTAGTAAAAGCAGTTAGCTTAGGAAAAGTCCTTAGAACATTATTAAATGGACTTGGGGAAATTCACTGCTTATATCTAGGATAAGCAGCATAAAATGTATTGTATTGTTTTGGGATCTTGCCAGGTACTTGTGACCTGGATTGGCCAATGTTCAAAACAGGATGCTGGGCTTGATGGACCTTCAGTCTGTCCAAGTATGGCAATACTTATGTATGTGCTTATGTGGGGCCATAAAGCATGACTTTTCTTATGTTTTTTTTTATGTGTGTGTGTGTGTGTGTGTGTGTGTGTGTGTGTATTTCTTATAGATGAAAACTGAACTTCACGTCATCCACTTATCTTTGAATGATTTTATTGTGCCTGTGGACATCACAATTACTTTTTCTTTGGGATTTTTTTTAAATATTCTAGAAGTAGATTTGCTGTTATAAACAATTGTTTAACTCATCATTTAACACTATATGGAATTATGTTTAACTGAGAATGAGGAGAATTTTTGATATGACATCTAAGTCCGACTTTGGACATTTTGCACAAAATCAGAATAGGAAAGAAGGTCATTGTCGAAAAACTTGGGTATGTTTTTTGTTTTTTTTTTTCGAAAATACTGTTTCAAACAAAGTTTTGTACTTTGGACATTTTGTTTTTTGGTCCATTTTTTGAAAAAACAAAACAAAAACAAAAAACAAATAAGTGCAAAATGTTGAGACTCATGCCACTGGGATGTAGAAGATGACAGCATTTTTTGTAGACTGGTCCCCCAGACATCCAAGTAGAGCAATAGTGCTCCATAGAGGGGCACTTCTGTGCACTTCATGAAAATGCTCCCAGGTGCATGTCTCACCCTTGTTTCCTTATCTTATCCCCTAGCCCCCCAAAACACACTGTCCCCCATTACTATAGCCCTTATGGGTGAAGGGGTCACCTATATGTGGGTACAGTAGGTTTTTGGTGACTTTGGGAGGGGCCACAGTTTCCACCACAAGTGTGACAGGTAAAGGGAGATAGGGACCTGGGTACTGCACCAACCATTACACTACTCCAGGGACCTACAGTACATGCTGCTCTAACAGACCTGACATCTAAGGCTGTCATAGAAGTTGGCAAGTCATATTTTTATTCACATTTTTGGGGGGGTGGGAGGGGTCAGTGACCAAGGAGGGGATATTGGGGGGGTTTCATCCTTTATTTCCTCCAGTGGTCATCTGGTCATTTAAGGCACTTTGTGCCTTATTCATTCTGAAAACAGGTCTAGACAAAAATATCTTAGTTTTAGTCCTAGACGTTTTTGTTTTCTTCCATGATGGCTGTAAAATGTCCAAGTGTTAGGCATGCCCTAATCCCGTCTTTGAAACACCCATGACATGGCCCCTTGTGATTTGGATGCACTGCAGACAAATTGCATAAATAATCGTCTGTAAAATAGGTTTCAAAAATATCAATTTGGATGTTTTGAGAAGAAAAACATCCAAATGGTGCTTTATGACTCTTGTTGGATGTTTTTCTATTTCGAAAATGAGCCCCAATGGGACTTCTAGAGTGAAATATTGATGGGCTTGACTGATTTACCTGGATATTTTTTTTTTTTTTATAGAGTGAATGAATGGCCTGTTTACAGAAATAAGTTGACTGTACAAGACTAGACCTGACAGAATAAAATTACTTCTCTTATTTGAAGTTTGAGTTAGATGAAAAAAACACTTGCTACTGGAGTCTAATATATGACATGATCGAATGATCAAAAGCAACTTAAGAAATATTTCTCAGTAGCAAAAAAGCCTTGCTATAAATTTAACAAATATATTTTGCCATTTTATGTTCTGGTTGAAAAAAAATATAAAAAGGGATCGTAAGATGCTGAGAAACTGCTCATATGCCTTTCTGCAATTTCCTTACCTACTGTGTAATTTTAGTAAATTGCAATATGGCTTCAATTTATTTTGTATGAATACAGGAAAAGAGTTCTAATACTGTATAATCCTGAATGTAATGCTAGTTGAAAACACAGGAGCAAGGAATGATTTAGAGTACGCACTGAATGACTGTAGAGAAAGTATTAGTAGGATTCAGTGAAGTGCCATTTTCCAAAGAATGAGAAATGCATACAACGGAGACTTAAGAGGAATGGGAGAATACACTTTTCTCCCCTCTCTCCCTATTAAGGCAACGGTGGACACCTCAAAGAGACTTTCATCATAAACTGTAGGAACTAAAAATGTGGAATTATATTACCTGAAGTCCTGACAGATCAGTCCAGAGAAATGGGGTTTCTCTCTTACTGCAGCAGATGGAGACAGAACAAAACTGCTCAGTTCCCTAGAAAAGCTGGTGCAACAAGAAGCCAACCAATATCCCTTTATCACAGTTTCCCTTACATGTACTTACAGCCATTTTTTTAATTAATGGCAGAAAGATCCTTTGATTCCTCTGTGCCCTGGAGACCCTTTGAGTTATCTTTGTATCTTGTGTTACTCTGCATCATTGCTTCCCAGGGTGGAAATTCAGACTGGTATAGCAAGATTGATGGAAAGATATATAACAAATTGATCTTGCTATTCATCCTTGCCGGAGCAAGTCGGGATTATTCAAGAGTGTCCCTATCCTGGGTGGAAGCTGTGAACCACCATTTTCAATATTTTCATGCAAAACCTTGTATACTCTGCAGTGCTGTGTGCTGAGGAGATCCATCATGGACATTTTACAGACTGGAACATCCAACATATGAATGGCAAAAAAGAATGACAAAGATGTCTGTCTGGCAGCATTCTTACAAAAATGGCCACACACAGAGCAGAGGGGCAGCCTACTGATCAGTGCAGTGGACTATAGACCAAGTGACCCAGGTTCAAATCCCATTTTAACTCTTCTTTTCTAACTATAAGCCCTCCAGGAACAGAAAAATACATAGTGTACTTGAATATACACCACTTCAATAGCCTTCAGGCTTACAGGAGGGTTATAGATTTAAGTACAGTAGGTATTTTTATGTTTCTGGAGGGCTCATAATAATAATCAAAAAGTTACAATGGGATTTGAGCCTGGGTCCCTTGGTTTAAAGTCTGCTGTACTAACCACCAGGCTACTCCTCAGCCTTGCTTTCTGCTTTGCTAAGAATGCCCATAATACCTGAAGCTGTTCTAGAGCCTTTCAGGGAGAGGGAGGGGGGCAATCACCACTGGGTGATTAAGGAAGTGTCATGCATTAATCCCTCCAGTGGTCAGGTGCTCAATCAGAGCATCTTTTCCTACCCTGGATATGACTGAAACAGGTTTAACTTAGGGCATTCTTTTTAGACTTCAACATTTTTTCCCATTCAGTATTGCTGTTGGATGACCTTATTTTGGGCTCTCCCTAGTCCTACCCAAAACAAGTCCACACATGCCGCCTTGCTATTTGGACATACTGTATTGTTTTAATGTCTCTTTTTTAACTTTGCAAAACCGGGATTTGGACATTTCAAGCACATGGTCGTCCATTTGGGCATTTTGAGACATCCATATGCTTCAAGAATAAGCTCTATTGTATACATCACCTAATATAGAAAATATGAAAGATAATACAGTGATAGACAAGGCCAGACTAATGATAAAAATTAACTCATACAGGGATAACACAGTCAAAGGGTGCTAGATTTTTGAATTAAAATGATCCGTATAGGAAGGGCAAAGATGGACTCAGAAAAGATCTGAACTTTTTAACTCATTAAGAGTCATAAAATTCTACATGCCACAACCTTCTGATCAACCTCCCCTTATGCCTCCAATCCTTCCCCTTCAGATCGTCATTGGATTGATTTTCTTAATTCACTTAAATTTCCTGGCAATATAATTTTTTTCTCAATCTATTCAAACCTGAGGGAAATTTAGCTCCTGAAAGCTAGTCAAGAAAGCATTACCACATTACATTTCTTGCTTTCAGTTTTTAACTTAAAACTATGTTATTGTATTATTAAATAGAATAGTTCAATTTTCAAAATACTTATGTTCCAAATTAGATTTGCTTAAATTGAACAAATTGTTTTAGAAAGAAAAGCTATATTTTGGGGAAGGCAATGTTCTGACCAATCAAAGATTTCCGAAATCAAAATTTGCCAAATACCCTTATCTAAATGCCTGATAAAAAGACTATGAGAGCTAATGAATCCATCTGTTTTGCAGCTATCTGGGTCAATATTAATATTCTGGTATACTCCATTACAATACAAATCTTGTCCTCATACCTTGACTATTCCAATGTTTGCATAGAAATTTATCTCAAATGCAAAATCTTGGAAAGCTATGACTAAACTCTTTTTCCAATTTAGAAGCTAACCCATGGGGTACATTAATGCATTTTTAGAAATAATTTTTAGCTTGAATGACTGAGAAATATTGCCAAAATTGGGGAAAAATGTTCATTAAATTAAGAGCATAATTTGAATATTGATAAAAATTCTAGCACTTAAACATCGACACTGTATAATCTACTAGAACTTCAATCAAGGATCAATCAGCTTTTGTCACTAGAAAATAAAGCTAGGCTTCTTATAATTCCAGAATAAGAAGGGGTCACGTGATGCTCTGAAGAGAGAAGACGTGGTCCCGCGCTCTCCCAGGCCCAAGCTCCTTTTGAATTGGACCAAATACCAAATTTCGGGACTCAAGAGGCATACCAACGAAAAGTTAAATACCCCATGGACAAATACTTAAACTCGCCAGCGAGAACAATGACGAGCAGAGGAGGGAAAAAAGACAAAGACAAGCTAAAGACGCCGGGCAGCATGGCAGAAAGCTTGACGCTGGGCGGGAGCGCCTTGTTTACAACAGAGCAAATACAGCAAATTACCGAGGCGATGAATGCTGCTCTGGACCCCAAATTAGAAAAGCTGTATGCCAAAGTGTTGAGCCTAGAGGCGCTCATAACGGAGACAACTCACAGAACTGGAGAGCTCGAGAGACGGGTATCGGAGGTGGAAGACCTGGCGGGCCCTACTGCACAACAAGTAAAATCTATGGCCAGCACACTACAAGCGATGTCGGCAAAACTCGACGATCTAGAGAACAGATCCCGATGAGGGAACCTACGGCTGGTGGGGCTGCTGGAAACTGTGACAGACAGGGTCCTCTCGTCGGTCCTAGAAAAGTGGCTGGCGGACGAGTTTGCCCTGTCGGATAGTGCGGGAAAGCTCTGTCTTGAACGGGCACATCGTATAGGCCACAAACAAGATGGACGGCAGCTTCCACGAACAGTGATTATCAAAGTGTACAATTATGTGCACAAGGAAGAAATACTGAGAGGGTCTCGCCAAAAAAGAAAAGAGCTCAGATATGATGGACATATGATACGTTTATTTCAAGATTACTCGGCAGCGTTGCAAGAGAGGAGAAAGAAATTAACCCCGATCTGCAAAGCACTGCATGAGAAACAAATGACTTTCATGCTGATCTATCCTGCAATCTTAAAGATCCGGCACGAGGGAAGATGGAAACAGTTTGATGATGCCCAGAAGGCGGGAAAATTTGTGAATGAACCGAAGGAAAATGCACAACCTGGAGAATAGGACTCAGAGGCCAGATGAGCTGTAATTAAGAACTTAAATGTGGTATGCTTGTTAATACGTATACAAAGGTATGCCTTGGGAGATACAACAGTGTTTTTTGGTATTAGAATATAGTTAACTTGTGTTGGAGCGGGACCGGAAGGTGCGGGAAGCCCCTTATACCCATTTTATTATAATGGGCTGGGATAACTGGGGATGTGTTCAGGGGGGATGGGATGGGCAGTTTGGCGGGAGGATGAATGGGAGGGTAGGGGTTGGGAGGGTAGGACTCTTAAGTGAAGCACAAGAATGGAAGAATAGGAGGGGAAGACAAGAGACCCTGGAGAATTTGATACATGTTCAGGGAGACCAATGGGCCAGAGAAAGGACTGCACTTGATTTATTAAGGTGGTTCCCTGGGGGGAGGCTGGGCCCCTCGGGGGAGACAAAATGGATGGAGATCTTTGAGTATGATGGGATAGACTATAATGGCTAACCGGGCGGGGAAAAATGTCAGACTAATCTCATGGAATGTAGGTGGTATCACATCGCCGGTCAAGCGGGCAAAGATACTGGGCGCGCTGAAGAGGCATGGGGCGGGAATTGCCTGCATCCAGGAAATCGGACTATCTTTAGAAGAGAGTAAAAAACTGAAGACGCACTGGGTGGGAGAGGTATTGTGTTCCCCAGCCTCAGGGAGACGTGGAGGGGTAGCTATATTACTTAATAAAGCTGTTGCAGTGGGGGCGAGGTTGCTGTTCGCAGACAAAGAAGGGCATTATATAGGAGTGCGGTTGAACTTACAGGGACAGACTAGACTGCTGGTGGCAGTGTATGCACCGCAAACTGGAGTGAAAATTTTTTTTGCAGATATATTTGCACAGTGCCAAAAATATGGGACGGACCCAATAATAGTGGCGGGGGATATGAATCTGCAGCTAGATAGAACTGGGCAACTCGCAGAAGAGGGGAGCCCTGGGCGTAGGGTACTGGAGACCTTTTGCAGAGGACTGGGGGTCGTGGATCCCTGGAGATTATTACACGAAGAGGAGCGTGATTTTACACATACCTCGAGGACCCACGGGACCCAGTCAAGGCTGGATTATATTCTAGTGTCGCAGGGGCTGTTCCCTCAGGTTGTGGAGGCGGTAAGTGGTCCTGAGGAACTCTCGGACCATACTATGATCTAGGTAGACCTTGAGCCTCAGCCCTATTATCAAGGGTCGGGAGGCTGGAGGTTCCCGGCGTACCTTTACTTCTCACCGGAATTTGCCAAATATCTTACCCAGAAATGGGAGGATTTTGCGACAACAAATGCGCAGCATGCAGATCACCCAGGACTTTATTGGTCCACTGCAAAGGCTGTCATCAGGGGAGAGGTAATAGCATATGTCAGCAGGAGGAACCGACAGATAGCACAGAAGTTGGTGGAGCTGGAGCGGAGGGTAAAGAAAGCTAGAAGGAGGTACGCGGACAGCCCCACTCAGATCCTGTTACAGACCTTGACAGCTGCACGGACGGAGCTAAATAGCTTACTGCATGAAAGGCATGGGCGGGCGATGGTGGTACGCAAATATAATTTGAATAGGTTTGGAGATAGACCAGGGGGGTATGCTGGCACGGCTCATTAAAGGGCCCCGTAAACTGCATGTGGTAATGAAACTCCGCAGTGCAGCGGGAACCAGCACCTCGAACCCAGAGCATATAGCGAAAATTTTTAAAGCACACTTTGAAGCTCTATACAAAGGAGAGAGAGCAGAAACTGATCTGAGCACTCAGATCCGAAAATATTTGAATCACGTTAAGATGCCACAGTTACAGATGGGTCAGGCAGGCTCCCTGGATTCTCCCCTAAGTGCAAAGGAAATACTGGCGGCAATACAGGCACTGAAACAACACTCAGCGCCTGGCCCAGATGGGTTTTCGGGGGAACTTTTTAAGATTCTTAAAATACAATTAGTGGGATAAAGAACAAACTGAACAGGGGCGTTCCAAGATGGCGGACGCAACTCGGTAGCGATCACCGAGGCTCCCTGGACTTACCCTTTATTTGAAAGTTTCCGCGATTAGAAATGCCGCATACAAAAAGAAAGGGGGTAGTCAAAAGCCTACCATCTGCGACTGCGGCTGCCCAAACAGTCCAGACGACCCTCGATGGTTTCGCCACGAGTACTCCACGGGAGAGGGCGAAAGGGAGCTCTGCTGAGGGAACGTTCGGAGGAGCGACGATTCCCCTGGAGCATGACACCACACTTTCCTCCCCGGATCTCAATCCTCCTCCGTGTCCTGCAGACCTCAGGGGGAAGGTGGAGCTTTTGGCGGCGTCCGAAGATGGCGCCGAAGAAGTCTCAGTGGATGGTGCCTCACCCAGAAAGACTGCAGAAGATCTACAACAGGAGCTTTCGGCTCCAGCGGAGGTAACCCTGGGAAGTATCTGGGCAATGTTACAACATTTAACTACAATTACTGTGAAAGCTGCTTCGGATACAACTTCTTTGGTAACAAAAGTTGATTTCCTGAATGACTCTGTAGAAAAGATACGGCAGGAAGTGAGTTCTCAGAGAACTACTTTTCAGCAAGAAATTGACTTGTTAAAAAATTCTACAGACAGCCTGATTAAGGACAAAATTATTCTACATAATAAATTAGACCAGCTTGAAAATTTTAACAGGCGTCTTAATCTGAGAATAATAAATTTTCCAAAAGTCCCAGAGGTGAGTGCACTTGAACTATTTAAAAAATACCTTTCTGAAGTTCTCAATTACTCCTCTGATTTGATGCCTCCGATCAACAAAATATATTATCTCCCAATTCCACAAAAAGAGGAGCAGAAGAGAAAATCAGAAAATCAACCTATACAACCTCTTGGATTACAAGACTTGACAGCTTTTTTGGAACAGTCTATGAGTGATGTTCAGTCTCACACTACTTTGCTAGTATCTTTTGTTTTTGAGCAGGATGTTAACTCAATTATGAAATTATACTTTAAAAATGCTCTTAAAGAATTCCTTGGAGCGCGAGTGTGGATATACCCGGACGTGACAAGAGCTGCTCAAGAAAAACGTAAAAAGTTTCTTGCATTGAGAGAAGAGACTAAATTGCTGGGAGCTAGTTTCCTATTATGGTATCCGTGTAAATGTTTGGTTAAATATAAGGGTAACAAAGATATATTTTATGATCCGGACCAGCTGAAAAGTTGTGTTGAATTAAAGAAAATTGTCAAGTGACTCCCAGGGAAAGTTTTGAGAAATATAGTTTAACCGTGGATTAGCGTTCAGGCCTGTTTGCTTATTTAAAATATTATTCTAGTGTTCTTCTCAACTTTAAGAATTCCCCTCCTTCTTTTAGTGGTCTAAGAAGAGAGGATTAATTTCTAGTAAATTTGTTTGCTTTGTATTATGTGTGTTATCCTCATGTTTCTATTGCAAGAAATTCTTGTGAATGTATTACAAAATATAAATAAATAAATTAATTAATTAAAAAAAAAAAATACAATTAGTGGGACCCCTGTTGGGACTGTATGAAGAGGCAATTGAGAGGGGTCAGTTCCCTAGGTATGCCAATGAAGCACTGATTAGTCTACTCCCCAAGCCAGGAAGATATCGGACGGAACCAGCAGCGTACAGGCCCATCTCTCTCATAAATGTGGACATTAAGATCTTGTCGCGGATCTTGGCAGAGAGATTGGCACAGGTGCTGCCCTCCATAATTGGAGGGGACCAAGTAGGTTTTGTTAGGGGTCGCCACTCAGTACTAAATGTGAGAAAGTTAATTGCAGCTATGATAGAGGCGCCTTTAAGAGCACCCGGGGGGTCTGGTGATTAGCTTAGATGCAGAACGTGCCTTTGACAGGGTACTATGGCCATTTATGTTTGAGGCACTAAAATGGGTCGGAATTCAGGGGTGGTTTCTGCAGGCAGTTACAACAACACTATATACGGACCCGCGGGCGAGACTTCTGGTAAATGGGGTGAAAACCGCGGAATTCTCAACAGGGAAGGGCACGAGGCCCTGTCGCCATTGCTCTTTCTTATCTCCCTGGAGCCATTGTTGTGCTCTATCAGGGCCAACCCACAAATTAAGGGGATGAAGGTGGGCAAAGACATAGTGAAGCTCTTGGCATACGTGGATGACCTGCTGCTCTTGGTGGATGATCCGCAGGCCTCGGTACTATGCTTGTTAGCGGAGATAAAAAAATATGGGGACCTATCGGGGTTTAGTTTAAATCTTTCAAAATCTCTAGCACTTCCCATATTAAACTTAACTAAACAGAAGTGGGGTAGGTCCTTTCCCTTTTAGCTGGGCAGATGGGCAGCTGAAATACCTAGGGGTGATGGTCCCAGTCCAGATGCATGAGTTATATAGGGAGAATGTGCTGCCATTGCTAGCAGAGACTAAACGCCTGCTGGAGATCTGGGGTTCTTGTCCTCTCTCTTTGGCAGGGCGTGTTGCACTATATAACATGATGATAGCCCCTAAGTGGCTGTACAAGTTTCAGATGCTGCCGTTGTACTTGCAGGGGAGAGAGGAGAAGAAATTAAAAGGAATATTAAGAAAGTTTTTGTGGAACAACAGGAGACCCCCGAATAGCCTTAGATGTGTTATATAAACCCAAAGATCATGGGGGTATGGGGCTACTTAATGTTCGTTATTTAACGATCTCTTGTACCATGAGGCATGTCAGAGACTGGCTTACAGGGACTCAGCATTTCACGAACACGTGTCTAGAGGCCTCCATGACACCGGAGACGCACCTGAGCTGCCTACTTCATACCACAAAAAAGAGACCAGTGGATACACCATTGTTTAACTGTTTTGTGCTCTCGGCACGAGCAGCATGGAAATGGCTGTGCCGCAGGCATGGGTTTTCTGCAGCTGCAACCCCATTTATCTCTCTGAATTTGAACCCTGACTTCCCAGATGGTACCTCTGCAACAGCGTTTGTTCGCTGGAGACAGAAAGGAATACACTATCTATATCAGCTGTTAGATGAAGGAAGGACAGATTAAAGCCTTCGGAGACCTACAGAGGGAGTACGGAATTTCCAACTGTGATTTTTATGCATACACCCAGGTGAGACACTATGCCCACGCGTTAGGAACATTCAATCTCAGTGAACATGTACAGGATATTTTGTCTACAATGCTTACGTTAGGAGCTCAGGATGTTGTGCCGCTGCGTTTCCATCATAGATCTCTCCTGGATACGACAGAGGACATTGACTACATAAAAACTGCAACAGACTGGGCGCAAGATCTGGGAACTGCATTCACGCTTGAAATGCTACAGAGGTTTCTATTAGCTATCCAACACAGAACCCCTTTCATTAGACAATGGGAGCAACAGTATAAGTTTGCGTTGCGAGCTTATATGGCACCGGCCAGAGTGTTGAAAGCGGGATTTGGAACAGGGACTTGCCTCAAATGCGGAGCGGCTGTGGCAACGCTCGGGCACATGTTCTGGCTCTGCCCGCTTATCTATCAGTTTTGGACTCAGATTTTAACACAGATAAGTTTATGCTGGAGGCGAAAAATGGTTGCACATCCATTGATCTTATTTGATAACTTTGCTCTGACAAAACCCATCCCTGCAGGACTAGTAGGTTTCCTCCAGCGAGTAACAGTGGTTGGGAAAAAAGTGATTCTGCTTCAATGGAGAGAAGCCCTTGCCCCCACAAGAGAGTTGTGGAGGACAAAAATGACAGAGCTTCTGAACTTAGAGCTCTGTGGGATAGCCATCTCGGCGCGAAGAGATAGTGATGTGCTTGCATTTCAAAGAGTGTGGCAGAGGTATTGGAATACACTTCAACCCACCATAAAAGGACAGATACTGAACAAGCTAACCAGAATACGACAGCATTTAGAGTCTCCTTCCTTTTCGTGAGCTGACTGTTCTTTCATGTGCAATTTTTTAGGAATTGGGGTAAGGGGGGAAGAGGGGAGGGGAATAGGACCATGGAAAGAACGAGGGGAAAGGGAGAGGGAATAGATGTAAGGCTTCTAGGATTAAGAATTAAGATGGGCAACGAACCTGTGAAATAGGGGTAAATAGGGAGGGAAAAGGGGGGGTGTTCTTCATAAAATATCTACTAATGTTTAATGCTTGATATACATGATTTCGCTTTAGATATGTTGTTAAAGATATTTTTGAAACATGTGTCTCTGTACTTTCTAATAAAAATGATTTAAACATAAATCCAGAATAAAGCAATAGTTACCTGGTCTTATTGCTTAAATTAACCTCAGGAATGCCATCCCAAAATTATGTTTGCGACAAATGTATTTAATCTCCTTAGATCAAACATATAGGTATATAGTGGTAAAGTCAATGATAATGTATACAAACCATTTGGATCACTCCATCTGCCCGGTTCCCTCTGCCTAGTATAACATATTTTCCAGTTTTCAGACATACAAATTGGATCCTCTCATATCTAGCTTTGACTAACACCTTTGCTTGCCCTTCATCACAAGTTGCTGTGCTGGTGGTGCCTTCCACTTGTATAACATAACTGGGATCACTACACCTGCACGAGATCCCCAGTGGTTCCCAAACCTGGTCCTAGAGGCACCCCAGTCAGTCAAGTTTTCAGTATATTCACAATGGATATTTCTGAGAGAGATTTGCATGCACTGCCTTCACCGAATGCAAATTTATCTCATAAACATTGTGGACATCGTAAATACCTGACTGGCTGGGGTGCCTCCAGGACCAGGTTTAGGAAACACTGTTTTACACCACTAGCTGGGAAATGTACCCAAGTCTTCTGCCCATGTCAGATAGCCTATGACTTCCTCCAATAATATCTGAAAGTGTATCACAACCTGCATTCTCCTACATGTTCGTTGGCTTAGGCTTCTCTTTGGGAATTTTAACACAGTAATACTATCATACCATGTGGTGGCTCTCATTTCCTTTTTTTTGGCCTTTTCCCTTTTCTTGTGCCTGTTTCCATATCAATACCAATATCCAAGTACCCATTTCTTCTATTGTACAATATGTAAACCACTTTGGATGTACCCATAGAAAGCAGTATATCAAAAGCCACGGCCCTTTACCCTTTCTGTTCATAAAATATCCCATTTATTTATCAATCTCTTAGTAAAGCAGTAGTTCATCATACTTCCCTTGGTGCTCTCTCCTCCCACTTCATCATAAGACTCCTTTTCTAAGAAAACTGCCACTATGTACGTTAATGCTTGTTAGATATATGCAGGGGTGTGCTGGTAAATTTTTAACAACAGGCTCTTTCTCCGGACGTAGCCAGCTCTGCAGTTGGGCCAGGGGTGGCCGGGTGGAGGAGGGGGGACAACACTTGCCTCGCTCTCCTCCCTCCCTACATGTGGGCACGCTAGGCATACCTTTGCTGGCAACCAATAAATGGACTGCCACCACTCCCAACGTCTTGCTCTGAGCAGCATGCTGAAACTTCTCACACATGCTGGAGAAGTCCCGGCCTGCTGCTCAGAGCTGGAAACAAGGAGCTGGGAGCAGTAGCAGTCTATTTACTTGGCTGGCAGGGCTCAGCATCTCCACCAGCAAAGTAAAAGAGAATTCAGCAGGGGGCCCAAGCCCACATTTTGGGAGCCAGTTGTTAAAGTAGCCATGGAGGGCCCTACTTTAACAACCGGCTCTCAAAATTCTTAAAAACTTAACAACCGGCTCTTGCAAGCCTGTGAGAGCCTGCTCCAGCACACCACTGGATATATGAATCTTTTTATATATCACCCTTCCCCATTTATCCAGCCAAGTAAATTTTGACTTCCTTGATCGCCTCTGTGCAAGGTAGAGGTCTACCACCTTTCAAAATAAGAGCCATTTCTATATATTTGTCTATAATATTTCAAGAGGCAACTGGGTTGTAAATCAGGACTGTCATGTAAATTATTTCTTCCTTCATGCCTCCACAGTCACTCGCTTTTTCTGATTCTTTCTTCCATCTAAGTATGGTGGAGAAAGGTGGGGGGAAAAGCCCAATAACATTTCTACACATTACACCATATAGAGACAGACTCAGACTTCAGTACATATACTTTGGAAGACGAGAGAGAGAGGAGATATGATTGAGACATTTACATATCTACATGGTGTAAATGCACAGAAGGCAGGTCTCTTTCAACTGAAAGGAAGTTCTGGAATGAAAGTGCATAAACTGAAGTTAAAAAGGGATATACTCAGAGGTAATTTAAGGAAATACTTCTTTACAGAAATGGGTGCTGGATGTGTAGAATGATCTCCCACTGGAGGTGGTAGAGACGAGGACAGTATCTGAATTCAAGAAAGTGTGAGAAAGGCACGTGGGATCTCTTAGGGGGAGGAAGAGGTAGTGGACAATATGGATGGGCAGACTAGATGGGCCATACAGTCTTTATCTGCCATCTTTTTCTATGTTTCTATTTATCTTTGCAATATGGCCCTGCCTTTACACAGGCTATGGAACATTCTAAAGTAAGGATCTTCTCTTCAATTTCTTTTGGTGGTTAACGATTTCTCTGTGATTATCAAACTCTGATTTGCTTTAGTTTGTTTAGAGAAAAGTTATTATTTTTGGAATGTTTCCTGCCTTATATACTAAGACATCAACTTACCTGTTTAATTTGCTGTCATGCTGGATTTTTAAAAAAATTTCACTAATATAAACCCATATGCATGCCCTGCAGTCACAGAACCCCCCATATAAAGAGCAGAACCAGAGTAGAATTTTTATTCTAGGAGCTCACCATAAAATAAAAATATGCTCATACCAAATCAATTAAAATTTATTTTTAGAATACACAGATTGGGTTTACGAATACACTGAAACATAAAAGAATGCAAGCTGGTCTACTAGTTATTTTTGGCCACGAACAGCTGTAGACTTTAAATCTTTGAACTTAACTTCATACAAACTATTTTGATTTATAAGGAGCTTGAAAATAATCTGCATATGAGACAAAGGCTAGAAGCAAATGTAAAGAAAAACTCCAACAATCAGGAAGGCTAAATTATTTTGACTCTGTTCCTATATTTTGCAAATTATTTTAAACCCTTTCAATGTGGATTACAACAGCCCTTCAAAGCATCATGGCTGCCGAGGCTCAAACAAAAAGCTAAGGTTATAACCTAACCTGGAATTCTAGAAGTGATGGTATTCAGTCATACAATGGTTAGGTAATTGCCCTATTAGACAGTAATGAACCTTATTCCTAAGCAGGATATGTGCAGTATGATGTCAGTCTCCCATACTTACTGTTAACACTTGTTATACAGTTAATACGAGATATTGTGCAGTTCTTGAGTTTTCTCCTTTGCCACTGTGTCTGGTTTACTTTCATTCAGTTTTTTATTGGTTGGGATGGAAAATGTCCCAGGTGTTCAAATTCTTTGGCCTTCTTCGCTATGTGTACTAGTGGAGTCTCATTCCTTCTACTCATCAGAATGCTTGCCCAAATTTAATGATGGAGGTGGATACTGGATGATTACTTTCAAATTTGTATCTGATGATGCTGTCATGTAAACTTGGAGGCATAAGTACATAAGTATTGCCATACTGGGACAGACTGAAGGTCCATCAAGCCCAGCATCCTGTTTCCAACAGTGGCCAATCCAGATCACAAGTACCTGGCAAGATCTCAAAACAGTACAATACATTTTATGCTGCTTATTCTAGAAATAAGCAGTGGATTTTCCCCAAGTCCATTTTAATAATGGCCTATGGACTTTTCCTTTAGGAAACCATCAAAACCTTCTTTAAACCCCGCTAAACTAACCGCTTTTACTACATTCCCTGGCAACAAATTCCAGAGTTTAATTACACGTTGAGTGAAGAAATATTTTCTCTGATTTGTTTTAAATTTACTACTTTCTAGCTTCATTGCGTGCCTCCTAGTATTTTTGGAAAGAGTAAACAAGCAATTCACATCTACCCCGTTCCACTCCACTAATTATTTTGTAGACCTCTTATCATATCTCCCCCTCAGTCGTCTTTTCTCCAAGCTGAAGAGCCCTAGCCACTTTAGTCTTTCCTCATGGGGAAGTCGTCCCCATCCCCTTTATCATTTTTGTCACCCTTCTCTGTACGTTTTCTAATTCCACTATATCTTTTTTGAGATGTGGTGATCAGAATTGAACACGTTATTTGAGGTGTGGCTTAGTAGCTCAGTAAGTACAATCTATTTCTCTCAAGCCCACTCTTCCTTCAGCTCGGGAAATGTACAGTCTCTGCATATACCGAGTCTTATAAATGACCTCCAGATTATAGAGATGTGCTCATCCTGGTTTCTTATTAGGTACATTGTCTGGGGATGATACTTAACAACTCTTGTAATAGTCTCACTTTAATTAAGGTATTTATACTACCTTTTCTAGATTGTGCAGATTTAAATCAGTGTTGCTATTTAATGATTTTAGAACACTACAGTATTACTATCCTCAGCTTTAATTAGATTACTATAACTTATTGCATTTGAGTTTGCCTCACCATCAAGGCATTATAAAACACTCAGAATGCAGCTGCTTTACTTGAGAGGAACACAATCACTCCATCTAGATACTTTGCGTTGGTTACTTTAAATTTGGAGAATCAAATTTAAAGTACTATCACTGATTCAAATGACCCTTAATAGGACCCTTTAAACTCAGTCTTAATTTACAGACCCCTCTGGTCCACTGAGATTTGATGGAACTCAATTAATCTCAATTCCCTCAATGTGGCAGATTTTACTGATATTCACAGTTAGTCATTTTCTATTACAGGTCAAACAGAACTGAATAAGTTGCCAGTGACACAAAGTTATGGCTGATACTCCCACCATTAGGAAACAACCAAAAGTGCTTGCTTTTTTAATTTTATTTTTTTTTACTTATGCTTTCACAACTTATTTATTGAACTTGATATACCACAATGGACCAAAGTAAGAATGTGGTTAACACTAAAACAGAATAATAGTGCAATACATTCAAAGATATAATCAAAAGAGAAGGGAAAAAAATCTTGAGTTAATTGCACACAGTGTCCTGAGTCAGTGAACCAGAAAAGACACCCAAGCCAGGAACTAATTTGAATACCTCAGGTCCTGGTCCTCATGACTTATAAACCAGTCTGAATTAATGTGTTTTCAGGGCAGACATATTTATGATAAAGACTCCAGCCTGAGATCCAGTGGCAAGTCAATACAGAGTGAGGAGGCAACTATACCACAAGAGACATTAAATAATACCACATTTCTATTGTATGAGGGCTCAACCAAAAGATTTTGGGAAGATGAAGGAAGAGTATGTAAAGATACATAAGGACATAAGGAAGTATGAGACCAGACAGAAAGTGTGAGAGACCTGCATAGAAAAATTCTTCAGACCAATACTGCAATTGAAGGCAGATCTATAGGAGACAGGAAAAGTCACATGCTTATATTTCCGAGCTTCACAAATCAGCCTGATAGTGTTTTGAATTAACTAGAGCCTTTTTATATCAGAAACCTTTAAGCCTTGATATAGTGCATTACTGTAGTCCACGCATTGCATGATCAAGGCACGAATTAAAGAGTGAAGTGATTTTGTGTAAAACATTTTCCTGATGGACATTATAATATGGATATTATAACAACTCCTCCCAATTAGGGCAACTATCTGATGGCCCAAGGACAAGTCATTATCTAAGATAATGCACAATATATTTGTGCTCTCTTTCACAGTAACAGAGGACCAGATAAGTAGGAGCAGGAAAGGGGGCCAAGATAGAATCCATGGAGAAAAAGACAGTCTCAACATTATTGGGATGTAGCTTCAGTTTATTTCTATCGATCTAGTTCACAACTATGATAATATTCTGAATGATGGCATTTGCAGTTTATGAGATATAGTAGTCAAGGGCACAGAGTAATTGGGTATCATCTGCAACTAATCTGAAGTTGCAGAATGTGCTGGATAATTACCTGAAGAGTGTGAAATCTGGCACTTTTAGTAAAGAATAGGGAGTATCTGAAAGGCAGGTAAAAGTTATTATATGTGGGCTAGAAGATGGATAGAACCTACTGTACACATCAATGATATGTTTTCCATTATTTAACTACTGTATACATTAGTTATCTGTCTAGTATTTGAGCTAAGTGGATTATAAACGTTTTAAATACATTAATGCTCTGAGCAGTAATCCATAGTAACATATTAGTGAAGCGTAAATGTAAATTCTTAAAAATAAGTATCAAATCTTTTATAAAAAGTAAACAATACAAAATCACTTCCATTTAATATCATATCTTATACTATTCCAGGTCTCCCCAAATGTTCTTGGGACCACAGAACCGGTCCAGGCTTTCCACAATGAACATGCAGAAGGCAAATATATCCTACCCTGTATTCATTCTATGCAAATTACTCTCTTACAATTATTGTGGCTATCTTGAAAACCTGATTGACTGAGGGGCAACCATGACAAGGTACAAAAGCCCTGTATTATTCAGTTTCTCTTGTATGGACTATATTTTGTTCAATGTATGCATATTAAAAAATTAAAACTGGAAAAGGAACAAAATGTGTTTAACAAAAATCATCTTTTTAGATTCGGGAACCTTTAACACCTTCCAACAATTTAAGGGATATACTAATACAGTCTTGAATGCTGAATACCTGCCATACAAAGTATTTATTTGGATTTGGCTCACAACCTTTCCAATTGTAGCTCAAGGCGAGTTATAATTGAGGTTCACTAAAGATGTGAAATTGGGTAAACTAACATGAGACCAAAGGCCCTGTAATAATAAAAGAATCAGTTGTGGATTCAATTCAAGACAATGGAAAAGACATTTATTCCAATGGCATTCAAAGAGTGAGAGACGATTAATAAGACAAAGACACCGGTAGTTTTTTCCATCAGCAGATGTAGTGAAAGAATGATCTACAACAGACCCAGGCTAGATAATGAATGTGTACCATGAAAAAAACAGAAGGGTTATAAGGTCAGAAAGCTAGACACAAATACGTCTTTTCGATATCAAGATTATTTTGATTAAGACTCAAGAAGGTCAGTGAATCTCTTTGAAGGTAGAAATAGGAAATATAAGAGCCTGGGCAAGATCATCATTAGCAGTATTCTGGCTACAGTAAAGAAAAATACATTTTTAAAATGGGAGAGCGGTGCCATAGTATAAAGTGGAGGAGTGGCCTAGTGGTTAGGGTGGTGGACTTTGGTCCTGAGGAACTGAGTTCGATTCCCGGCACAGGCAGCTCCTTGTGACTCTGGGCAAGTCACTTATCCCTCCATTGCCCCATGTAAGCCGCATTGAGCCTGCCATGAGTGGGAAAGCGCGGGGTACAAATGTAACAAAAATAAAAAAATAGACAGTGTTAGAATGAATATGGTTCTCAGTAGGGTAGCAGGCCAAATATGGAAAAAAAATCATGGCTATGTTTTTAAATATAATGAAATGGGAAAACAGTTCTGGGTTTCAAGGAAAGGAAGACTGGGGCAGTTTAGTCAAGAAGGAAAGTGGTAGCATTAATTCCAGATAGCTGTTTGGGGGCTGGGGTTGAGGAGATATAGGCAGAAAATATAAGATCTACATAAGGAAATCCTAAGCCTGAAAAAGAATATTTGACTAACTGGATAGCTTATTATTAATTATGGAAAAGCAACAGCAAATGAGGAAAATGACAAGTTTATGTAGAAACCATTTAAAATGATTACATTGCATCTATGATAATTTGTTCTGTTCATGCTGGGCTGCAAGCTTGTTAAAATATTTGTTATAAGTTGCATATATACAAATTTTAAAAGGCTTAGAAAAAAGGACAGGAGAAAAAACAGGTGTATTGTGGGCTTTTTACTCAAGAAGAAAGCTTCTGATTTAAAGACTGAACTGTCAAGGAATCTTAATAGAACTGCTATATATTTTGTAATTTGACATAGGTTTTCATACACTGCCACATATAGTGTTGCCATCAATAACAGTTCTGCTGAAGACTTCATCTGTTCATTGAACCGTTCTTCACCCATCTTATAGCAATTATTTTTAATGAATATGCACTGAAGAAAACAATGAATCTTTAGCCAATTATATTCTCCAGGTGTGGATTACAATATTATATTTACAGAGTGCAGAAAACAGAATTGGATCGTTCAGATCTCTTATTAAAAACAAAAATTACACATACATGTTATAGTTCATTAGCTTGTAGAACCTGCCTGGTCTTTTATTTGAATGTCTCTGCAACAGTGACAGAATGAAGTAAATTTATGTACATAATTTACATTTTTGTGACTAATGATGGTAAAATGGTAAACAGATGTATATGGAAGGAGAATTATGAGAGGAAGTGAGGCAGAAGAGCTATGAATGAAGATTCTCCTTTAAAGAAGAGAATGAGATTTTAGTATAGGAAAGAAAAAGTATTATTAATCTATGTGAACAGTATGTAATGAATTTATGGTAAGCATGTGTTATTTACACATATCTGGTACTAAAGGTATATATCTGGTACTAAAGGTTATTAAATAAGCAAACTCAAAGACAGCACTATGACAGGTGTGAAGAAAATGAACAAAATCATATGAAGTAGGAGCAATTTGTTGAGACTTTATAAGCTTTTTCATCAAAGAGGGTATGACAATGAAGAATTCAAAGTGGATCCAAGGAGGACACATTGCAGAACTGAGAACCTAGCTGAAGGAAGAGTTAGGAAATAATGACAAAATGCATGCATATTACTTAATTTTTATGTGAAGTCACCCAGCATGAGCCTTTAGCCAGAAAAGGCACAACGAATTTGAAGAAATACATATCAACGAATGTTCAAATAAAATAGGATTTAGGACTTCCGGTGGAGCCGAGCAGCGGGATGGATGTCGCGTTGTGAGCTCCGTTCCGCCCGCATGGAGCCCCCGATTTTAGAGCTACTGAACCCACTCCCGAACGCCAAATGAATATCGGGGAGCAGCAAGAGCCCAGACGGACATAAATAGCGAATCTAACAACGCCGTGGCCGATCACCGAAAGGGCAAACAATACCTGAACTGAATGAGTGCCTGTACAAGATGGCAGCGGTGGTCGAATCGCGAGGCCCATAACGGCCCTCCATGGTGGTGAGCGTGAGAAGGGACCAACCAGACGGGAGGAGGAAAACTTGAACCAGCTGTGGAAGGCAGCGACGGCGAACGAGGAGGACCACGATAAAGACCCGAGTAAGGGTGGCGTCCTCACTGAGGTGGGGCGGGAGAGTTGGTAAGCCCAATTTCAATTTTTGAAAGGAGAGCTTAAGGGGCCCGCAGGGCGGAATAGCCAAGGATCAATTTCGACCCCCTGAGATTGAGGAATTTATAATTACGTCCGGAAGTCTGGGAGATGATTTTGTAGTCTACCTAGGTGCCCTGACCAGGAGGACGTTTTAGAAATATCATATCAGATGCGAGGGCCATGAACTGAGACTCTGATATACCTACAAGGTAACTTGAGGGCCCGGGACGCAGTACTGGTAGAGGCCTCGCAATAAATAATAGTTCAGCGAGACTTAAAGGTGCAAGGAGGTCATAAGTGGCTTATTTAATTGTGTATGGAGCAATACTTGAAGCCCATGCCACCAGGGACTACCCGCAGAGGAACAAAATTTGATAAGGAAAAAATTTCACCTTTTAAGACTGGCCACAAAATGGCCGGCTCGAAAAGTGTGTATGAGGGAGAATTTACGGACAAACAATTGGCGCAAATAACAGCGGAGGTGAGTGCTGCCCTAAATCCACGATTTGACTTATTGGCTGGACAATTAAAAAACCTTGAATCGTCTGGGGCTGAAATGGAGAAGAGAGTGGGAGAAGCCGAAAATCGGATTGCAGCCGCAGAGGACTCTTGTTCTCAGAATACGCAAGAGTTAGCCAGGCTTCGGGCACAGCTTAAATCGCAACAGGAAAAAATAGAAGACATGGAAAACCGTGCCAGAAGATGTAATTTGAGAATTGTGGGGCTGCTGGAAAAGATTCCTGAAAAATCGCTTGGGCAACTGTTAGAACAATGGTTAAAAAAAGAACTAGCTCTCTCTGATAGCCGAGGAGAGCTGTGCATTGAGCGAGCCCACAGGTTGGGGCGTTGGCAACCCAACCTGCAAAGACCAAGAATAGTCATCATTAAAGTGCTCAATTACCTGCATAAGGAAGAGATATTAAGGGGCTTTAGACTGAAGAGGGACTCTCTTGCATATGAGGGGAACCTGATTAAGATTTTTCAGGACTACTCAGCGGGGGTACAAGAACGACGACGCCGTTTTCACCCAATATACTCTGCACTGGTATCCAAGAATACTAAATTTATGTTACTTTATCCAGCCGTCCTAAAGATCCAACATGGAAGTCAATGGCGCTCCTTTCAAAACGCACAAGAAGCCCAGCAGTTTCTGGATGTAGAAATGAAAAAGCCAGATACATGACTCTGGGACGGGCTGTGAGTTGAGCAGGACATTTGAAGGCCCCCCCCCCCCCCCGGTTTTTCTCGAATTGGGGAGAGGGGGTGAGGGGCCTGGATAGGTGGATGTGGTAAGAGTTGCATTGAAAGTCCTCATTCGGGACTTGGATCATTGATGTAAAGTAGTTGCAGATGTTATGATATACACTCAGGGGGCAGTTGCTATTCGCCCGGAATTGGGTCTATTTGGGCCACTGGCTGATACTCCCTTGAGGGGTGAGGGGTTTAGAAATAAGAAGATTATAGCTAAAGTAGGGGCTTTATGGGGCGAGAGAAGTCTAGGGTATGGAGGGGACCTGGAAGTGTGATAAACGGGGACGAGGGGAGAAGGGAGGGATGGGAAGAGGCTTGGGGCAGGGGAGAGGGATAGGGGTAGGGAATGGGAGGGATACAAGCTATTTGTGTGTATGTAAGGAGACTGAGTGGGATGTCTGGAGTGATGGGAGAATGTGGAAGGACTGGAAGTTAGTGCTGGGGAGGTGGTGGCTGGGACACCTCCCTGGCATGATTGTTGGAAGATTGTATGGAAGCACTGACCGACAGATAGGGATTACATGACTTCATTACAAATTATAACTTGGAATGTGGGGGGTATCCACTCGCCTGTTAAAAGACAAAAAATTTTAAAAACACTTAATGATCAACAGGCATCAGTTGCATTTCTGCAGGAGACACACTTAACAGGAGCAGAACATGCCAAACTGAAGCGCTGGTGGGTTGGAGAAATTTTTGAATCTCCAGCAGTGGGGGGAAAAGGAGGGGTGATCACACTGGTACGCAAAGGCATACATGTGAAGGTTATTAAGATTGTAAAAGATGCCCAGGGCAGATATGTACTGGCATCCCTAATATTAGATCGACAGCCAGTAGTGCTATGTAACATTTATGCCCCCAACACGTATGAAAAGCGATTCTATCTACAATTAACCCGAGCACTGCAAGGACTAGGAGAGGCCCAGATTATAATGGGAGGAGATTTCAATGAGGCAGCGGACCCATCATTGGACAGGTCCAACCCATCGAGGAGGGAGCTGGCCAGGCCTGGGAGAGGTATAGCAGGGTTGGAAGAGGCGTTTGCGGTGGTGGTTGTGTGGAGAACCTTGAACCCGTTAGAACGGGATTATACCCACTTGTCGAGAGCACACGCCTCTTTATCTCGTATTGACTATATACTTGTAACTGGGGACTTGTTTACACAGGTGGAAACAGCAAAAATTGGGCCAATAATGATCTCAGATCACGCCTGGGTAATGGTGAGATTGCAGATAAAGGGGGAAAGGAGAGAGGCTTTTGTATGGAAATTCCCAACCTGGCTGTACCGGGACAATCAATTTTTACCTCACTTGATAAAATGTTGGAAGGATTTCAGTGCCAATAATGAGAGTCACAGGACAGACCCAGTGCTCTATTGGGAGGCAGCTAAAGCAGTAAGGGGGGAGATCATAGCTTACACAAGTTTTAAACGAAAAGCGAGAAAACAGGAAATCCTTAGATTGGAGAAGAGGGTGACTAAATTACGGAGGCAATACAGTGTAGACCACTCAGAGAATAAGGGTGCAACTATTAGAGGCGCAGCAGAGTCTAAATGAATTGCTGCATCGTACAGTCCAGAGGTCTATGGCCTATTAAAATACCATCTTTACAAATTCGCCAATAAAGGAGGGGGTTTTTTGGCACGGATCATGGGTAGGAAAGCAGGTTACCAGAAGATACTTGCATTAAAAGACCGCCAAGGATTACTAGCAAATAGAGATAGTGAAATCTTGGGAATCTTTAAAGAGTTTTTTGCTAAATTATATAAACCACAAGATCTGGTTACACCTAGTGCAGCTTATTTGGCTTGTGTCGAGTTACCCAAAGTGGATGATGAGGAACTGAGGGTGCTGAATGCAGATATCACTATAGATGAAGTGATATGGGTAATTAAACAAAGCCCCTTAGGGAAGGCACCAGGTCCTGATGGACTGAGGAATGAGTTCTACAAGTTACTGCAGACAGAAATTGGCCCAGTATTGACCGAGGTCTTTAACATAACAGTTCAACGAGAACTACTGCCGCTACATATGAACCAGGCCCATATAACGGTGTTGCTGAAGCCAGGTAAATTGGCTCAATACCCAGAATCTTATAGGCCCATTTCACTATTAAATTCAGAGGCAAAATTTTTGGCCAAACTGCTAGCAAATAGGCTGGCTAGATACCTTCCCTCCTTAGTAGAACACCCACAAGTGGGATTTGTAAGGGGCAGGAACATAGCAAAGAATATGAGGAGGATAATCTTAGCGTTGGAAAAAACACGGCAGGAGGGGTTACCAACAATGCTAATTAGTTTTGATGCCGAAAAGGCATTTGATAGGGTGGATTGGGGATTTCTTTTTGAAACACTCAAAGCATATGGTATGGGCGGATTCTTCCTGCAAGCAGTTAAAACTTTGTATACTGATCCTAAAGCGAGAATCCTGATAAATGGTATAGTCTCGGATTGGTTCCCTATAGGTCGAGGAACGCGCCAGAGATGCCCTCTCTCACCACTTCTCTTTGTCTTAACACTTGATCAACTGATAAGAGAGATAAGCAATAATATTGATATAACGGGAGTCCATATCCAGGATAGGGAATTCAAAATAGCAGCATTTGCGGACGACCTATTAGTCCTATTGACGAACCCCATGACTTCCTTGAGACACCTTATGGAAAGCATAAAGGAATACGGGGATTTTTCCGGATTTCATTTAAACTTAATGAAATCGGAGGCATTGGCGAGTCAGGAGATAAGGAGGGAAGCCTGGGTACAGTTCCCATTACGGTGGGCGACAGGGTCATTTAGATACCTAGGTATTCAATTAACATTGGATCCCATGCAGCTCTATGCCGCTAATATTCCCAAGTTATTGCGAGATACGAGGGAGCAATTGGCCAAGTGGAACTCCCTACCATTGTCACTTTGTGGTAGGATTCATTTATATAGAATGCTGGTGTTTCCAAAATGGTTATATATATTGGAACTACTGCCCTTATGGTTATGGAAAAAAGATATGAGGGCGCACCAGAGGCAGGTAGCTAGATTTTGTTGGGCAGGGAAGAAGGCAAAGCTTAAATGGGAATACCTTAGGGGGACTCAAGGGAGCGGAGGGTTAGGTATGCCGGACATGCGACTATATAATCAAGCGTGTCTCCTAAGACATTTAAGAGACTGGATTTTGGGAACGAGTACGTATACAGATTTACAGTTAGAAAATAAGTATTTCAGTCCTTGGCACCTTAATTACTTAATACATGCAAAAACTGGAAATCTCCCTCAACAGGTTAAACACAGCCTACTTCTACAGCCTTTAAGACATTTGTGGAAAGTGATAACCAAACTTTGGGGGCATAGCGCAGAGAGTAGTGTGATGTTACCCATCGTTGGTAATGGGGAGTTCTCACCGGGGCGGGAAAGTAAAATTTTCAGAGATCTGGGGAAACGGGGAGTGATATTGTTGGGCAATTTCTTATTAAAAGACGGGACAATAATGCCTTATTCTGAGTTTGAGAAACACTACGCGGGAGGATTGTTAGCAAAATTAGCTTATCATCAACTTTCTCACTATGTGCGTAGTCTCCCCACTGTAAGCCTCTTGCCAGGATTTGAAAAGGAAATCCAAGACTTCCTGACTGGGGACGCAGCAGGACAGATATCAGTGTCCTGGTTTCATAAAGCACTGGAGGGGAAACAACCCAAAAGAGATGTTAAGTTGGTTGCTGAAAGATGGAGTCAGGAGGTGGGAAGTCGAATAGCAGAAGGGAAGATACTAGCAGCGCTTCAAGGAGGTGTGAGGGTGGTGAACAGTGCCGAATTGCAGGAGTGTCATTTCCGAACTGTACATAGGGCATATTTCTCGGTGAAGCAGGCTTGGTACGCAGGTGCGGTGGAAACAAGTAAGTGCCCTAAATGTGCGGCAGTGGGTGCCTCATTTTACCATGGTATGTGGCAATGTGGAGAGATACAAGGGTTTTGGTCAGCTCTCTCCCGATTTATAAGCTGGGTTCTAGGGCATCAAGTGGTCCTGTCCTTTGAGGGGATGATACTGAGTTCTATGATGGTATGGAATAAAGGAACGCTTGAAGAAAAGATATTTCTTAGTAAGCTCTGTATTTTGGGGAAAAAATGCATCCTTAACTGTTGGACTGTAGAAAAGGGTCCCTCGTTTTGGTACTGGAGAAATAAGGTGCACGAGCTCATGTTATGGGAAATGCAAGATGCCCGCAACACGCCAAAGAGGCGGCTGCGATTTATAAAAATTTGGAAGGCGTACATAAATAAAATATCCCCACGAGCAAGGAGTCAAGTCCTGAATACTTTAGGGTAGCTGGAGTGCTTGAACGAGAGTGGAAAGAGCGTGAAGTTAATTGTTAAGTCAGACATCATTGCTAAGTGGTAGAATGCATGAGGAGGGGGGGGGGGGGAAGGGGAAGATCAATAAAATGTTTCTGAGATTTTGATGATACAGTTATATTAATGAAGGTCTTAATGTTAGATGCAGTGTGATAAGAATGTTCTAGATGCATAGTACCTATGACCTTCAGTAACCATACTGGGATGGAGGGAAGGGGGGAAGAGCAGAGAGTCTGAGGGAGGGGGGAGGGGAGTAGCTGGGATGGGAACTGTTATAATGGGTAAAGAACAATTATAATATTAAAGAATTATGATCTAGCGTGTTACTTTGGAAGTTATTTGTGTTTGTTTTGCATTGTGAATATGTGTGTATATTTAGAACAAAATGTATGAAGATGAACAGATAGGGATGGGGATATCTAGGGTATAAAATGATGACTGTCTATACGAGTTAAATCCTACTAATGTATGAGGTGAGATAGAGAGGAAAGTATGGTTACTGTTGAGAATATGTTTGTATTGATTTATCATCAACAAAAACTGTTACTACCAAAAGCAGAGGGGAAGAGGGAGGGTTAGGGGGGGATGGGAGAAAATGTCAAAAAGATTGATGATGGACTTTATTATTGTATTTCTATTTTGAAAGTTTGTTGATGGCATTTATAGTTAAACCAGATATTGGATGTAGTTATTTTTGTCTTCATCAATAAAAATGTTGAAATATAAAATAGGATTTAAGTTGGTCTTAGGAAAACAATAGAATATTCAGTATGGCTTGAAACTCAACCAGGACTCTGAGGTGCCTGTAGCAAAGTCTTCTTCCCCTTGCCAACTATGGCCAAATAATATATTTTCTCCTAAACCATAGGCAATTTATAAGCCGCCTGTGGTTGGGATGTTTGATGAGAGGCTACCGTTCCTAGTCTAGACATGCATACAAGGCACTTTTTCCACTCAACAATAAAATTATACTATAAAGCTAGAAAGTTCAAAACAGCTGTTGCAAGAAATATCAGAATCGGAGTAAAAACAAAGGAGCTCTTTTATTAAAGTGCAGAAGATTTAACACTTGATTTATGGGTTAAACATGCAGTAACACTATAAGTGCAAAGTCTGTCCGGTAAATACAGCATTGTGCATTTAATGCATAGGGCACAGTTAATGCACAGCCACTATGTTACATTCCCAGGCTGATAGCACAGTTTGGCCTGAGCTATCGGCCCGGGCATGTAACATGGTAGTCACATGTTAACACACAGAATGATAGCTACCCATGGCAGTGCTACCCATTCCCAGTACCCCCCCCCCCCCCCCCCCCGAATGAGCTTGCCTTCCCCTGATCAATCCCTCACAACCCCTGACACAACCTTCAACACCCCAAAAAACCCATGACACAATCCTGGCCCCTCCACCATAAACCTCAACTACTCATCACAACTTTGAAATACCTCCCACCTCCTGAACCTCCCCTTTCAATGTCAGCCCAAACATTCTTATTCAGAACTGGGGTACTCATAAAGTCATCCTACCCCCTTCACTACCCCAACCAACCTAAACTCCTACCCTTAATGGTCCCCCTCACTAAGACTTACCAAGAAGGCAAATCGGGGAGTGGAAGGAGGGTGTGCTATGTGTTGGGGGTGTTGGAATGATGATGTATTGGTGGGTGTAGAGGCCTACCACCTCCTCTTGAGATGATAAGTTAATGGACCTGTGCTGTGTCTACCTCATCATAAACCCCATATTAGCTGCTTAATCAGCTTAGTAAAAGGACCCCAAAGTATTAGAACTGATGCCAACTCCTCCTTTTTAAATGGCTGACTGCAGACAAAAAAATTTCATTTGCCAACAATTTCTTTCTGAATATGACACCCAGATTGAAAACGAGTCTCGAACTGCAAATCTCCAGGATTCTTTTCTCCTAAACAGAATCCATGACAATAAAGCGAAGTTACTTACCTGAAGCAGGTATTCTCTGAGGACAGCAGGCTGATTGTTCTCACTGATGGGCGACGTCCGATGGCAGCCCCAGGATTGGAAATCTTCCTAATAACAAAGTTTGCTAGAGCCAAAGAACTTTAGAGCAAGGGCTCTCAACCCAGTCAGGTTACATAAGAACTAAAAATAGCCATACTGGGACAGACCAATGGTCCATCTAGCCCAGTACCCTGCTTTCAACAGTGGCCAATCCAGGTCACAAGTACTTAGCAGAAACCTAATTAGTAGTAACATTCTATGCTATCAATCCCAGGGCAAGCAGTGGCGGCCTTCCCCAAGTCCATCTCAGTAACAAACTATGAACTTCTCCTTCAGTGTCACAGGGATCTGTACTGGGACCGGTGCTATTTAATATATTTATAAATGATATGGAATTGGAACGAGTGATGTGATGAAATTTGCAGATGATACAGAACTATTCAAGGTTGTTAAAACATGTGTGGACTGTGAAATATTGAAGGAAGACCTCAGAAAATTAGAAGACTGGGCATCCAAATGGCAGATTAAATTTAATGTAGACAAATGCAAGGTGATGTACATTGGAAAGAATAATCTGATGCTACCTGATGCTAGGATCCACACCTTGGGTGTCAGAGCTCAAGAAAAAAAAGAAATCTAGGTGTCATTGTAGATAATACGCTGAAATCTTCTGCTTAGTGTGCCGCTGCTGCCAAAAAAGCAAACAGGATGCTAAGAATTATTAGGAAAGGGATGGTGAATAAGACTGAAAATACTATAATGCCTTTGTATCGCTACATGGTACATCAGCATTGAGTATTGCATTCACTTCTGGTTGCCATAGCTCAAACAAGATATAATGGAATTAGAAAAGGCTCAAAGAAGAGCGACCAAAATGATAAAGGGGATGGAACTCCTCTCATATGAGAAAAGGCTAAAGAGGTTAGGGCTCTTCAGCTTGGAAAAGAGACAGATGAGGGGAGATATGGTTAAGGTCTACAAAATCCTGAGTGGTGTAGAACGAGTAGAAGTAAATCAAATTTTTACTCGTTCCAAAAGTACAAAGGACTTGGGGACACTTGAAGTTACATGGAAATACTTTTAAAACAAATAGGAGGAAATATTTTTTCACTCAATGAATAGTTAAGCTCTAGAACACTTTGCCGGAGGATGTGTTAACAGCGGTTAGTGTATCTGGGTTTAAAAAAGGTTTGGACAAATTCCTGGAGGAAAAGTCCATAGTCTGCTATTGAGGCAAACATGGGAAGCAACTACTTGCCCTGGAATTTGTAGTATGGAGTGCTGCCACGATTTGGGTTTCTGCCAGGTACTTGTGACCTGACTTGGCCACTGTTTAGAAAACAGGATACTGGGTTAGATGGATCATTGGTCTGACCCAGTATGGCTATTCTTATGTTCTTATGAAACTTGTTCAAACCTTTTTTAAACCCAGATACGCTGCTACCACACCCTCCGGTTATGAGTTCCACAATGAATGATGCACGAGTTAAATTTGCATGCACTACCTCCATTCTATGCAAATTTCTCTCACGCATATTCATTATGAGTATCTTGAAAATCTGACTGGCTAGATGTGTCACAAGGATTAGGTTAAGAGCTCCTGATTTATAGCTTTTACACTTCTTCATACAATATGAGCCAGGCAAATAAAACTGCGATGTTGTCTTTAAGAAACTTCCCGATTAATCCCATTCCTATGTATCACTTAGGTTTCACTCATAAAATGCACAATTTTCATCATGGTACATGAAAAGAGTCACATACTAACTTGAAAATATTGTCAATTACCATTACAAGCTTTTACTGCAAAAAACATCCTCCACATGCTTAAAATGACAGCTCTACTCTTGAAAAAAAGAGAGGCTTTTTTTTTAAATTGCATAATCAGTTCTGGTAAGATATCCTATGCAATGTCCTGTTTATGAAAAGCATAAACACAACGGAATTTAAGATTTTACAGCTTTTATTATCTCTGCTTGATAGCATCTAAGTGTCTAAAGTGCCTTGTAAAAGTTTTCATACACACATTTCTCACATTCTGCCATGTAAAATACACAATTTGTAATGCTTTAAAGTAGGAGTTAGTTTCATTAATTTAATCAACACGTTATACTTTCAACGTGACAGAACTGTTATAAACAATCAAAAAGTATTGATTGTGACAGAGCATGGAAGGTGTCACAATTGAATGTAAAATTATACTCAAACATTTCTGCTGGTGTTGAGGCGTAATTTTATAAAGTCACAAAGGCCTATGAGACTTTATGAAATAGAACTGAAATAGGTGCCTACAGGCAGCCAGTTATAAAATTATCATCATAGGGCAAGTTTTATATCAGGGTGTCTAGATTGAGAGGTCAAGTAGGTACCTACTTAGGTGCTGCTTTTATTTTTATTTTTTAAACACACACATGTTCATAAGTCTCTTTATAAAATACTAGTGCATGTGGCAGAAACCGCACCTTAAATGCAGGTATTGATATTTACACCTTTTTGACAGCAGATGTAAATGCTTGCAAGTGTATGTGTTGATTAAAATATTTTATAATCCATGCATGTACTTGTTTACTCTGGCCGTGCTCTACCCAGACTATGTCCCCAGCTATGCTTATAGGCAAAGTACATGCCTTCTTCACAAGGTGTGTATAAATAAACCAGTTAGCATTTTATAAAAAGTGTTTTACATTTTGACATGTGTAGATGACCAAATGTAAAAGATTTTATAAAACATTACCTCCTATGAGGGTAATCTTATATAAAAGGCATCACCATTTAGGCACCAAGAATGCAGACAAATGACCAGTATACTGGCATATATATACAAGGTATGTGCAAATATTCTGGCTATAAGCTATTCTATAAAATAGCCCTTAAATATGATTGATGATTTAGCTCCTGCTGGTTTTGACGTATTTTAAGACCCTGGTTTGATTTCACTTAAATGTGATGGCATGTGGTTTGAAGGTGGACAAATACATGGGCAGAGTACAGTTAGATGCGTAAAGAATACTATAACTATTTTTTTCAAACTTTCACCAGTTCTACAGCTGGGGTAAGTGATTACACTACTCTTCCGTAAGGGAAGTAGGCACCTACTTTCCTTAATAGAATAAGCTCCAGACAGGCAACCTCTGGGTGCCTAACTGTAGGTGCCAATTTATAAAATTGCCCTCCTAGATGTGCTTGATACTATGGTATTGTGTGCTTATGCATGTTATCTGCCTTTGTTTTTAGAATCAGAAACTACTTAGTTAATACAGAAATAATTTCAAATACAAATAAACAAAAGGAATATATATCAAGAACTAAATTAAAGGGTGTAAAGATTTATATAATCACGATTCTCTCAGGTCAATATACAGAGGGACTAATACACTTAGCAGCAATTGCTAGATGTATAAGTTCCATATCTATGGATTTTCAACAGCACTGTATAGATACTGCTGCCAATAATTCTCTATATACACTCCAGCACTATCCAGATAATGCCAGGGCTGAGCAAGCAGATCTTTCCCAGCATATTTAACAGTGGAGATATTCAGCCACTATTGCCCTAATGCTATAAAAGTTACCAAAAATTGCGTGGGTAAATTTGGGCGTGCACCCAATTTGTGTGCACAAGTTAACTGAATGAGCCAATTAGTGCCCATAATTGATTAACAAGCAATTATTGGTACTGAGGTCTATGAACGTGCATGCACAATTAAACAATAAAGGGGTTATGTGTGTAAATTTAGGTGGGACATTTGTACCGCATTTTCATTGGTGCAAATGAACAAGCCTCAATTCACATGCACTTAACCGCTATTCTATAAATCATGCCTAACTTTAGGCACAGCTTATAGAATAGCACTTAAGTGGGGGGGGTTTCGGTGCTATTTATAGAATTCACCTCTATTTGTATACATAAGTGCTGAAATTAAATTAAACCAAAGCCTGAAATGGGGCTACCCTAATTTAAACTACTCAGTTACATATACAAAAGCTGAATGTCACCACTACATGTAATGCCACCAATGGTCGGCAGTCACTAACTTTATGTGATGCAGAATGTGTGTGTTTTTTTAAAACTGCTGGTAGTGTTCAAAAAATTCCACCAGTTGCTATGGCTGAATATTGGGCCATCTGGTTTCTTATTTTATTACCTTTTGAATATTTATAAGAATGTACTTTCATTTTGAACGGGTACAGAATGTTGTACAGACCAGTGAAAAACTCCCACTTTAATGCAATTCTGAGTTCTATTGAGGCAGCCATGGGCAAAGAAAGTGTTAACTCTGAGAAATAATTATATATATATAAGAAATGATATTAAAAGCTTGAAGTTTGAATTCTTTTCACTCTGCCAGCAAAGTAGTGAAGGAATGCAGGCTGGAATTAATTAGAGTCTAGTTTGGCCGAGCTAAGGTTAGGAAAGGTCAGTGAGAAATGAAACTCTGTCCCTTGTGAATTGCCAATGCTAGCTGGCACATCTGTAAATTATTAGGCTTACTGAATAGTTTTGTAAGCAGGCACGAGCCAGACATATGACATATTGTAGTTTAAGAATAGGCTGAAATACTATTTAGAGAGAGGCAATAGATTAGTATTTAGAAGTTCTGTTTATATTTAGGATATGTCTTATAAGAATGCTTACTTTAGAATATGTTGTATTCTGTGTAAATTAATAATTCTGTGTAGGATGTTTGTTCAACTCTGTGTTACTTTTAAAATGATCCTTTGTCTGCTGTTTAAGGCTGCAGTGAGGAGATCAACATGTGTTTTGAATTAACTATGGTCTTAGCTAGTTCTGTGTATGGAGCTGAGAGGTGAAAAAGGTCAGAACTAGTCAGCTCTCTTCTCCTTGATTAATTATAGGTAAAATGCAGGAATGGTCTTGGAAGTAATAACCTGATATGTATGCTATTAATTAAGATTGGCTTTTGACCTCTTTAATGAATGCCAGAGTTTAGTTAGCAGTTAGTACTAGGAATATGAGAAATCAATCATAATAACATGTAAGAGACTGGAGCCCAAATGTCTGGCTTGAGGGGCCCCAGGTTAGAGGTCAGTTTAGGATGTCTGGAACCTATGTAACTGATATTTGTATGGAGCTGATTGGTTGAGGCAAGGTAGCCAATCAATGTCTTAACCAATTGGGAGTAAAGGGGGCTAGGCTAGGAGGAGGGCTTAAGACCCTATTTAAGTGGGAGCAGAAGCAGTTTACGTCAGAAGAAAGGAAGAAAGCTGGAAGACAACAGGAGAGACAGCAGAAGAGAAGCAGCTGAGACAAAAGCCATAATATACAGAGAGCTGGGACAAAGACACAGAGAGCTGAGAGAGAGAAAAGAGAGCTAGAACTGATGTCCTGCTTTGTTTGCTGGCAAATAAAGAAGATTACTCTCTCATTCTGGTGTGTGCTGTCTGACTCCTGAAGTATCACAAATTCCTATCTCAATTCCTGCAACACTATGATTTAGAAGGCAATCTGCGAAAAACATACAGAAGTGTGAAGACTTTTACAAGGTACTAATTTAGGAACAGCACTGTGCTAGAAAATGATTGAATGTGATGACTACATGCTGGAAATCATTGTACAAAATAAACTCTGGGGCCCTTTTACTAAGCCACGTAGGTGCATATGTACGTCCTACGCGCATCAATTTTAAGCGACTGCCCAACTACTGTGTGGCCCGGGTGGTAATTTCATTTTTTACGTGTGTCCACTAAGTGTGCCGGAAATTTTCCAGAACGCGGTGCTAACCGGGCGGTAATCGGCACTGTACGCACATAGACCATTACCGCCCAGTTAACGCGTGAGACTTCCACTAGGTCAATGGATGGCAGTAAGGTCTCATGCCCAAAATGGACATGCGTCAATTTTTATTTTGCCACATGTCCATTCTTTACCCCCCCCCCCCCCCCTAAAAAAGGCCTTTTTTGGCAGGTGCACTGAAAAATGGACCTGAGCGAGTCCAATACACGCATCTACACCAGCGCAGGCCACTTTTTGGCGTCCCCTAGTAAAAGGACCCCTCAAAGCTTTCACAGAGAGATAGCTGGCTGAATTTAGAAACCTTCAAAACAAAAAACCCCTATCAACTCTTATACTGTTCAATCAAAGGGAATGGGTCAAAATGAGCCGAAGACAAGTATAGAAAAAAAAGAATCAGATATCAGCTCTAATGTATTATTTTCATAACTACTGCAGAGTTATCAAAACTATCAGTGTTTTGGGGTTGTCAATTACAAAGATTATGTTCCCCCCTCCTGCCCACCACCGATGAAATAATTATTTTTCTAAATTTAGAAACTGCTCTCAGGTCACAAATTCAAAATTGTGTTTAATAATTGGATTCATCCCCAAACTGTTTATTGAGCTGGACACAGTGGAAAAATAGGCAAACCTGAATTATGAAGACATACCAAGAGATTTTGAAAACTCATGCTACTGTTATATACAATTAAGTTCTTATGAGCTCACACATCACTGTGTTGTAATGGCATAATCCCAGTCACAGAGGAAATGCTTTTTTCTTTTTAACCTTTCTGTGATTTTCTATAAAAGCTGCCAATTTCAGCTAGTAGGACGACTTTTGAAACAGCTGTTAGGGCACAGGCTAAAGAATAAAAAAATAAATAGCATAGGTAATCTCTCCCATAGTTTTAACGATTTTTGTACCTTAGAGTATTAACAATGAGAAATTAGAACAGCCAGCATTGACGGTCTCTGAAACTGCTGGAGGCTCTTCTGTGAACTCAGCTGATCTCTACAGATGGGCACAGCCTGCACCAGGGGCGTATCTGCGTGGGGCCACAGGGGCCTGGGCCCCCGCAGATTTCGCCCTGGCCCCCCTCCCCGCCGTCAACCCTCCCCCGCTGCTTACTTTTGCTGGCGCCGAGGTCCGACCCGCAATCTCCGTTTTTCGTCTTCCTCCGTGGCCATGCTTCCAGGAAGTAACGCTGCAGTGCTGATTCGTTGAATCCAGTTCGACGTCTGACGTCAGACGCCGAACTGGATTCAACGAATCAGCACTGCAGCGTTACTTCCTGGAAGCATGGCCACGGAGGAAGACGAAAAACGGAGATTGCGGGTCGGACCTCGGCGCCAGCAAAAGTAAGCAGCGGGGGAGGGTTGACGGCGGGGAGGGGGTGGAGAGAGGCGGCGGCGGCGGGGGGGGGGGAGGGAGGCAAAAATGTGCCCCCCCTCTCTGGCTGTGGCCCCCCCTACCGCCGGATTCCAGATACGCCCCTGGCCTGCACAATACTAAAATTTAGACACATTACTACTACTACTACTATTTAGCATTTCTATAGCGCTACAAGGCGTACGCAGCGCTGCACAAACATAGAAGAAAGACAGTCCCTGCTCAAAGAGCTTACAATCTAATAGACAAAAAATAAAGTAAGCAAATCAAATCAATTAATGTGTACAGGAAGGAGGAGAGGAGGGTAGGTGGAGGCGAGTGGTTACGAACCAAAAGCAATGTTAAAGAGGTGGGCTTTCAGTCTAGATTTAAAGGTGGCCAAAGATGGGGCAAGACGTAGGGGCTCAGGAAGTTTATTCCAGGCGTAGGGTGCAGCGAGACAGAAGGCGCGAAGTCTGGAGTTGGCAGTAGTGGAGAAGGGAACACATCTTGGGCTAGCACCATTGCAGTGCTGTGTACTACTATATGGAAGACTGATTCAATTTTTACATAAATATTTTGCTTCCTAGGGGCCCTGTTTACTATGCCACGCAACCTTTTAGCACACGCTAAAAATTAGTGCGCAGTAATGTTAGAGACACCAATAGGAATATAATGGGTGTCTCTATATTTAGCGTGTGCTAAAAAGTGTGCACACCTACAGCGCAGCTTAGTAAACAGGGCCCTAAGTTTACTGTAGATGCTAGAGGCAGCATTCACAGCCTGGGAAAGAGATTTTTTTTTTTTGGGGGGGGGGGGGGGGGGGGGGACGAAGGAGTGAGAAGTGAGGTCCTAGCAATTGTTCTGAAGGAAACCACAATTTGTAGCACTTGGCTGTGGTTTGTCTCTGTAATTCCTAAAACAAACAACTTTTTTTTTTTTAATTGTCTAATCCAGCTATCATAAAGCCTAAGTGGAAAACAATAAAACTACACACACACACAATATAGAGAAATAATTTAAAAAAAGGTACACAACTAAACAAAAGACAATTGTTCTAGAAAACCCTGAACAGAAGTTGAGAGTCAGCATATAGACTCAGTCACATTCAAGCTCCACGCCTGCACAACTAGTTGAAGAGGTTTATGCAAATACCTGAGAGAATAAAATAGCTTTCAGGTACTTACCGAACATTGCTGTGTCTGACAATGGAGGCTGACTTTAAAGTGAGCCACTGACGCAGCCATGGCTCTAACATTATGAGCCATGACATAGCCCTCTAGAGTCAGCCCAGCTTGGGCATAAGTGAAGGAAATGCAATCTGCTAGCCAATTGGAGATTGTGTGTTTCCCAAAGGCAACTCCCCCTCCTGTTGGGATCGAAAGAAACAACTGGGCGGACTGTCTGAAGGGCTTTGTCTGATCCATGTAAAAGGCCAATGCTCTCTTGCAGTCCAAGGTCCTCTCCCCTCTCCAATCGGTTCAAAACTCTGCTGCCCGTCTCATCTTCCGCCAGGGTCGCTTTACTCATACTACCCCTCTCCTCAAGTCACTTCACTGGCTCCCTATCCGTTTTCGCATCCTGTTCAAACTTCTTCTACTAACCTATAAATGTACTCACTCTGCTGCTCCCCAGTATCTCTCCATACTCGTCCTTCCCCACACCCCTTCCCGTGCACCCCACTCCATGGATAAATCCTTCTTATCTGTTCCCTTCTCCACTACTGCCAACTCCAGACTTCGTGCCTTCTGTCTCGCTGCACCCTACGCCTGGAATAAACTTTCTGAGCCCCTACGTCTTGCCCTATCCTTGGCCACCTTTAAATCTAGACTGAAAGCCCACCTGTTTAACATTGCTTTTGACTCGTAACCACTCGCCTCCACCTACCCTCCTCTCCTCCTTCCTGTACACATTAATTGATTTGATTACTTTATTTTTTGTCTATTAGATTGTAAGCTCTTTGAGCAGGGACTGTTTCTTCTATGTTTGTGCAGCGCTGCATACGCCTTGTAGCGCTATAGAAATGCTAAATAGTAGTAGTAGTAAGGTATGCAAACTGCTTTCGCCAGGGTGGGTATGAGGATGGAGAAAGAATGTTGGCAAGACAATTGACTGGTTCAGATGTAACTCCGACACCACCTTCGGCAGGAACTTAGGGTGCATGCGGAGGACTACTCTGTTGTGATGGAACTTGATATAAGGTGCATGCACTACCAAGGCCTGAAGCTCACTGACCCTACGAGCTGAAGTAACAGTCACCAAGAAAACGACCTTCCAGGTCAAATACTTCAGATGGCAGGAATTCAGTGGCTCAAAAGGAGATTTCATCATCTGGGTGAGAACGACGTTGAGATCCCATGACACTGGTGGAGGTTTGACATGGGGCTTTTACAAAAGCTAACCTCTCATGAAGCTAACAACTAAAGGCTGTCCAGAGATAGGCTTACCTTCTACACAGCGATGATAAGCACTAATCGCACTAAGGTGAACTCTTACGGAGTCTTGAGACCAGACTCTGATAATTGTAGAAGGTATTCCAGCAGGGTCTGTGTAGGACAAGAAAGAGGATCTAGGGCCTTGCTGTCACACCAGACGGCAAACCTCCTCCATTTGAAAGAGTAACATTAGCAAAATCCGCCCTTTCCTCTCTGAGCACACCACCCGTCTCTCATCCACTCTCTCGTTACCTCTCGCCTTGACTACTGCAAACTACTCCTCACTGGTCTCCCACTTAGCCACCTATCCCTCCCTTCAGTCCGTTCAGAACTCTGCTGCACGTCTTATCTTCCGCCTGAACCGATACACTCACATCACCCCTCTCCTCAAGTCACTTCATTGGCTTCCAATCAGGTACCGCATTCAATTCAAGCTTCTGCTACTAACCTACAAATGTACTCGATCTGCAGCCCCTCCTTACCTCTCAACCCTCATCTCCCCTTACGTTCCTACCCGTAACCTCCGCTCTCAAGACAAATCCCTCCTTTCAGTACCCTTCTCCACCACCGCCAACTCCAGGCTCCGCCCCTTTCTGCCTCGCCTCACCCCACACGTGGAACAAACTCCCCGAGCCCATACGCCAGGCCTCCTCCCTGCCCATCTTCAAATCTCTGCTTAAAGCCCACCTCTTCAATGTCGCTTTCGGCAACTAACCTCTACACCTCTACCCAGGAAAGCTTGACTGCCCCAACTTGACATTTCGTTCTTTAGATTGTAAGCTCCTTTGAGCAGGGACCGTCCTTCTTTGTTTATTTTGTACAGCGCTGCGTAACCCTAGTAGCGCTCTAGAAATGTTAAGTAGTAGTAGTAGTAGTAGTTTGAAAGAGTAACACCTCTTCGTGGAATCTTTCCTGGAAGCAAGACTTAGGAGACACCCTCTGAAAGACACAAGGAAGCGAGTTCTAAGCTCTCAACATCCAGGCCGTGAGAGCCAGAGACTGGAGGTTGGGATGCCGAAGCGACTCCTCGTTCTGAGTGATGAGGAGGTAGTAGCAGAAGACACCCGGTGGGAGAGAAGTTCCATAGCGTCATTATGCTTCTTGATCTGATCAACAAGATCCTCTACTTTTTCACCACAAAGGTTGTCCCCCCAGCAAGGAACATCCGCCATTCGCTGCTAGGCTGAATGATCCAGGTCAGAGACAGCAGCCATGAGAGTCTACGCATCACTATACCTTGAGCAGCGATCCTGGATGCTACATCAAAAGTGTCGAATGTACCCCTGGCCAGGAATTTCCGACACGCCTTCTGCTGCCTGACCACCTGGTGAAAAGGCTTGGCTTGCTCTGGAGGCAGTGCATCAACCAAGCTAGACAGTTGCTTTCTCAAGTCCTGCAAGTGAACGTTCGTGAAGAGCTGGTATGATTGGATCTTGGTAGCAAGCATAGTGGCCTGATACGTCTTCCTCCCAAAAGAATCAAGAGTCCTAGCTTCTCTGCCTGGGGGCACCGAAGCACAGTCTCTAGTACTCCTGGCTCTCTTGAGGGCGGAATCCACCACCATAGAATTGTGGGGTAACAGACCTCATCAATCCAGGTTCACCATGGATCCGATACTGGGATTCAGCTTTCTTGGTGACCACAGGGCCAGACAGAGGGGACAACCAATTTCGCATAAGGATTTCCTTCAGTACCTTATATAGAGGGACTGTCAAAGCCTCTTTAGGTGGAGAAGAATAGTCCAGGACTTTGAGCATCTCACTCCTGGGCTCATCCTCAGCCTCCACAGGGAAGGGAATACCCGTAGCCATTTCCTGGAGAAAAGAGGAAAAGGAAAGACACTGCGCTGGAGATAGTCTCCTCTCTGGTGGAGGGGAAGGTTCAGAGCAAATCCCATAGGACTCATCAGAAGAAAAGTGCCTGGGATCTTCCTCCGACTCCCACAACACTCCTGCTCAGTATCAGATAAGACTTCTCTTAAGGTACTCTGACACTGGACCTGCCTCAATGCCGAGGAATGATGTCCTCGATGGTGATGTCGAGAGGCTGATGCCCGCTCGGACTGCGGCAAAGCTTCCTCCACCGACGTCGAAAGGGAATCGACCTGTGTGGCTGCCAACGCCGATGCCGCAGGCATCGCAGTTGGGGACCTCACCACAGGAGAAGGGCCAGACACTGCTGCAGCAGATGGTACAGAAGGCGCAAGCACCCCCGACACCGAAGCTGACTGACGTAGCAGTCCTTCCAGAAGTTCTGAAAACAAGGCTCGGATACACTCGTCGAGAGCTGCCATCGGAGAAGGCTGCGGGGTCGGTGGAACAAGCGGTGTCAGAATCTGTGGAGGCTTGGGAGCAGGTACCGGGCTGTCAGGAGACCTACGTATCAGCACCTCATGTATCGAGGGGGAGCGATCCTCTCTGCGCCGACGTTTCTCGGGTGCCGACTCTCTCGACGCCCTGGAGCTCCTGGCACCGTGCGTCGAATGAAAACAATGACAGTGCTTCTTCGCCTCTGCTCGACGCCAGTCATCGAGACTCCTTGGTACCGATGAGGACGTGGAATCCTCACATCTCCTCAGGGCCAGGTCCAACAAACAGGGCCGGTCTTAGCAAGTGCGGGGCCCTATGCAGACCAATTTGGTGGGGCCCCATCCTAGCCCCGCCCACCCTAGTCCCGCCCCGGCTCCGCCCCCACCCTAGCCCCACCCCATTGATAAGATTATTCCATTTTTAGAAAATTTTTTTAATTATGAAATTTCAAATAAAGACAAATGACGCTAAACTTGTACAAAAAAACTGATTGAAATAATAAGCAAAATGCTATCATGAAACCATAAACAGCACTAATTCCAAGGACAAGACGAGCTACAACCTTATGCGTGGCATGGAAAGCCAACTTTAATTACACCGGGCTCTAAAACACCAGTGCACAACCTAGTGAAAAAAAAAACAAAAAAACAAAAATGGCTGCAAACTATACGCTAGCAGAATACTGCACCTTCTTTGATCACATCTGAAAAACACATGAAGGCAAAATACTGAACTGGAAAGTAACCTCAAGAAGTCAGAATCAGCATGCAGCAATACTACAAAAATTGAAACTTACATGAAAAATATCACAGATGCACATTTCCAAAAACTGACATATTCCAATTAATAAATCCTGAATAAAATAGTTTTTTCTACCTTTGTTGTCTGGTGACTTTGTTTTTCTGATCATGCTGGCTCAGTATATGATTCTGCTGCTATCTGTCCTCTTAACTCCGTTTCCAGGGCTTCCTTTCCATTTATTTCTTTACTTTCCGCCTTTCTTCTTCATTTCTTGCCCTACATCCGTAAGTAAAAGCTGGGTCCTCCGCAGACTTGACTGTCCAGTGGATCCAGCTTCTGCCTATTTTCTATATCCATGTGCACTTTTTCTCCTCTCTTCCTTTTCCCTCACCTCATCTCCTTCCTCACTCTTCCCTTGCCTCCATCCATGTCCAGCATTTCTTCTCTCTCCTCCATCCACCCATGTCCAGCGACCCTCCTGTCCCCCCTGCCATCCATGTCCAGCAACCCCCCCCCCCTCTGCCCTCCCCTGCCATCCACCCATGTCCAGCGACCCTCCTGTCCCCCCTGCCATCCATCTATGTCCAGCAACCCCCCCCCTCTGCCCTCCCCTGCCATCCACCCATGTCCAGCGACCCTCCTGTCCTCCCTGCCCTCCCCTGCCGGATATCCACCTATGTGCAGAAACCCCCCTCCCCTGCCATCCACCCATGTCCAGCGACCCTCCTGTCCCCCTGCCATCCACCTATGTGCAGACACCCCCCATCCCCTTTGCCCTCCCCTGCCATCCACCTATGTCCAGAACCCCCCTCCCATGCCATCCACCCATGTCCAGTGACCCTCCTGTCCTCCCTGCCCTCCCTGCCATCCACCTATGTGCAGAAACCCCCCTCCCCTGCCATCCACCCATGTCCAGCGACCCTCCTGTCCTCCCTGCCCTCCCCTGCCATCCACCTATGTGCAGAAACCCCCCTCCCCTGCCATCCACCCATGTCCAGCGACCCTCCTGTCCTCCCTGCCCTCCACCTATGGGCAGAAACCCCCCTCCCCTGCCATCCACCCATGTCCAGCGACCCTCCTGTCCTCCCTGCCCTCCACCTATGTGCAGAAACCCCCCTCCCCTGCCATCCACCCATGTCCAGCGACCCTCCTGTCCTCCCTGCCCTCCACCTATGTGCAGAAACCCCCCTCCCCTGCCATCCACCCATGTCCAGCGACCCTCCTGTCCTCCCTGCCCTCCACCTATGGGCAGAAACCCCCCTCCCCTGCCATCCACCCATGTCCAGCGACCCTCCTGTCCTCCCTGCCCTCCACCTATGGGCAGAAACCCCCCTCCCCTGCCATCCACCCATGTCCAGCGACCCTCCTGTCCCCCCTGCCATCCACCTATGTGCAGAACCCCCCCCCCCATCCCCTTTGCCCTCACCTGCCATCCACCTATGTCCAGAAACCCTCCTGTCCTCACTGCCATCCTGTCCAGAAACCCCCTCCCCTGCCACCATGTCCAGCGACCCTCCTGTCCCCCCTGCCATCCACCTATGTGCAGAACCCCCCCCCCATCCCCTTTGCCCTCACCTGCCATCCACCTATGTCCAGAAACCCTCCTGTCCTCACTGCCATCCTGTCCAGAAACCCCCTCCCCTGCCACCATGTCCAGCGACCCTCCTGTCCCCCCTGCCATCCACCTATGTGCAGAACCCCCCCATCCCCTTTGCCCTCACCTGCCATCCACCTATGTCCAGAAACCCTCCTGTCCTCACTGCCATCCTGTCCAGAAACCCCCCTCCCCTGCCACCATGTCCAGCGACCCTCCTGTCCCCCCTGCCCTCTCCTGCCATCCACCTATGTGCAGAACCCCCCCCCCCCCCGTCCCCTTTGCCCTCCCCTGCCATCCACCTATGTCCAGAAACCCCCCTCCCCTGCCATCCACCCATGTCCAGCGACCCTCATGTCCCCTCTGCCCTCCCCTGCCATCCACCTATGTCCAGAAACCCTCCTGTCCTCCCTGCCTGCCCCTGCCATCCTGTCCAGAAACCCCCCCTCCCCTTCCACCATGCCCAGCGACCCTCCTATTCCCCCTGCCCTCTCCTGCCATCCTCTTCTCCCCCCCAACCAAGGAAGGTTAACTTTTCTTTTAAATTTACCCTCCATCGCCGCTGGAGTAGCGTCAGTGAAAACGCTCCTCCCCTCCCGAGTTCCCCCGACGTCTGTAGCAGAACAGAAGCTCTTCCTGATTCGTTCATTCTCATTGTCCCGCCCTCGGGGGCGGGACAATGAGAATGAACGAATCAGGAAGAGCTTCTGTTCTGCTACAGACGTCGGGGGGACTCGGGAGGGGAGGAGCGTTTTCACTGACGATCGCTGCTGTGCTGGATTCCGGCGACGGAGGGTGAATTTAAAAGAAAAATTATCGTACGTCGGTGCCCTGGGAAGAGGCTGACTGAGGCGTGCCGCGCGGGGCCCCCTTAAGCGCGGGGCCCTATGCGGCCGCATCGGTCGCCTCGGCCTAAGACCGGCCCTGCCAACGAAGGTGTATAATGCTGCCTGATATTTAAAAAAAAGTGCACTTCTGATGCCATGCCAAATGTCTAAGTGCTTTTTGAATATCAAGCTCAAACACACAAACAAAAATATATATTGCAGCAAGCTGTGCTGCTTAACATTCTAAAGGGTTTCCATGTTTGTTAACTGACAGGCTCAAACTTGCAAAATGAAAATCAATGGAAACTTAAAATAATACAGTCTGGTCTCAGTAGGACAACAAAATGTCAGACATTAACATGAGTGCAAGCTGGCTGCTGAGATTTTGAAGGAATTCTAAAGCAGAAAAATTCAGTTTTAAGTGTATAGAAACATTAAAATACCAAAATACTGGAATGAATCAGCAACTACTATGGATAAGAGCAGTGTTTCTCAACCTTTTATCCATTATGACACACCACACAGTGTTTGCATCCATGTCACACTGAACATTACAGTTCATGGCTGAACACAAAAAAAGAAATCCCTTATATATCATTCATTACTGCTAAAAATGATGCAAAGAAAGGTGGTGATAGCTGGGTGGGGAACAGCAGACTCACAACATTTCCAGTTGGGGCTGGTGGCAGCAGTAAGCATTCTGGGTAATGGTGAAGCAGAAAAAACTCAGTTATGTGGATTTCAACTACCTGACTCCCTCTCCCCAGTTTGCAGACACACATGGTTGTTGAGGAAAGCAAAGGCCTGATGTCTGTCATATTTTTGATGGCACCCCTCTCAGCTCTTGTTGACACACAAGTATGTCCCGGCACATTGATTTAGAACCACTGGAGTTAAGGGTATACGTGTGAAAACAATGCAACTTTGAAAAACCCAGTATAAACATTTTTTTTAATACCCAAAACAATTGTTTTATTGTAGCCTTTTTCATGCTACAGCATTAAAATCTACCTGATAGAACAGACAAGGATAAAAAGTGTGGGAGTTAACAGATGAATAAACCAGAAAATAAAATCTACTTAATATTAAAATCTTCCCAAGATATTCAGTAATGATAGCAATACTAAATGAAAGTATCCAATAGCTGATTAAACCAGCATGGCCATTAACAAATATTCAAGATGCACAAAATTAGGACAGATGCAAAAATAATATGATTTATACCTTTGTTTGACTTGGGGGGGGGGGGGGGGGGGGAGACTGCATCATCCAAAGAGCCTCTTGTTTTTATGACATCTCTACTTCTAAAATATATTAAATGTTCATTTCTTCCATTTTGGTACAAAACCACTGCAGTCTTTGACACCCAAGAATTCTAATACTTGTTTTTTTAACAGCAAAACAAAGATAACTCGCATACAAAGCCCGCTTTCCCCCCAACAGATATTAAATAAATTGCTCAGTGCCCTTGTGCGTAGATATGGTGTCAAAGTCATGTACAAGAGCTCATCTGTTAAAAGCAGAAAACCATAGCCTACATAAACAGTACGTAAGAAAACGCTTTGCAATGAAAAGCTTGTGAGCAGATGACAAAATGAAATATTTCAGTGCTACTGCAAATGCTTATGCTTTACTGAAAAATATTACATCTTTGACAGATCAATTCTACATTTACAGTAGATGTAAATCCTAGTTATCCCTAATCAAGCACTAAAAGTAAAGATCTTCCCAAACTTTCATCTAAAGAAATGTCCAATTTAATTTAGTGGGAGTATAATAGCAACCTATATAGCCTAGTAACAAGGTATCCCTTCTAATTCTGATACCCAAGTACTGTATATGATGGTTTACATTTCTGTGTGTTATCCTCTACTAAAGCATCAGTTTGCCATGAATGCATGGCTGCTGCTGTAAAATTTGTGCCTTGCTGTAGAATCACGGCAAACTGACTTCCACATGGGCCCACTAGGATAAGCAGCTGCCAGTTCTCTGCACAAACTTGTTTCTCTGATCCATGCTTGTTTGTCCCAATTAACAGCTAGGCAACTCCTAACCAATTTGATTTGAGGCTAGGGGTCTCCCATAGAAACAGTGTCATTACCAAGTATTGACCACTGTTCCACCACACTCCAGAAACATGTGGAAAGCAGGTGTGAAAATGCGTTATCTTGGGAGGGGAAAAAGGTAAGGTCTTCAACTCTCACTGAAATTCATTTAGATTGCAGGGTGATTGAATAACCATTGTTCTAAATAATTAAATGTCGCTATCAGCCAAAGGGAAAAGGTGAGGCTAGTGATTTCACAACGAGGATCCTATTTACTAAGGTGTTTAAGTGATTTGGGGACTCAATTACTGAAACATTATCTCTGCTGGAATCAGTGGCAGTTTGGTTAAATGGTTACAATCTATCCAGAATATCTGTACACTCACTCATGCAAGGAAATTTGATCATATTATACCTTTAATGATTTGTCACCACTGGCTTCCAATTCAGTTTAGGATCCAGTTTAAAATTCTAACCCTAACCCATAAGGCCCCTTTTTGCAGGTAACCCAATATTGCTTCTCTAATGTGCTCCAACTCGATACCTCTAATCTGCCCCCGAATCTAGACTGGCCAGTCCCTTGGTTTTTATTCTAGAATCCAGAATCAGCTTTCTTCTGTATTGTTCTGGCTTCATGGAATTCCCTACCTTCTGCTCTCCAGAGTCCTCAAACATGAAATTTAGATCAGAACTAAAGATTTGTCTTTTCCAAAAGACTTTTGAGGGGATGTCTGGAGCAGTGGTTACTCATTAGAAAGACCTGGTCTGTTGTCACCTTCTTTCCTCTCTCACCTACTTCTCTACCTTTGTGGTAACTGTTGGGAACATTCCCTATTATTTTCGGGAGGACTGCCAGGCAGTTTAAGCCGCTAGAGGTTGCAGTACCCATTTTGAGGCTGGAGCTGGTATGAGCAGGAGCTATTGGGGATTACTACTGCCTGAAGGACCCGCTAGACCACCAGGGAATATTCAAGTAGGCCCAGGTCGGAGGGGGAGGGGTTGGAGAGTGCTTATGGGGGTGGGGGTATAATGAGGTGCCTGTACCTGTTGGGAGGAAAATTGGAGATCTTCTTATGTGAGTTCGAGCTGAATTTTAGCTAGGATTCACATTAGTGCCAGCAGCCAGTACATGTCTGGTCATAGCCAGATATTGAATGCTGGTGCGTGGATATGGCCTGGCATTGAACATTTATGTCTAATTTAGCTGGTCACAGTCAGTGCTTATAAAATGCTGACCACCACTAGCTGAATATTGGGGGCAGGGGGAGTTCACTATCTGCGCTAATAGAACGAGAGAAAATATAGAATGCAGTTAGCTACATCTCAAGGGCAATGCACAAGTAGCAAGAAGTTCTAATGATAATTGCAGGCTGAAGTATCTGCCCATTTCATGCCCAAAATGGTGATTTGCGTTAGCTCTTCATTCCTCAAAAGTTTTTTTAATCAGAATGCATTACACCACCAGTTCTTAAAAAAAAAAAACCCCATATATATCAACGTTGAATCTGTAACAAGTTAAAGTTTAAGCAAAGACCACATGGAACATCATTTGCTTCCAGTGTTTATCTTTTCGACCCCGTTCTCCCTGCATTCCCTTCCCTCTCCCAGGTTTATACCTACGCTTGTTCTACCTTGTTCAAGTATTCCATTGAAGGAGCCTAGTCCAATTCACACTTTTCATGGGTCATAGGGAGTCTGGCTAATAATTGTTCCACCAAAACTACTTTTTGCAGCCTGCTCAAAGACCCCCAGTCAGGGGTTCAAGCTGTTTTCAGTGGTATGGCAGATCACATTAGGCTACTGCTAAACATGCAACACTACTTTCCAATGTTTTTTGGTGACTCCCTATGCTAGTAGAACTAAAAGAACAAGTCAGGATCCAGTTTGATTACCTCTTTAAAATCGATTGCTTATTGAAGCCAAGCCCAAAATCTCTTGACCTTCATTTTATTCTTGTATCTCTAGCGGGATCTACTATTTCTGACTATTGTTCCCTGTGCTGTACTAGGCAAAGTATAGAGTAGCTTCAACAGCCAGCTTAAACCATCCCCGAGTAGAAGTTTTATCAGTCTACTCTCAGTTCTTAAGCAAATCTTATTGTAGTACTCATAATAAACAAAGAAAGCCCAACTTACAGTTCAATTGCTTGGAACTGAATTGTTGCCTTCTGCAATAGAGTCTGCATCTAGTCACTCCAGAGGCAAGGAGTTGGCCAGAACCACAGCCCAGCTGAGAGGAAAAGCTGTAATTCTCAAAGGAAATAAGGGGGAGAAACTCAGGGTAAATAAAAGGGGAATGACTTGGGGAGATGGTGAAAATCTTTATTGAATTACTGTAGATTAAGAAGGAGGGATCAGCCCCCTAGAACAGCTGCTGATCATCAAGGTACGCAAGGAGAAATGGTCTCTCTCACACAACCTGCAGGGGCAGAAAGGGAGGGCTGGCCCTAGCTCAGAGGTAAGAGCCAATAGGGAAAACTAACAAGCAGTCAATCACAGGAAACTGCAAACTATAAGAAAAGCAGTCCTAATACACAGTGCTAATTATATACAGACAATGCAACTTAATACAAATACTACTCATACTCAATATACATAACAATATCCCCTGCTCCATGAATATAGGGGTAGAACACTCCCACCCATAAAATTTCTGGTAATACTTATTAAAGTGTTCCTTCATGTCCTCATCTTTATAGAGCAGTTCATGTTCTCTTTTCTGTCCCTTATTAGGCTTTTGTAGAGTATTACAAGACCACCACATAATTCTTGAAGTTTTATAAAGTTGTCAATTTCCAGTGTGCCACTCATCTTCAAATGACTTCTCCTTGACCTATTTTGCAGGACCTCCATCTTTTCTCAACCCTTCCTGATCTTTAAGTTGTCATAGTCCTTATTTACCACCATTAAGGCCCCTTTGTACCTTTCCATGTGTGCTTACACTTCTATATGACATCCAATACCTTTCAAATTTTGGTACAATAATGCTATAGTATCTTTAGTTTCACTTTTTACCATAGCTATATCTGTTTGATACCAATGAACCAGCTCAACATCTTTTTTCATCAGCAAGCCACTTTGACAAGGTCTTCCTTCAACTCCCCTTCTGAAGTATTACTACTGCCTATTGTCATGCTGCTGTGATCACCTTGGAAATTATCTTTTTCATTTCTGATATATGGAGACCTGAATTCCTCTATTTCCTCACCGACATCTACCCAGTTTACAGCCACCACTTTGGGGTTTATCAGGTAGGTCTGCTCTCATATTTTACTATTTTTACCACACTTTGTCCAAGCTCCCACAGAGCTCTCTGTTTATGTGGCTATTCCCCACCAGTGATGTCACTTCTTCCCGTGTTAGTTCTTTAACAGGCCGGTTAGTGCATTTTTGCAGAATGCTGCACCATACTGTTGCTGAATGCTAATCCCCGAATTAAACAGCTAACACATCTTAGTAAATCGATAACACCTTAGTAACACACCAGTTGGAGACAAGAAACAGAACCAAAATTAGGGGAAATAGGCAGAGGAAAGGGAAGGGAAAATAATATATCAAAATGATTATATTTTGGTTTGATTTGAATATATATATATATATATATATATACAGTGGGGGAAATAAGTATTTGATCCCTTGCTGATTTTGTAAGTTTGCCCACTGACAAAGACATGAGCAGCCCATAATTGAAGGGTAGGTTATTGGTAACAGTGAGAGATAGCACATCACAAATTAAATCCGGAAAATCACATTGTGGAAAGTATATGAATTTATTTGCATTCTGCAGAGGGAAATAAGTATTTGATCCCCCACCAACCAGTAAGAGATCTGGCCCCTACAGACCAGGTAGATGCTCCAAATCAACTCGTTACCTGCATGACAGACAGCTGTCGGCAATGGTCACCTGTATGAAAGACACCTGTCCACAGACTCAGTGAATCAGTCAGACTCTAACCTGTACAAAATGGCCAAGAGCAAGGAGCTGTCTAAGGATGTCAGGGACAAGATCATACACCTGCACAAGGCTGGAATGGGCTACAAAACCATCAGTAAGACGCTGGGCGAGAAGGAGACAACTGTTGGTGCCATAGTAAGAAAATGGAAGAAGTACAAAATGACTGTCAATCGACAAAGATCTGGGGCTCCACGCAAAATCTCACCTCGTGGGGTATCCTTGATCATGAGGAAGGTTAGAAATCAGCCTACAACTACAAGGGGGGAACTTGTCAATGATCTCAAGGCAGCTGGGACCACTGTCACCACGAAAACCATTGGTAACACATTACGACATAACGGATTGCAATCCTGCAGTGCCCGCAAGGTCCCCCTGCTCCGGAAGGCACATGTGACGGCCCGTCTGAAGTTTGCCAGTGAACACCTGGATGATGCCGAGAGTGATTGGGAGAAGGTGCTGTGGTCAGATGAGACAAAAATTGAGCTCTTTGGCATGAACTCAACTCGCCGTGTTTGGAGGAAGAGAAATGCTGCCTATGACCCAAAGAACACCGTCCCCACTGTCAAGCATGGAGGTGGAAATGTTATGTTTTGGGGGTGTTTCTCTGCTAAGGGCACAGGACTACTTCACCGCATCAATGGGAGAATGGATGGGGCCATGTACCGTACAATTCTGAGTGACAACCTCCTTCCCTCCGCCAGGGCCTTAAAAATGGGTCGTGGCTGGGTCTTCCAGCACGACAATGACCCAAAACATACAGCCAAGGCAACAAAGGAGTGGCTCAGGAAGAAGCACATTAGGGTCATGGAGTGGCCTAGCCAGTCACCAGACCTTAATCCCATTGAAAACTTATGGAGGGAGCTGAAGCTGCGAGTTGCCAAGCGACAGCCCAGAACTCTTAATGATTTAGAGATGATCTGCAAAGAGGAGTGGACCAAAATTCCTCCTGACATGTGTGCAAACCTCATCATCAACTACAGAAGACGTCTGACCGCTGTGCTTGCCAACAAGGGTTTTGCCACCAAGTATTAGGTCTTGTTTGCCAGAGGGATTAAATACTTATTTCCCTCTGCAGAATGCAAATAAATTCATATACTTTCCACAATGTGATTTTCCGGATTTAATTTGTGATGTGCTATCTCTCACTGTTACCAATAACCTACCCTTCAATTATGGGCTGCTCATGTCTTTGTCAGTGGGCAAACTTACAAAATCAGCAAGGGATCAAATACTTATTTCCCCCACTGTATATAGATAGATAGATAGATAGATAGATATATATATAGATATATAGATAGATATATAGATAAATAGATTATCTTATCCAGTTACAGTGGACTGGGAGACTGCTGATAACTGTGCATGAAAAGAGTAATTTAACTTCTTATTAATATATAGGGAGGGGTGGATGCCAATGAAGACATGTTTTATTAGTTTTTGGGAATGTTAATACAAAAACCAAACATGGTTATTCCTGGGAATTCTAATTGCTTTGTGGTTGATGAAAAGGATAATGAGTTTAAACTTTTTAGATTTTAATTTAGTCAAGATTCCAACACACTTAAGATTTAATTTTATTACCTCTCTCTCAAGCATAAGCTTGTGATTTAACATATTGTACTCCATTAAGGCTGGACACATTATAAACGCATTTGATATATTGTTAAGGATCTTCCTATAAATAGGAAGAAGTGGCACAGCTTACTAGGCATGGGCATGTTGATTTTGATAAATTCCTTCAGGCACTGGAATGTTTCACTAAGGCTGGATAAACTGAATAACGTGTGGAATAACTTTAAAACAAATGATGACCTGGCATATTTTAGGAAGGTAAATGGCAGGAAAAAAAAACATCAGCTACATTTTATAAAAGATGGGGAATAAAAGATAGAACTATTTTACCTGGAGCACCAATGGGGTAAATCATATGATGAACAGACAAGGAGCTGGAAACGATTATTCCAAGAGCACAGGAGACTGCTTTTTAATTTGAAAATGAATTACCTCAGAAACTGGATTTTTATCAGCGAGTGATTCTTCTCACAAGCTTTTTAAAATTGTTAGAGAATTAAGACGAAATAAGGCGCTTAAAAAAAAAAAAGAGAGAGAAAACATACAATCAAACCTTAGTTGAAGATTTAGCCTTTTTTTCTTTCTAAGGTCACGGAGATTAAAAAGGAGTTAGAAAATTAGATTTGGGATACCCCAAGGGATGTCCAGACTTTAAAAGATATTTGAGCTGAGTCAGTGAAAGATAATATGGGAGTAACAGAATTCTATAGGCCTCAGATTGATAATCTTCCACAGCTAGTAGTAAAATTTGCAAAAGGAAACATCGTGGTAGGTTCATGCCGAGCTTGGTGGTTATAAAAATTGTCTAAGGAGATTTTTTTTAAACTTGTACAAGCTATAGAACTAGAGATGGGGGAGGTTCCAGTGGTATTAAGCCCTGGTGACCCCAGTTTTAAATAAAGGTTTTGCCTACAACAAAAAAATGGTATTGTCTAACCTCCTATGGAAGCTAAGATTATTGAATCCAGAAACAGAACTGCCCTCCATGGATCCCACATAGAACAAACAAAACAGTAGAGGTGATGAAAAACATGGGTCTCCTGTCACAGGTGTCAACAAGACACTTTAATGGATCTTCACCAAGACATGTTTTAGCCTACTCGCCTGCATCAGGGGTCAATCAAGTTATCACAAAAAGGCTTACAACGATGATTATAATCAAAAGCCAGGATTAACTCCAAGATCAGACTAACTGGCTTGTACTTTCCATCTGCCTTCTGACTTCCACTGGTAAGGAGAAGCCACAATTGCCTATCTCCAATCCTTGGGATCATATCCAACTCTGAGTTGTCTCCTTTCCTGCTTTTTCCTTATATAGTTGCTCTTAACACAGGGAAAATTTGCTCCCTCTGCTTCTCAATTCAAAAAACATCCAGTGCTGAGGAAAGGAAAAGGCAGACAACTCAGATTTGAATGTGATCCCAAGGATTGGAGAAAGGCAAGTATGGCTCTTCTTCACAAGTGTACGTAAGAAGGTGGCTGGAAAGGACAGGCAAGTTAGTCTGATCTTGAGGTTACTCCTGGATTTGGATTATGATAGTATGGATCATCGCTGTAAGCCTCTTGTGAGGCCTTGACTGATCCCTGAAGCAGGTGAGTAGGCTGAAACACAGGCCATGTCAGGTATTCAAATAAAGGCTTGGCTTCTATTATCCTTGTCTTCAGTTGCTGTTTCATCTGAGGGCCATTTCACTGTTGATTTCGTTTACTGCACTTGCGTTGTTCAAAAATTTAACTGCAAAACTGGTGACCCATAGCAAAACATGGACAGGCTTACTCTGGTACTAACTGCACATCACTGGTTGCTGATAGAAGCTAGGAAAGTTCGGTCTTAAAGGCTACTCATGAAATTAAACTATGTTACTTAGGTGAAAAAAAAAATCAGCACTTATGTCACCAAGACGTCCCTTCAATTGAATGCAACACAATTTAATTTTCAGATCATCAAAGCAGTATGCAAGCTATTTTTCAGGCACAGCAGCTGGATTCTGGAACAGGCTACCTCAGGATTTGAAGACCATCAGTGATGTGGGTGGGTTCTTGTCTTTAGACAAAATTGTGGAAACTATTATAAAGAATAAAATTACAGAACACATAGACAAATATGGTTTAATGGGATAGAGTCAGCATGGGTTCAGCAGACTGAAGTCTTGCCTCACCAATCTGCTTCGTTTCTTTGAAGGCGTGAATAACCATGTGGATAAAGGTGAGCCGATTGATGTAGTGTATCTAGATTTTCAAAATGCTTTTGATAAAGTTCCTCATGAGAGACTCCTAAAAAAATTAAAGAGTCATGGGATAGGAGACAAGTTTTTTGGTGTGGAATAGGAACCATTGGTTACTGGACATAAAACAGAAGGTAGGGTTAAATGGTTATTTCTCTCAATGGAGGAGGGTGAACAGTGGAGTGCCGAAGGGATTGGGACCGGTGCTATTTAACATACTTATAAATAAGGAAATAGGGATCACAAGTGAGATCATTAAATTTGCAGATGATACAGAACAATAAGAAGTTTCACCCAAAATGAAAGGAACCTATCTTTCAGAACATACCCTTGGTCCATATATATGGTATGTAGGATCTGAAAAAAATATTCCTAGAAAAATATACGCAAGAAATTTTTTTTCACAAGGATACTTTTGTATCAGATAAACATTTAAGCTTTGTTTTAATTCCTTTATAATAGGTGCTCTGTTATAAAATTACTCCGTGAGTGTCACGGTATTTTGTATGTTAAGTAATCTGTTAAGACCTACAGCTGTCAAACCTCATTAAACTTCTTCTTGGTATTGACTGAAAATTTTATATATGTTATTCCAAAGCTAAACTGATTTTTGCTTTTCTGGTGATAGACATACTTGGTACTCGCTCAAAGTTCTACAAATAAACCTTAACATTTAGCTTGAAATCTTAAGGTTGGATTATTTAAGAACATCTTGCCACTGAAATGTCTGTACTTGCTTTGACCCCATCTGTTTTTTCCACTGAAGTTATTCAGCCTCATCTGTTTTTTTTAACCCAGCCAGTTATGTTAAATGAAGTGCTGGAAAAACTATGCAGAACAGCAAAATTATTGCTGCAATAAGTAAGGGAAATACTTCTCACCAAAGGTTAGGAAGAGTGCTTCTGTGTTCAGTAGAAAAATGAAATGCTTTAGTAATAGTGTGTCAAAATTCCTGATTTCTATGGCTGTAAGAGTGGTTAAAAACATATTGATCATATGTTATTTTTATACATGCACTCTAGACTGTCATCATCAATATCTTTCAGTACATGGCATTTACAGGGAGAAAAGTGGAACAAAGTGTCTCTGTCAGGATATTCCTCGCTGATGAAAACCTACTGACACTCTTTAAAGAACTGTTTGTGAAAAGGAAACAAGAATGGATCAATACTGTCTCTGCAGAACACATTCATTTTTATCAACATATTAACAGGAAACAAATCAGTGTGGCAAGGCAATGGGAAGCATACACCTTGGATCTTCTTTTATAAGACGGCAAGCTATACATACGAAAGCAACTATAAGACTTTTTTTTTTTTTTTTTTTTTTGAGTATCATGAAAGATTTCATACATGCATGTACAAAAGGTCTTGCCTTCAAAAACATGTCATCCTTTCTTTGAAGTGGCCCACTACTGTAAAACACAAAATGTTAGACTATTTAGTGCATTTGCTTTGTGGAGCCAAAGTATAAAGTAGTGAACGATAATTCTATAAGCCAATGCCTATATTTAGGCATCAATAACAAGAATACTGGCACTTGCATGAATGGAGCCAATAACTGAAAGTTGAGTGTGTAACTAGCACATGTAAGTTGCTTACGCTGCAAATCTAAAGGGGTTATACAAGAGGGTAGACCATGTGCATGCCACCAAGCAATGTGCACAAACTTATAGAACCTTACACAAGAATATTCAAATTGGGTACTCAGGAACATAAGAATAGCCATACATGGTCAGACCAATGGTCCATCTAGCCCAGTATCCTGCTTCCAGCAGTGGCCAATCCAGGTCACAAGTACCTGGCAGAAACCCGATTAGTAGCACCATTCCATGCTACCAAACCCACGCCACGCAGTAGCTTCCCCCATGTCCATCTCAACAATAGGCATAATGGTGGATCACACATTATCACTGGATATTCAAATTAATTCTATTGTTTAAAAAAATCTTTTTTTTTAATGAGGAAACTATGGCAAATTAGAAAATATTTTGATTTTATTCCTTTTTGGTTATTGGTTCTGTCCCTTTTATTATCTCAAATTGATTATTACAATGTTATCTATCTAAATTGCTTTAGATCAAATTTTTAAAAATGAGACAATTCAAAATGCGGCAGTTTGGCTAACTTATTCATTATCTAAATCTAATCATGTTTCAAGTTTTTATTTGAGATTCCACTGGCTTCTTGTGGAGGCTAGGATAACATTTTAATTTTATTTTTAATCTTACAAGGGGATGCTCCATGTTATATGTATACATTGTTTGAATTTTTGTCTGTAGTAAGATTGTTGTGAGAATAGTCAGTCTGCATTTCCATCTCCTAGAGGGATAAAATCCTCTCGTTTGTATGAATCTGCCTTTTCCTTTCAGGCAGCGAAACTTTGGAGAACTGAATTTAGATCTATTCAGAACTATAATCAATTTAGGAAATTTGTTAAATGTTAAAAATTTTATTTTTTTCAAATGTAATTTGCTTGAATTGATGATGTTATTCTTTGGGAAGTATCTGGTTGATATTAAAATTGTGATCCACGTTGAGCCAGTTGTTGGATATATGTGGAATACAAGAATAAATGCTATGCTATGCTATCAGTTGCAAGCATTGCATGGAGCACTTAGGTATGCAAACTCAGACCAACCATTTATATGACATAAGCTGGAGCATCAAAGCGGCTTTGTGCCACTATTCTATAATGCCTTTGATGAACCCAGAAACCATTATAGAATTGGTGTTAAACATGCCCCATTCTGGTGCTTCCATCTTGGTGCAAATTTATAGAATTGCTCCCATATAATAAAAGGGCTGGAGAAAACCTCAAGAAGTCATTGTGTCCCTCGCTCTACATCCAGGAAATATCCAATATAATTAAACTATCTCAAAAATCTTAAAGATTCCATTTCTGCTTAGGTACATTACCTTCTTCCAGTGCCTAGGCCAGTCATATAATTATGAAAGCTATTTGTAATGTTTAATCAAAATGCAGTCAAAATGTTTTGATTCCTGATTTTCAGGTGCTTTCTTTAGTTTGTTGCACACAATTGGTTTAATAAATTGCTTTCAACAGGCATTAGACCTTTTTAACACATTAATGGATTAATTTGTGTTAGATTGATTGTGCATACATTAAATTCTTTAAGGCACTCTAACAAACCAAGCATAAGATAAAAGGTACATCCCTACAAAATCCCCCATTTTCTTTCATATGGAGACACTGCAACTATAGGAATAGGGGCCCCCTGTTGTGAATTTGCGTAAAAAAGGACCTTATCACCTGGCTTCCACTGCTGCTTTCTACCCTGAATTCTCACACCAAGACCGCTGCTTGACTCACAAGCTCATTTTCAAAGCACTTAGCCTCCCAAAGTTCCTTAGAAACCTGTGGAACTTAGCCTCCCAAAGTGCTTTGAAAATATGCCTCTCAGTGACCCAGGTGGACAGAAGGTCTACTGAATGACGTGGAGGGGCATAATTGAACGAAAACGTCTATCTCAATGGGCGTTTATCTCCGAGAACGGGTCCGTGAAGGGGCGGACTGAACCGTATTTTTGAAAAAAATAGACGTCCATGTTTTATTCGACAATTTGTGAGCTGGGCGTTTTTGTTCTTCAGTGATAATGAAAGCGCCCAGCTCAAAAACGAATAAATCCAAGGCATTTGTTCGTGGGAGGGGCCAGGATTCGTAGTGCACTGGTCCCCCTCACATGCCAGGACACCAACCGGGCACCCTAGGGGGCACTTTTACAAAAACAAAAAAAAAGGTAAAAGAGCTCCCAGGTGCATAGCACCCTTCCCTTGTGTGTTGAGCCCCCCAAATCCCCCTCAAAACCCACTGCCCACAAGTCTACACCATCACTATAGCCCTAAGGGGTGAAGGGGGGCACCTACATGTGGGTACAGTGGGTTTGGGGGGGGTTGGACGACTAAGCATTAAGCAGCACAATTGTAACAGGTAGGTGGGGAATGGGCCTGGGTCCACCTGCCTGAAGTCCATTGCACCCCCTAACAACTGCTCCAGGGACCTGCATACTGCTGCCAGGGAGGTGGGTATGACATTTGAGGGTGAAAATAAAAGTTGTGAAACATCATGTTTTGTGGTGGGAGGGGGTTAGTGACCACTGGGGGAGTCAGGGGAGGTCATCCCCGATTCCCTCTGGTGGTAATCTGGTCATTTAGGGCACTTTTTGGGGCCTTATTCGTGAAAAAACAGGGTCCAGGAAAAGTGCCCTAAATTCTAGTTACAAACGTATACTTTTTTTCCATTATCGGCGAAAGGCGCCCATCTCTCCTCGGCCGATAACCACGCCCCAGTTCCACCTTCGCCACGCCTCCGAAACGCCCCCATCAACTTTGTACACTTCCGCGATGGAGTGCAGTTGAAAACGTCCAAAATCGGCTTTCCATTATACCAATTTATTCGTTTTTGTGAGATAAACGTCTATCTCCCGATTTGGGTCGAAATCTAGGCGTTTTTCTCTTTCAATTATCAGGTGGATAGCCTGCCCAGAAGAGTGTTTCTAATGTACCACTGACTGGGACACACTTCCATCACTGGTCTCACAGTGTGGGAAAAGCTGCTGATCTGATGTTGGCAACGGCATGGTAACTCCACTGATCCAGCACCCTATCTGGGTGCCCATCGTGTCCATCCTTTGTAATGGTCTTGCCGCTGTGGCTTGTGCTCTTTGTCTGGGGAAGTTCAATATGCTAGCAGTGAACTGCTAAGGTCAACAGTTTTTCATGAACTGAGGGAACTTCATGTCTCAGTTCATATCAACAGAATAGTGTCAATAAACTCAAATGGGATGAGCCATGAATATATATATGAAAAATATGAGGAAAGGAAGGGGACTTGGAAAGATGATACATGGAAAGAGGAGTGGAGATGCACAAAGTAACTGGAAGTGGAAGAGGAAGGTATGGATAAGGGGAATGATAAGATACTGCAGCTAGAGGGAGTAATGTAAGTGCAACTGTTGTCTAAAAGAGGTATGGGTGTGGTATAAATGCATAACTTGGTAGGTAGGAGTAGGTATGCATATACTTCTTGTGTAAACACTATTTTGTTCTCTTCTCCACTATTTGCTCCCTTCTACCTTTTATAGGCACCCTTTGACATTATGATTCAGAGCCTAGTGGTGGTGCCTGTGTAGTTTGCTTAGTACCTGTATATAATGAGCTTAATAACTTAATAATAACTTAGTACCTGTATATAATGTGTACAGCACTGCAATTGACTAGTAGCGCTATAGAAATGATTAGTAGTTATTAGTAGTAGATTTGAAAATCCAGCTTCGTTGCTATTATACTGCCCGTTCCGTACGTCCGACAGAAATTCCTGTTTCAAACCCTTCCTCAGGGACGCCAGTGCAGCTTTCACAACAGGCCTTCCATCTTTTATTTTTTTTCCCCCCAAGATTGACAACCCGTTGTGAAAGGTGAACTGGCATCCGTGAGGAAGGGTTTGAAACAGGAATTTCTGTCGGACGTATAGGAACGGACAGTATAATAGCAACAAAGTTGATTTTAAGAGCTAAGTTTTGCTTCTGTCTTTTCTTTATTTTCCAGTGCAAAGTATATTGTTTGTTATACCTATAAAGTTTGAAGAGTGACTGCACTTAAACCACTGGGAGGAAAGTCTGCTCCTGTGGGACTAAAGGGTCTGGATTGTATACAGATACCTATGGATAAAATCATTTTCCTTAGTACATTCATTTACACTATATATTTTTGTGGGACACTGAAAATTTAAGCTATATCCATTGGGGGACTAAAGGGCTTTAAGTTCAGTGAGCATTACATGATGTATAGAGCTTCAAAGTGAGCCGCTTTTGCGCTTTAACTCACTAAAACCTATGCTCGGCTGTAGGTACAGCCTATACTGAACTCTCCCTTTTGCCCTTTAAATTAAGAGACATTAGCGTGTTCACGTCTCTAGGCATCCGATATACCTTTTTATATTTTGGGATTGACTATAATTTTGGAAATGAAGTTGAACTGTCTCTCCTTTGGGATTTATTTAAGTGTTTGTTAAACTTAATGCAACTTTGGCCAAAGCACCCTGTTTGTCGTTATCAGATTATGCTTTGAGGTTTCATTAGTATGTTTCTCATACCAAAATTGTATTGATAATAATACCCTAAGCTTCAACCAGAAATGGTTACACAAACTAAAAACTTGTGAAAACAGATGACCTAATTGTCTGTCCTAATAAAGTATTTCATCCTTTGATTGTATCTTTACATTCAGGGACGCACCCCCTAATGTGATTTATCACCTGTGGAGGAGCATAATCGAAAGGAACGCCCAAGTTTTGTTGAGGACGTCCTTGCAAAACGTCCCGATGGAGGGGCGGGGAAACCCGTATTATCGAAACAAGATGGACGTCCATCTTTTGTTTCGATAATACGGTCGGGGACACCCAAATCTTGAAATTTTGGTTGTCCTTAGAGATGGTCGTCCTTAGACTTGGTCATTTCTTATTTTCTGCGATAATGGAATCCAAGGACGCCCATCTCAGAAACGACCAAATGCAAGCCCTTTGATCATGGGAGGAGCCAGCATTTGCAGTGCACTGGTCCCCCTGACATGCCAGGACACCAACCGGGCACCCTAGGGGGCACTGCAGTGGACTTCATAAATGCTCCCAGGAACATAGCTCCCTTACCTTGAGTGCTGAGCCCCCTAAACCCCCCTAAAACACACTACCCACAACTGTACACCACTACCATTATGGGTCGAGGACATCCGTGTGTTTGGCACGCCAAAGTCCTGCCTTTACTATGCCTCTGATACTCCCCCTTGAACTTTGGCTGTCCCTGTGACGGAAAGCAGTTGGAGACGTCCAAAATCAGCTTTCGATTATACCGATTTGGACGACCCTGTGAGGACGACCATCTTCCGATTTGTGTCGAAAGATGGGCGGCGTCCTCTTTCGAAAATGGCAAGCTATACTTGCTGTAAACCAAACTGGATATGTCTGCATAAAGACAAATTGTTAAATCCCAATACATACATACATTTTAAAAAGGCCTCTTCTATACTCCTTTATGGAGAAAGAAACCTTTGCAATAGTGATTAGCAAGCATGTTCACACAATATAATTGGAAGTTATGACTATTTGACATATATTTCAGCTAAGTTCATTTTTTAAATGTTATTACAAAAAAATATGTAAAATTGATTTTTTTTATTTTGTTACCAATTCTTATTCATCCTGTTTTTAATAAGCTTAACAAGGATGAAATATTTAGCACAAACAACTTCATACTTTTTTTTTAGGCATTAAGAAACAGAAAAACTTACTTTGGAAGCAATACTGAAGCAGCTAATGATTCCAAATGAAGATGTGGTGATTGCTAGTATGCATGTCATTAGTAACCAAAATGAGGGATATGCTGTTTACAAAATGTTACATAGTACTAATCACTCTTTAAACATTTTATGCTTGGTGAAATGAGGGAGGAACCACTGAATGATTTGCCAAACCACAGTTGATCTCAACCAGATTATAAATAAGAAAGCATGACTGATCCATCACAGACCATAAAACTGTTCTTCTCAGCAGGCTAACATTTTCAGTGGAAGAAAAACAAACAAAATAAACCCCCAAAGCAACCTTAAATGATACTTACTTCCAAAGTTTAAAAGAATGTGCTAAAGGAAGAAAAGAAAAAAAAAGTGCACTAAGAAGCAACTGAAACATGCAGAAAATATTTAAAGTTTTAAAACTGCTTACAGTGGTACTAGACTGTGGCACTAGTTCCACTGGTTTGAAATTTACAATGTTCCTTGAAAATAAAATCTGGAACAATCAGGGAGGCTTTCAAACAGCGAGATTCAAAGTGAATTCAAAGATTCAAATGCCCCAACTTTAAAAATACTGTAGTTATTAAAGGATTAGGGTCCATTAATTTTACAGGCTCCTCTACCTAACCGTGCTAAGCTGAATCATGTTCAGGATTTCCAACACCTTAGATATGTAGAAGTAGGAAACACCAACAACTTGCAAGCTGGATCATGCCACCTCCAGATTTGTGTAGGAAAATGTTTCCCTCCCTTATATATACTGTAAATGCTTTTTTTTTTTTTTTTAAAGCAGGGTAAGTTATCTTCAGAAACAGTAGTAAGACCTGTGCCGGAGTGGATAGGACCCAGGAGTGCTGACCAACTAATCTCCCAGTATCCAATTTTCCATGCTTGACCTAATAATAAAAGTTCTCTCTAACATCCATTTTGGTTTATTTTAAAAAAAAAAAAAAAATCAAAAAAATATTCTCCATTGCAATTGATATTCCATACTGGGCATGGTACAGAACAGTATTATAACACAAATGCAGTAAGGATCTGCTTCCTAACAAAAACAAATTTTGTCCACTGCATTTGGTCTCCAACTCCAGTCCTCAAGGGCTACAAACTGTGAAAATCCAACTGGTTTGTGACTTACAAGAAGTGAAAGGTGACACCCCTGCTTTAGATAAGGGGTCCTCTTCTCACCTCAGTCATTGGAACACACTTAGCAAGTCAGATTTTCAGGATACCCAAAATGATTAGTAAAGAGGTAAATTTTTGTGATCTATCTCCATCATAGGTATCCTGAAAACCTGAATGGCTAGGTGTGTCCTAAGGACTGGTTGAGAACCCCTGGACTAGAAGGTACTGATTTTTAAACATTGCGCAATGAAGCCCCTTAAAGCAGTGTTTCCCAAGTCCAGTCCTGGAGAACCTCTTGCCATTCAGGTTTTCAGGATATCCACAATAAATATGCTTGATCTTGATTTACATATACTGCTTCCATTACGTGCAAAACTCTTTCATGCATATTCATTGCGATATACTGAAACACTGACTGGCAAGGGGCACTCCAGGACCGGACTTGGGAAACACTTCCTTAAAGAATCAGTTCAGTGTTAAAAATTTAACTGTCCTTATATGTTGTGTCTACAGATGCACCTACTTGGTGCCTAATATAGGTGTCCTTTAGAATTACCCTCCATGCATGTGCCTGAAAATTTTATAATACACACATGCACACTGCTTCTTTGCCTCTGCTCATCCCAAACTACACTCCTAGGAATGCCTACATGCAGATTTTATAAAAATAGGTGCCCTCTTTCAAAGTGACTTTTTAGACATGTATGCAACTTAAAAAACAAAACAAAAACTCTTTTCTGCATGTAAATAAGGCTTTACAACTGGGAAAAGCTGTACAAAATTACTCCTTTTGTGGCTGAATAATGCTGCCTAGATATAAGTTATATGGCTAAGTGGCATCACACTCCAATACCTGGGTTGGAGTGGATGTCAGTGGATATCTGGGATGGAGCGGATTGTAGGTGGGTATCTGGGCCAGGAACTTGTACAAGAGTGCTTAGGAGAGCAGATGTTTGAAGAGTTCTGCCCTAGGGACAGAGAAGGTAAACTGCGTTGAACGGAAGCAGTACATCAAATCCCAACCCCTATCCCTATATATCAAATTAATTACCTTTACCTCTTTACTCTTGCTGTGGATCAGATGTCTAACCTAAGATGGTGGATCAGGGGCTCCGTGTGTATCAGAGACACACTGGGGTGTGTTGTGTGGAAGAACATGGAGGGGTTGTTTCTGTCACAGCAGAACAAGTCTATGGTGGGGGTCTGCATCTGGGATCCAAGAGAATGGTGTCAAGAGCACAACAAGGCTATGGTATGAGGTGTGAGTCAGGGTGGGTGTTGTGTATTAGAGACCCAGAAGGTATGTGTTATGTGTCCAGAAGAAGGGTACTGAGAGGGTGGTTCCTTAAGTGGGAGGCACATGGGGGGTATCCAGGTGTAGTGAACAGTTCAGGGGCCACCCCAAGTTCTCCTGTCCCTCTTATCTCCCCCCCCCCCCACCCCATGTGCACACAAGTATCAATTCAGGCTGGGGAGATTGGAAGACGTTAGCAGAAGAAATTGTACTTATGTTCATGTTTTGCTCCACCACATCCCAATTTTACTCTTCAATCACCCCACAATAGTTAAGATATGACGTGTGCTTAAGTGCTTCCCCTGCTGCCACTACCACTGAAGTATTTTAAGAAAATCAGGAGACAGTGGGTTAATGCAGAAGTAAGCACAGTGTTTGTTATGCTCACCAGCTGCCACCACCATCACTGCTGGATTCAGTGTCCGGGTGACACAGTGCATTGCTCTGCCACTTCTGGCTCCTTCCATCCTGTCAGAGCTTGGGGTGGAGAGGGGCTGGTCCCCCTCAGAGTACTCATCAGCTGGCTCCAACTTCTTTCAGCCAATTGTTTCTTCTATGGCTGCTCTAGGGGTGGTTCTCGTTTCCTGTTTCTGCTGCACTGTAACTCTTTCAGATTCTGCATACACTCCCAAAAAATATTTTACACATGATGCTAACAGCCATGTTTAATCATGATGCCAATGTGGTTCCCACTGGGTAGCCTGTAAACCAGCAAACCTAGAGACCTGGTTGGTAGCAATTCTATGACTTAGGTATCCCAATTGCATGCACTTTGCGTCAATTGTATAACTGCATCTTGGTGCCAGGATTCTGTTATAGAATACTATATTTGGCATTGATACACTTAAAGTTAGGTGCCAACAGTTACAACAAGTCAATGGCAGACAGTTAGTGCCTAATTGTGCCCTGTAGTCAGTGCATTTTTTTCTAGCAAAAAAGGAGCCAGTACTCAAATGCTAGGCCACCCTTCAGGGGTGAGGTCATCACTGAGGGACCCACCCCACAATAGCAAGGCCCCCTGCAACCAGTCACAGAATCTATGACAAGGCAGAATTGGTGTGTAGAGCCTGAGCTCTTTCATTAAAACTTGGAGACCATGGGTCAATTTTAGCAGACAATGGAAAAGGTGCCAGTACTCAGTACCCCCAAGTACCCCCTCAAAAAAAGCCCTGCCTGTAGTGCACATAACTTATAAGATTCTATAAGTGATGCGCCTATCTCTGAGAGAAACCCACAACCCACTCATATTCCTCACAAATTTACACCCCCATAGCACTTAAGTGCTAAGCAGTTTGGGCACATAAGTTATAGAATCGTGCCTAGCACTTACATGCATGCTATTATTCTATAATTTATGCACACAATTTTCGCTTATTTTTAGATGCCAAATTATAGATTTGCCCTATATATGGATTATCTCTGTATTATGGCCATAACTAACATGCTGGGGAGCCAATATTAACATCTGTTTTGAAACAATGCCACCTTCTGCCTGACATATATAAAAAATATAGAGCCCAATATTTACAAAAAAAACAAAAAACAAAACCACAACAAAAACCATCACTGAGCTCCTAAAATTAGGCTCCTATATTTGTGCCATATTTTCAGCTGAAAATTCATCTGAATTTAGGGGTTTAAAAGTTATGCCAATATATTTAGGCCTGCCATTAATTTGCCTAGAATTTATGAGCCTAATTTATAAACCTTGTATGGAAAATCAGTGCTAAGCTCCTGATGTTTTCCCCCACCCAAATCACTCCCTTGTTGCCACATACTTTTTATACTACTAAATTTATGTGTGTAATAAAGTTTTGGGTATAAATTCAGGCACTCAGCCTTGGTTAATTTTCAGAGAGACCAATTTAGGAGCATAACTCAAGGTTAGGAGCATAAATCCTTTGAATATCAGTTCTATAATCTGTAGAAACCTGCAGCTCCTATACTCAGCATTTTTTAACATTACAATTTTCAATAGCAGCTACATAAAACATACACAGCCAAAGCTAGAACAGACATCGGAATGATTTTTTGCTCTCAGACCACTGATTTCCTTTCAAGTTCCAAATGGAAATTAATCTACTGTTCTCAGAAATCCTGATCATCTCTTGTGAATAGAAAGCGCATAATACTGCAGTAAAACATGCTGAGCAATCAGTTTCACATCCCATGCAGCTAACTTCCTATAGACTACTAAATGTAACATCATCAGGCTTTAAGACTTAAGGTAGATGACTTGACAGCAAGGACATTAATTGCTGCATAAAAAGCACTCCAAGGTTAATTCATTTTACTCTAGTGGAAAACTGCACCTGCAGCATACACAAATCAAGCTGGATTAATAATTAAACAATTGCAGCTCAACTTTGCTTATAACATAACAGCTTGTACTTTAATAGCTACACCTTTTGTTAAGTAATCAACAGCATTAACAATACTATGGACAGCCATAAATAGGGTACTGAAGGAGCAGTTTGCAGTTAAAAGTAATTGCAAGCATGTATCTCACAAACTAACTATAAACAAAGCTAGTGGAATCAGATTTACATACATTCAGTTTTATAATGAAAAATGACAGCAGCATGCTTATAGCCAGACTCCTGAGAAAACAACTGACCTGTTGCAAGGCATCATTTTAATTTATTTCACACACATCTACTTCTTTGTTCAGTTTTATTCCAAGGCAACAGGCTTTATTACTAGATTTCAGTAAAATTTGAACTTAGTGCATAGTAATGCAGGACGTTTCTGCACTAAATCCAGATTTAAACATGGCACTTTGTAGGATCATTAAAAAAATGTTTTTTTCAGGTCATGTGCTTAATCATTAGTGTGTACCTGCAAAAAATAAACACGAGGAGCTAAGTGCTCTTGTGTTATCCCACCTAAACCCTACAAAGGTTCAGTGCAGGTAAGAAAACAGAAGAATAGCTTCAGGAAATTACAGTAAAATCTAAAATTAAAAAGATTCAGTGAAAAAATAAGATTTAACGAGTTTCCAAAAGTGTAACTATTGTTTAACTAAAAGAAATTTATAGTCAACTTTTTTTTTTTTTTTTTTTTAAACAGAAGGCAGGCCAATATTACACTTTCTTTATTAGAACCATTTTTGGTCATACCAACCAGTTGAACTAAATTAGAGAGAGACTCTGGGGAGAAGATTATAAACTCTTTGAGCAGGGACTATCTTTTTTGTGTATGGTGTACAGCACTGCATATGCCTTATACTGCTATAGAAATGATAAATAGTAGTAGTAGTAGAATTTTATAAACCAAACGACTAGCTTTGACAGGCAGCCAATGAAAACAAACAAAAGGTGTCACATGATCAAACAAACTTACTAAAAATTAATTTAGCAGCAGCAGTATCCTAGATTAACTGCAACTTTAAAATCAGACTAGACAAAATGCCTAGCTCTAAGGAGTTGCAGTAATCCAGATGGGAAAGGATTAATAATTGAACCAGAACTCTAAAGTGATTATGAAAACAGCAGACCAGATGTAGTTGCTTAAATTTGAAGAAATTCATCTTAATTAACATATTAATCTGAGGTTCCATACTCATAGTAACATAGTAACATAGTAGATGACGGCAGAAAAAGACCTGCATGGTCCATCTAGTCTGCCCAAGATAAACTCATATCTTGAATTTGTACCTGTCTTTTTCAGGGCACAGACCATATAAGTCTGCCCAGCAGTATTTCCCGCCTCCCAACCACCAGTCCCGTCTCCCATCACCGGCTCTGGTACAGACCGTATAAGTCTGCCCTCCCCTATCCTAGCCTCCCAACCACCAACCCCTCTTCCCCCCACCTGCTCCGCCACCCAATTTCAGCTAAGCTTCTGAGGATCCATTCCTGCTGCACAGGATTCCTTTATGCATATCCCACACGTTTGAATTCCGTTACCGTTTTCATCTCCACCACCTCCCACGGGAGGGCATTCCAAGCATCCACCACCCTCTCCGTGAAAAAATACTTCCTGACATCTTTTTTTTAGTCTGCCCCCCTTCAATCTCATTTCATGTCCTCTCGTTCTACCGCCTTCCCATCTCTGGAAAAGATTTTTTTGCGGATTAATACCTTTCAAGTATTTGAACGTCTGTATCATATCACCCCTGTTCCTCCTTTCCTCCAGGGTATACATGTTCAGGTCAGCAAGTCTTTGGTCATACGTCTTGGAACGCAAATCCCATACCATTCTCGTAGCTTTTCTTTGCACCGCTTCCATTTTTTTAACATCCTTCACAAGGTACGGCCTCCAAAACTGAACACAATACTCCAGGTGGGGCCTCACCAACGACTTGTACAGGGGCATCAACACTTCCTTTCTTCTGCTGATCACACCTCTCTCTATACAGCCTAGCAACCTTCTCGCTACGGCCACCGCCCTGTCACACTGTTTCGTCGCCTTCAGATCCTCGGATACTATCACCCCAAGATCCCTCTCCCCCTCAGTACCTATCAGACTCTCCCCGCCTAACACATACGTCTCTCGTGGGTTTCTACTCCCTAAATGCATCACTTTGCATTTCTTCGCATTGAATTTTAATTGCCAAACCTCAGACCATTCTTCTAGCTTCCTCAGATCTCTTTTCATGCTTTCCACGCCCTCCCGGGCGTCCACTCTGTTGCAAATCTTAGTATCATCCGCAAATAGGCAAACTTTACCTTCTAACCCTTCGGCAATGTCACTCACAAATATATTGAACAGAATCGGCCCCAGCACCGATCCCTGAGGCACTCCGCTACTCATCTTTCCCTCCTCCGAGCAAACTCCATTTACCACCACCCTCTGTCGTCTGTCCGTCAACCAGTTCCTAATCCAGTTCACCACTTCGGGACCTATCTTCAGCCCATCTAGTTTATTTAAGAGCCTCCTGTGAGGAACCGTGTCAAAAGCTTTGCTAAAATCTAAGTAGATTACTCAATGAAGAGTTCAGCATCATTCCCAGTATCCTAGATGACCTATCTACCTATAGAAAAAGATCATCATCAAAAAAGAGTCAGGAATCAAGTCAGGCTATAAACCAAACCATAGCATTTTTTTTTTTGTCAGCATTCAACTTTAAATGCTGTGTCAACACCCACATCTTAATCTTATTAACACCATTAATTACTGGACAAGCTAGCATCAGAAACATCAGATCAGCATATAAATATAACACTTACCCTAAATCCAAAAGAACATCAGAGGCCATAAAAAGATTATATAACAATGGTGAAATAGGGGACCCCTAAGGGGACACCACAAGGGGAGCTCCAATATTTGGAGGCTGAGCTAAGTGCCTGTTCTTTAAAAAGCACGAGGGCCAAGAAAGAAAAGGACCAGCAAGGACAAACAGATACGTTTTTTCCAACAGGTCATAGTTTACTGAATCAAATGCTTCAGAAATGTCAAACTGGCGCAAAATCATTTGACATCCTACATAGTATATTCCTAACCACTGATATTAAAGAAATTAACAAGGTTTCTATGGTATGAAAGCATCTAAAACAGTATTGTGAATTCAATAGCAAGTTGTGGCGCTCAATAAACTCAGACAATTGAAAGCTGACCAAGAATTCTATTTAGTCAGGAAAGAAATGTTAGCAATGGGCCTAAAGCTGGCACATTTTGTGAAATCTAAATCTTTCAGTTTGGGAATAGAAGTTAGACAATGTCCCCTATTAAAGATGAAAACCTGCCTAAATTTAAATGGAGATTAATAAAACAAACAGCCGGGGGGCACCTAAAAATAGATAGGAAGGACATTTATCAAAATGGCAGTGACTTACTGAAATATGTTTTTTCACTGACAATATTTCCTTACTTGTAACAGGTCGAAGAGACAACCAAAGTTTACCTAGAGGAATACTAGTCAAGGTGAAATTTGTATCTTGCAAAAAAAAAAAAAAAAAATGTAGAGGGACTATTCAAAAAAAAACAAAACAAAACAGATTAAGTCAATCTTACTAGAGAACTACTGGGCTAATTCATCTGCCAAAGACTGAATAGACGCATTTGTTGCTACCTAGATAACCCAGGATGACCACTTTACCCATGACATGTCTTCTCCTAAAAATAATTTTCAAAAAACGTTAACTCCCTTTAGTAAAAAGGCCCCTAAGCTAACTCAGTAAACCTGTAAATAAATTTGATCTATTTCCCTGATACTTTACAAATGCTTTCATATGCAGTATCAAAAATGAAGCATGTGTTACTCATGCCCAGCCTAAAAAAAGGGTGGCTGCAGCTACAGTGATGGCCTCTACTAGCCCACATGCAGTACAGAGACATTTTAAAGCCTTTGGGTCAGCAAAATGGGAGATTATAAAAAAATGAGGAAAACAAAGCGAAATTGGCATTCCTCAATACCGTAAACATTGTTCTGTAAGCCAAAGTAGAGCAGCTCCTGCATGCCAAACCCATTTTAACTGATCTAATTGTCCGCTCACAATGGCTTCTATCATCTGACAACTCTTTTTTCTCTCTTGAGATAGATCACATGAAGTCAGTAAACCTGGTTATTCTGCAAATTTTGGGAAAACTAATATTTAAATACTTTCTTAAGAAGAATCACAGAGGAAGCAATAGAACGGCCTGTTGCTTCATGAACTGTCCCTTCTTGTATAGGGGAATCAATCAACAGCAATGGCCGAGATAGAGGACTTCTTTCAAGGAAGCTCAACCAAGCTTCCTCTTGTGGAGGACTATTTACCATTGTTCCAGGTTTTAATCCTTTTCAAAATGCTAAATCAATAAAATACTGGTTTTATCATAATTACAAGCATATATAGTTTAATACGCTTGATATACCGTCCTTCTATACAAATAGAGTGGTTTACAATAAAAACATTAAAACAAGAACGCCAATATGAAAACAGGGCAGCACAATCACACATTCCAAGAACCTCAACCAGCACTCATACAATCTTCCTGCAAGCCTGAGGCAACATCAACACAGATCAGCTGGCTATCCTAAAAGCCTTTTGAAGGAAATAAGGATTTAAAATTTTTCTTAAATTGTACCACAGAAATTTCATTCCTTAGCTCTCGAGGAAGCTGATTCCATTGAAAAGGTGCCTACCAAGAAAAAAAAAAACCATTGACAACTGACCATGAAGTGAGCCTGATTATTCCCAGAAATGGTCAAATTGTGCAGTAGCGGACCTCAAGGAGCGACATGGCAAATAAGGATGAACCATCGGTACCAAGGACTCAAGTACTGGAGTATACAAAACCTGATGGGTCAAATCCAGAACTTTATATAGCACCCTATATTCAATGGGCAACCAATGCCTGCATACATATAGAGGAGTAACATGATCCCTCCACCCCACATCTTCTTACAACCTAAGCCCCGAGTTTTGGAGCGTCTGAAGTCTCTTCAAAAGATAACACGCCATACCAACATAAACCACATTAGCATAGTCCAATTTAGAAATTATCAATGCATGCAGAAAGGCATGTATTAAGGAAGGATCAAAATAAAGTTTTACTGCTCACATTTGCAAAGTACCAAAACCAGAATATACCACTCTGAACATCTGTCATTCAAAGAGCAGATCTGAATCTAAAATGGCCATACTCATGTCAAATTATGCAGATTAGAAACATCAAAAAGAAGAATTGGCCCTTACTATCTTTGTATGGATATGAACAGATTCCCCACTTTGCATACACTACAGCACGAAATCTGGGAGAAATACTCTCAGTACTGAGCAAAATGAATGCTCAATTAGAACTGGTGGAAAATGGGGGACATAAACCATGTAATCATTGTGTTTACTGTAAATTTGCCTCGGTTACTAAAGTAATAACTAATCCAGTTACAGGAAGAATTTAAATTATGGGGACATACGGATTGTAACACATCCCAGGTAGTATACAGCATATCATGTCCATGTAGAAAGTGGTAAATTGGACATACGAAAAGGAAAATCAAACAAAGAATAGCGGAACATCTAAGCAATTTGAAGGTCCATAAAAAAGCAGCTCCTTTCGTTGATCATTGGGAGCAATTTAATTATACAGAATAAGATTTGAGATATGAAGTATTAATGTAAGTAATTTTACCTTATGGGGGAGCAATGTTTCAGCAGCTCTCAAAAAAAAAAAAAAGAACAGCAGTTCATTTTCAGATGGAACATAGTGACCCCTATTGGCCTCAATAAGGAAACAGAATGCTTAACACTGAGTTTTCCCGTGGTTAGTAACAGGTGACTCATAAGCCTACAACACATGCGTCAGTGTTCTTGCAAGTTATCTCAGTTAGAATTGGGCTCCATCACAGGTTAGCCGATATGTGAGCTTAGAATTATCTGTTAGCAAATGTATACAGTGAAACCTCAGTTTTCACCGATAATTCGTCCGAAAATTATCGACAAAAACTGAAACCGACGAAAACCGAGGCAACAAGCAAATTTTTTTTCTAAATTCTTTTAAATGAATAAAAAAGACTAATGTGTAGAATAGATGAATATTTAACATGGAATTTACCTTTCTGAAGACTCTTCTTGATGTACGGAAGATGGAGAAAGAGGAGCAGATACTGTATTATTGTTTGGAAAGGGGATCCCCCTCCATAAGAACACAATCTGGGGGGGGTCACTTCCCTTCTTGTTCTTTTGGCACTAGGACCAGCTTCAGAGTCTGTGGACCCATGCCGCATAAGAAACCTGTCCAAAGAGGTTTGTTTCTGTTGCCTCTAAGATTTGCCTAAAATGGGGCAAGACATTATCATTAAACAAGTTGCAGACACGCCTGCAACAGCTTTGCCTGGGTGATGTTTCTCCACAAACACCTGCACTTTATGCCACATGGAGAAGATGTCCTTAATCCCTGAAGAAGGCACATTCTTCTCCTGTTTCTTCCTCCTTATCCGAAGCAACTTCTTCATCTGCCGTCTGTTGCACTTCTAGTTGAAGGTCTTGCAGCTCTTCAGTGGCGAGTTCTTCACTGTGGTCATCCACCAACTCTTCCACATCTTCACCACTCACCTCCAAACCCATGGATCTACCCAAATGAACGATTGACTGCACAACATGTGTAGGGTCATCAGGTGAAGGATCATTCCTTTCTGAATCTCTCTCATGCACACATCCCGGCCATAATTTCTTCCAGCCACAGTTTATCATCCTGGATGTCACTCCCTGCCAAGCCTTATCTATGAGGCTGATGCAGTTGAGAATGGTGAAATGGTTTTTCCAGAACTCTCTTAAGGACGATTCTGTATCTGATATCACCTCAAAGCACCTTTGAAACAATGCTTTTGTGTACAGTTTCTTGAAATTGGAAATGACATTCTGGTCCATGGGCTGAATGAGTGGTGTGGTATTAGGGGGCAAGAACTTCACGGTGATAAAACTGAACTGCTCCAACAGTGCATCTTCCATACCTGGAGGATGTGCAGGAGCATTGTCCATTAATAGGAGGCACTTAAGGGGCAAATGATTTTCCTGGAGGTATTTTTTCACACTCGGGCCAAACATTTCATTCATCCATTCAATGAAAATTGCCCTCGTGATCCATGCTTTCTTGTTTGCCCTCCACATTACACACAATTTGCTTTTGATCACATTGTTTCTGCTAAATACTCTAGGAGTTTCTGAATGGTACACCAGTAACGGCTTCACTTTACAATCACCACTAGCATTACCTCACAACAAAAGAGTTAGCCTATCTTTCATAGGCTTATGTCCTGGCAGTGCCTTTTCCTCCTGTGTAATGAACGTTCTCTTTGGCATTTTCTTCCAAAACAGGCCAGTTTCATCACAATTGAAGACTTGTTGGGGGATGAATCCTTCAGCCTCTACGTAATCTTTGAATTCAGACACAAATTTTTCGGCACCAGATTTGTCCAAACTCGCAGCTTCTCCATGCCTAGTAACACTGTGTATGCCAGTGCGCCTCTTGAATTTTTCGAACCAGCCTCTGCTGGCCTTAAAATTACTTAGTGCAGTAGTACTCGTCCCAGGCATTTTCTTAATGAGATTGGCATACAGCAGTCTGGCCTTTTAACATATGATGGCCTCAGAAACAGAATTGCCATCTGTTTTTGATTGATCCAAATCAATAGTAACTGTTCCACATCTTCAATTGTTTGTGATCTCTGTTTTGTTAGCACATTCACACCTTTTGCTACTTTTGCCTCCTTTATCACTTCCTTTTTCGCCACGTGAACTTATCATAGATGGTGACTTCCCGTATATGCGGCGATTTCAGCAATCTTAATGCCACTCTCGTATTTTTCAAGGATTTCCTTCTTTAACTCAATCGTGTTCCTGTCCTTTTTTTTTTTAAATTTGTACCCTGCGCTTTCCCACTGGCTCAATGCGGCTTAGGTACTTATTTGTACCTGGGGCAAACACTTCTTTGAAGGACTGCTGGATATAGAAACTTTTTTTGGTCCCATGATGAGAGCAGGCAGTTATGACCAGGCACTTTTTTTCATCAAACAGCAGGCAATTAGAAGCAGCAGTGTGATCCCACAACCAGTAGTGTTGGCAAAACGACGAAATTTTTTCATCAAACAGCAGGCAATTTGAAGCAGCAGTGTGATCCCACAACCAAAGTTGGCAAAACGATGCCCTAGAAGAACTCCCCAGAAGAACGCCCCAGAAGAATGCAAAATTAGCAGCATCGACATGCCAACGAATTCCGAGGCGACCAATGAAAACCGAGACAAAATTTTCGCCAAAAAAATCAACGAAAACCGAAACCGACGAAATCCGAAGTCAACGAAAACCGAGGTTTCACTGTAATTCAAAAAGAAAAGATTGGTAAAGTAGTGGACTTCGACACAGTCTCTTAAAATTATACTTTTTGTTTTTGATTTATTTTATGATCCAATTAGGTTCTCCTGAGGATGCCTATCTACAGCGAAACAAGGACCATGCTGAGAACACAAGGAATGAGAACATAAGGATTAGTCATAAGGATACTATTCACAGTGGATTGTGCGAATTTTAATCACAAAAAAATAAGTTAAAATCAACATTGAGCTGGAGCAATATGTCATTGCACCAGGAATAAATCACCATCCAACGCTAAGTGGACTGTTTATAATTTTGACTACCTAATACTGACGTAAGAACTGGTTTGTGGACCATGAGATGTATGACAGACAATGAGCTGTGGTATGCAGGGATGGACAGTGGTGCTATGAAGATGGCTTGGTTGTATTACATAAGAGATGACTCAGGTCAGTGTAATGTGCCAAAAACTGAGCACTCATCATAATACTTATATGTTTAGTTTTTGAATTGTTAGTTGATGAGGTTTCTGAATATTTGTTTTCATAAAAAATAATAGAAACCGAACAGGATTATAACCCAGTATACTATAACGATTAAATTTTAACAGCCACACCTTTTTTTGGAGAGCTCTGTTTTCATGGTTTCGACTTCCTCCAAGGTATCCAAGTCTATTGACTATCTTTGTGTCATCCACAAAAAAGCAAACTTTTCCTTTTAACCCTTCAGCAATGTCTCTCACAAATATATTATATACCCATCAACTTGACTATTTTCATATTTAATTATACGTATCCACTTCTATATATCCTAATTACTGTTTATTGAATACCACATTCTCACTCAAACAATATATCTCTCACATATACCATTAAACCTCCTCCAGTCTTCAATCATACGAACTGTGAAATACAAAAATGTCCCTCTTTATTCAAACGATACGGTTCCACAGTACCCCAATTATATAAAAATTTGTGGCATTAATATGCTGGAAAGGTGATGGGAGTAATTCTGAACGGGCGCTCATTCGAACAAAGAATGATATATAACTGGGGTACTATGGAACCGTATCGTTTGAATAAAGAGATTGATTGGCCACTACTAATGACGCTATAAAAGAGGTGGGAGATCAGACGTAAGATCATCTGATCAGTGTGAGTTGGCTACACCGTATACAGAGTGTAACCTTGGTGTACCAGGCAGTTCTATGAGGCTGTTGAAGGTACTGTTAGTGATTTTTGATTAAATGTTATTTGATGGTTTGGATGTATGTTATGAGGAGTAACTGTTGATGTTTTGTAAAAGGTCTCCTGAAGAAGAAAAATGAAACACGGCCTATGTTGAGACCGGATGGATGGTTGTAACCTGCTTGAGAGGAGTGATATAAATCCAGACAAGCCTCCTTGCTGTGCTGCGATGTCAGCGATGAAGATTTCACATCTGCTGGTGTTTGCGATTGTGATTACATTATACTGTTTGAGTTTTCATCATCTGTAATGTATGGATATTGGACTATGAACTTTTGATACATCGTGTGGACATTAGACATACTGGAGAACACACAGTTCGAGCAACCAGTGGGGTTGTATTATGTAAGAGTTTTTATGAACATTTTTAGATTTCACAGTTCGTATGATTGAAGACTGCAGGAGGTTTGATGGTATATGTGAGAGATATATTGTTTATGAGTGAGAATGTGGTATTCAATAAACAGTAATTAGGATATATAGAAGTGGATACGTATAATGTTTAAATGATTATGAAAATAGTCAAGTTGATGGGTATGTAATACAAAGTGACTGGTTAAAACTAAGTGAAACCCTTGTAGTGATTAAGAGATTCACAAATATATTAAACGGATTCGGCCCCAGTACCGACCCAAGGCACTCCACTACTCACCTTCCTTTCCTCCGAGTGGATTCCATTTTCCAATACCCTTTGCTGCTTATCAGTCAACCAGTTTCCAATCTAGTCACTACTTTGGGTTCCTAAGTTCAAAGTAACATAGTAAATGACAGCAGATAAAGACCTGTACGGTCCATCCAGTCTGCCCAACAAGATAAACTCGTTTTACACGGTATGTGATACTTTATATGTATACCTGAGTTTGATTTGTCCTTGCCTTTCTCAGGGCACAGACCGTAGAAGTCTGCTCAGTACTGTTCTTGTACTAAGTTCTGAAGCTAACATCGAAGCCCCTTAAAATTTACACTCCAGCACATCCCTATCTATTCAGTCACGATCAGTGCGTAGACCGTAGAAATCTGCCCAGCTCCCATTTTGTTTACAATTACCGGCATCACCACCCAACCTCCGCTAAGATTCCATGGAACCATTCCTTCTAAACAGGATTCCTTTGTGTTTATCCCATGCATGTTTGAACTCCATTACCATTTTCATCTTCACCATCTTCCTGACATTAGTCCCGAGTCTGCCCCCTTCAACCTCAAAATTCATGTCCTTTAGTTCTACCACCTTCCTGTCTCCAGAAAAGGTTTGTTTGCGGATTAATACCATTCAAATATTTGAATGTCTGTATCATATCAGCCCTGTTTCTCCTTTCCTCCAAGGTATACATGTTCGGGTCAGCAAGTCTCTCCTCATACAGTTTGCAACGCAAATCCCATACCATTTTTGTAGCTTTTCTTTGCACCGCTTTCAGTCTTTTTATATCTTTAGCAAGATATGGCCTCCAAAACTGAACACAATACTCCAAGTGAGGCCTCACCAATGACTTGTGAGGAACTGTATCAAAGGATTTGCTGAAATCCAATAGATTACGTCTAGCACATGAGCTCCCTGTGCCAGATTGGATATATCTTTGGTTAGGACAATTTCAGTTTGAGGAATATGAGAAACGCCCCTGGGCTACATTTGAATTATAAGCCTCCAAGAGAATCTTTGAGCTGCTCGGTGACTTGGAAAGCATCTTGCAAGCTTCGAATGTCTTAAACAGATGCAGAGTGCACCTATTGGAAACACCATCAGATTGCCCACTTACAGTATAATCAAAATATCAGCATCAGGATATACTTTCCAGATGGGAGTATTATGAGATTGAACCTGTTCCACCAGAAGGGAAAAGGGTAGAGATTTTACTCCCAAGTATTTCATAATCTCCCCCCCCCCCCCCAAAAAAAAAAAATGGGGGTTTCAACTGAGTCCCATTCTAGACCTAACACCATCAGATCACCCAAACACCAATTCTGAAAACCCATTAGCCTCAAGTTATACCAGTGGCATAGCCACAGGTGGGCCTGGGTGGGCCAGGACCCACCCACTTAGGGCTCAGGCCCACCCAACAGCAGCACACATTTAGTAGTAGCTGGTGGGGATCCCAAGCTCCGTCAGCTGAAGACCTCCTGATAGTGTTTTCCTACCAGCTCAGATATTTTTTTAAGTTGGTGGAGGAGGGGGGAGAACACGTGCCCACCACTTCTTGTCTAGGCCCACCCAAAATCTGCTGTCTAGCTACGCCCCTGAGTTATACTGGATCAATGATTTACATTTATTCTTAGATTTGCCTTAACCAAAGGTCCTCAAGAATGGGCACTGGAATCTGGCTGTGTCTGCCTGGATTCAGTCAAAACCCTGCCTGAGGGGCTGGCTTTGCTTTTGGAACCCCTGCTGTACAGAATAAGAACAAGGTCCCTGTTGATGAGAATCAAAGGAGAGCAAACAGAAGTGTCTCCTTGGTGCCCCCACAATTATTTCCTTGATTAAGTGCAGGGCAGAACAGAAATGGCTGAAGAGGGGTCTGAAGCGTAACAAAGTAGTACTTTAATCCGATCAAATGTCTCTTTGGTCTTACTCTGAAGAGATGATCTCCCTTGTACAGCATTTTTGCAAGCATTTCCAAAGTCTGCCACTATGAGTGTGCGGGGACAATAATATCCATGGCAGAAATTCTCATTGTTGACTCCAACACATTGTAAGTCGACTTAAACCATATGTTTCCCGTACTCCTTCCACTTGTCCACTAATGTTTTAAAGACATCACATCTCTACTGAGGGACTTAGACCTTCTACCTTTTCTAGAATGGACAAGCCCATGAAGAGATAAGAATCTATGCAAAAGATATGCACAGCATCCTGACTAGTACAGTAACTGCTACTTCTCAAATCAGGAATCTTCTGGACTCTGTGCAGTCAGCTTTCTTGTGAACCAGTTGCACAGAGAGGAACTTTCCTACATTTATGGTATGGTTTTAAAAATACTTTTAATCGAAATGTATTATATGTTGAAAGATTATAGATTATGTGCTTGTACTCTACTTGCATTGTACTTTTAATTGCAAACTATGTTAAGGCCTTATTCATTATAAGTAGTCTATCAAATTTGATAGATACATTAAAATATAAATACAAGTATGCTTCTTCACGGATGCTGTAAATAGGCACAGTCATGATTTGGGGGGTGGGGTGGAGATAAGTGGGATCTGAGAGAAAAACAATAGACTCCTCCTGATCTGTAAGTGTATCTATGAAGAAAATGTTCTATAAGGAGAAGTTTGATGCATTTTTTTTTGTACACAGTACGATGACACTGTCTTGGCATCTCTGTTTTTATCAGGGGAAAAAGCAAAGCATCAACTTTATGAACTAGAAAAATATAGAAAAAAATGAATGCAGCTCATCTATTTTTTCTAGTTCATAAAAAATGTTAATGCTTTGTTTTTTCCCTGATAAAGGCACAGAGATGCTAAGAATACGTTTTTGCTTTTTCTCCCTGATGACAGCACTTAGGTGCTGAAACAGTGTCACTGTTGGGATTACATACATATATTTAAAAAAGCACCGTTTGGAAGGTACCTACACCTTGTGTTTTATAAATTTAAAATTTGTCAAAAACAATTCACTATTTTTTGGCGCATTTCTATTCCATACATGATACTCTAAGGAGGTAATTCTATAATCCAGTATCAGAACGCTTAACATTTGTGTGACCACAGTTATGCCAGCTAGAGAATGACACAGGGACAAAATTTATCCTCGCCCCATCCCCACGGGTTCTGTCTTTGTCCCCGCCCCGTCTCCGCATGTTCTGTCCCCGTCCCCACCCTGTCCCCATGGGTTCTGTCCACATCTGCAGAAGACTTGAACAATTATGATTTTATATTTAAATATTTTTATTAAAGTATGAAAAGGAATATGCTGTGCAAACATTGTGTATAAATTACAAATAGAAAGCAATAACAACAGCGAGCAGCTATAATAACCTTCCTCACCACCACCCTCTACCCTTCCACCCTCAACAATAGCTAATTTCTACTACTCCAAGGAATCCTAATCCACCCTATTAAAATGTCAAGAGGTACAAAATACAACCTGTTCTGTATGCCCCAGAGGGGAGAAATATGCCCTATGAAGCACTGTTATGACTTTTTAATCTGTGGATGAATAAGTCATCAACAATCTCAGGATTCAGTCTACCTCTCCTGACTTCAACCTTCCTTCCTGCAATAGAAGATGCCTTCTTAAATGTGCTGGTGGCAGGATGTACAGGATCCCCCATGCAAATTTTGCTAGTTGTGGCAAAAATGTTTGCTTGTTTTTCCAAAAAATGAAAATATCGTTGGCTGCATCACTGAAACAAACAACAATCCAGTTCATTAACAGGCTTCAAAGTAGAAAATGACACGGGGACAAAGTTTGTCCTCGTCCCCGTGGGCTCTGTCCCCCATCCTCATGCCATTCTCTAATACCAGCCATAGATGTGGTATAACTGCTGCCATGTAAATGCAGCAGTAACATGTTTAACTTACCACATTCTGTACACTGAGGGCCCTGTTTACTAAGCCGCACTGTGTCTATTGTTAGCACGTGCTAATTTTTAGCACACACTAAAAAATTAGCGCGCCTACAGTGTGGTTTAGTAAACAGGGTCCAGCGTGTGTAAGGAGGAGCCCCATCTATGTCTCACCCGTGCTCTGTCCATGTATATTAAGTGTTGTTCTTTAATTTATATGTGCAAAGGGTACAATAAATGCAGGCACCTAGATTATAAAATTGCCCTTCACACAATTAAAAATTGTGGTATTCTGATAAGAAGCACAGGCACAGTTTGGACAGACCATGGGTGGGGGCCCAATGGCCCCTTAAAAAAAAGTGTTCCTGGTGCTTAAGTGTTCTCTCATTGCCAATATGATCTCCTTATTCCCTTATCAACCAAACTAAGGGGGTCTTTTACTAAAGGTTAGCACAAGTTATCTGCAGCAGGGTCTGTAAGAATAAAATGAGTCCTGTGGCAGATAATGTGCGCTAACCTTTAGTAAAAGGCTAAGTAGGGAAATTACACCTATAAGAAGCGAGCCTCCTCCACAAATCCTATCACCTTTACTGAGCAAATCTTCATATACCTGGCTAGTCATTGGTTAATGTGAACTGCACAAACCTATTTACCTACCAGAGATCATAGGTGCCAGACTCCATGAATGCTTCAAGTATAACAGATTTTTTTCTCCTTTATTTTTGTCTATTTTAGCTGCAATGCCTTTGCTCAACAAAAAAGTGTTGACAGGAAGATTGATTTTTAGACTGTTCAGTTTCAATGCAGTTTTCTAGCTGCAACAGATCTTCAGAGTTTGACAGGCTACACTGCTCTATTTCTCAGTTTTTACATTTATCTACTATCTCTTGTTATTCAATTGTCTTAGAGAACAACTTTCTCTATTCTTCTCATTTATTCTTCTAGAAGCACTGCCTTGCCTTCTCTATCTTTTTCTTCCAGCTCATCACCTTTGGCTTAGCTGCTTTTTATAGGGAGTCTGTTTGTACCCAGTCACTTTTCCCAAAACATCAGTCATTCTCTCTCAAAGGTATTGACGGCTGCATAATGTTTGTGATGTCTGAATCAGTTAACTTCCCATCACATCTCATAGTTTTCACATTATCACATCAGTCACCTTCGAAATCAGGCTGAATTCTAACCTTACCACATCTACAAACTTTCCAAAGAGAATCAAATCAATATGTATGAAAATGTAGAAAATAATTTTTTTCATGCCTCTCTTTCAATATCTTCTATATGCCTGAAGATGCATGTCACTGGTAATAAAGCTCCCCCCTGCCAATATGACAATGTATGTTTTTTCAATACAGATTTATTGAATTGTTCAAAAATACAGCAAGAGGAGACAATACTGAGTTCAGGGCCAGGGCCGGTCTTAGGCAGGGGCGACAGGAGCAGTCGCACAGGGCCTCGCGCCTCCAGGGGCCCTGCGGCGCTTCCTGTTGCTCTCTGCCATTGATACTCAGCTGCTTTCCTTCCAGCCGCCCTGCGTTTAAAAAGTCGCAGTGGTGGCAATGGCAGCGAAAAAGCAGGCTCGCCTCTAGCCTTTAAGCCTTCCCCTTCTCTCTCAACGTGCACTGTGCTGCCTTTGCGGAAACCGAAAACAGGAAATTGTATCAGAGAAAGGCGGCACAGTGCACGCTGAGAGAGAAGGGGAAGGCTTAAAGGCTAGAGGCAAGCCTGCTTTTTCCCTGCTGCTGCTGCGACTTTTTAAGTGCAGGGCAGCTGGAAGGAAAGGAGGGCTGTGGAAAACTGAGGGCACACGTGGGGATGGGGTTAGGAACAAACTCGGGGGCTGAAAAGGGGGGTAAGTTGGGGGCTGGGGCAAGTCACAGGACATGGAGGGGAGGGATGGGATGGGAGGGCAGGGGACAGAGAAGAATCACTGTGTGGATGAGATGGGAGGACAGGGGGCAAAGGAGAATCACTGGACATAGATGGGAGGGCATAGGAAAATTGCTGGACATGGATGGGTGGGGAGGGCAGGGGAGAGGAGAGTTGCTATGGAGGGGAGGGCAGGAGAAATGCTGGACATGGATGGAGATGAGGGAAGACAGGAAGGAGATGTACATGCATGGAGGGGAGAGGAGAGTTGAAATGCTGGATATGGATGGAGGGGAAGGAGATGAACATGGATGGAGGGAAGGAGAGAGAGGAGAAATGCTTGACGTGGATGGAGGAGATGGAAGAGAGAGGAAGGAGATGCATATGGATGAAGGGGAGGGAAGAAAGAGGAAGGAGATGCATATGGATGGAGGGGAGGGAAGAAAGAGGAAGGAGATGCATATGGATGGAGGGAAGGGAAGAAAGAGGAAGGAGATGCATATGGATGGAGGGGAGGGAAGAAAGAGGAAAGAGATACATACTGACGGAGATGAGGGAAAGGGAAAAGAGGCGAAAAACTGCACATGACTGAAGAAAATAGGCAAAAGCTGAATCCACTCTATACCTTCTCTGGTCAAGTCCGCGGAGGACCCAGCTTTTACCTATGGATGAGGGCAAGAAATGAAGAAGAAAGGACGAAAATAAAGAAATAAATGGAAAGGAAGTCTTGGAAGTGGAGTTAAGGGAGCAGATAGAGAGCAGCAGAATCAGACACTGGGACCAGCATAATCAGAAAAACAAAGTCACAAGACAACAAAGGTAGAAAAAATCATTTTATTTTCATTTTAGTGTTTGGAATATGTCTAATTTGAGAATTTACATCTGCAGTCTTATTTTGCAATGTATAGCAATGCTCTGTTTTTCTGGTATTGTGCTGCATGCAGAATCTGTATGCTAATTTGGTTTGTGTCATTTTGGGTATACTAGAGCTGTAACAGCTTACTGAAATTATTTATAATGAAAAAGTTATTTTTCTTCTCCTGTACTGGTGTAATATTTTCAATTATTACTGTTTATATGTGCCATGGCTAGTAAAAGAGTGTGGCTAAATGTGCCAACATTGTCCAGTTCAGCACACTATTAGCAGCCAAGTTCATACAAAGTTAGTTATGTTCAGTGGAAAATAAATCTGTTGGCTCAGGCTGCTTTCTATCTGAATATTCAATCACTGTTTCATTATTGCTACCAAGTATTACATATTAAGGGGATTGGTTTTAATTCATTTATCTAGTCCTTACGTGCATATGGTTTTGCTTTTTAAACCCAAAGGTTTCCTAGTATAGCATTTAGTTTGTGTATACAAGTTTTGCTTGATTTGTCTTTATTTGAAATAAAATAAAATGTTTAAAATATATCTTGTCAACAAGGGGCTAGGTGGGGGCGGGGCCCCAGCGAACTGGTCTACACAGGGCCCTGCAATTGCTAAAAATTATCTTCTCTTCCTCTGAGTTTCCCGTGAAATATTTGAGTAGATACGAATTTTGCAATTTAGAACCGCTTTATCACAATATCTGAAATATAAACACAAAAGTCACTCCTTATCAGCTATTGGAGCAAATGTGACAGTTGCAGGCTGAGCCATCTCAGAATCTGATCTTTCTAATAAAACAGAAACATCTAAAGAAACAAGGGCTTGTATTGGTTCCAAATGAGAAGTTCCATCCACCCTCCTTTGGGTAGTCATATAATAAACTCTTAGTAACTGGAAGGATCTTATCATCAGGCATCACATTTTAGATTTCCTTTAATTATCTCAAAAAATGTTTCTTAGCAGATGAAATTTCCTCATTAAGGGCCCTGTTAACTAAGGTGTGCTAGTGTTTTTAGCGTGCACTAATGCTAGAGATACCCATATATTCCTATGGGTGGCTCTAGCATTAGTGCATGCTAACTTTTATTGCATGCTAAAAACGCTAGCGCGGCTTAGTAAACAGGGCCCTTAATATCTAAAATTCTCAAATTACAGCCTCTGACTAAGGTCTCCATTTTATGTTTAAGAATATTTTCTTTTATGATTGTAGATTCCAAATTTTTCATGTTAGATATAGATATCAATTTTAACCATCTGTTATCAATCTGAAAAAATATTTACTCTGTTAACTTTAGGGTCCTTTTAAAAAGGCATGCTAGAGTTTTTAGCACATGCTAAAAAGAAACATGCACTAAACACTAGAGATGCCCATATATACCTATGGCCGTCTCTAGCGTTTAACATGTGCTAAAAATGCTAGTGTGCCTTTGTAAAAGGACCCCTTTATTCTCTTATACTTTTAAAGCAGGAGCCATTGCAATAATGTGTGAAGAAAGTCTTACCCAGATCATTTATATCTTGCCAAATAGATTAGCATGAAAGCGTCGGGATGCAATAACTCAAAAACAAGTCACACTCCTGCACACTATTGAAATTCTATAAGCAATAAATTCCACATGAAACTAGAATTTTATTGTGTTTTATTTTTTCCTTTTGAAGGTTCTTTAATATCCCACTTGGAACTGGCATTTAATTGATATATTAGCTCTAGTCTGTTAAATGCTATAAAATATCTAAGGGGGATGGAAGAGTGGAAGCTATAATAATCTAGTAGTCCATACAGGAACCCCATCATGACTTTCCATACAAATTGTACATAATTGATCAGTTTTACAGCAAAACATATTTCCATCAGTTAAAATTGGTGTTTTAGAGACGTTTGCATTAATATTATTACAGGCTGGAGTCATCAACGCAATGGCCTTGGAATAAATTGCTGCCATAAAAAATGCATATCCATTTTCAACAAAGAAAGGAAAAAAATACTCTTGCTTTTAAATACACTTCTATTTTGGTCTTTAATAGGTGCCCTGGCATGCTACATGTCCTATTTTACTTTGCTAATATAATCAGAACCATTGCTATATGCTTTTACCCAAGCTGTCCCTTTCCACAGAAGATATCTTTAGGACCGCTTTGGCTAAACCTCCACAGGTCAAGAGGGAAAACCAGAGAAACAGAGGTGTGCCTGGTTAGGGTAAGCATAAAAAAAATGGAATGATGGATGGGTAACCTGGCTATTAAAGCAAATCTGATGTTACCGTGGCTGTTGTCAAGTGGCCTCAGTACCATTACCTTTTGCACCAGATCACATGGTTAAGTAAGGACTAAATCTAGAACTGTGCCCCTTCTTGCTGGTTCCTTGACTTCATAAAGCAGTTTCATTTCATCTAGAAACCATCTCCCTAGCATGCCCTGAGATTACATTTATCCAGTCAGTACTGGAGTAACTGAAATCACCTATTATTGTTATTACCCAGTTTGTTAGCTTCCCTAATTTCTGCTAACATTTCGACATCTGTCAGCATGTTCTGGTCAGGCAGGTAGCAATATACTCCATATCACTATTGTTTTCCCCTTTATATGTGGAATTTCTATCCATAAGGATTCCAAGGTGTATTTTGTCCCCTACAGAATTTTCAGAGAAAGTACATGCATATAATTTGTACAGCGCTACGTACATCTTGTAGCGCTATAGAATAGTAGTAGTAATGTCAAGCCCCATCTCTGGCCATCTTCAAATCTAGGTCCAAAGTCCACCTTTTTGAGGCTGCTTTTAACTCCTTACCTGTATTCACTTGTTCAGTACCCATGTCTATTTTATCATTCCCACCTTAATTCCCTTATTTATCCTGTTTGTCTGTCCTGATTAGATTGTAAGCTCTGTTAAGCAGGGACCGTCTCTTATATGTTCAAGTGTACAGCGCTGCGTACATCTAGTAGTGCTATAGAAATTAGTAGTAAGTACCAGTTATTCTTGGAGCTCCACTGACAGCACCTGTTGAGTGTGCCTGGAAGTGAAATTCCATTCCGTGCCAACTCTATAGTGGGTGAAGGGAGTGGGCCCAAACCCAGTGCAGCCTTACAGCCCCTCGTGAGACCAGCAAAGATCACTCTGGAGTCCATTTGGATGGCTGTGGGAACCCTCCATAAGGTGTGTCTGGCATTTGTTGCAAACTCTATGCTTCTTCCATTAGAACAGTCTTGAATGGACTATCAGGATAATAAGCTAAATATAGTGGAAGCTTCTTTCTCCCAAGTGAAGGAGGTGGAAAGTAAGTGCTGTAGGATAACACTTGAATTCATCGAAAGATTGAAAAGTTGGAAAATAGAGCCAGATCTTTCAATTTAAGATTACTGAACTTTCCATCCGTTAAACTATGCTCTCCCCAAGCAACTTTTTATAAATTTTTGAGGGATGTTTTCAGGTATCCAGAAGACGATCTGCCACCCTTAGAAAAACTATTTTTTGTCGATTTCATTTGCCACCTGCATTGGTGGAAAAATCAGAAGGACCAATAGCAGCAGAACTTCCTCAGACACCAAAAATGTTTCACCTCCTTTGAAAAGTTCTGGGAAGGATTTAGGTTTTAGAGCTACCCTCCTGGTATTTTCTTTGTTTCAAGATTAAAAAAAAAAAAAAACCTTTACTTAGAATGTATTTGAGACAAGCTGCCTCAGCCATATACATGGAGGAAAGGAAAAACAGGGGAGATATGATACAGACATTCAAATATTTGAAAGGTATTAATCCGCAAATGAACCTTTTCTGGAGATGGGAAGGTGGTAGAACTAGAGGACATGAATTGAGGTTGAAGGGGGGCAGACTCAGGACTAATGTCAGGAAGTATTTTTTTCACGGAGAGGGTGGTAGATATGTGGAATGCCCTACTGTGGTAGGTGGTGGAGATGAAAACGGCAATGGAATTCAAATATGCGTGGGATAAACACAAAGGAATCCTGTTTAGAAGGAATGGTTCCGTGGAATCTTAGCGTAGATTGGGTGGCGACGCCGGTAAATGGGAAACAAAACGGGAGCTGGGCAGACTTCTACAGTCTACGCCCTGATCGTGACTGAATAGATGGGGATGGGCTGGAGTGTAAATTTTAAGAGGCTTCAATGTTAAGCTTCAGAACTTAGTACAAGAACAGTACTGGGCAGACTTCTACGGTCTGTGCCCTGAGAAAGGCAAGGACAAATCAAACTCAAGTATACATATAAAGTATCACATACAATGTAAAATGAGTTTATCTTGTTGGGCAGACTTGATGGACCGTACAGGTCTTTATCTGCCGTCATTTACTATGTTACTTGGAAGAAACAATTTGGATATTTCCAGATGGACAAAGAAGAGAAGGAAAACATTTTTTAACTTATGAGACGGGGCATTACTCTTGGTAGAAACTTATCAGCTAATGTTTCCTTGCATGTGTGTTCTGAAGATAGAAAACACTATATATCATTGCTTTGATCCCTCTCAGCTACACCATTTTTGGGATGGATGGTCTTCTAAGTGATAGTCCAAATGTTAGTAGGGTTTAAAGATATAGGTGCTATTCCTACTTTTCCTGTTTGTTCTTTATGTAACTGCCTCTCAGGTTTAGTGAATTGCTCATGATTCCCTTATATGTGGGCTGATCCAGAATTAAACTTTACCTTTTTTATTCTTTTTTTCTCTTGAGATGTTAATATCTATTGGCATAATTTCTGTACAAAGTTTATCTTTATTATGTAAATTTAAAATTTCTATTAATAATAAAATAAAATAAAAAAAAGAACGTGGAAAAATCCACAGAAATCACATTTAGAGGTTCTTTCAGAGGTTGTTCCTTACCGTGGCACCAAAAGGAGATGGTGTCATTGCCACACCCAGATGGCCAAGTCCCGCATGTCACCGTTGTACCTTTCACACTCACTCCACAGGGACTCTGCGAAGGTCAGGTGACAAAGATGTTTTTAAAGCCAAGGGGGGAGGGGGAAGGCATTTCTCCCATTAATGATCACTCCCCAAGTGCCAAACACACCAAATATGTTCCAGAAGCCTAGTTGCGATGAATGAAGAAATCAATTGGGCTAATTACTGTGGAATCTGGTGTCTTGTCTGTTACTTGTTTACAAATCCCTTTCCTCTACTTCCCCATTTCGGACTGGAAAGGCAGAAACACAGGTTACAAAATGCCGCAGCTTACTCCAATCTTGTTGTAGCTACCATCTTGGTCCACCCCCTAGAATGTCAAAAAATGGGCCATCAGCCCTGGTTTTAGACACATGCAGGGATAAACAACACACATATCTTAACCTGCTTGCAAAGTAGGCTGGCCCAAAGCAAGGGACAGATTGTGGAGATAACAATAGTTTTACATTATTTTTCTGAGAAAAACATATCCAAAGAAGTAGGTGCATATCTCAATAGGTTATTTTTCTCCTAAGCAATTCTTGTTTTGAAAATTGTGCAAACAATTTTTACCAGAAAGCTCTGGAAAAGCTTCATTTAGCACACCATAAAACCCATCTGCTTGACTGATAAACCTGTTTGCTTTAAGAGGAAAAAAATATATATAAATTTTAATTTGTACAATGCAAAGGGGTTACACGGAATTTTCTGAAAAAGTACATGCCTCTTGATCATCAAGCTGATACTAAGCTACAGAGCATAACTTTCTGCTGCTCTTGGAACATGGTAATTACCATCAATGTCACATTAGTTGCTTTCTCTCTTGATAAGTGTTTAATTAAATTTGCCACATGAGTAGAATTACAGATATTTTATTCTAATATTCATGTGCGTTAAAAAGCATGAAGGAATGTGAGAAATATGGACTACATTTTGAAATTATTTTTGTTTTTTTAATTTACAATGTACAGCATCAGGCTTGACAACACAAATCCTTTGGTGTTGGCTTTGCACATCTAAGGGCATATAACTATTAATTACCAAAGATGGGGGAGCACTATGAGAAAATTAACACATTTAACAGAGGCAAGGGAAAATAGCAATAGAATATTCTCTGCAGTTGTACTCCAAAAATTTCTAAAATTTGCATCAAAAAATTAAAATTAGTTTCTAACACACAATAAAATTTAAACAAATAAATGCTTGCATTTTTGCACGATATATTAAATGGCACAGTATTTAATTATTATTAGAAATTCAAGTACTTTAAAGCACATTACAAGATAATAATGCTAATGTCATTCCACTGAATACAGAATACTTCTGGGACCAAGTATCTTAGATTACTTATTCCCTGATAATTTCCTATATACAAATACAAAATTACAAACACACATGACTGCTATGATGGTGCCACAATATCCTTACCCCCCTCCCCTGCTGAATACTGTTTACAGATCTGGGACTTATACGACCATGGGCATAAGGATTGGGGTGGGTAGTGAATAGTGTGCATGGAGGGGTACAACTGACTGAGTGGGATCTATGCCTCCCCTTCCTTTTCCCCCTCCCTCCCTCTTCTGCATACTACCTATACCACAGAGATCCCTGGCATCTTCTCTAATTTGGTTGGAAGGAACTCTGTTTCCTGCCTGCTGCATTGCTTTCCAAGTCAGAACCACTTCTTGTTTGGCAGGCAAAACCTAGCCTCCTCGAAAGCCATGATGCACAGGTCTCTCTCTCACTTCTGCTTCTACTGGTATTGTGAAAAAAGAGTGCTCCCTTCCAGGACATGGCTAAATCAGTCATACATGAGTTCACAACAGAAGAGAGCCATTGAATGCAGATGGTCCAGGCCTGAATCCAGAAGTAGGTGTGTAAGATGAGGCAGAATCAGAGGAAGGGTCATAAAGGTTTAGATATATGCAGGTACTTTCTCTTTCCCTAATGGAACACAATCTAAGTTTTGTACCAGGGACAATGGCAGGTTAAGTGACTTGACCACACTCTCAAGGAGCTGCAGGGGAAATTGAATCCAGTGCTCCATGTTCTCAGACCACCTCACTAACCATTAGTTTACTCTTTCACTCCAGGAAAGGATGGGCCCAGAGGAGAACTGCAATATCTGCAGTCCTAAAAGAAAAAGAGTGGGCTTTCAGTGGGACGAGGAAGCAGTCTCCTCTCATCTTCCACTCATGGCAGTTTCTGCTTTCCTCCACCCTGACCATGCCTGCTCTGAGGGAATGATGTGATTTTGTAGGTGTTCATTAAATATGTGTAACATTCTGTAATATAAGAGGGCAATAAAGGAGCTGATTTAGTAAGCAGCATTGTTAAAATGTTGGACTCTGATAAAGACAACCTATTAATTAGACCTCATGTCAGCTTCACTTCTCTGAATTGGTTCAGATCTTATTTTTCCTACCGTACATTCCAAGTTGCTTATAGAGAGACATTCTCCACCTCATTTCCTCTATTGGCTGGGGTCCTTCAGGGCTCCATTCTGCCCCAGTTCTTTTTAATGTTTTCATCATGCCCTTGGCCACACTGATGCACTATTTAGGTTTTACTTTTTATACTTATTACTTGTTATTCAGTAGCAGTGAAGTTTGTAGTCACATTCAACCCAAACTTATTTGGGATAATGTGGGATATAAATGTAATAAATAAATACATATATACACTGACATTCAGATTCTTGTAGCTCATGAGCAGTGGGGCATACCTTTCTGTGATTCTATTATTTCCAAATTGATTCAAGTAATCTCATGGATCACAGATCACAGTCAAAGGAAATCTTATGAAAACAGAAGCCACATGGTTTTTCAAATTGAATTCTTCCCCACCATCATTACCAAAACATAATGATTTTCCTATCAAATTCAGTACATCTATCTGTTCTCTTGGTATAATTTTTGATGATGCCTTATCTTTCTGTTCTTACTTTCCCTCTGACTCTAAAGATTTTCTACATACTACTGCTAATCCATTCCTTTAGTCCCTATTTGCAGAAAGTGGCCCTGAAAACCCTTATTCCTGCCTTGGTCATGAACCACCTGGATTACTGTAATTCTCTTCTTTCTGGCCTTCCTTAATATTCTATCTGGCAGTTACAATTAATTCAGAATATTGCACTTACACTGCTTTATAAAACAAACTACTTCAATCATATAATACCTTTATTGATTGAGCAACATTGGCTCCCTGTGGCCAGAAGAATCCAGTTCATGATCCTCCTTTTGACACACAAATCTTTCTACTCTGGACACAAAACTCGCATGACAACATATAAAGACTCAAGATTTTAACAAACCATTATAACTTAAAGATGTACAGATTAGTCATAAAGAGGCAGTGCAAGCCATAAAGAACAAGTCCACGTCTTTGTAAAATATTGGAAACTGCCAGCATCCTAAAAGCTATGTGAAAAACAAGAAGACCAACACACCATCTTTTCCCTCCAAACACTGATACCCTAGGGTCTTAATTCAGACTTGGACTTCAGACCTTTTCTGTAGATTTCATTCTTTTTGAAGAGCTAATATACAGACCAATGCACAGAAGGTACAATCAGCTCTACATAGCAGTTGAAATCAGGCCCCATGGTACTACAATTATGGATTTAGTTTTTATACCCAGCTATTGTCTCTGCTGTCATAACTGCTCCTATTTACCTATCAATTTACTGACTTTGCACCACAACATATTGCACACCTTTTAAGCAAACAAGAGGCTTCATTTAAGGTATACTGATACAGATATTATTAACGCCAGTTTTAGTGACAACAGATTTGTTTTCAGTCTTTTATACTGGAATTGTACATGCGTATTTATTTCACACTTCTTTTGCAGCATCAGTCCCACAAGAGCCATTTTATATTGGGCACTAGATTGAGTTTTGCAGCCTCATAAGGTTTCTTTTAGATATATAGCCCCACTGGGTGTTTCTCTTGTTACACCTAATATTCATTATGCATTCCACATTTACTTATATGTCTCATGCATCTTTGCACATAATAGCATGAATTCAATTGCATGACATTTTAGATGTCACAGTTTTTTCCTGTTTGGTGACAGATGGTGCTTACAACAGTCATGATAACCACCAATATAGTAAGTAACACCTAGATCATTATTTTTCATACCACTTTTCGATGAGATGTTTTGCTTATGTAAGGAGTACATTTTAATTTTATTTTTTTAAATTTGTATATTTAACTCATCTATTTATTTTTATCATATTTATTATGTTTTACATTCAAAATATATATTTTTTTATAAAACAACTTTTTGTAATTGTCCAGTGTTCACACATGTAATCCCCTTTTATATGTTAATTTTAAGTAAATGCTTTTATACAGTGTTGCATTTGTCCCCTGAAACATACATGCAGAAACATGACCCTGTGTTAGGTCTTACATCGGTGCCCTAATACGAACTTGTTTTCCTGAATACTCCCCATTTGGAAATCTCTGTGTTTATTCCCTACTTTCTTACTTTTCCTTGGAACTGCAAAGAGGTTTCTTCCTGTTCTGCTCTTCAAATAAGCACGCTCAAGTTATAAACCATGGGCCCTGTTTACTAAGCCCAACTGTAGGCACACGCTTTTAGTGCACGCTAACGCTAGAGACACCCATATATTCCTATATATTGGGTTTAAAAGAGAAATTGTTTGATAAACACAGTTAGAATTAAAAATAATAAAAAAAGCAACAAACTTTATAAGCTAGTCTCCATACCTTTCCCCATAGTTTTAAAACTTGAATTTTCTGCCACAGCATTAACAGATAAGGAACAGCAGGGCCTAGTTCAGCCCTTATTCTTACCTACCCTCCCCAGCTCCCACCCATCCCTAGCTCAACTCACAGTCAATTTTTCTAATTAGGACAACAAGATGAGAGTTTTTATTAGGTTATTACAAATAATTAGTTTCCGAGAAGCAAACACTAAATAAATTACATATTACACCATATAATCCTTAAGGCTCTTTATATTCATCTCATATCTCTAGTTTGATTAAAACTTCTTATCAAACAACTCTATAATACTAAGATACAGAAAGAAGTCCAGCAGCAAGAGGGGTGCTATCCAGTCTTTTGTATTGAATGTCACATGTATGATTATCTCCCAGTTTGTGAAAGGTTATATATGTGTCCTCGATGCAAAGTGCTTCTAGCACTCATAGAGCGAATCCATTCTCTTGAGGCTAGAGTAGCAGAATTGGTGGAGCTGAGGGAGACAGAGAGGTACATAAAGGAGGCCTACAGGGATGTCATAGAGAAGTCACTGTGCTGCCTTGGAGGAGGGAGGTCTTCTAAAAGGAAAGCATCATTCTGGTGCAGCTGGAAGTAATCCTGTAGCCAGGACCAGGCCACCAAGGGATGCAATATTCTCTCGCACCGAGGATGTCTCTCCAGGAGCTTCTGGACAGGAGGGAAGGGTTAGGACAGCTGTTATAGTTGGTGATTTGATTATTAAGCATGTAGATAGCTGGGTGGCTGGTGGATGTGAGGATCACCTGGTCACTTGCCTGCCTGGTGCGAAGGTGGCAGACCTCACACATCACATAGATAGGATTTTAGATAGTGCTGGGGAGGAGCCAGCTGTCTTGGAACCTGTGGGTACCAATGACATAGGAAAATGTGGGACAAAGGTTCTGGAAGCCAAATTTAGGCTCTTAGGTAGAAAGCTCAAATCCAGAACCTCTAGGGTAGCATTTTCCAAAGTGCTCCCAGTTTCACATGCAGGCGCAAAAGACAGGCAGAATTCCAGAGTCTCAATGCATGGATGAGATGGTGGTGCAGGGATGCGGGTTTTAGATTTGTAAGGAAATGGTCAAAATTCTGGGGAAGGGAGAGGCTATTCCAGAATGATGGGCTCCTCCTTAACCAGGGTGGGACCAGTCTGCTGGAATCGGCATTTAAAAAGGAGATAGAGCAGTTTTTAAACTAGAAACTGGGGTAAGGCCAACAGTCACTCAAAAGCGCATGGTTCGGAAGAAGGTATCTTTCAAAGATATCATCAAATCAGGGAAGATAGGGTATCCCGATAGTGAGCTTGTAACAAAGAACCATAGAAGATCAGGTGACTTTAAATAAAAAGCAGACAAAAGATTGCAAATTAACACTGTTAACTGCTGAGCAAGATGTAAATAGGAACAAACAGTTTGAAATGTCTATATGTGAATGCCAGACGCCTAAGAAATAAATGGGAGATTAGAATATATTGCACTAAATGAAAAATTAGATATAATAAGGCATCTCTGAGGCATGGTGGAAGGAGGATAACCAGTGGAACACTAATACTGGGGTACAAATTAAATCGTAGTGACAAGGTGGGATGAATTTGTGGAGGGGTAGCATTGTATGTTAAGTAAGGCCTTGAATCAAATAGATTGAAAATTCTGCAGGAAACAAAACACATCTTCAAATCCCTATGGATTGAAATTCCATATGTAAAGGGGAAAAGGATAGTGATAGGGGTGTACTACTGTCCACCTAGCTAGAATGAAGACAGATGTAGAAATTTTATCAGAAATTAGGAAGGCTAACAAACTGGGGAACACAGTAATAATGTGTGATTTAAAGTACTAATACAATTCTGTCTTTAGTATCTCAAGGTATATTGTGTATCATTTAATGAAAAATGGTGAACACCTCAGTTTGAATGATAAACTTTCATAAATATAGAGGGCTCCTTTTTAATCATTGGTCTGAAAAAAATTCCACTAACATCAATAGTATTCATATAACAAAAACAAGATAGCCTTTTTCAAGATACAAAATTGACTGGAGACCATAAAAATGCTGTTCACAAGCATACAGTACTTACCTTGGATGATAAATCATGTTGCAGTATTCTTCATATCCATCAAATAAGTTATCCTCCAACATCCCAACAGGGGTTCCCTGTTTCACCTTAACTGGGCTGCTTCAGGGGAGAGTTTTTTTTTTTTTAAGTATAGTCCATCCAAGAAAAATGAAAATATACAGCTTTCAACAAACATCTCTCCTGGCTCTTAAACAAAATGGTGACTGGCTTTTCAAAAACGCCAAGATTTAAACCTCCACGTTCAAAAATTTACGTCTGGATATCCAACGTAACAATTATGCAAATTCACAAAAAGGCTTTCCATTTAATAGCGACATTCAGTCCATTGGTATTACTGTTTGACGTGTAAACATCCATCTTTGCTCTCACTGAGTAATCTTCGTTTATTTGCTCCAATCTTAGATGCAGAAATTATGAAAAGGGCAAATTTTGCTTCAGACTTCTGTTATGGAAAGTTTCAGCGTGCAAAAAAATGGTGCTTATCCATAGGTTTCCTGTAGATTCTAGTAGAGAGAGTAGATGAGTAGCATAGTGATTAGTCCAGAGGGCTTTGATTCTGGTGAACTGGGTTTGAGTCCCACTGCTGCGTCTTGTGACTCTAGGCAAGTCACTTAACCCTCCACTGCCCCATGTACAAAATAAGTACCTGTATATAATATGTAAACCACTTTGATTGTAGCCACAGAAAAGCGGTATATCAAGTCCCATCCCCATCCCATCTATGTTCTTCATAAATTCCATTTCTTGACATCATGATTGAGTCCAGCATTCATGCATTGTGAACCATAAATTCACATCAAAGGAGTTCAACAAAGTATGGAATTCAGTCAGTCTCTCAATAAAACCTCCATAAAACCACCTTTTCCATAATCTTATATCTTCCTGAAATGGATGTGACTCTAGGAACTGATATTCAAAAAAAGCGACAAAGAATGGCTACGTTTGGTGCCATACTTGTCCCCATGGCTGTCCTTTATCTGTTTGTAAAACTGACCTTGAAAACAAATAATTTTTTCAGTGCTAAAGCTGCCATTTGTACAATGACCTATCTAACCTATCTTTAAAAGCTTCTAATTATTTCAAGCGCTTGTACTTATGGTATGTTTGTATACAAAGCTCTCTGATCCAGAGTGACCAGAACAATATCAGTTACATCACCAAATTAATTCAGCATGTTTACTGATTGAGAAGAATCCAGGATGTAAAAGCTGACTTGAGAAGGGTCTCAAAAATACATCTACGAAAACTGAAAGAGGTTTGAGAATAGAACCAATGGCAGAAACTATCAACCTTCCTGGAGAATTAACTAAAGATTTTTGCACTTTAGGCAACATGTGTATTGTAGGTATAACAGGGTGCTCTGCGACAAGAAACTCTCTTTCTGTGTCAGAAAACCTGATTCAAAACTGAAATTGACCCAAACGTTGATTTCTTCTCTCAATTCATCTGTAGGATCTTTTTCCAAAAAGTTATAGAAAGTGTCAGATAATTGTCTATTGACCTCTCAAACATAACCCTCTATATTCTGTATGACAATTCCACCCCCTTTGTCAGCTGGCTTGATTACAATATCTCTATTCTGTCAGAGACTCTTCAAAGTCAAATTTTATTCTCTAGAAAGATAGAAAAAAGTCTGTCACAAAACGCCTAGACACCTGCCTGGGCTACCTCCATGGCCACTGAGAGAGTCTATCCCCAGCACAGTTCAGGTCCGCCTGCACTGCCACTTGTGCTCTACACTAGCACCTTTCTCCCATCGACTGGGTCCCAACCACCTCTGGGTGAGTCTCCCGCTCTCAAAGTGTTTTCCAGTGATTTCTAGGTTACAGAGGGCCACCCTCCCAGTGGTCCCACTGTTCACAGAAAGCACTCACAGGCCCAACACTCAAACCAGAATTCTTAGTCAGTTCAGACAAGCAGAGGTAATAAACTAAAAACGTTTGTCATGAAAAAAAAATATTGAACCATTAAAAACAGATGGAACAAAACAGCACATAACAACAGGTAACTGAATATGAATTAACTATAACACTATCTAAACATGTTTACTATCTAAATAGTATCTGGGAAGATTAGGACATATAGTTGCTCACAAGTTATCAAATGTAACTGTTCACAGGGCCTCAGCAAAGAGAAAGCCAGTATGTACTAGCTGAATTTTGAGCTCCTGGGCCAATCAGAGCCCAGAACAAGTTTTAAAAATAGCTGGCCACATCACTGCAGGTTACCCCTTATCTGTGTTAACTAAAGAGGGAACAGACAGTTCTCTGTAACAGCTTTAAACATGCACCACCTGCTGGCCAAACTAGAGAAATACACTTCAAGAAGTAATTAATACAGTTTTACAGGCTTAAAAACCCAGTTTTGTCACAGTACTCTTCTTCTTACTTTCCAAACAAGATACATCTCTCAGCGCACATTGATGAAAAGCTGAAATTAGAGGATCAGTAGGACCAGGTGGAACCCATCTGGACTTGCATCTTACCATGGAGGAGTCAGTACTACATTGTATCTGTCCTGTGAAAACAAAAATGTGCTATCCTAAGCGTTCTTTCAAGCCAAAATAGATCAATCCTCGTTTGCAATGGGTCATATCTAGTTGGGGGCACAAATTTCATTCTTTTTTGAAAAACCGATATTTCTACATTAATGACTTATTAGATAAATTGATCACTGGGATATCAAGGTTCTGTATGACTGTCGTCAATTGTAGTTCATCTTCCATCCTCTTCCTCTCCCCACTGGTTTACACCCACATAAATGCACAACACAGTTCAGGTAGCAAGTTTGTAGTTCCAAAAAATATCACTTAGTGCCAGTTCTTCAAATAAGTAAAAATTAGCTTACACATTCCAAAATACAGCAACAGAGCAGTAGAAAGGTCTAGTAACATAGCAATTCTTCATTTCCTCTGGCTCCACTCTTTCTAAAACTATGATACAAATGAGCATGGAATGGGCAGCAGCAGCAGGGTCCTCCCCACCCCCCTCCAAGCTTCAGTTCCCTTCATGGAGTTTTAGCACTCAATGACAAAGTTTAATGTTTCTTTCACCCCTCCAGAAATCTAGGTATCTTACTTCAAGGCCTCTAAATTCCAAGAAGGCAGAAGAGACAAGCAGACTTAACAGTTTAAGGGTGAACACTTCACCCAGCCTACAGGGCTAGAGACACTCAAGTTTCTAAGGTGACATCATAAAAGGGAAAGAGTAAATGAGTACAGAATGAAGTCTTCCTCTTCCCTCTGTCCCTCAAGAAGGAAGGTAACAAACAGACAGACCATTAAGTTAGCCAACTCTCCTCCTCTAGATACAGGAAGTATTGCCATCTACGAACATCAAAAAATTATCACACTCCCTCTATTTTTTATTTCAACCATTTAATTGAATGTAAAATTATATTCTGATTTTTTTTCTCAAATCAAAATGTACAGAGCAGAACAGTACAATTATCACCTCTTACATGCTACCTTGTAGATTTTAACTCGTACTCCAGAGAAACACTATATACTTCATCTACTAAACCACACATTTAATAGTAGCCGGTAGTGTCCCTTACCCAAAAGCACAATGTACAAAAAGCATTTTCTATATCTCCTATACTTTACAATATGCCTAATACTGTGAGAGTAGAAGTGCAGGCTTCAGTAGGCCAGAATGAGGGCTAGGGGAAGTACAAGAGCTTGCACTCTTTGACCCCCATTGAGTCACAGCCCCAACATTTATATGCTTCCCTCATAGGATATTAAAGCCAAACAACTTCTGCATCCACAGAACTCCCTGACCCTCCGCAACAATGGATGCAGCTGCAGAGCTAGGGCATTCCTTCAAAAAACTCACCATACAAAGAAATTTCTGAACCTGGCATAATCTCATTAACAGTAACATAAATCCTCTCAGTATCAGGCATATTGTGAAGTAATACAAAAATTTATTTTGAAAAAAAGAGTCCCTCGGGACCTATAACAAATCTACCTTGCCAGCACTAACTTCTAAAACAAGAATCCTATCATAGTGCGCCGGTTCAGGGTGTTCCTGGATCCAGGGCCCAACCTAGCTGGAGCCTCCAGAGGGCAGTCTGCATTGGTCCGTTACTCACTTGGTGCCTTCCCCCTGTGGAAGAAAAGTGTGAATGGGTGGGATTACCCTCTTCTCCCTCCCCCCTACCCAATTTTATAAGTACCCAAGGTTTAAAAAATTACACTCTAACAGTATAAGAAGATGTTAGGAATGCTGCCAACAGTTAATGTAGAGGTTTCACAGTTACTGTGTGTTAACTGGGATAACTAAGGCATGCAGATCCAGATGTGCCCTCAAGTCAAACAGAATCTTGATGACCACACAAAGAGGGGACCCCCCTCCCTGTAATGGTTTGCTTGGCAAGATACAGAAATGGTTTGCCTTCCCCTGAGGAATGGAGGGTTAAATAACTTGTCCAAGGCTACAAGGAGCTGCCATGGAATTTGAACCAAGGCCTTCTTGTTCCCAGCCCTCAATCCCTTAATTAAGGCATGACAACTTCAAAACTTTATCAAACTTTCAAAAATAGATTCATTAGCTTGGTGAAATACTCATGTACTAATTTTTGCTATGAAACCAACTTTATAAAGGTGACAATGATACTATCAACTTTGACAGTATTTCCAATCCTCTCGAGCAGGTACACCTATCCAGTCAGATTTTCTACAATGAATACTGTGATCCCTTAAGGATGATTCATCAAGTGGAAAGCAAAGAGGTACAACATTCAGACCCTGTGTACCCCAAGACCCGAGGGAAAACAAGGTAGGTCTCCAGAAGAACTAGTAATTAATCAAAATTCCCTAAAGAGAAGAGTTTCTCCCCATACATGTAACAAACCCAGAGGTCATGGAATTATGAATATCCTTACCTGGAAGTGCAGGAAACAAGCTTGCCTCAAAGGGAAAATAGATACTGTCAAAATTCTTGGAGGGGGAGGGGTAACAAGTGGATTTCTGATCCTTACATGCACAGGAGCCCAAAGGCAGGCAGGCAGGCAAGGCAAGGCAAGGCATGGTGGAGAATGTAGTTGGAAAGTCAAGGCACCAATGAGAAGCAGGAATCTCTATGATGCATTTCCTAAGGGATGGGAAAAGGGAGGAGCCCACATGGGTCAGTGTACAGATCTGAAAACATTCCCTGGAAGAAGCAGAGAGCAGAGCAGCCACAGCCGATGGAAACAGAAGCTGCTCCTGACCAGGGGCCAATGGATACTATTGAACCCTTATTAGAAAGCACTTCAGAAGGTACGGATATTGATGTGTAACGAGCTGCAACTAGGAACGTGTGAACTGGAATTTGTTCTGCTGTTTTTTTCTAAAAAGACATTGTTACGGTCTGCTGAATTTTTTTTTGTTGCCAGCTCAGTGAGGTTGTGGGAGGGTCCTGCAAGTGAAGGATTTTGAGTGGTGGCCTTCCTCCTCTTGTTCCTTTATTGCTGCCACGAAGGAACAAGAAGTCAAATAGGGGCAGCAGTTAAAATTTTAAGGAGTGGAATGATAAAAAATGGAATTGTGCTGAAAGAAATTAAGGCCAATATGGGAAAGATAGCAAAAGTCACTTACTGATCTTCTAAGACTGAACTTGTGGTCTACATTTAAGTGTTTCAGATAGGGAGCAGGGACAGTTTGATTTTTATTTGGGGCTTTAAAATAAGAAAGAGCCACTAGCAGCAGGGCTCTGCTACAGTTTCATTTGTTGGACAGTGCTCAAGAGGAAAGCCAGTCCATCCTCACACTAACCACAGACATTATTGCCTACTGGAAGTTGCAGATATTTTTTTAAGTCAGAGTTAAAAGACTCACTGGAATAAAATTACTGACTTCCCTGGAGAGTATGTTTCTGAGAGTGTTTTCATAGAACCTGGTTAAAAAGGAGAATCCTGTGACAGGCCTAGAAAACAACCTTGCCAACCTAACAACTTTAAAAAAAGCAACAATATACATGACATAGATTTGTATTCATTGATTAAGGGTATCTTGAAACAGACCAGTCATATACGCCTCCTTCTGGAGAGGGTTGAGAAATACTGAATTATGCAAGATTTTTTTTCTCTAACATTGTTACTTATCACTGAACAATACAGATTTTTTTTTTTAAACATAAGAGGCAACGTGGAAAAAAGTTCTTCATAGAAAACTATTCTGGTAATACAGCTCATTCCTTCCTGTGGAAATTAAATACCTTTAACAAGATGTTCTTACAAGGCAAATGTTCTCATAGTATTTGCTTGTAAGTGAAATGCAAATACTTTAATCACAGTGATGGTAATTAATTAAAAGGTAGTACAACAAGTTTCATTGCACCACACACACAATATTACTTCTGAAGGTGTATGCAGGAAATTCTTATGAATCTTTAAACTGCTAAAAAAAATTTGAATACTACTGCTGAAATAATCTATCAACTAATCTTCAAACAAGAACAAGAGTTTAACAATATATTAACATGTGTAATAAGTACGTGTTTCCTTAATCACATGTTGGACACCAAGGCAAAAAGATTAAAATAGTTTCTCAAACACATTTTAAAATGTAAATCATATTTCCAGACAGAGATCAAATATTTTGTCAGAATTAATAAATGTTAGTTTAAGGATTAACTCGAAGACATACTGGCTGTATCTTGCAACAATTCTATGCCATTCTTACTATGTTTTTATTTTTCTACCTTTATTTCCAATTCTGATTACAGTTCTTCCTAAATCTGTGACTTAAATTACAAGTCAGTTTATATCAGCTGCAATATTAAATTACACAGGCAACATAACTGGTGCATACATTTTTGACAGCTATGAGAATGTGTTGATTTTTATTCTTTCTAACCTAATGGAAGTTGGAAAAAAAATTATACAAAACGGCTCAAAAATGTCTTTCCATCAGTTTAGTAAAGAACTTTTAAAATGTAATATAATAGAATGAAACTACATTTTCCACAGACATTTACCATATTTCTGTTATATGTTCTATATTGCTGTTATAAGAATAGCCATAGTGGGGCAAACCGATGGTTTTGCCTAGCCCAGTACCCTGCTTCAAGCAGTGGCCAATCCATGTCACAAGTACCCAGAATCCCAAATAGTAGCAAGATTCCATTCTACCAATCCCAGAGACAGCGATGGCTTCCCCCAAGTCTGTCTCAATAGACTTTTCCTTCAGTAAATTGTCCAGACCTTTTTTAAATCCCAGATACATTAACCACTGTTAAATGTGTATAGTTCTGATCCTGTATCATCTTAGTTCTATTACTAGGTTTCAATTTTCTAGCAGATCTAGACCTAGGCAGGAGCGAGTGGGCATTCCTCTTGCACATTCACCACCCAAACACCAGAGATTCTGCAAGGTAGGCTTGGGGGAGGAGAGGGCCGATGGGGGCAGGGGGGCTCAGACCTACCTTGCCCCTTCGTTAGTGGGAGGATTGGGGGGGGGGGGAAATCGGGACATGGTGAGGAACAGAATCTGGGAACGGATCCTGGCCGACACACAGCTGAGACCCACATAAGGTCCATAAGCCAGAGCACTGAATTAGGTCTGGATATTCAGTGCCAGTTCCCAGAAACGGTCCAGCACTGAATATCCGGTGTTAATTTAGGCAATGACGGTCAGCATTTAAAAAAACGCTGACTGCCACCAGCTGAATACCAGCTGGAATATTTCTATTTTGGATAGCTTTGAAAAAAAATAATAGCAGCAGTAACTGCTTCTTACATTAAGAATATCATTCGAGCTATTATGAAAGGGCTGCTGAATATATTTTAATGCATGTAAATTTGTACTGATTTCTTTTTTAGTTCATATTTTGATTCATCATACACGTTATTTATTAGGATTTATTTACTGCCTTTTTGAAGAAATTCACCCAAGGAGATGTACATCAAGAACAACAAACAGCAAAAAGTGGAGATAGTTAGGGGATAATGTTGTCACTGGAGAACACTCTGGTTATTAATTTTATTGACAACCTGACAAGAGCCAAGTTTCAGCTTGCTTGCATTAGGGTTCTTGTTTTTCAATGTGAGTAAACGACCTAACTTATATTAAAAATAATTTTAGCAGGCAGGAGCCTCTCTTGCCCGCTTAAATTGCTCACCACTACCTAACCTCTGATATTCAGCAGCACTGAAGCAGGCAGTGTCACTGAATATTGCCTCTGACTGGCCCCAGAGAAAGTGGGCAGATCAGGGGCGGTTTTAGGGAGGAGCCAGGGGTTATGCAGGTGACAGCAATATTCAGTGCAGGTACCCACATAGCTAAGCGGGTTACTACTGCTCAGGGCTTAATTTGTAGACAAAAAGGAAGTGGAACTGGAGGCAGGACAGAAAGGGGCCTGAACCAGAAGTGAATTTACCCCTACACACACAATATTTTATTTGTGGATAAAAAGGAAGCTGGTATGTACATATACTTGTAAAATTCACATATTTAATTTTTTAATTAAAGAATATCACCCATAGTAGTACAAATTTTCAACCTTATCAACAAAATTTTGGACTAAGGCCCAGATGCACTAAACGTTTTTCATCGTTAAATGAGCCCTCAGGGAAGAATTTCCTATCCTTTCCATGCACTTAAGCCTATTTTCCGACGACAGTAGCAGCTAACGAAAACGGAATGGAGATGAGCAATTAGTGTGAAAACCCCATTGAAACGACATGCACTAACCTTTTCCGATTGCCTTTACGCAGGAAAAAGGCAGGAAAACTAACGAGAGGTCTGGACCTCTCGTTAGGACAGCTCCGTGGCAGGAAAAAGTGTTAAGTGAAAAAATAAACAAACTTTGAGCCAATCCCAGCGCATTAGCAGAGCTAAAAGCGCTGTGATTGGTCCAAAGGACCTCAGAAAACACATAAAAAAATAAAAATAAAAAAAGGATCGGGAGGGGGCAAGGGCGCTCATCAGGAGCGTCCTGTACGGACGGCCTTGCCCCCCCCCCGCTGCTCCCCACTTTCCGCCGCTCCCCCCACCCCGAAAAAGCAAACTTCTAGAAGCCCCTGCCCCCCTCCCTTCCTCACTACTCTCTCACCTCAGCTCCGCCTCCCGACATCCTCCATCCGTGCCCCGCCCCCTTTTGGGGTCGTCGCCGCCATTCCCCTCCTCCATCGGGCCCCCCTTCCTCTTACCGGGCCCGTGCAGCGCCTCTCTCCTCTGTCCGAAGGCGCTGCACGGGCAAGAAGAAAGCTGAATCAGCTGATGCCTGCCTTCGCGATGGCGCGTCTTTCTTCTGCTGCGCCCGCCCCTGTCTGACGTCAGTAACCTACGTAGGTTACTGACGTCAGACAGGGGCGGGCCCAGGAGGAGAAAGACGCTCTATCGAAGCTAGGCGAAGGCAGGCATCAGCTGATTCAGCTTTCTTCTTGCCCGTGCAGCGCCTTCGGACAGAGGAGAGAGGCGCTGCACGGGCCCGGTAAGAGGAAGGGGGGCCCGATGGAGGAGGGGAATGGCGGCGACGACCCCAAAAGGGGGCGGGGCACGGACGGAGGATGTCGGGAGGCGGAGCTGAGGTGAGAGAGTAGTGAGGAAGGGAGGGGGGCAGGGGCTTCTAGAAGTTTGCTTTTTCGGGGTGGGGGGAGCGGCGGAAAGTGGGGAGGGGGCAGGGGCTGCTAGAATTTTGCTTTTTCGGGGTGGGGGGAGCGGCGGAAAGTGGGGAGCAGCGGGGGGGGGGGGCAAGGCCGTCAGTACAGGACGCTCCTGATGAGCACCCTTGCCCCCTCCCGACCCTTTTTTTTTATTTTTGTTTTTATTTGGGAGCCATGTGCTTGCGATTTGACTGTGTTTTGACTGTTTGTGGCATGCGCAGAGCAGCTAACATAACGCTTGGCTGCTCTGCGCATGATTTGGGGGCCGATTAACGATGTGTATTGTGATTCTTTGATACATTGTACGTTTCACTACCGATCTCAGCATGTGTGACTTTTTTTTTTTGGTGCATTTTTCGTTATTTTAAAATCGTTAGGGACTTTAACGATTTAGATTTTTTTACGTTTGGTTGCTGCATCTGCCTCTAAGTGTTTCTCAACATTTACTCATTTGAAACCATCGTGTTCTCCTCAGAAATTGACAGCCGGATGGAATGGCGTACTGCCCTACAATGGCAAAAGGAAGCAAGTGTCTATTTTTACAGAAGCACTTGCTTTCCTTTGCCATTGCAGGGCAAAGAAGATAGGTTGGGGTAGAGGAATGCTTAAATTTGCAAAGACCTTTGGTCTGACACAGTATAGTAGTTCTTATGAGTTTAATGTAAAACACGCTCTGTATCCACAGAACTCCAACCTCTTCCCAACAGCAAGTAGGACATTTCTCCTTGGAAGTCGTCAAACAAAAAAAATATTCTGATTCTCGTCATCAGAGCAACAGCAACATTAATCTCTCCACTACCAGACACACTATGAAATATAAATATCTGAAAAAAAAACACAACTCACCATACATGTAGCAAACCTGCATACAACAGTAGCAATAATTCCTAAGATTCAAATAGCAAAAACCCTACCTATGAATAGGCAACACTACAAATATTACTGGGCTATAGAACTCTAAAACACCTACTACTGGGCCAAACAGAACAAGTGGGGTTTCTGTAGATATCTAAATAAACTACATGCAAACATACTGCACAGGCAAAACAGTGGCAGATCAACCTTCATCAGAGAACACAAATTAGAAACAAAAATATGAAAATAAAAATTAACACTGTAACCCCAAGAAGTCAAAACTCAGCACTCAACACTGGAAAAATAAAAACAAATTCCTTTACTCTTGTATTGAATACAATACAAAGATATCCACGATGCACATTTCCCAAAACTAACATAATCCAGTTCATAAATTCAGAACACATTTTTTTCCTACCTTTGTTGTCTGGGCATTTTATTTGTCCAATCATGTTGGCTCCAGTGAGTTTCTCTCTTCTGCTTTCCTATCTGTTTTGTGCCAACTTTCTCTATTTGTCCTTTCTCCTCACACCTCCTGTCTTCTTCTATTCCCTCACATATGTCTCTGTCAGATTTATCTATCCCTTTTAGCCCTTTCCTCACTTTCTTTTCTGCCTTTCTGACCAAATTTCACCCTCTCTAACCCTCCAGTTCTCCAACTCCTGTTTACTTTTCACATACCTATCAACTTGACATTTCCTTCTCTCAGTCCCTAACTCTCCCGATCTCGCTCCTTCCTCATTCTCCTATTCCCTTGTGTTACCCCCTTACCTGCTGGTCTGCCCATCAACACCCTGCCTGCCTCCCAGGCTGCCTGCCTCTCAACCACCTGCTGGTCTGCCCATCAACAACCTGCCTGCCTCCCAGCCTGCATAACTACCTACCTCAGTCACTACATATGCACCCGTAAACATCCAGTCACTACTTATGGCCCCCATACACATTCTCTTCCTTGCCCTGTCCCTCCCCAATCTTTTCCCCCTCCCACCGCCACATATCGCACGAACTCACTGCCCCTGTCCTCTCCCGTCCACCCCACTACTCCAATACCCTCCCCTCCCCCGTCCCCCACCTCACCTTCCCTACTGTCCTCCTCCTCCTTCTTAGCTCTCAACCTTCAACACCTCCTTCCTGCCATGAACCCCTCCCCATTCCTCCTAAGCGCACCCCGTCTTCGTCGCCTTCATCGCCCTACCTCCCCCATCCTCCTCCGCACTCTCTTGCTCCTTCTCCTGCTATCCGCAGGAGACATCAATCCCAACCCGGGTCCCCCACACCTGTCACCGTCCTCACCTCATCCTTGCAAACGTTTCCGTGATATCTCCAATCTCATCTCTATTCCCCTCCTCCCCCCCCCTTCTCGTGTGCCTTGTGGAACTCACACTCAGTCTGTAACAAACTTTCCTTCACCCATGATCTCCTCATTTCCCATTCCCTTCAACTGCTCGCCCTAACTGAAACCTGGCTCTCCCCTGATGACTCTGCCTCAGTCGCAGCCCTATGCCATGAAGGTTCTCTCTTCTCCCACACTCCTCGCCCAGTTGGCCGTGGTGGAGGTGTCGGGTTACTACTCTCGCCCTCCTGTAGTTTCCAACCCCTCCTCCTACCACAATCTCACTGCTTCTCATCCTTTGAAGCCCACGCCATCCGCCTATTCCACCCGTTGCCACTCAGAGTGGCAGTCATTTACCGCCCCCCTGATAAATCTCTCTCTTCCTTCCTCACCGACTTCGATGCCTGGCTTTCTGCTAACTGATCACTCTCAAAGAAAACATATTTAATAGATTGAAATTTAACAACACATTTACAAGGAAAATTAAGCCAGAAAATTCCCCCCCCTGTGATAATACACAATCACGGGAAAACATATATCAGGACTGAAAGATATTAATACAAGAGTACCACAGGGATTATACTTCTCTGAAATATTGTTTAACATCTTTCTATTGCCATTGTGTCACAATCTGAATTGATTAAATCTAGATTTTACACATTATGCTAATGATATATAATATTTTTTACCTATTGATTATTCTATTCAAACATTTTTGATAGATTAAGAATGAATTTTTCAATAGTGAATAGTTGGATGAATGCAAACTGCTTGAAGTTAAACATTAATAAGACAAAGATTTTATCATCATATATTTCTTCTGATGTACCAGCCTCATTTGAGAGTTCTGAAATGGCTATTAATACTTTGCGAGACTTAAGTGTGATGATTGATTCCAGTTTGGACATGGAAAAAAAAAAAGACATAAAAGATGTGTTCTATAAGCTGCATTTAATCAGACATTTGAAAAAAAGTACTAACTCCAGGAAATTTTTGAATTGTAGTTCAAAGCTTTATAACACCATGCTTTGATTACTGCAACAGTCTGTTACTTGGGAGTTCAAAATCCAAATTGAGGGCATTACAGATTGCACAAAATGCTGTACTAAGAGTTTTAGGAAATGTGAGTAGAAACAAACATCTCACACCAGTACTAGAATCCCTACACTGATTACTGATTGAGTATCATGTAAAGTTTAAGCTTTTATTTTTAGTTTTTAAGATCTTAACTGGATCAGTTTAAAAATATTAGCAGCAGAATTACACATGTATCAACTGCCTAGAACTCTAAGATTGATGCAACAATTACATATAGACATTCCTTCATTTCAGGTTATAAGATCGATTGAATATAGGATAGCTATATTTTATGTAATGGGTCAGACACGGAAATAGTCTACCATTGAGATTTAAGAAAATACAGGAAATTAAGTAGCTTGAGAGAGAACCTAAGACCTTTCTTTATTTTTTAAAGCATATGGGCCAGATACTGAAGTGAGCTGAAAAAATGGAAGCTAATAAGTCGGATTCTGCAATTTAAGCCAGAATTTTGTTGTTAATGCTTGTTCCTATGTTTTATGATGATTTGACAATATGTATTTGACATTTTTATGTATGTAAATCTGTACACCGCTGAGAACCATGGGATTGCACAGTATATAAAAATAAATAAACATGCAAATACTTTCTCTGTCCCTAGTAGGCTCACAATCTAAGTTTTTGTACCTGGGGCAATGAAGTGTTAAATGACTTGCCAAGGATCACAAGGAGCTGCAGTGGGAATCAAACCCAGTTCCCTAGGATCTCAGTCTGCTGCATTAACTATTAAACTACTCCTCCACAAGTACTGCAAGCTGCCGCAAGATCACAGCAGTTATTTTTTCTAAGTAGCAGCAAAAGGAAGGAGTGAGGGGCCTTTATTCCCCACCCCCCAATGTCAGTGAGGAAACAAACGCGTGGGTGGAGGCTACATAGACTGCAGGGGGGGTGCTTCATTCCCAGGGAAGGGGAGGGGGTTCCTGACTCACAGGCTAGGGGGGGAGGGGGGAGAAGGAAGAGAGGAAGTGGGCTTTTTCAAGGGATTGGGAGGCCAAAAAAACAAAATACAAGTTATTGGTCCCAGCCAACAATTAGCCAGGGCCTGCATAACTCTTATGTGGGCCCCTCCTGAATGTCAGCTGGGCCCTCATAAGTTTGGCAGCCAGCATACCCAAAATTAGCTCCCATTAGTGCCTGGATATGGCCCGGCACTGAATAATAGGGGCTAATCTAGAAAGCGAGGGTAAGAATTTAGAAAAACGTCAACTGCCACTGGTTGAATATCAGCCAGAATGTGTTCAAAAACTTAGCCTCTCATAATTCGTTGATAAAACAAAAATATTGCTGCACCATATTACAGTGTCATTGAAACAAAGTCTTCACAAACTCACTTGTTTGTGGTCTACAAAAGTAAAGCAAAAAAGCTGGAAAGCTTTACTTTTGTAGACCATGAATGAGTTTGTGAAAACTTTGTTTCAATGCCACTTTGAATGGTATAGCAGTATTTTATTGAATCAATAGATTATATGAGAGGCTAAGGTTTGTGAACACATTGGGCCCAATATTCAAAACTATTTAACTGGCCGGGAATGACTCCTGGCTGGTTAAATAGTGTTTTAGCGACTAACCAAGGAAATCTAGCGGGAGATAAGTTATTTCCGATTATCTGCAATAGGAGGCTAGCCACTATCTGGCTATATCGTGCGACAGTCGGTTAGGCTCTGATATTCAGTGTCAAATCCACTACATTTCGTGGTTAAAATAGGATGCATAAATAGTAGGCCTCTCTTTAACCGCTAAGCACTTAACTAGTTAGCGCTAATTATTGCTTTAACTAGTTAAGTTATTGCAGTCAAAAATGAAACCAGATATTCAATGCTGGTTGCCAGAAATGGCCCGGTACTGAATATCTAGCTTTAACGCCAGAAGTGGACAGCAAAAGTGCTGCCTGACGCTGCCTGAATATCAGGAGGACATAATGACAACGTAGGCATTTGCTAAAACATAGCCATATCAGGTCAACAATAAAATTAACAGCCAGAATGTGGCTCCAGTGACATCATTATCCCACTGGCCTTCTCCACTTTTTGCTCTCTGTGTAACATTTTTGTTCTTCTGCTTTTCTTCTCAGCAAGATTATGCCTCCCATCAGCTGACATTCCCTATATCCTAATATTTACCAAACGTGCCTATCCCTAAACTCATCCTCAACCGAAGACACCTCACCCTAAAAATAACCTTCCTAATAGAACATTAAGAGATTTTCCTCTTATAACCAGGCAAAGCCAAGGCTGCTGAAAATCAGCTAAGTAAAATAAACAAAAAAATTTTTTTTGAATTTTATTCCACGAGCATCATCATATACAGAATGATATCTGAATACAGTAGCTTATTGTAGATTTTAAATGCTTCTTTGCTTCTCAGTTTTTCCCCTATCATCTTCCCACGGAATGTGCTCTGGTTAACTCAAGTTCACTTACTGGGTAAAGCCTGTATTGAAAACAGTCTCTGAATGAACCCTCTATATTTAGTTTTCCTCTCTAGGCTTGAAGCCAGAGTACGTTTCCTCCATGACGTGCCTGAATCATGACACAGCTACCACACAAGAGCCCAGACCTGATGAACAGCAGGGTCACTGCATTCTGAGCTGTCTTTGTGCCTTCCAGCTGCTAACACTCAGTATACAGCCAGGACTAACTTACAACTACTTTTTTTTTTTTTTTTACTCATTCCTGCAGGTGTGATGGTGTTTTGATGCTGCTTGAATCCATTAAGAATCAGCCTCATTGGTACTATTGATGTGTCAGTTTGCTTCCCTCAAGGCACTCATCTCGTTTTCTCTATGGACTAGCCCGGGCCATGAAAGGCAGTCAATTGTGTGTAAACTATGATTTCATTTTTTTTCAAATGATGATGAATTCAAGGCTTACATGCAAAGCTAAAAAAAATTTATGAGTATGATACACTCAAACATTGGAAACATGCAGATTGTTCACGTAGAATACTGTCCACAAAGTTTGTGACTGGTGCCTACTTCATTACATGTGTATTTACTTTTAATGCTGATATAATGAACAAGATTCAAATAAAAAGTGTTCAAAGAAGAGGACCCAAAATGATAAAGGGGACGAACCTTCTCTCGTATGAGGAAAGGCTAAAGAGGTTAGGGCTCTTCAGCTGGGAAAAGAGGGGAGATATGATTGAGGTCTACAAAATCCTGAATGGTGTAGAACAAATAGAAGTAAATGGATTTTTTTTTACTCGTTCCAAAAGTAGAAGGACTAGGGGACACTCAACAAATAGTTAAGCTCTGGAACTCTTTGCCAGAGGATGTGGTAACAGCGGTTAGTGTATCTGGGTTTTAAAAAGGTCTGAATAAATTCCTGAAGGAAAAGTCCATCGTCTGCTATTGATACAGACATGGGAAGCAATTGCTTGCCCTGGGATTTGTAGTATGGAGTGTTGCCATGATTTGGGTTTCTGCCAGGTACTTGTGACCTGGCTTGGACACTGTTTGGAAAATAGGATACTAAGCTAGATTGGTCTGACCCAATATGGCTACTCTTATGTTCTTATAAAACTGTCACCTGTTAACAGATCCTTACTTTCTGCCGGGATGCTACAATCTCTCTACTTCTTTGTCCAACGCACTATATGGACTCTTTGTAGAATGTGGAAAGCCAAGTTAAGCCATGATGATCTTTTTTGGCATTGTTAGTCGCCTTCCGGTTCTCTCAAACATGATCTTTGACTGTACTCCTGTAAAACCCTTTTGGTTTCGCATATGGCAAACTATTAACGCCATTACAGATTGCTAATCCCAACTGACATATGACATCATTGTTCTTCGCTCTCAACATCCATGTTTTTCTTCGTCCTCATGTGCACCTAAGCTGACATTTTACTTGCTGTTGGTATTCAGCACAATTTAAAAATTGGAAAACAGCAAAAGTTTTGAATTATACCTTTTGGTGGAATACAGTATGCCTCTTTAAACCATATGAACTACATGTTTCAGAAAAATGATTAAATGCTTCTGCTGTAAAAACTATGGATGACAAACAAAATTTATTGTACTGACTGGCACACACGCTCCCTCAATTTGTTGTATTCTCTGTTTTCTTACTTTGAATGGTGGTTCTTACTGTATAGCTCATTGTGTAATTGTTTTCTTTCATATTATAACATTTCTCAAAGAAATTGAACTAAAAAGAGAATTGCTAGATTATGGTTTCTGACATCTTGATCGGATGCTTGGATTTTCTCCACTAAAGCTCCCTCCTCCAATTTTTCTATCTTTCTCTGCATCAGTTGTAAAGGTGCTAGCTTATTCAAACTGTGCTAATTTAGTGGCTCTTGAGTCTCTTTCCCAAAAGTTTAGCTTGGAATAATTACTTATCTATTGTTATGCTTGATATTCTACAAAATTTCAACGTGTATTACAATAAAAACAAAATTGAAGATTAAACACTATAGAACAAACAAAGCCAACATGAAAACAAGCTAAAACAATATGAAATTTTAAGAATAACTCCCACTTTGTCCAATCGATTTGGGCCTCAGGGGTAAAGTGTTGAACCAGTTCAAATCTTTTCTTCCTAAGCAGTGTTTTTCAGTTTCAATTGTTTCATCAATTTCCACTTTACATCCCCTTACATGTAGGTATCTTTAATTTCTCTTTTTTTTGCTTTTACTATTCAATTTATTCATAAGTTTGTTAGCCTACCTGATCTAGTCTCTGGATGTTTCTGGTCTTTTTTGTTGTTGCTGATAATATTCAGATTGTTGCATATATGAACTCTGTACAACCTGATCTTTCCCCTTTGAATAACTGCTGAAAAGGTGTTGTTCAATACAGTTAAGTCCCAGACTGTTGATTACAAGCAGTTCTCAGATTCCAAACTGTACCCCTTCATCATCTGGCCATCAAATGCCACTAGTCTCCTCACTCTAGATAACAGATTATCTTGTCTAAGCAACTGAACTGTAAGTTGGATTTTCTTTATTCTGAGTAATACAATAAAGAACATAAGTATTGCCATACTGGGACAGACCAAAGGTCCATCAAGCCCAGCTACCTGTTTCCAACAGTGGCCAATCAAGGTTACAAGTACCTGGCAAGATCCCAAAACAGTATGAAACCAGCAATGAATATTCCCCAAAGTCCATCTTAATAACAGCTTATGGACTTTTCTTTTAGAAAGCTAATTAAACCTTTTTTTAAACTGCTTTTACCACATTCTCTGGCAACAAATTCCAGAGTTTAATTACATGTTGAGTGAAGAAATATTTTCTCCAATTTGTTTTAAATTTACTACTTTATAGCTTCATTGCATGCCTCCTAGTCCTAGTATTTTTGGAAAAAATAAACAAGCGATTCTCATCTACCAGTTCCACTCCACTCAATTTATAGACCTCTATCATATCTCCCCTCAGCCGCCTTTTCTCCAAGCTGAAGAGCCCTAGCTGCTTTAGCCTTTCCTTATAGGGAAGTCATCTCAACCCTTTTATCATTTTCATTGCCCTTCTCTAACTTTTCTAATTCCACTATATCTTTTTTGAGATGCACTGACCAGAACTGCACACAGTATTCGAGGTGCGGTCACACCATGGAGTGATACAAAGGCATTATAACATCCTCATTTTTGTTTTCCATTCATTTTCTAATAATTCCTAACATTCTATTTGCTTGCTTAGCCGCTGCCGCACACTGAGCTGAGGGTTTCAACGTATCAACGATGACACCTAGATCCCTTTCATGGTCAGTGACTCCTAATGTGGAACCTTGCATCACGTAACTACAACTCTGGTTCCTCTTTTCCACATGCATCACTTTGCATTTGCTCATACTAAACGACATCCACCGTTTGGATGCCCGGTCTCCCAGTCTATAAGGTCCTCTTGTAAATTTTCACAATCCTCTTGCAATTTACCAACTTCGAATAACTTTGTGTCCTCAGCAAATTTAATTACTTCACTTGTTACTCCCATCTCTAGATCATTTCACAACAAGGTTCAAAAGATAAACCTTGCTTTCTCTACCTCACCAGCTCTCCCTCCACTAGTCCGTTCCCCTCTCTCTCCTTCCCCTCATTCCCTTTCTTCCTTTCCTGAAGTTACTATTGAGGAAACTACACTTCTCCTTTCTTCCTCAAAATGTACCACCTGTTCCTCTGATCCCATTCCCACCCACCTTCTTAATGCCATCTCTCCTACTCTTATTCCTTTTATCTGTCACATTCTCAACCTCTCACTTTCCACTGCGACCGTCCCTGCTGCCTTTAAACATGCTGTGGTCACACCTCTCCTTAAGAAGCCTTCACTTGACCCTACTTGTCCCTCTAATTACCGACCCATCTCCCTCCTTCCTTTTCTCTCCAAATTACTTGAGCGTGCTGTTCACCGCCGCTGCCTTAATTTTCTCTCCTCACATGCTATTCTTGACCCATTACAATCTGGTTTTCGCCCTCTCCACTCAACCGAAACTGCGCTTACTAAAGTCTCCAATGACCTATTACTGGCTAAATCCAGAGGTCAATATTCCATCCTCATTCTTCTTGATCTTTCCGCTGCTTTTGACACTATTGATCACAGCATACTTCTCGATACCCTGTCCTCACTTGGATTCCAGGGCTCTGTCCTTTCCTGGTTCTCTTCCTACCTCTCCCTCCGCACCTTTAGTGTTCACTCTGGTGGATCCTCTTCTACTTCTATCCCTCTGCCTGTTGGCGTACCTCAGGGTTCTGTTCTTGGTCCCCTCCTCTTTTCTATCTACACTTCTTCCCTTGGTTCATTAATCTCATCCCATGGCTTTTCCTACCATCTCTATGCTGATGACTCCCAAATCTACCTTTCTACCCCTGATATCTCACCTTGCATCCAAACCAAAGTTTCAGCGTGCTTGTCTGACATTGCTGCCTGGATGTCTCAACGCCACCTGAAATTAAATATGACCAAAACCGAGCTTCTCATTTTCCCCCCCAAACCCACCTCCCCGCTCCCCCCGTTTTCTATTTCTGTTGATGGCTCTCTCATTCTCCCTGTCTCCTCAGCTCGAAACCTTGGGGTCATCTTTGACTCTTCTCTCTCCTTCTCTGCTCATATCCAGCAGACCGCCAAGACCTGTCGTTTCTTTCTTTACAACATCCGTAAAATCCGCCCCTTTCTTTCCGAGCACTCTACCAAAACCCTCATCCACACCCTTGTCACCTCTCGTTTAGACTACTGCAATCTGCTTCTTGCTGGCCTCCCACTTAGTCACCTCTACCCTCTCCAGTCGGTTCAAAACTCTGCTGCCCATCTCATCTTCCGCCAGGGTCGCTTTACTCATATTACCCCTCTCCTCAAGACCCTTCACTGGCTCCCTATCCGTTTTCGCATCCTGTTCAAACTTCTTCTACTAACCTATAAATGTATTCACTCTGCTGCTCCCCAGTATCTCTCCACACTCGTCCTTCCCTACACCCCTTCCCGTGCACTCCGCTCCATGGATAAATCCTTCTTATCTGTTCCCTTCTCCACTACTGCCAACTCCAGACTTCGCGCCTTCTGTCTCGCTGCACCCTACGCCTGGAATAAACTTCCTGAGCCCCTACGTCTTGCCCCATCCTTGGCCACCTTTAAATCTAGACTGAAAGCCCACCTCTTTAACATTGCTTTTGACTCGTAACCACTTGTAACCACTCGCCTCCACCTACCCTCCTCTCTTCCTTCCCGTTCACATTTGCTTACTTTATTTATTTTTTGTCTATTAGATTGTAAGCTCTTTGAGCAGGGACTGTCTTTCTTCTATGTTTGTGCAGCGCTGCGTATGCCTTGTAGCGCTATAGAAATGCTAAATAGTAGTAGTAGTAGTAATGTTAAAAAGCACCAATTCCAGCACAGACCCCTGTGGAATCCCACTACCTACCCTTCACCAATGAGAATACTGACCATTTAACCTTACTTTCGTCTTTTTACTGAAATATTAAATGAGTGTAAATATCTTGAAATTATGTTGGATTATAAATTGTCTTACTTCACAAGTGAAAAATCTACAAAAGGCACCTTTTAGATTAAAGTAGTTGAAGCGACTGAACACTACTACCTGAGACAAATTTTAATTCAGTATTGCAAGCGTTGTATCAAATATTACAAGCATTAGTTATATCAGACTATTGCAATTCATTTTATTTGGGTCTAGCACCACCTGTAATTCATTCTCTGCAGTTAATTCAAAATGCTGCTGCAAGATTAGGGAAAGGACTCTCCAAATACAATCATATAACCCCTGTTTTGAAAGAACTTCACTGGTTACTTGTGTACTGGAGAACTGGGTTCAAGATTTTGACTAACTTTAAAAGCATTGAATAACAAAGCACTTCTTGCATTAGCATCCTCATTAAGAATTTATCAACCCCTCACAAGCTAAGTTCTGCAGACAAGTTGACTTTGGATGGGGTACGTCTTTGGAACATGCTACCTTTGGAATTATGAGAGATCAGTTCTACAATTCAGAAAATATTTAAAAGTTGTTTTGCTTTATTATGCCTTGGAGTAGGCTTTAGGTAGATCAACCTTTTAATTCTAGAGTACTATATTATGTAATGTTTAATGTCTGTCTTGTGTTCTGTATTGTTTCATTGTATGTTTATTTTGTCATCTGCTTAGAACTGTAGGATGACATGGACTATAAACTTTTATAATTTAAAAAAAAGAAAGCTGGACTAAAAACTTATTTCTTGTCTCTGGCATTTACCTATCTGCATTTTTCTTACCCAGTTCCTTTTTCCCCCGATTGTATTCCTCTTACTTTGCCTTATTAGAAATTCTCTGAGTATGTCCAGACTGTTCTTGCTGTATACCACCTTGGGTGATTTATTCAAAAAGGTGGCAAATAAATCTTAATATATACATAAATAAGGGCCCTGCTTACTAAGGTGTGTTAGTGTTTTTTTTAAATGTGCCTACAATTAGCATGCGCACTAACTGTGTAGGCGCCTTTAGGGATATTGTAGGCACGTACATGGTTTACGCGCGTTAAAAACTCTAAGGTGCCTATAACATGGCTTAGTAAACAGGGCCTCAAACTTGTAAGTCACTTTGATAATGTTGAGAAAGGCATACATAAACATTAACAGTTAATATTTTATTTATTGCATTTGTATCCCACATTTTCCCACCTATTTGTGGGCTCAGTGTGGCTTTAAAATGCTGTCCCCTTCTATAGGCTAGGTATTCAGGCTCAGAATAAATAGAAGATGAAAAGTATATGCGGCAAAATAAACACAGAATGACAAGTGGACTGCAATCAAATTATAGACAGTAGACTGTTGAGAGAACATATCCCAGACACACACCTCATATGCTACACATATAGTCTAGTGTGAAGGATCTTCAGATTTGTTGCATCCAGAATGCTTAACTCATGGTTTTCTGGGCAATCAGGTGCATATCATCACTGATCCATCAACAGCCTTTTCTTTCTCTCTTTTTTTTTTTTTTGGATCTTTTTTGTATATATATCTCCCAGTGTTCTTTTGTGTCCTTATAACCTATTTCTATGTATTTGCTATCTTTATGGGATGTGTATACAATATCTCTTCCTTCACTTCATAACTTTCTGCTTTCTTATTTAGTTAGTTCAGTGCACATATTGCATACTTCCTAGCAGTAATGTTTCACTTAACTGGCAGCAGAATGAAGCCAGTTAAGTGAAATGTTACTGCTAGGAAGTATGCAATATGTGCACTGAACTAACTAAATAAGAAAGCAGAAAGTTATGAAGTGAAGGAAGAGATATTGTATACACATCCCATAAAGATAGCAAATACATAGAAATAGGTTATAAGGACACAAAAGAACACTGGGAGATATATATTATTATTATTATTATTGTTGTTGCATTTGTATCCCACATTTTCCCACCTATTTGCAGGCTCAATGTGGCTTACATAGTACCATCAAAGGCGTTTGCCCAGTCGGTTGATAACAAGTACAAGGTTGAAATGTGATCGTAAGAGGTATATGTGGAGGGTCGGGAAGGATGAAGATCACAAAAAAAGATCCCCCCCCCCCCCCACACCAAAAAAAGAGAAAGAAAAGGCTGTTGATGGATCAATGACGATATGCATCTGATTGCCTAGAAAACCATGAGCTAAGCATTCTGGATGCAACAAATCTGAAGATCCTTCACACTAGAATACGTGTAGCATATGAGGTGTGTGCCTGGGATATGTTTTGAAAATATTGCCTTATGTGAAGGTATTTTTCCCTAAGCCACTAACCTCCACTGTTGAGATATATTGAGCCTGAGCACCACATAAGAGATTATCAACGTGAAGTTTATAATCTATGTAAACACAATGGAATTTATAGTGTAGCTCCTAAGCTTCCAAACAATTTTTCAGGTGAACATAACACCAATAACAATCTAGCAAGCATAGCTTGCCCAGTCTCAAACATTTATAATCCATGGATTGATTAAGCTGCATGCTGAGTCAAATAAAGATCTTTTTGATATACTATTACCACTTCACTCTTTCCTATCCTAGATTAGCCAAATATCCAAGCAGGCACATTTGAGCTAATGCAACCTCATCTTCTTGTATCAGACAGTACGCTGAAACACAAAGCAAATCTAGTTTTTCATCTAAAATTAGATTACAAAAGGAACAAGGGTTTACAGTCTTATAACACCCCTATTTTCCTTCCACCTATACCTCTCCATTTGTGTTTAGTATTTTAATTTTGATATAGTAAAAATCAAATCAATGATAAAGGAGTTTACAAGAAAAAATACAGATAATACAACAAAATATATAGAAAGTAAAATACATACGCTAATTAAGAAAAACAAAGGATAAGGACAGGAAAAATACTGAAACAGCATTCAAGATAGGGTACCAATTACACTTACAGAAGTCCCAGCCAATGCCATCAAACAAGGAGGACACCAAGATGAACGTTACAAAATCAAGAGGTGACATTATATTATTAGGTGCTTTAGATCTCTTTAAACCAGGTTTGCTTTTCTAAAGTAAAATGTGAATGCAAAGGGCCGTGTTTACTAAGATGCGCTAGCATTTTTTAGCACACTAAAAACACTAGCACACCTACAGTGCGTCTTAGTAAACAGGGCCCTAAGGTTGTTTATAGATATTCTGCATGCTGTTTTAGATTCTTTAGTTTATAATTTTTCAATCTGTATTTATCTTTTTATTACCTTTTACTCTTCCATTTTTTAGGACTGCATTTTGATTAAAAATTTATAACCATGATTAATCACAAGATTAAAGGTATGTTATGTATTTATTTTTTTGTCCACTGCAGCTCTTTGTGACTCTGGGCACTTAACCCTCCATTGCCCAGAGTTTCAAGGTGCTGCAGTGGGCAAAAAAAACCCAAAAATACATAACATACCTTTAATCTTGCGATTAACCCCCCCCCCCCCCCAAATAAGCATGACATCAGGAGAAGGCACTAGCCCTTGCATGCAGGCTAGACCTTATGGGGGTAGAACTTTGGCAGACCACCCTACATCTTGGTCTATCATGTTTGACTTTTTTATGAAGGGGTACAAATCCTTTATATTTGAGGTCAGTGTCTAGTGCAAAGATCTGCCATAATCCTGTACCCAATCCCCCAACAGTCCTACTGATTAAAATATGATTGCCCATCAAATGAAGTATGACAACTCAAATAAAAAACCTTTCCTCCCCTTCAGATACCTAAGATGTTAGAAAGCTTGTTTATGCCTGCAAAAGAATGCAGTTTCAGGTTCAGACTAAACATTTTAACATCTGGAATAAATTCACTGATCCAAGCAGCAGTTAGACAAATTAGTAATAACTAAAATAAAAATGTGATTTACTAGATTACACTGTGCCAACTCACAAGATTCAATTTGAGATCCTTCTTTATAAATTACAACCCAAATGCATTCTGCACTTTAGAGAGACAAGACTACTACATACGCACACCAGGTCAGGAATAACACTTAAATAACATGACCTATCCTCAGAACATTTACAAGAAAAACATTTAGCTATCTCTGTGGTATTGACCTTGCAATTCTACAAAGTGAGGTGAAAAATCAATATGACATGGTTGTAAACTTCCACTTGCACTCAGCTTTCTTTAAATAATTTTACTGGATTTTTTTCCCAGGCTGAGGTTTCTTTGTTTTGAAAACTTACAAGTTCTAAAATGAAACTAAATTGAAAGGGATTTATTACTCAGAGAAAAAAAAACCACCCACTACCACTGTTTCCTTCATACAATGAACACTAAGGTCCCTATACTGCAATACCACATTAATGCACATATGCTGCCAGATTCTATATATCGCGCCTTAACATCCTTGCAGAAATCGAAGGGTATTCTATAATAATGCTTGTAACTTAATTGGTTAACTAGTTAATCTGTGCTGTCAATTGAATGTTAATAAGCATTTATCAGCACAAATTGTCATTAAGATTTACGTGCACACATCACTAAGGGGGTCTTTTACTAAGGCGCACTCACATTTTTGGCGCATGCTAAAATTGTGGGTGCGCGAAACATTAGAGATGCTGATGCATTCCTATGGGTGTGTCTAACGTTTAGCGCACCCTAAAAATGAGAGCGCATCATAGTAAAAGATGCCTTAAGTAATCTGTAACGTGGTATGCGTAAATTCTAAACTGCATAGTGGAAAAGGAGGCATGACCATGGGTGGGGCATGGGCGTTTCTAAAATCTATCAGTGTTCCCATTAGGACTCATGCTACTGGCAGTGGTAAATGCCATCACCATTATCCTATATGATAATTTGCACCATGAACATTCCATGAAGCTGCCTGTGTCCGTGCCTCCATTCTGATTGGCTGTGCCTGGGACTGAAGCCTCGGATGACATCATCCAGAGAGCCCAAGCAACAGCAGCATTCTGACAGAGAAAAAAAAAGTAACACCCTGTCAGAAAACCTCCCCTGTCTCACACATACTACTGTGACACACAACACACACAGTTCACCCCCCCCCCACACACACACACAGTTCCCCACCCCACACACACACACAATTACTGACTCACACAACATCTAAACGAGAATGTAAGATTTGAATGGAGAGTAAATTTAAAACAGTATATAACTTGTTTGAGTGAAGCCAAAAGAAATAATTTCTCTCTTGTGGGACTTGTAAAGGCTGATTTCGAGAAATTATTTAATTTGGTGAATTCTGACTTCTTCTACAATAGAGAATGTATCCCAGCCATCAGCTGAGGAGTTAGCTAGTTACTTTGCAAATGAAGTGAATTCCATCTATCACTTATCAGAATTTAAATTTAAATCAGATATTCCGGTAGACAGATGTTGGTCAGCTTTTGATCCAGTTCCAGTTTCCCTGTTGCCTTCTTTGAAACATCTTGATCTAATTGTCCTATAGATAACTTTCCCTATTATTTATTAAAGGATCTTCCTGTTGAAAGATTGAACTGGATAGCTTTATTTGTGAATACAATGCTAAAGAATGGCTGGTTTTCCCTAGATATGGGAAACATACTAACTCCAATATCATCAAAATAAATAATTGGTGATCACAAACTTCTAATAATCGACCAATTGCAAATATTTCTCTCCTAACAAACTTAATTGCATTTGTGGTTAGTTCTCCGTTTGTAAACTATATAGAATGGTTCAATTTATTCTATAACTCTCAACATGGGTTCACAGCATTCCATAGTACTGAAACCTTGCTTTTGTCAATCACCTCCAAAAAGTCAAAAAGGTTTTAAATGCCAGAGGAAATTTGGTACTATTTCAATTCAACATATCAGCCACTTTTGACACAGTAAATCATGTTTTGTTACTGAATTTACTTCCAACTTTGCTCCAAGATTAAAACTGAATTAGGATAAAACAAAGATTCTCTGTTTCACCTTAGACCACTCAATTATTCCACAGACTATTTCAATAAATAACGGAAGTTCTATTCAAGCTGATCGGGAATCCAGAGTATTGTGTGTCATTTTGGAGTCCTCACTCTCAATGGAGTCTCAGGTAAAGAGAGTTGTATGGAAAGCTTATTTTAAACTTAACTGCATTTGTTGCATTCTTATTTTTTACTTGTACATTTTAAAATTATCGTGCAGTTCGTTCACTACTCAATTATGGAAATTCATTATATATAGGATTAAAGATCAAACAAATGTCCAGACCACAAATGGTTCAGAACTCAGCAGCCAGGATGATTTTTCGCTATTCTAGGTATGATAGTGTTTCTCCACTGTTGGTTAAGTTACACTGGTTTCCGGTGACAGCTAGAGTTGAAGTCAAAGCAGCTAGAGTTGAAGTCAAAGCAATGTGTTTTGTATTTATTTATATACAACCTGTTCTGCTGACTTTTTAGAAAGTTTTAAGGTTTTAAATAGTTTTGCTCGGTTGAGGACTTGCAATTTTTGTTATTATTGGCTTTTCCATCTATTAAAGGTATTCGCTTTAAAGCATTATTCTCTAGATCTTTTTTCTGCTAGTCATATTTGGAATAGTTCATCAAAAATGCTTCGTTCAATAACTAATCTTTTTGCTTTTCGGAAAGCTTTGAAAACATATCTTTTTTTCAAATGGTAAACAGATGGATTATATCCGGTTTATTCTTTTGGTTTATAAATCTGTTACATCCTGATTTATTGTATCAGTTTTTTTAATCTTGTGTTACTCCGCCTCAAATTCCTTCGAGAAGATTTGGCAGGTTATAAGACTCAGAAAACATAACATAAGGCTCCAAGTGCCAATTTTGCAAATCCAAGCATAACTATAAGTGTTTATGATAACCTGTTAAACTTAGTCTTGTTATTTATCTGTCACCACTTGCACTCTCATGTCATGTGCTTTGGCAGCTTATTTTCAGTACTGAATATATAACTTTCACACTCCAATTAGACATCCTTTTACAAACTTATAACTTTGGTCATTTAGCTATTTTGCAAATAAAGTTATGTGTATAATATTTATGCGGCCAGCACTGCTACTGAGTGTGTAATTGGTTTTATGTATTGATACTACACAGTGCTGTCTTGTAAATATGGATTAAAATGCTACACAAAAATAAAGAGGGAAAGGGTAAGAACCAGTAACAGAGAATTCTCAGGGAAATTCAACTTAAACATAGTTACCAAAATGGAAATAGCTAAGTAAGAAAAACATGAGAGTCGCATAAAAGAAACCAAAGAGGATGTATCAATCAAGAAATAGAAGGCCCCCTTCTGGCAGTCTACAGCTGGATGACAAAGTTATTTTCTTGAGTAATGAATACAGACTAACTACACATCACAAATGGGCTAATCTTTGTGCAAGAAATCTAGTGCATGCTCTCATCTTCATGCCTGTTACATGTGCAGCATACCTATTGCAGTCTTGAGGTTCATGCTGTGCACACAACTGTTGACACCTGTCCAGCCTCTGAAAATCTTTCCACCAATTAGCACATTCCAGTATTATAGAAAAACAAAACCACAAAATTAAAGCTTACTTTGGTAGTTGGGGCTGTTGAGGGGTTCACCCGAAGGCTTGTTATGACATCGCTGCTGGCTGTGGTAGAAGCCGTTGTGGCTGGTGTAGGAAGTCGGGAGGGTACAACGGGCAAAGGCAAAAGCCCAGGTCTGTTACTGTTGCTGCTACTTATACTACTGCAGTTAGTACTGTTCATATGATTACCATTGGGGCTCCATTCCCAGCGCTCCCATCCACCACGATAATCTCTTTCAAACCGACTATGCTGCCGTGACATCCTGTTAAAATATGTCTGCCAATTCTCAGAGAATATCTGACAGCTCCCCTGTAAGGTTAAAATAAAAAGGAAATAAGGACAAAAGTTGCTACAAAATTTTAAAAGAAAATTAATAGACTTCACAACATATCAATTACACAGATTTGAAAAAGCTACATTTACTCCCCCCCCCCCCCCCCTTACCTACTTTGGAGATGGCATCATAAAACAAAAGCCCATCCTTTTGAAGAACATAGAAATCCTTAGCAGTTCAATCTCTCATGCTGTTTTAATTTTGAAAACAATCAATCTTGCATTTGGCATATAACAGCAGCTATCTAGGTTTCTCATGACAGTTTTCATAAGAAAAAGGAACATGAGGTTACAGAAATCAATTTTAAAATTAGCATTTCAGACAGATTGGTAACATACTGTATATCTACTGCAAGTGAAAATTGTGGACTATTAAACAATAGCCTATGTTTCTGTAAACTTTGTTCTTGGTAGCTTCATTTTCCAATGTATGTACAGTAAGTAAATCTGACTTTGGTACCAGGAAAAGGGTAGAGGCAATTCTGAAAACAAGATTACTGGCCATATGGAAAAACATAGCTAAAAAGGGGCAGAGCCAACAAGGATTTAGCAAATGTCAGTCATGCCTTGCCAATCTATTACATTTTTTTAAACAAGTGTTAGACAGTCTATATAGTGCATATGGTTTTTCAGAAGGAATATAACAACCTTATGCAATGCTTATCAGAAAATTAAAGAGTTATGGGATAAGAAGCAATGCTTTAATATAGATTGGTAATTGGTTAAAAGACAAGAAATAATAGGATTAAATGGTCAGACTTCCCAATGGAGAAAGGTAAGCAGAAAACAAGAAATAGGATTAAATGATTAGACTTCCTAATAAAGGTAAGTTAAAAAAAAAGTGTCCAAGAAGCTGTATTGAACTAGTAATACTTTATCTATAAATTATCTGGGAAAGGGAGCAATGAATTGCCTAGACACATTCACAGTTGTCAAATCAAGAGCAGATTGTGAGGACCTAACAAGACTGGGACAGGACATCTAAACATCTATTTAGATGTATTATTGCATAAACATCTAAATTCTGATTGTACATAGTCAGGATATACATGTTACACTCTAAAATGTGCCATCTGGTAAGGAGGTGTGATCTGGGCAGGACTAGAGCAAGGAATGACAGTGGGATTTACACCTGCTACCCAGGACATCTAGGTTTCAGAAAGTTGTTGAACAAAAGTATGAAAGATTTGTTGAATAAAAGTATGAAAAATGCGGAGTGGAAGGCTCCATGATTACAACAAGCTGTTTTAACACTAACCCTCCTGAGGCATGAGAAATTTGACGGACATTAAACATTAGCCAAAGGCACGGCTCCAGAAAGTCTGGCAAGAAAGGGGGGGCCGATAATGGGAACCAGATGCAGCATATGTTCTGCCCATGATTAACAGTTTGTGGTATTCAGAGACTTGCACAGGAATGTTGTATGAGAGAATTAGTCAGAGGCCCGGTATAAAACTAGAGGGAACAAAGAAATAAGTAAGCATTTTGAATTTCTCTTTGTCTGTGTATAGCATTTTGATTTGCCTTAAGCTTGCTGTATATTGCTTGTGTGTAGATATGCTTTGAGTACAGAAATGCTTCCTGCAATAGCCCATTGAGCTATGCAGAAAAATTGTAAATACACTGTTTATATTAAATATCGTCTAGCCTTCTCTACAAAAGTGGCGGCATCCTTTTCTTCAAAGTGGCGATCCAGCCAGGAGTAGGAGTAGGAGTAGGCCGCACACGGAAAAGAGAAGGCGAGACGAATAACAAATTAAGTGTTTGTTGTTAACGACGTTTTTTACAGGATTTTGAGAGAGCAAGCGTTGTTTAAGCCTAATTTCTGTGCTTCACTGATGTGGGATTGATCAAACTGCTGAACTGGACATATAGGCTACGACTCCTGGGCTTGCTAAAGAGAAATAAGAAGACGCGTGAGTAAGCTTACATTGTGGACTTAGGTATATTTGTTTAGTTTTATAGTTTTCTGTTTTGTATATTTTCTTGGTTTAGGTGCAGTAGTATATTTTTGTAGATTGTGGCTTTATAGGAGAAATTGTAATAGTCAGAATAAAATGAAAGGGAAAGGGGCAGATAAGAAAGAAAAGCCTCCTGTATATGCTATGTATTTAGATTTAGATAGTTCAAAAAAATGCTCCCCTTTGCAGCATGTCATAGAATTATTCCCATTAGAAAAAAAACAGATTGAAAAAATACATGAGAAATGGTATGATGCAAAAGATTCTTTTTTGAGCTGGTCTCAGTATGGATCGTTTGAAAAAATACAGCAAGAGCGGGAAAAGCAACCTTTTGTTCAGCCTGAAGGTTGAGGAATGTCATCTGTTTTTGATTTCTCGGTGTCTGGCTGTTCAGGAAGAACTGAAACTTTTTTTGTTCCTTTTAAAAGATTGTTTTAGATTAGATTTAAATAAGTTTGATTTTGTCTTATAAGGTGATCTCTGTTTATTTTAAAATATGTGTTATTCTGTTTCTAGTTCTCTATGTGGAATGTCTTTGCAATTTAACTTTGTTTGACTCTTTTCTAAGTGAGATTCCTGCAGTGTTAAGAGATCATCTGGCTTAAATTAGTCACAGTCCTAGCTAGTTCTGTGTGTAGGGCTAATAGGGGAAAGAGGTGTTGTCAGCAGCAATTTGGTCACTATGCCTCAGAATGTTATCAGAATGCAGGAATGCCCCAAGTACAAATGCAGATGCAGCAAGGATTAATGCCACAAGTAATAGGGATGCCTGCGAATGCCCCGCAGACTGCAATACAGCAGCCAGCGACGCAATCACAGGGACCAGGGGCTGCAGTACAGAGACAGGGTACTGTAAATGCTTTTCCAACTTGGCAGAATACTCCAGACCAATGCTATTGACTGGAAGCAGACCAGTGTCAGGAGGAGGGAATGATTTTCAGATTAGACACAAGGGAACCCTTTATTACATTGACAATTGGCAAATATGGAACTCCTGTGAGATTTTTGATAGATACAGGGGCGAGTACCTCTGTGTTGTGTGCAAAACCACAGGGAGTTAAATTTTCAAATCAGTATAGAACAACAGTGGGATTTACGGGGATAGAACAAAGAAAAAGGCTAACAGAACCCACTCTGGTGCGCTTGGAATGCCAACCGCACGGTTCAAGGGAGGCTGTGGTACCCTTTTTAGTGGCACCTGAATGCCCAGTAAATTTGTGTGGTAGAGACTTATTGTCTCAATTAGGATTGTGTTTAGATTTTGGAAATAAAGAAATACCAAGTTTGCTCACCATGGTTCAACAGTTGAATAATGAAAATAAAGTAAGGGTTATGGAAGAATTACCACAACATATTTGGAGTACAAATGATTCACCATATGGACTAGCCATAAATGCAAAACCCCATAAGATAGAATTAATAGAAGGGGCACAGGGGCCGAAGCAAGACCCTTACCCCATACGACCTAAATTAGTATCCAAAACCCTAGAACACATTGGTAAATTATTGAAATGTGGTATTATTGAACCTTCAGTATCCCCGTATAATACCCCATTGTTTCCTGTCCCAAAAGGGGAAAACAATGTAAGGATAGTACATGATTTAAGAGAGCTAAATGAGGTTACAAAAAATCAATTTCCGATTTGTGCAAATCCTGCTACACTTTTACACACTCAGAATATATATGCATATAACACTGTTATTGACTTGTCTAATGCATTCTTTTCAATACCTCTTCATCCAGAGTCTAGGGATTTGACGTCATTTATAGTACAGAATGAGGCATACAGGTGGACTAGGATGCCTCAAGGCTTTACTGATAGTCCATCGGTATTCTCAAAACAACTAATGATGGATTTAAAGGATTTCAGGAGTCAATTGCCTGACACGGTGTCATTGTTTGTCTATGTAGATGATATTCTACTGTCTGCTGAGACTGAAACAGAATGCCTAGATTGGACTAGAAAATTATTTTTGTTATTAGGAGAGTTAGGATATAAATGTAACAGGGAAAAATGTATTATAGCTCAGTCTACTGTCACCTTTTTAGGACAAAATGTTTCAGCAGAACATAAGGTAATTATACCGGAGGTTATATCTATTTTAAATGAGACTCCGGTACCGCAAACAGTTACCCAGTTACGTGCTGTTTTGGGAATGTTAAATTACTGCAGACAATGGATACCAAATTATACACAAAAAGTAATGAGACTTTATAAACATTTGAAACTGCCCGCAGCCACACCAAAGAATACATTAATTGTATTGGAAGAGCAGGATAAGATAATATTGGCTAAGATTGTGAGGGATTTGTTATCCCCAGGACCGTTAGCAGTAATAGATATCCAATCACCTGTGCATCTATGGGTAAAAGATATGGGAAATAGTTGGGCAGCTATGATTAATCAGAATAATGAAGTAAATGCACCAGTAGCTTTTTTGTCAGGCTCTTTTAATCATGTGGAAAAAGGAATGAAAGAAATACCAAAGTTACTGACAGCTATAGTGGCTGCAGTAGGCAAGTGGAGAGCACAAATGCCTTTTGTTCCTATTGTAATACATACTAACCACACGATTAAAACGCTGTTGAGCCCTAGCCAGACGGCATTGACAGCCACTAGATTTGGAAAATATCAAGCAGTACTTTTAGGACAAGATATAAGAATAATACCATTAACTAAAGAACAGAGAAATAAAATAGATCTGCTTTTTCCTGTCAATCTAGAGGGTGAGATCGATACTATAGAAATCCCTACATTTCACTGTCTTACTTTTGAACCCTTATCTGATGGGTTAATATGGTTTACAGATGGAGCTTGTGAAAGGACTGTTGCAGGCTTTGCCTGCGTGCAGGTAGATGAGAATCTAAGAAAGATAATGCAAGTACAATATAAAACCCCTCCTAACCAGACTGCACAGCATGCTGAACTTTTAGCCGTTATTACGGCCTTACAACACACTGATATGACTCAAAATGTCACTATATATACTGATAGTGGTTACGTTGCAAGTTCACTACAGTATCATATATTAAAATGGCAGCGTAGGGGGATGATAACCAGTGCAGGTAAAAATCTACAACATTACACATATTGGAAATTGCTGTTTGAAATTTTGGCAAGAAGGGAACGTGAAGGTAGAAAAACTGCAGTTGTGTGGACCCCGGCCCACACTGAAAAGCCAACCTTTGAAGCACTAGGTAATGCAATGGCTGATGCAGCAGCAACGGAGGTGGTTAAGCAAAGTGAAAAGATTTTGTATAATACTAGACAGACACAGGAAGGGCCACTTACGAATGTAGATAAGATTGAAATGTGGCAGCCAGAGGGACAGGAAAGTGAAAAATGGTTGAAGAGAGGATGTACGAAGTTGGGAAGTGAATGGTTTAATGCAGAAGAAGGATTACCTTGTATGCCAATGAGCCAGGCGATTAAGGTATTGGCTGGTTGGCATGCAACCATGCATTGGAATAAGGAAACAATGAGGCAACAGTTTGAGCAAAGATTTTGGACTTTAAAAATTGATAACTTGATTCAACAGGTTGTGCAGAATTGCATGGTATGTAATATTAACATACCTAAAAGAGGTCCTAAAATATCGCCTGGGACACTTCCAATACCAGAAGGCCCAGCAAAAGAATGGTATATTGATTTTACCGATATGATTGTTCCAGTACAGGGAAAAAGGTATTTGTTAGTTTGGGTGGATGCTTTCTCAAGGTGGGTAGAAGCATTTCCATGTAAAAGGGAGACAGCACATGAGGTGGTACAATGTCTGATAACTCATATTATGCCAAGCCATGGGTGTCCGTCTAGAATAATTTCTGATAACGGGACGCATTTTAATAACAGTGTTTTGAAAGAAATGGCAATGATTATGGGTTTAACACACAGAAAAGTATCAGTGTATCGCCCCACCTCCAATGGTTTGGTGGAACGCTACAATGGTATTTTAAAAACTAAATTGAGAGTATTACTGAAGGCTTTAAACAAGGAAACAGCAGGTAAACCATATACCTGGCTTGATTTGTTACCATTAGCTTTGATAGTTATAAGGGCCCAACCTAATGGGCGTACTAAATTGACCCCATTCCAAATTCAGACAGGACGTCATTTTTTCCCGATGCAGACAGCAAGTACTGATAGCACAGCTCAGTACTGGCAAAAGCTACAACCTATGTTGAACCTGACAAGTGATATGATCCGAACAAATGTAACATCACAGGCAGGGACTACTAATGATGTTTGTGCTTTTAAAGTAGGTGACCTAGTGCTACGAAAGAACTTTACACATAAAACATGGAAGGATCCTGTGTATGTAGGGCCTTTTGCTATCATGGCCCTTACTCAGACCGCTGCCTGTCTGGAAGGTCATACTTCTTGGATACATTTAGCAGATATTCGACGAATTAATAACATTGAAATGGACAAAGAATAAACAAACATCATGTCCCTAAACATGATGGTATTGGACTGTTGTTGTTTGTTAATGGACAATGAACACATATGATAATAGACTTGTTACAGTGGCCAAGATGTTGAATTTGACTGATTGTATCATATGTGCCCACTGACTGACATCATCCTTGTCCTTGCCAACTATGATATATGGGACTACAATGATAAAATCATGTCTGTTATCCCAATAATACCTGTGTAAGAGATGATGAAAACCTTCATTGGACAAATGAGACTATTTATAAGCAAGCCTTGCTTATGGACAAGTACCCACAGACATCATGTTGGTGTCTGATTAATAGTATGACAACTGAACACATTCTCCCGATAAAGTGCACTTACACGCAGAATGTTGTAACAACTGATTCAATGAATGTTATGCTTTTAATTTGTGTAATTGTTAATGCCACATCAGCTAATGAAAGTAAGAATGAATGACAGTGTACTTCCCTTTGATGAAGCTCACTGTCCTATAAATTATATACCTCAAGAGATATAAATTTTGTACCCTAGTACAATTAAATCTGTTTAATGCAACATGTATTAGCATGTTTGCAAAGATGTGCCAGGATGTTTTTAAAATAACAATGATAACTGAAATTCAGAATAAATAGAACTTTAATATGTCAGCCAAAAATATTGAAAAAGCGTGCAGAAACTGAATGCCACAAACAAAGGGGGAGGAGATTTAGAAGGGAGGTAAGGAAACAACAGACTGGAGCTGAAACAGATGTTTGAGTCCTGGAATACCAGGCCTCAAAAGGGAGGATTTGTTGAACAAAAGTATGAAAGATTTGTTGAATAAAAGTATGAAAAATGCGGAGTGGAAGGCTCCATGATTACAACAAGCTGTTTTAACACTAACCCTCCTGAGGCATGAGAAATTTGACGGACATTAAACATTAGCCAAAGGCACGGCTCCAGAAAGTCTGGCAAGAAAGGGGGGGCCGATAATGGGAACCAGATGCAGCATATGTTCTGCCCATGATTAACAGTTTGTGGTATTCAGAGACTTGCACAGGAATGTTGTATGAGAGAATTAGTCAGAGGCCCGGTATAAAACTAGAGGGAACAAAGAAATAAGTAAGCATTTTGAATTTCTCTTTGTCTGTGTATAGCATTTTGATTTGCCTTAAGCTTGCTGTATATTGCTTGTGTGTAGATATGCTTTGAGTACAGAAATGCTTCCTGCAATAGCCCATTGAGCTATGCAGAAAAATTGTAAATACACTGTTTATATTAAATATCGTCTAGCCTTCTCTACAAAAGTGGCGGCATCCTTTTCTTCAAAGTATTCTTCTGCCCGAAGAGCATACTGAACCTGTATAATGTTAGATAGCAAATCCAAAATGATGGTCCAATAGGCACACACCTGGGGGAAGGTCCACCAAACATGAAAAAAGTCCCCAAGTGCTCCACAGTTGTCTTATATATGTGATATAAATGCATAGGCATGTAGTATCAACTATAGCCATTTTCTACCAAAGTAGTGGCCAGCAATACTTTCAATAATCATTTTAAACCCTTCTCCCACTGCTGATCAGTCAAGGTAGCAGCTAAGTCAGTTTCCCATAAGTTAGTATACTATGTCATAGGGGTCGTGTAATGCAATAGAGCTTTGTACATTCGTGACATAGATCCCTTGCCCCCTCCCCCAAGGGACATCTCCAATGATGTCTCCGCTAGACTCAAAGCATATTTAGCCCTTCTCATAATATAATCTCATACTTGCCTATAATGGAAAGCATCCCGGGGGGGGGGGGGCAGTCCATATTCTTCCTACAACTCCAAGAAGGGAACAAGGTCCCCCTCGTCCTAAAGGTAGCCCGTTTTAAGCCAATGTTGCACCCAGTAGGCTAGATCTAGTTGCCCCATCGGAAAAGCTGGAGCATATTGGATGGAAGTTTGTGAAAATAAGTGCCTGTCTGGGAAAAACAAAGATTGTCCCCATGGGCTCTGTCCCCATCCCCACGGGATTTGTTCCCACCCCTGCCCCGTGGGCTCTGTCCCCATCCCCGCAGTTACCGTCAGTCCCTGTGTCATTCTTTACTAGTAAGCTCTCACTGCGTACCTTATTTTATATTACCCCTGGATCATCAGAACATAGGCATAAATGGGAGGAAACATTTTCACTATCAAAGACCCATTGTTTCTTCAAGGATCCATTTTTCACTAGTGTCAATAAAAATTCACTGGTCTGAGTATATAACACTTATTCAACTAACATTCTTTTGTACAAATCCAATCTTTCATCAACTTCAGGAAGCTGTCAACTAAAATCACTGTTTCACCCAGCTGTATCAGGGAGAATAAAGTTCCATAATTAACATCCGGTTCCATTCAGAGATTTTATAAATAACTCACAGCATTATCACACAAATGTATTCTTATAGGAACTTACAAGTTCTAAAGATGGTAACATTCTATTATTTCATTTAACTAACAAAGAGGAATGCTGTGATGTCCACTGTAAAACACTGGGTTCAGTTAAAAGTCCTGAGCAGCCAAACTAAGCAGTTCAAAAGTCAACACATACTGTATTTCTCAAAGAATGTATCCATGTGCACTAAACAGTAGAAGGTTTAATTGATGGTATTGACTTCACTATATCTCAGGCCTCTAAAAGTTACATTGTGCAAATAATGTTCACTTTTTTCCTGCATAGTGCATTTTTGAGAGAACAATTTTAAATATTAGTTTGGATAGTATATACTACACTTGAGGAACAGTATGAAAACAATGTCTTTATGCTGATTGTTTTTACCATGTGGACAACTGTGATATTGTTTTGGAACCCTTTTGCAGCTTGGTATATTGCAGGGACTTGTGTCATTCTCTTCATTTTGGGCTTCTTTCAGAACCCTTGTCACTAATTTTTGCTTCAGATTTGAAGGAGCTAGGAATATCTTTCAGTAATTTATCCTCTCGGCATGCTGGCTGTAGGTCTTTTGCGAGCTGGACTCTGAGGTTCTCTTTTTTTTTTTTTGTTCTGTAGTAGGCTCTCCTTGGGTGGTTTAAAATAAGAGGCAATTTTCCTGGAGATTTTGGGATCGTAGCATTTGTTTGAAAATTTTGGTCAGGATTTACAAATGTTCATTTCTGTCTCTTGGGTCAGAGAATATACAATGGTATTATGTGGCTTGGTTGTGGACTGTTCTGTATGATAACACAGCAGATGGAATGGTGGGGGGTAGCTGTCAATTGGTTTCCTGTATAAATGTTTGTATTCAGTCATTGACTAGTCCACAGAAAAAGTTTACTTTGCCCAAAAGCACTAATAATTTCAACAAAGCTATTAAGCAAAATAATATAGGAAAAGGGGAGGGCAGAAAATAGCACAGTATCTGGCAATATTCTTAAGTCAGTAGATAATCCATACATGTCCTCAAAAGTCCTCAGTTGCTCTGAAGGGGCTCCAAAGAGATGTGACCTGCCCCTTTGGTACACTACTTTGGGCACACGATCGTGGGTCACATATCACAGCAGCTTTCAAACTTGGAGGCGGCAAAAGGGGCAGGCCTCTGATGTCACTACTTATTTGCAAAACTTTCTATATTGCTCTATTGACAGGCAGAACAGAGTAGTGTAGAGGCTAAGGTAGAAAACATGACACGGAACTCCATTAATGTACAGAAAAGCAGGATAGTTAAGTCTGAAAGATGAGCATAGCTAAAAGAAAAAAAAATCAACACACATAAAACAATAGCAGGGTTGAACAGGTACCACTGGTAGCTTCATTCAAACTGTTTCCCCAAAAGCTAATTGAAGAGTCAGGTTTTCAACTCAAAGTTCTTGAAAGAGGAATTGCTATGGAGTGAAAGGGGGAGATTATTCCAGATGTGAGGAACAAGAAAAAAAGAAAGCATTGCGACATGTTGATTCCAAGTGAATACATTTTGGACAAGGCAGAACTAAATGGTGATCTTTTAAAGAACAGAGGGTTTCTGGAGGGGAAGTAAGGAATAGTGAGACAGGAAAGCGCCAGGGATACCAAGCATGAAGGCCTTAAATGTAAGAGTGGCAATTTTATAAGTAATCCTTTGTTTGATGGGGAGCTAATGATATTGTTTCAGCAGGGGTGAAATATGATCAGAGCAATAAGCATGACAGAGTAACCTGATGACAATGTTCTGGAGTGATTCAAGTTTCTTTAATGAGTGATTGAGCAAACCCGCGCAAACAACATTACAATAATCAAGGCGGGTAGTAAAAAAAAAAGAAAGGATTAATGCATGATATTGTGGAATATCGAAGAAGTGACAAATTATTCGTAACTGGAGGAAGACTAGAAAAAACTGACTTTAGTCAAGTGTGAGATCTGTGGAAGAAAGGAGAGAAAGGAAAGAGTAGTTACTTACATGTAACAGGTGTTCTCCGAAGACAGCAGGCTGCATATTCTCACAAGTGTGTGGGTGACGCCACATCGGCCCCGGAGGATTTTAAAGCAAAATCTAAAAATCTCTTCTACGGCGTTCCGTCGCGCGAGCGAACGCACTGCGCATGTGCGCACACCTCTTCCCGCGCGCCGTGCGGACACGCCCCTCAGTTAAATCCAAAAGATGGAGGAGACAACTCCAAAAGGGGAAGGTGGGAGGGTTTGTGAGAATATGCAGCCTGCTGTCTTCGGAGAACACCTGTTACAGGTAAGTAACTACTCTTTCTCCAAAGACAAGCAGGCTGATATTCTCACAAGTGGGGTATCCCTAGCTTCCAGGCTTACACAACACAACAAACAGTGGTCAATTGAGTCTCGCAACGGCGAGGCTAGAATAAAATTGACCTGAAAAGAAGAAATATCTAAATGAGTGTAGCCTGGAACAGAACAAAAATGGGCTTAGGAGGGTTGGAGTTGGATTCTAAACCCCAAAGAAGTTCTGCAGCCCCGACTGCCCAAACCGACTGACGAGTCGGCTATTGCTGAAGGCAGTAGTAAGATGAAAATGTGTGGACTGATGACCACGCCGCAGCTTTGCAGATCTCTTCAATAGTGACTGATCTTAGATGAGCCACCGACTCAGCCATGGCTCTAATTTTGTGAGCCGTGACATGGCCTTCTAGAGTCAGTCCAGCTTGGACAAAAATGAAGGAGATGCACTCTGCTAGCCAAGAAGAAATTATGCAGTTTCCGACAGCAACTGGCATTAAAAGAAATAAACAACTGGGCGGACCGTCCGAGGGAGCTCGTCTGCTCCACGCAAAAAGTGCGGAGCTTGCTTTCGCCAGGGCTTGTAAGATGAGGGAGAAAGAATGTTGGCAAGACAACTGACTGGATCAGCTGGTACTCTGATACCAGCGCCAGTAAGAACTTTGTCTGCATGCAGAGAACTACTCTGTTAAGATGAGAAGGTAAGGCGCTTGAGCTACTAGAGACCGAAGCTCACCGACCTTACGAGTTGAAGGAACAGCCACTAAGGAAAACGACCTTCCAGGTCCAATACTTCAGATGGCAGGAATCCAGTAGCCCGAATTGAGCTTGCAGCAGCTGGATGAAAACGACATTGGGACCCCAAGATACTGGATAAGGAGTGATAGGAACTCTGACCGAAGCATAAGAGCCAACTGTCAAAATTATTGTGGGTGCTAAGCCCAACAGAAATAATCTCCCCTAGACACATACAAGGAATTCTCTCAATATTGGGGGAGAAATAAACCTCTCGTGAAGTGGACAGCTAAAGGCTGACCTTTCACACGTTGATGATAAGCTCTATTGCACAAAGATGAATACTGACAGAGTTGGTCTTGAGACCAGACTCAGACAGGTGTAGAAAGAACTCAAGCAAGGTCTGTATAAGACAAGATGCAGGATCTAGGGCCTTGCTGTCACACTAGACGGCAAACCTCTTCCATGAAAAAGAATAACACCTCTTTGTGAAATCTTTTCTGAAAGCAAGCAAGAGTCGGGAGACACTCTGGAAAACTCAACGAAACCCCACTCTCAACATCCAGACCGTGTGAGCCAGAGATTGGAGGTTGGGATGTAGAAGTGCCCCCTCGTTCTGCGTAATGAGTGCTGGAAAACATTCCAACTCCAGAAGAAGAGGGAATCCTATTTGACGCAGCTAGAAAAGAGCAATCAGAATCATGGCTCCACAATCTTGCTTGAGAAACAGCAAAGTCTTTTCCACCAGATGTATGGGAGGATACGCATACAGAAAACCTGTCTCCCAAAGAAGGAGAAAGGCATCCGATGGTAGCCTGCCGTGAACCTGCAGCCTGGAACAGAACTGAGGGACTTTGCGATTGGACTAAGTAGCAAAAAGATCCACTGAGGGGTCTTTCGAACTATAGGCATGCTCAACTGTAGCATTATCCTGCTCAGCCTGTCGGCCAGACTGCTGTTTACGCCAATTAGATAAGTGGCTTGGAGAAAACATGCCGCATTGCGGGCCCACCGCTACATCTGCATGGCATCCTGACTGAGAGGGCAAGATCCAGTACTCCTTTGTTATCGAGTACATCACAACCCGATTGTTTGTTGAATTAAAATAATTTGGTTGGATAGCCAGGAGGGATGCAACCTTCGTCAGCAGCTTTTGACTGAGTAAGATGCCTCAGAATCAAAATAGAGAGAATTAACCACCTCTGAGGGGAATACCGAAGACTGGCGAACAGTTGGGTTACATCCTCTAGATACCCTAAACTTGATACCACTGGGAAGCTAGGATGCACTGAGCGGATGTCATGTGCAAAAGTGCCATGGGAGTTACATGAACTGTGGAAGCCATGTGTCTAGAAGTCTCAATATGTACTGTGCTGTAATCTGTTGAGACGGGCAATCATCGTGTTAAGGGAACACATGCACTCCTAGTCCATGAAGATACGCTGCAACAACAGCCAGGCACTAGGAAAAAAACATACTCTGGATGCAAAGAGAGTATAAGTATCCTGTAAATCCAGAGAGCATAACCAATCGTTTTCCTGAAGTATGGGAAGAAGGATGCCCAGGGAAAGCATCCTGAACCAAATCTGTTTAGGCCCCTTATGTCTATGATGGGACGCAACCCACAAGGAAAGACCTGGAATAGAATCTCAACCCTTCTTGCCCTGGTGGAACGGGCTCGACTGCATTGACGCTGAGAAAAGCAGAGAGTTCCTCTGCAAGTACTCACTTTTGATGGAAGCTAAAGAATTAAGCTTCCAATGAACAATGTGGAGGGTTTGATTCCAGATTGAGAATGTATCCTAACCGGACTAGTTGAAAAAACCCACCGGTTGGAGGATAAAAGAAGTCACCTTTGGTGGAGAAAATTTAAACTTCCCCCCCGACAGGCAGATTGGCCGGTACGGACATTTTTTTTTTTCTTTTAGTGGCTATACTGAATTGGAGCCAGTCAAAAACCCCTCTGGTTCCTGGGGAATAGCTGCAGGGGCCTGATTAGGTGCACGCCGCTGACTAGAACGAGCGTGCTGAGGCATAGCCCGAACCGGCTGTCGAGAAGTAGGAGTATAGGTACGACCCCTTAAGGCACAAGGAAAACTACTCCTCTCTCTAAAGAACTTCCAAGATGAGGAAGTGTATGCACAGCATATCTACAGTTTTCTGCTGAGTCTCCTCCTCTAGGAGAGAGGCACACAGTCATGAGAGTCTGCGCATCACTGTACCTAGAGCAGAAATCTAGGTGTTACATTACAAGTGTCGAAAATGCCCTTGGACAGGAACCTGCGACACACCGTGTGCTACCTGACCACTTGGTGAAAAGGTCTAGCCTACTCCGGTGGGAATGCTCGTAAAGATCTGACAAGACTTGATTTGGGATGCGATCATGCCAGCCTGGTACGCCGTTCTCCAAAAGAGGCTAAGGATGTATGCTCTGGCCCCGGGGGCGCCGAAGTAAGTTCTTAGAACTCCTATCTGTTCTGAGTGCAGAAGACTCAGGTGAAGATAGTAGTCCAGGACCTCTAGCATCTGGGCATTGGGATTCACAATCTCCACTGTAATGTCAGATGACCATCATTGAACTGAACTAACTACTCAAACAGAGCAGCTCAGATCCAAACACGTCCGATATGGAGGCTACTATGGGTCGAGAAGTTGCCCCAGTAGGGTGTGAACACCCATACCAGAGGCAGCATCGGTGAAGGAGACCAGGTGAAAAGCTAGATGCCGCAGGAGGCGGTAGCACCCATGGCATCCAATGGTACCCATGGTCCCGAAGCCAAGGACAAAGTCTGGAAATGCAAGAGAATCGAAACCAGACTGCTAGACCATGGCACCGACGGTACCGATGATACACATGGTACCGATGGACCCCGGTACCAATGGTACCCATGGTACCGATGATAGTCATGATATCTGGTATCGATGGTACCCATGATACCTGGTACCGATGGTAGCCATGACATGTGGTACCGATGGTACCCATGATATCCGGCACCAACAGCACCGACGGTACCGATGGTACACATGGCACCGACGGTGCTCATGACACCTGGTACCAATGGCACCCATGGCACCGATGGTACCTGGTCATGATATCTGGTATCGATGGTACTCATGTGCCGACGGCATCCATGATACCTGATACCCATGTATCCACGGTACCAATGATACCTGATACTATGGTACCGATGGCACTCATGATACTCGGTACCGATGGGCGATGATACCTGGTACCGATAGTCGATGGTGCCCATGATACCTGGTGCCGATGGTGCCCATGATACCCGGTACCGACAGCACCCATGGCACCGATGACACTCGGCATCGACGGCACCCATGGTACCGATGATACCCAGTGCCGACGGGACCCATGGTACCGATGATACCCGGTACCGACGGGACCCATGACACCGACCATGGTACCAATGTTCTTGGTATCGATACTCCTCGGTACCGACGCACCGATGATATTCGGTACCGACGGCACCCATGGCACCGATGATACCCGGTACCGACAGCACCCATGGCACCGATGACACTCGGCATCGACGGCACCCATGGTACCGATGATACCCGGTGCCGACGGGACCCATGGTACCGATGATACCCGGTACCGACGGGACCCATGACACCTGGCACCGATGGTATCCACGGCACCGATGATATCTGGTACCGATGTACCGGTGCATCGACGTCCAATGCCAGGATACCTCCATAACAGAGGGAGCAACGCTCTCGGCACCGACTGATGTCTGAAGCCCGGATACCTCCATAACCGAGGGAGCAAAGCTCTGGGCATCTCCTTTGGGCATCCCTGGCAGAGTAGAATACGTCTCGTCTTTGAGACGCGCTTCACAGGGAGATGATCCGGCCCAAGACACATCCGCCGATGCGCCCGAATGACCTGCCAAGCAGGAGGCGCCGAGGCAGGTGGAGACCTATTCGATGCATAACTATACCCAGCGTGCATCGGTCTCTGTCGGACTCCAGAATGATCTCCTTTGGGCATCCCTGGCAGAGTAGAATACGTCTCGTCTTTGAGACACTACTTGCGCTTCACAGGGAGATGATCCGGCCCAAGACACATCCTCCGATGCGCCCGAATGACCTGCATAGCAGGAGGCGCCGAGGCGGGTGGAGACTCACTTCAAAGGTTACACCACTGATATTGTGTCACCAGGTTGCCCATTCAGTGGCTGACCAGGAATGCACCTGCTTAGGTTCCTGGTTTTTCCTGTGACATACACCTTCACCACTTGTGTGGCTTAAAGACAGTGGTGTGCTGGAGCAGGCTCTCACAGCTCTGGAGAGCCATTTGTAAAGTTTTAATAAATGGATCCTAAAAATGTGGGCTTGTTTAGTTTGCTGGCGAGAGAGAGCCCACAGATAACAATATGCCAGCACTTTTATAAGAAAAAAGAAAAAGAGAAGCTTATATGCTTTGTTTTCCTTTCAGGCACAGCCCCTTGTGACTCTGGCAACTACTTAACTTTTCCTTGCCCCAGGTACAAAAAAGTACCTGTATATATAAGCCACAATGAGCCTGCCATGAAAGGATCAAATGAAAAAATAAAGAACACCCAAAAAGGGTAAAATAAAAAAAGAGATTTTACTCCGAGGACCTGAAGAAAACACGAAGCACTAACGAACTCCGTGTCTCCTCAGACGCGAAAAAAGAAAAACTGAGGGGCGTGTCCGCACGGCTCGCGGGAAGAGGTGTGCGCACATGCGCAGTGCGTTCGCTCGCGCGACGAAACGCCGTAGAAGAGATTTTTAGATTTTGCTTTAAAATCCTCCGGTGCCGACGTGGCGTCACCCACACACTTGTGAGAATATCAGCCTGCTTGTCTTTGGAGAATCAAGGATTACACCTAAAGAACGAAAAGTAGATACTGGTGTGACAGAAGTGCCAAACAGAGAAATTGGGAATGGAGGGGGAAAAGATGTGCCAGAAAACCAACAGGCCACAGTTTTATCTGGCTTGAGCATTAATTGATGACCTTTTAGCCAGCTAGCAACTCAATCGAAGCATGTCTGTAAAGGAGTGAGGGAGGGGAAGAGGTAATGGGGTAGATCAACAGAATGTTATCAGCATAAAGATAGCTGGAGATTCTGAAGAATTGAAAGAGCAGCTAGAGGACTCAGGAAGATATTAAAAAGAAGAGGAGAGAGTATTGACCTTTGGGGCACTCTACAATGTAGTTCTCTCCACTCAAATGTTGTATCGGAGAATATGACCTGAAATTTGCAATTAGAAAAGAAGTGAACCAAGAAAGAACTGTACCAGTGATGGCCAAGAAAGACAAATGTGAAAGTAAGAGGGAATGGTCAACCAGATCGAATATGGTGGAGAGGTCTAAAGAAAATGTTAAAAGTGAAGTTCACTAATAAGCACTGCCATGATGGTCTCTGTACTATAGTTAGCACTGAAGTCAGATTGGCAAGGGTGTAGAGCAAGATTTTTCTCAGCAAAGGATGGGCAAATACTATTTTTTCTAGAACTTTTGACATATAACAAAGGTTTGAAACCAGACAATAATGACTAGGAATAGTAGGGTCAAGGGAGGACTTTTTTTTTTTTTTTTTTAAGATGGGTTAAATTATGGCCTGCTTCCAGAGATCAGGAACTTGGCCAAAGAAAGGATAAGATTGATCAAGGCCAATAAAATTGGCAGCAAATCTAACTCTGGTACCTTGAACCAGGAAGCGGTAAAAGGATCACAAGGGCAGTAAGTGGTTTTTATGGAAATCATGGCTTTTTTTCAGAGAAAAAAGTTTTGAACATCAAAAGAAGATCAAGTAGAGGAACCAGTGTGTGAATCTGTCAATGGAGAATTGAGAAAGGAGGGTGGTCCAGCAAGAGGAGCAGAGGAGTCCAGATATCACCATCAGAGATTTCATTAGGTTATCTATCTTATTAATAAAGAACATAGGATTTCTGCTGAAGGAGGTTTAAGCACAGTATTTGTAGTACTAGTGCAGCGGGCAGGTGGTATCTGTTCTCACTATTGATGGCTTCAGCATCCTTCTAGGCCCCTTCCACAGCAACTCCAATCTGGACTCAAGTAAGCTCTCCTTCCTTCCAGTATTAATCTATTTTGAGTAAAATAATTGAGTCAGTTTTGGAAATACTAAAAGAATGTGAAGAATGTGTTGAGGAACCTTAATACTAGACCCGACTTGTTCAAATTCAGTCCTTAAGGGTTTCAAACAGGCCATGTTTTCAGGATCTCTCTAATGAATATGCATAGATTTGCATGCCCATTATATCCACTGCATGTAGATCTCTTATCCTTAAATCCTGGTCTGATTGCAGCCCTAAAGGATTGAACTTGGACAAGCCTGTATTAGATGCTAGACAATCTGAATCCAGGAAGTACTACAGTACAGGAAGAGTTAGTTGTGGGCAGGTTTCATCATGACTGGATTCAGAAGAATAATTTTTTCTATCTCCCTGGATGTTTCTTCACATTTGACATTTTGCATCCTGATATTTTGCTACAGTATCTGAAGGAAATAGAGTGTGAAAGGTGAGTTTGGATTGGCTTCATTCTTTCCTTCAGGTCTGCTATCAACAGGTGAAGCAGGGACAATTACTTCAGTGCAGACTCCAGTAAAACCTAAGATACCTCAGGGTTGTGTGCTCCCCAGTGCTCATTTGCATTCACCTCCCTTGAATGGGTTTTATCAGTTAACATTAGCATAAAATCTATGGAAGACATCTATTCAGTTGATTTCTCAACAGTGCTGTTTCAATGGTTGATAAATGGCTTAAGCAGAATTGCTTATTTCTTAATATTGTGAGGTCTGAAGTTTGGGGTTATACAACAACCCTTGGTCTGATCAGTTCTTTTGTTCTACCACAGAATCTGGTTGACTAGAGAGCCTGTGATGAGTTGCATATGTTGAGGAGGGACAGGTAATGTGTCACATTAAAACAATTACGTAAGTGATTTTTTTTTTAAGTAAGAATTTTACAGAAACTACACTTCCACCTTTCAAAAAAGATTTTTTCTGTGCCATTCAGGCTTTAATTTTGGTTGGTCTAGACCAGGGGTTCTCAACCCAGTCCTCGGGATACACCTAGCCAATCAAGTTTTCAGGATACCCATAATGAATATGCATGAGATAGATTTACATACAATGGAGGTAGTGCTTGTGCATCTCTCCTGCTGGTCATGCTTCTCTTTATGCACCCAAGCATCCTTCTGGCTCTGTCATTTTTTCTACCTGTTTGGAAGCTTTAAGGTCATCAGACACAATCACCCCCAAGTCCCGTTCTTCCTTCATACACTGAAGCACTTCACCCCCTATACTGTACCGTTCCCTCGGATTCTTGTGACCCAAGTGCATGACCCTGCATTTTTTGGGATTAAACCTTAGTTGCCAAATATTGGTCCATTTCTCCAGCTTCGCTAGGTCCTTCCTCATGTCATTCACACCCTCCAGGGTGTCCACTCTGTTGCAGAGTTTAGTATCATCCGCAAAGAGACAAACCTTACCAGACAGCCCTTCCGCAATATCACTCACAAAGACGTTAAAAAGAGCCAGCCCTAGGACCGATCCCTGCGGTACTCCACTGATGACATCCTTTTCTTCAGAGCAAGCTCCATTTACCAGTACCTTCTGTCTTCTACCATTCAACCAATTTTAACCCAGTTACTCTAGGTCCCATACCGAGGGCACTCAATTTATTTATCAGTCGCCTGTGTGACTAAGATGAAGGATTGTGCTAGCATGTCTGTGTAGGAATCTGTAACAGTACAGCTTGTTCTAGTTTCCCAGTAGTAGGTATATTGGTGAACATTTTTTCTATGGTGAGTTGTAAGTGCGATACACAGAACTGGAGGTGCAAGGTTTATATTGAGTTACTATCCCAGGGTAGGCAACCTGTGATCTACCATCATTAACCAGAGTTTTGGTGATTTTAGAAAACTCAAGAAGTGTGTGTGTGTGTCAGTCAGAGAGAGAGAGAGAGGAGATTCTGCATGTGCCTAGACCAATTGTTCTTAACCAAGGAACTTTGTTTATTGAACTTCGGCTTTTCTCTCAGTTTTAAGAGGTATAATGCAAATACTTGTAAGTTGATTAAAGTGTCTAAAGTTTCAGTATGAAATTTCACTTCACAGTACACAAATGCAACGTCTTGCCATGCTAAAATAGGCTACAAGTGTAAAATATATTTGTTTGGTCTATGTTTGTATTTGTATTTGCACTTGGCTGCCACTTGGCAGTACACTGTAAAAGGTCAGAGAAGTTCCTATTTGGTTGTTACCTTTATAGAAGAGTCAGAGCCTAGGTACATTCCCCTTGGACAATGTGCTAATCCCAATGAAACTCTAAAGCAGCCACCAGTGTCCCCTAGGCTTGGGGCGCATTAGCAGTACCTTGACTTTTCTATGAATGTCTAGTTGCACCTTCTCTGCTGTGGGATGCTATGGCCGGCCTACCCTTCTGACACCTATTTTACAAAAGTCTGCTCCCCCAGACATCAAAACCTAGCTACGCCTCTGTATATCATGCAAAGAGGCATTGTGTCCCCCCCCCCCCCCAAACAAAATGCATTACAGTAGATCAGTGCTTCTCACCCTGGTCATCACGGTTCCAGTGAGTATTTCACACTTCAGGGTTTTGTGTGTTTTTTTTTTTTTTTACTGAAGGATGAAAATGCTTTGCATATATATGTAGAAAGTGTAAAACCTGTAGGGTAGCTTTTGGGGGACTTCCAAGGGATCTTCCCATACAATCACCGTACAGATGTACTTACCAGCATCTATAGAGCATACTATGGGAATGTGCTAACAGTTACTGCTTGCTAATTTACATGTAAACTGCTTAGTGAATGTTAGTAAAAAGGCCCCATGGTTTTGAGGTCCATAAGGTGCATGGTTTGACACCTAAGTATTTACAAACTTTGGTGTCAGTTTATGTACCTGGACAAGTTCTTAAATCAGCAGTTAGGAAACTCTTTGTAGTGCTGTAATATGCTGAGGTCTGGCTGGCCATTAAACAGGCTCAGACCTATTTCAGTAGAAACCTGGTTCTTTAGAACAGTTGATCGCAGGATTTAAGAGGAAGGGGTTTACTTGCATTTTGGAATAAATTCAAAACTTGTTTGGAAAGGGTAAATTAAAAACTTTTTTTGAAGAGGCTTTTATGTTTCAACATTTTTATTGATGGTGATTCAATCCTGTCACAGTTAGACTAACATACAGTGGGGGAAATAAGTATTTGATCCCTTGCTGATTTTGTAAGTTTGCCCACTGACAAAGACATGAGCAGCCCATAATTGAAGGGTAGGTTATTGGTAACAGTGAGAGATAGCACATCACAAATTAAATCCGGAAAATCACATTGTGGAAAGTATATGAATTTATTTGCATTCTGCAGAGGGAAATAAGTATTTGATCCCTCTGGCAAACAAGACCTAATACTTGGTGGCAAAACCCTTGTTGGCAAGCACAGCGGTCAGACGTCTTCTGTAGTTGATGATGAGGTTTGCACACATGTCAGGAGGAATTTTGGTCCACTCCTCTTTGCAGATCATCTCTAAATCATTAAGAGTTCTGGGCTGTCGCTTGGCAACTCGCAGCTTCAGCTCCCTCCATAAGTTTTCAATGGGATTAAGGTCTGGTGACTGGCTAGGCCACTCCATGACCCTAATGTGCTTCTTCCTGAGCCACTCCTTTGTTGCCTTGGCTGTATGTTTTGGGTCATTGTCGTGCTGGAAGACCCAGCCACGACCCATTTTTAAGGCCCTGGCGGAGGGAAGGAGGTTGTCACTCAGAATTGTACGGTACATGGCCCCATCCATTCTCCCATTGATGCGGTGAAGTAGTCCTGTGCCCTTAGCAGAGAAACACCCCCAAAACATAACATTTCCACCTCCATGCTTGACAGTGGGGACGGTGTTCTTTGGGTCATAGGCAGCATTTCTCTTCCTCCAAACACGGCGAGTTGAGTTCATGCCAAAGAGCTCAATTTTTGTCTCATCTGACCACAGCACCTTCTCCCAATCACTCTCGGCATCATCCAGGTGTTCACTGGCAAACTTCAGACGGGCCGTCACATGTGCCTTCCGGAGCAGGGGGACCTTGCGGGCACTGCAGGATTGCAATCCGTTATGTCGTAATGTGTTACCAATGGTTTTCGTGGTGACAGTGGTCCCAGCTGCCTTGAGATCATTGACAAGTTCCCCCCTTGTAGTTGTAGGCTGATTTCTAACCTTCCTCATGATCAAGGATACCCCACGAGGTGAGATTTTGCGTGGAGCCCCAGATCTTTGTCGATTGACAGTCATTTTGTACTTCTTCCATTTTCTTACTATGGCACCAACAGTTGTCTCCTTCTCGCCCAGCGTCTTACTGATGGTTTTGTAGCCCATTCCAGCCTTGTGCAGGTGTATGATCTTGTCCCTGACATCCTTAGACAGCTCCTTGCTCTTGGCCATTTTGTAGAGGTTAGAGTCTGACTGATTCACTGAGTCTGTGGACAGGTGTCTTTCATACAGGTGACCATTGCCGACAGCTGTCTGTCATGCAGGTAACGAGTTGATTTGGAGCATCTACCTGGTCTGTAGGGGCCAGATCTCTTACTGGTTGGTGGGGGATCAAATACTTATTTCCCTCTGCAGAATGCAAATAAATTCATATACTTTCCACAATGTGATTTTCCGGATTTAATTTGTGATGTGCTATCTCTCACTGTTACCAATAACCTACCCTTCAATTATGGGCTGCTCATGTCTTTGTCAGTGGGCAAACTTACAAAATCAGCAAGGGATCAAATACTTATTTCCCCCACTGTACATCATTTCAGAACAAATCCAATACAGTGACTTCCAGTTAAAGAAACAGTTATCAAAAGATTTTAAAGAGGAAAAAAAAAAAACAATTCCTCTCCATACTCCCCCAACTTTATTCCTCCCCATCTCAGGTTATTTCAACCTCCCAACTTCAGTACCAACTCCCCACCTTAATACATGTACCCATCCAAGCTTGGCTGAGCTCCTGTATTGACCCTCCTTTAATTATCTTAACAACCTCTTCCCCTCCCTCCTAGCCCCTCTCCAATGGCCAACGAACAACAGATTAGTATCTTAGTTCTACCTACCCACAAGTCATAACACACATTCAATCTCCCCCCTCCTCCCCCTCCCCAATTTGAAGAGGCTTTTAATTAGTATGGTTAGAAAAAGAGGAGATTTACTGTATTGAGTATTTTTGAAGGCGTTGAGGTGCGCTGCCTGACAAGTTATAGGATTTGGAGTTGTAAACATTTTTAGTTACTAGGTTTTATTTTTGTTAGCTGGATTGTTAATGTTTTAGGTCATTGGATTAACATGTTATAAATTGGATTAACATGTTATGTCTATAAATCAGAGCATAGAATTCATAAAATACAATCACAACACACACAAAATCCAATATTCTTGCATGCACAGGATGTCAAACACAAAGGTCTGAAAAATAGTGTGTATAGTTCACTACCAGCAAAGTTATGAGCCACCAGTTGACCACAGCCTGACTACACAAGCGTGGAAGATAAAGAAAGTGAACGATGGTTCACTGGATCTAAGTTTAGCCCTGGTAGACAAGAGTCAAAGATTCATTTCACTGACCTGTGCCTGAACCTACGTGAGTAAGAAATACACAGAAATCTATCTCTTCCTAACAGTCTGATGATAAATATTGATTATTGTAGTTCCAAGGAGAGAATTACTGTTACTCCCATAGATAGTGTCAGCATTTGACTACTTAGTGTACTGTAATTATGAGGTGCAATGCATGTTTGATCTATTCTTACTGTACACTGCCTTGAGTGGATTCCTTCAAAAAGGCGGTAAATAAATCCTAATAAAGAAATAAATAGAAATGAACTGAAAATCAGCTGCATAATATAAACGCAATATTTTGATTTAATGAGGTGTTATTCTCCTAAAAGCTGTTGCAATACAAGAGTGAATTATTATTTAACTGAACATGTGGCAGTTGCATTAAATGGGTCACCAAAGGCAGGTTAATAGTTTGAGCCACTGTGTAGGGATTATATCATTAGTTGGACAAAGGGAAAATACTTAGCATATCATCACTTTTCTGAAATAAATGGAAGATGCCCTGTTTCATCCTGATACTCAGCAAAAAAATCATTCATTTTTATGTGCATCTATATGCAGCTCCGTCATAGCCCAAACACACATTAGTTACGCAAACAGAACAAAACATTAATGAAAAAGAATTAGAGCATCATTTAAGAACAATGCAAGCTCCTGTAAACAGAAAAATCCTGAACATTTTTTTTCAGGGAAAAGTTAAAGGCTTACACCATATACATAATTATGACAAACTGTGATTTCATAAAGGAGGAAATCCAGTAGAAGCAACTCTGCACATCTTCAGTAAGTATATATAGGGGCTCATTTTCGAAACAGAAAAACATCCAAAAAGTGACAAAGCAGCAGATGGACTTTTGCCATAATGTCCAAATCACTATTTTCAAACTTGTTTTCAAGACTTTTCTATGCAGTTTGCATGCATCACAAGAGAACGTGTTAGGGATGTGTTTGGGGCGGGATTTGGGCGTTCCCAAAACTTGGATGTTTTTCTGCCATAAAGGAACAAAGCAAAAACATCCAGGGCTAAACATTACACTGTTTAATCTAGACCTGTTTCAATCATGACAAAGTCACAAAAAGGTACCCTAAATGACCACTAGTGGGATTAAGGTATGACCCTCCTTTACTCCTCCAGTGGTCACTGACCCCCTCCCCACCCCCCAAAGATGTGAAAGAAACAGTACATACCAGCCTCTATGACAACAGTCTTATTAGAGTAGCAAGCAGGTCCCTGGAGTAGCCTAGTGATCGGTGCAGTGCACTATAGAAGAGACCCAAACCCATACTCGCTCTGTTACACTTGTGGTGTAAAGTATGAGCTCTCTAAAACCCTTCCCTTCGAGACAGGTAGGGGGTTGGGGGGTGAGTTTTGATGTATTATGTATTACTGAATCTTGGTTGTTAAATACCGATAAAGAACTAGTTAACCAATGTTGTCCATCTGGGTATGAGGAAGTATAGGAGAGGGGGGAAGAGCTTTGATTCTTATGAGGAAAGATCTTGATTTGAGATTATGTAGTGCAGAAGTAAAAGATTCTGCTGAAATTCTGGTTTTGCTGAAACTCTGGTTTTAACTGGAATGAACCTTAGTTTGTGCTTTGTTTATAAATTGCTTTATAGTCCACCAGGGATGATGAAGGTTGACTGTTCATTTTTTACTGAATTTTTATGTAGCTTGCCAAGGCTTTGTATTTTAGGAAATGTTAAAGTCCCAATACTGGTAGTAGGTGGAGTGATGCAAACACTGAGCTGGTGTTATTGCAGCTGTTAAAAGCTTTGTCTTTTTGTCAGACTGATTATTCTCCCACGCATTCTGCAGGGAATATTTTAGAATCGATATTTTTTTTGTCTCGTGTTTTGACAGTCTCTGGTAATTCAAATCAGTTGGGTGGTCAGATCGTGCTGTTTATTTTTTCCTTATGTTTTTCTGAGAATTTGGTTGGTGTAGAGACTGCTCTGAGAAAGGGGTTTTTTTAACAGCAACTTTTGAACTTAGTGATTTGAAACAGGCGTGGGTGCCATTATTGGTTTTTGATAGTGAGAATTCAGTGGATGACTTGATGAAAAATTGGTATACTTCACTTGGTAAGGCATTGGATATTGTGCCACCTGTGAAGGATGTATTTTTCAGGGAAGGCACGTCAGACTGAGAGACACTGGTAAAGATCAAGAGATATTAAAGATTTTGAAAGTTATGTTAAGGTTGACTGAGTATTTGTGGTTTTCTGAGGAGGAGAGGAATAAGTATTACAGATCTAAGATTCAAATTGCATTGAATAGGCCTAAAGAACTGTTTGATATAGTAAGGCAATTGGTGCAGGGCCATGTATGTGATTTTGCTGGTGGAGGACGAGATGCAACTGCTTATACAAATTTTTAGTACAAAATTGGAAACTTTGGATAAGCTCACAAAATATAGGACTATTCCTGTGTTGAATGATGGGGAGTCTGGTGTGATTTGAACCGAATTTAGGTTGGTTACTGAACAGGAGGTGGCGGGTATTGTGTCTTCTCTATCTACAACAAAATCTTTGGTTGATCTATATTCCATAGTAGTCATTAAAAGTTTGGCTCCTGTTATATCTCCAGTAATGCCATTAATTGTGAATAAATCATTATCCTTGAGTAAAGTGCCTGATAAGTGTAATTTCTCTAAGTGAAGCCTTTGTAAAAAGGTGATCCTTTGGCTACATCAGTGTAAAGCAATTATAGGCCAATTTCAGTAGTTGCTGTTGTGAAGGTGATGAAGTGGTTTTAAGGCAACTGGATAAGTTTGTGGATGGTGTTAAATAAGTATATAAGTATTGCCATACTGGGACAGACCAAAGTTCCATCAAGCCCAGTATCTTGTTTCCAACAGAAGCCAATCCAGGTCACAAGTATCTGGCAAGATCCCAAAAGAGTACAATATATTTTATGCTGCTTATCCTAGAAATAAACAGTGGAAATCCCCCAAATCCATTTTAATAATGGCTTATGGACTTTTCTTTTAGGAAGCTATCCAAACCTTTTTTAAACCCCGCTACGTTGTGTAAAGAAACATTTTCTCCGATTCATTTTAAATTTACTACTTTGTAGCTTAATTGCGTGCCCCCTAGTCCTAGTATTTTTTGGAAAAAGTAAACAAGTGATTCACATCTACCCGTTCCACTCCACTCATTTTATAGACCTCTATCATATCTCCCCTCAGTCATCTTTTCTCCATGCTGAAGAGCCCTAGCTGCTTTAGCCTTTCCTAATAGGGAAGTCATCCATCCCTTTTATCATTTTTGTCACCCTTCTCTGTACCTTTTCTAATTCCACTGTATCTTTTTTTACATGCGGTGACCAGAATTAAACAAAATATTTGAGATGCAGTCACACCATGGAGCGATATAAAGGCATTATAACGTCCTCATTTTTGTTTTCCATTCCTTTCCTAATAATGCCTAACATTCTATTTGCTTTCTTATCCACTGCCACACATTGAGCAGAGGGTTTCAAATTTTTATCAACGATGATGCCTAGATCCCTTTCCTGGTCAGTGACTCCTAATGTGGAACCTTGCATTACCTAGCTATAGTTCAGGTTCCTCTTTCCTACATGCATCACTTTGCACTTGCTCACATTAAACATCTGCCATTTGGATGCCCAGTCTCTTAAGATCTCTTGTAATTTTTCACAATCCTCTTGTGATTTAACAACTTTGAATAACTGTGTGTCGTCAGCAAATTTAATTACCTCACTAGTTACTCCCATCTCTAGAACATTCATAAATATGTTAAAAAAAACAGCAGTCCCAGCACAGAGCCCTGGTAAACCCCACTATGTACCCTTCTCCATTGAGTATACTGACCATTTAACCCAACTCTCTGTTTTCTATCTTTTAACCAGTTTTTAATCCACAATAGAACACTACCTCCTACCCCATGACTCTCCAATTTCCTCTGAAGTCTTTCATGAGGTACTTTGTCAAATGCCTTTTGAAAATCCAGATACACAATATCGACAGGCTCACGTTTATCCACCTTTGTTCAACTCTTCAAAGAAATGTAATAGATTAGTAAGGCAAGATTTCCCTTCACTAAATCCATGTTGGCTTTGTCTCAGTAATCCATGCTTTTGAATATGCTCACTAATTTTGTTCTTTATAATAGTCTCTACCATGTTGCCCAGCACAGATGTTAGATTTACTAGTCTATAATTTCCTGGATCACCTCTGGAACCCTTTTTAAAAATCAGTGTTACATTGACCACCCTCCAATCTTCCGGTACCACGTTTGATTTTAAAGAAAGTACATATTACAAATGTTAGCTCCACAAGTTCATTTTTCAATTCTATCAGTACTCTGGGATGAATACCATCTGGTCCAGATTTGCTACTCTTCAGTTTGTCAAATTGCGCCATTACATCCTCCAGGTTTATAGAGATTTCATTGTTTCTCTGACTCATCAGTTTTTGAATACCATTTTTGTCACCAGTATCTCTCCCAAATCTTCCCTGAAGACCAAAGCAAAGAATTCATTTAATCTCTCTACTATGGCTTTGTCTTCCCTGAATGCCACATTTACCTCTCGGTCATCTTGTATTCCAACTGATTCTTTCACCAGATTCTTGCTTTTAATATACCTAAAAAAAAAAAAAAAAAATTACTATATGTTTTCCTTCAACGCAATCTTTTTTCAAAGTCCTTCTTTGCTTTCTTATCAGCATTTTCCATTTGACTTGCCATTCCTTATGCTGTTTCTTATTATTTTCAGTCAGATCCTATTTTCTGAAGAATTTTCAGAGGTTCTTCAACATGCTTTTAGAACTGGATATAGTGTTGCAACTTTGTCGTCATCTCTGGATGTGATAAGGTAAGGAATTGATAGACGTTTAACTTTCTGTCTTATTTCTCTGGATGTGTCAGCTTCTTTTGACATGGTGGATGTGGATCTGCTGTTAGTTAAGCTAAAGGAGATGGGGATGTGTGGAATTGGTTTTCCTCCTTTTTGAAGGGGAGGTTTTTGCAAGTTCTTAGTAGGGGACTAACATCTCATGTGTTAGCAGTGTCTAGAGGCATTCCGCAGGGATCAGTTCTCAGCCTTGGTGTTTAATATTTACATGTCATCTCTGGGTGGGGGTTTTAAAGAGTTACAGGTTGAGTATAGGATTTATGCAGATGATGTTCAATTATTCTTTCCAGTGTAAAGAGATCTTACTGGGTTATGTGATAAATTGAATCAGTGTATGAAAGCTGTTGGAGGATGGATGCGTTGTAATAGGCTTGTTTTAAATATGAAAAAATCTGAACTGATGTTTCTTTGGAAGGATGAGGATTTGTTGCAATGCCAGTCCATGATGCCGGGTGAGACTGAATTAGTATGCGAGTTTTCGGTGTGATTTTGGATTCCTAGTGGTCTATGCAAGATCAGATTTTGACTGTGGTTTCTTCTGTTTTTTTTCCTCAAACTTCATTTGTTTACTAGGTTAATGTTTTCTAAACATGACTTTAGATCTGTAGTACAGAGTATGGTGATTTCTCAGATCGATTTTTGCAATGCATTGTATCTGGGTTTTGCTAAATCCAAGATACAAGCATTGCAGATGATCCAAAATGCTGCTGCATGATTGTTGGGTAGAAAGTCCCGGTTTGAGCATGTTTCTCCTATACTTCGGTCATTGCATTGGTTACTTATTTAGTTTAGAGTACTGTATAAGAGTTCAGATCAGGCGACCCTCAGGGGGAGGAATGATGGTTTCGGCCTAACCCCTGGTAAGCTTTTCCTTGGCTGAGAGGTGCCCAGCTCTCCCACCAGCTGCCTTCCACTTACTGTAGAGGACTTGCAGCTCATCTGCATATCCTAACAGCCTTCTCCAGGGTGACTCTCAGGTCAACTCCGATCCACTCAGGGGCTTCGCTCAAGGTGCCCAGCCCTCCCACCAGGTGCTTTGGAACTTGCAGCCCTTCTGCATATCCTAACAGCCTTCTCCGGGGGGACTCCCAGGTGCACTCCGATTCTCCCAGGGCCCTCGAACCAGGTTCCCAGGGCTTCCAGGTACCTTTTGGCTAAGACCCTAAGAGGGAGGAATGCTGGTTTCTGCCTAACCCCTGGTAAGCCTTTCCTTGGCTTCTCTGGGGTGACTCCCAGATCCACTCTGATCCACTCAGAGACTTCGCTCAAATTTACTAGCGCTCCCACCAGGTGTTGTGGAGGACTTGCAGCCCTTCTGCATATCCTCATAGCCTTCTCCAGGGTGACTCCCAGGTCCACCCCGATCCTCCCAGGGCCCTCACTCCAGGTGCCATGTGCCGGAGTATTTTCTCTATACATTTTATTTTTTCTCCCAGTTACTACTTATGGCTACAGTACACTTTCTCTTCTTGCTACTGTTCCTTCCTAATCTGTTTCTCCATTTGAAACCACTGTACACTGTAGGAACACATTTCCCACCTTCTGCTTTCATCATCTCTTTTGTCCTCTTCCTTCTTCTCAGCTCTCAACCTTCAACATTTCCTTCCTTCCATTCAACCATCTCCATTCTATCCAAGTACATCTTGCCTTCATCGCTGTTGCCATGCCTCTCCTACTCTTCTCCATACTCTCTTGCTCCTTCTCCTGCTCTCCGCTGGAGATATCAATCCCAATCCTGGTCCTCAACATCAGCTCTCATCCTATTCATGCAGGTCACACCATGATGTCTGCAATCTAATTTCTGTTCCTCTCCTCCCTCCTTCTTCCCTGCCTTTCTTATGTGTTCTGTGGAATGCCGGCTCTGCCCGCAATAAACTTTCCTACATCCACAACCTCTTTATCTCTTGTACTCTCCATTTGCTTGCCCTAACTGAAACTTGGCTTTGCCCTGAAGACTCTGCTTCAGTCGCAACCCTGTGCCATAGAGGTTATCTTTTCTCCCATACTCCTCGCCCAGTTGGCTGCGGAGGTGGTGTTCGGCTACTACTTTCACCCTCCTGTAGATTTCAAGCTCTTCTTCCTCCTCAGTCCTACTGCTTTTCTTCGTTCGAAGTCTACTCCATCCGTCTATTCACTCCTCTGCCTCTTTTAGCTCTTTTTAGTCATCCTTGCTCCATTCTTCCATTAGAATTTATTTTTTTTTATATTCTTGCTTGTTTGCACAAACACACTGACTCCTAGTCATTTGAAAAACAAACTAGTCATATCTCTTGTTCTCTTAAGCTCCATTTACTACTACTTTTCTAAGCCTTTTTCAATCCTTATTTTTGTACTGCTTTGTATATCCTCAGAACAAATGCTGGACAACTTCTTATTCTTGAAGTTTGGCTAAAGATACTATCTATCCATCTTCAGTTCACTAACATACTTTTTCAGAATGCAATGACTTTTCTACCTCATTATGCAGTAAAAGCAAGGCCATTTCAGCTGACATTTTCAAAACCTGTCACTGAAACCTGTTTTTACACATTTCACACAATTACTGTCAGATTTTTATATCTTTTTTTTCTTGTACACAGCAAGGTGTTTTGACATCCTTGGTGAATCAAACATGCAGATATGATATACCGTATGTTCTCAATAATATATACAGTACTGGTGTATGCCAACATCCATATGTATTTTGAAGCAAAATCAAATAGTAAATGTTAGTATAAAATGCATTTAAAAAAAAAATCAAGAAGCATTTGCATTTTTATACAGAACCTAAAGACATGAATATCCTTGATTTCTATAGCAAATTACCATATACTGTTCAAAACACAAATTTTTAACTCACATACTGGCCAGTTTACTTCTGATTTAGTGCCAACTTCTGTATGCTATGATTTCTTTAGAGGTTATAACATAAGTAGATTACACACACACCATCAGCATTAAACCAAGGTGGCAATCTTATTTGTTATATACTGCCTGCAAACCCAAAAGCAATCAAAGCAGTGTACATTCGGGTACAGTAGGTATTTTTCTGCCTCTAGAGGGCTCACAATTTGAGCTTAATTGACTTGTCCAAGATCACAAGAACTGTAGTAGGATTTGAATCAGGCTCCCCTGGTTCTCAGCCTGTTCTAACTCTTATAGGCATATTTTCAAAGCACGTAGTCTTCCATAGTTCCATAGGTTTCTAAGGAACTTTGGAAGGCTAAGTGCTTTGAAAATGAGCCCCTTAGGCTACTCCTCTGCTCCATGATTAACATGTAAATACACACTAATGAGCTGCATATGGAATCTCTATCTAAACACTTTCTAGACTGCCTCTCATATAGTCCTAGACCTTTTGTCATAACCAAATGGCAAACAAGGACAGCTGGCTGCAGATTCCCTAGGTCCAGGTACATATTGCTGGTACACTGGTCAAGACAAAGGTTTGTGGGCTCTCTGGTCTGAGAATCTTCATTGAAAGAAGGAACACAGCATCTGTTTATGTAGGCATCATATACATCTAGTTAAAAACTCAAAATATCACTTATCACTATGAAAGGGGAAGTGCTATTGTTTGTACCCTCCAGCTCTGTGTCAATGTCTTGGGAGGGGGGGCTTGGGGGGGCACAAGACCACAGGTGGCAGAGGTTTAGGGGTCCCACAGACCTCCATCTCCTTGTTTGGCAAGTCCGGGCTTTTGACAGCCCAGACCTGTCAAACTAGTGTGGGAGGATTGTGCTCGAGCGCCTGCTCAGGCACAATTCTCCCACACTTTCCTCCTATGATCAGAGCTAATACTGTGCCTATATTTGAATGCTATTAGCTCTGATCATAGGGGCAGTATAGCCCTGAGCGGTTCCGGTTGTATTTTTAGAGAGCTCTTTAGAACAGAACGGGGTTTCTGATCATCTCCCTATCAGTGATTGTGTTGGGGAGTTATTGATTTAATGCCCATTCACTGGCATGGTGCTGAGAGCTCAACAGCTGAATTGGAAAGCAATTTTGGATTTTTCATCTTAACTCTGTTGGCCCTATAGAATTGAATGCTGAATTAGAGTGAAGGTCTTTAATTTAACCTTTTTTTTAATAAGCTGTGAGCTAATTGGTTTGTTTGCACTTAGCTATAGTTTAATATAGATGCTGATGCCATGTGTTGTGTGCCTGGCTGACAGACTAAAGACTGAATAAGCTAATGCAAATTGCAAAACATGATTTAACAGCCTGGATTAACTTTTTGCTGAAGCGAAAACATTAAAGTTTGAAGTACATTTTTTGTTTGAGATATTTATTTCCCTATATTGCTAAATGGACCAATGTTGGAAACATGTGGTGAAAAATATGCAAATAATTTAACTTTGCTCACCTTATTTTGATTGTACCTCAATTTCCATTATAAAATTAAAGACCAACTGAATTTTAATTTTGGTTTCAGCACTGAAACCAGTCCAAATTCATGTTCAGTCTTGTTTTGATTTTGGCCAAAAATACTGGTGTGTGTTTGGCTGGTACAGAAACTTTATATTGGGCCCCCTAGCTCTCCCTCCCTCCCCAAACAGTAGAAGCCCTCCTTCTTCCCTCCCTCCCGACCCACCAATGAAGACTGCCACTGGAGGTCATGACTGCCATTTCAACATTGCTCCTGCCCATTTTGGCTGCAGTCTCACGAGACCGATGATAGAGATCATGGCAGCCATTCTGGCAGCAGAGGACATCGGCAGGAGTGACTGGGGATCATTCCTGCCCTGACTAGCCACTAGACCACCAGGAGATGTACAGTAGGCCTGGGGTGGGCCTCATTCTGTGCAGGGGACAGGCTGAACCAGACCTTAGAGACTAGGTTTGGATTCGGCTTCGGCCAAAACTGATTAGTGAATTTAAGCTGCAGGTTCCATTTCAGCCCTCTATATAAAATAGGCATAGAATGGCTTAATACACTGTTCACATATTAAACCATACAAGCAAGATCACGTGATGCCATGACCGTGAGTGGCTGCTGGTGAGAGCTTCTCTGGACAATCCATTTGAATCCCTGCTTTAATCAGGCAGACTGATCTTACACCTATTATTGATTGTGGGCAGATTACTGGCTCTTTCGGCAGTGCTTGACCCTTTAATTTTGGACCGTAATGACAGCAAGATTGCAAAATAAAGAGAAAAACCGTGGCCGGGCAGCCAAGGACAAAATGGCAACGTCTCCAAGGCCAGCAGGCCAATCGGTGTCCTCGGCCTGGGTCGCGGAGATCACGACAGAGATGACTTCGGCATTAGAGGATATGCTGGTAAGATGCTCGACTGCAATAGCTTCCAAACTAGAAAAACTGCAATCTCAGTTGGAGGAGCTGACTAAAGATCATGCAGGCTGTCAGGCAAGGACCAGTGAGGTGGAAGATCGAATCACCACAGTGGAGGACTCACATGAGCAACTGGTTAAAGAAGTGGCATCACTGGAAAGCAAGGTCGAGGATCTGGAGAACAGATCTTGGAAGAATAACCTCCGTTTGGTGGGTCTCCCTGAAACAATAGTGGATAAAAAGCTTACTGGATTTTTGGAACTGTGGCTGGAACAAGACTTCAACTCCCAGACTGCTATGGGCCCCTCCGGGTGGAACATGCACAAAGAATAAGCAGGCCACATCTAAAATAACTTGAGTGGTGATCCTCAGGATTCTCAATTTTGCACATAAAACTGCTATTATGCAAACAGTACATGCTGGAAAAGAGCTAACATATAATGATAAGCGCATGTTATGTTTTCAGAACTATTCCTCAGGAGTGGCGGCAAAGCGCAGGGTATTTGCCCCTATCTTCAAAACTTTTCTCTCTCAAAATTCGCTTTACTCTGCCATGCTGTATGTGACCCGCAATGGAATTAATCAAATATGCCACATGGTGGTGGCGGCCCAGGCGCATCTGACCTGCGTCCACATCTTCTCAGGGTTGAGGCTGCCAAGAGGACGCTCAACAATGGTTGGTCTGGTGGGTTTTTTGAGCAACAGTTGTTTGACCATGCCACAGAACAACAGTCATGGGATTTCTGAGCGAGTGTTTTTTTTTCATCTTCCTTGTGCATGACCTGACCCCACAGGAATTGTTCTGTCAATAACATATGGGGGTTTCAGCTTCCGGGTAAAGGGCTCCATATTGGGGTACCCCTTGAGGTAGTTTTATTGATCTTGGGCCTTGGAATCTATACTGCTTATAGGCCTAATCCCTTAATTACAATGGCAGGTGCTTGGATTGCCTTGGACGCTTTGGAGAGATACTTTGAGGGTCCCTGCAGGGCTTTGTCAACAAGTAAATATGGAGGATCGCTCTTCAGGACAGGGGACACTTGTCGGGCTACCCACTGCGGGGGCTATGCTGGCATTCAACTTCGGCTCCCTATATTTTTTTGTGGGCCCATGCCTTGCTTACACTGACTGAGGTAGTGGACCGTTAAAGCCGTTTTGGAGAGACACTTGGGGGGGGGGGGTCACTAAGTAGTCCGTGTGGGCCCTCAGGTGCCACTATGAGTTCTCCGTGACCCGTTCCACTAGTCAATGGGAGTTCTGAAAGATGCGCAGGAGTTTTATTTTGTCTTATTGGAGGGGCTGTCACTTGGTACTACTGCAGTGACAAGGGGGCAGGGGAGGAAGGGGAAAAATGTTTGCCGCCTTCTCTGCTCCTCCACTTCCTCTTCGAATAATTAGTCCAACATGTGCTGTTTCAATTTTGAGGGAAATGTTTGCCTCTATTATTTTTCTTTAGGCGATGAGAAATGGGGTGCATTAGACACGAAGGTTCCTATGTTGGGAAATCAAGGAACTGGGAAAGGGGAGGGGTTGGGGGAGTTGGTAGGTTTGGGGGGGGGGGGGGCAACAGAGGATGGATCCTACCGGTGCTGGGAGGGATGTGTGCTATAATTACCTCTTGCGGATAGGTGCTACTGGTAAGATGAGGTTTGGAGCATTCAGTCATTGGAGAATGACATCTTTGGGAGGGGGGCTGCAGGCTGGGATGGCCCATCTGGAAAACAGTAACTGGTTTTGTTAATGCTTTTGACTATTATATTGGCTTTTTAGAATGAAAATAGTAACTTGGAATATTGGGGGGACTAACTCGCCCACTAAGTGTACAAAAATTTTACATCTACAATGTCATAAGATAGATATTGCTCTTATACAAGAAACACATCTAACTGCCCTTGAACATGCTAAACTTAAAACGTGCTGGGTTGGAGACTGTGTAGCAGCTGTGGCACGAGGTAGAAAAGGGGGTGGCCATTTTATTTAGGGAGTAGCGAAACAAATCTGCACTAAATTTGTGGACCCTGACAGTAGATATCTGCTCTGTGAGGTGACAGTAGATCACCAGAAATTGATATTTTGCAATATTTTTGCTGCCAACCAACTTGACCGAAAATTTTATAGGATTGTGACTGCTCATCTTATGAATCTCACTACTACATCTTTAGTGGTTGGGGGGAGGGGGGGAAATTTAATTCAGTGTGGGACCCAATGGTAGATAAACCCCTTCCTACTGCTTCTGCATACCTCCACTCCAGTAGAGGTTTACCTAATTTGTGTCATCGATTGGATCTAATAGATGTCTAGCAGGTGCTCCACCTTCAAGAGAAAGACTACACTCACTTATCTCGGGCATATTCCACACAGGCTCGTATAGATTATTTGTTGATCTCTAGACAGCTATTTGGGTCTGTGGTTACGGTGACTATAGGGCCTTATGTTATTTCCAACCATGCTTAGGTATGGATGGATTGGATTCCAAGAAGAGGAGCCTCGTGGTGTGAACACTGGGTCTTTCCCTTGGAACATTTTAAAGATCCATTCTTCCAAGACAGCTGTTGGAAGGATTATAAAACCCACAATGCAAGACATGAAACTACTCCAGTACTCTACTGAAGCTACGAAAGCTGTTTTACAGGGGGAAATTATTAGTTATAGCCATTATGTTAGGAAGGCTAGAGACCGGGAGATCCTGAGATTGGGGAGCCAACTCTGTGTGGTGCGTCAGCACTTTGGTCATCACGCATACCACTGCGCACAAACAAAATGTTTTAGAGCTCCAGGCAGCACTTAAATTACTCCGACATGAATGTGCTATTAAATTACAGGTTTACTACCAATACATGTTACATCGTCATGGTAATAAAACAGGCCAGTTGTTGGCTAATATAATTATAACTAAGGGGGGCCGCTCTAAGATATTGACTATGCGTACAGATGAGAAAATTTGTCAAATATTCTACTCCATCGGATGAAGGACTATCATGTGACATATGCCTACCTTAAGACCAGAGTATCAAGCCACTTTAAACCAACCGATACAGGAAGATGAGGTGTATCTGGCAATTCGACAGAGCCCCTTGACAAAGGCACTAGGCACGAATGGATTCCGCACTGAATTCTATAAACTTTTGGGTGAGGAGATCGTATCACCCCTTACAAATCTGTTTAATACACTGGTAGATGCTGAAGCACTACTTCCATCGCTTAATGAAGCGCAAATTATTGTTCTTCCCAAACCGGAGCGTAATCCAGCCATCCCTGAATCATACCGTTTGATATCACTCTTGAATTATGAGGTAAAATTACCTGTAAAAATTATGGCCATTCGTCTGGCCTGTGTTCTTGCTCGGTTCCTCCACAACTCGCAGGTGGGATTTGTTAAGGGCCATTTGGTAGCTTAGAATCTTTGGAAGGGGGAGATCCCTTCAAATTAGTCAATCTACACAAATCTATAATACAAGAGATGCTCTTCACAGGGTCTGAACTCGCAGAATCATTAAGAAGTGTGAGGAGGAAAAAAGGCCTCAAGAAGCTCCCAGCGTCATCTAGTTGAGAAGCAGGACTGCTGCATCACTGGCTTAAAAAAATACCTCCTGCTTCAAATGTTATGACTCCCCTTAAGTTTGAGCCAAAACAATTTTATGTTGGACCACAGTTTCATATTATTCATATTTGCTATATAGTGCATACAAAGTTATTCTGTAAAGCAACTATCAGCTTTCATTTAGCTTGTCTTAGCTTCTTCTGGTGCTTCCTTTCCCACAAATGAAGACCGTGACCTACGATGGCCAGCGTTTCGTCAGCCTGCTTCAGGGTCTGGCGATCAAAAAGTGCTCTGGTGGATTTTTCAATTAAATGTTTTAATCCCTGAGGGTCTGAATGCGAAAGTAGAGTATGCCATTTCTTTTGAAAAATAAAAAACATTTTTCCATATCACGTGTTGATGAATAAGGATACTGTGTATTCCTTTAAGAAATCCCTGTGATTGGCTGCCATGTTTACAAAGCGTCTGACATAATTGCTTATATAGAGGGGCCATTTTGTTGGGTCCCTGTCTTCCTTCTCTGCTAAGATATGTGCGGAGGTATTGTGCCATACATATGAATCAGTCAAGAGACTTTGTTGAATAGATTAACTGTTTTGCTTTGCCAACTATGAGCTCCTTTTTTATCCTTTTTCACCAGAGCATTTTTTTGACCGAAATGATGATGATAGGACCCGTCTGTTTTAAGGTGGCAGCCTTTGCAGACGATCTTTTGGTTCACCTTTCATGTCCCCTGGACTGTTTCACGGTGCGTTTAAAAACAAAGGAATATGGGGATTATGCAGGATTACAGTTGAACTTAACCAAGTCAGAGGCCCTATATTCCTCTGATCAGTTACGGAGAATTTGGGGCCCTAGATTTCCATTAAAGTTGGCAGATCATTCTTTTGGTTACTTGGGTATTCAATTGACTATGGATATACAGTATCTCAGCTCTATCCCTGATGTATGGAGACTTATGGAAGGTTGGAGAGATCTCCCTTTGACGCTGTTAGGTAGGGTGGGCTTAGTGAAAATGATGATGTTCCCGAAATGGCATTATCTTCTGCAAACATTACTTTATGACTGCTCCAGAAGGACTTGGAGGTCTTAATCGTTTACTATCCCGGTTTTGCTGGGCCTACAAGAAACCAAAGATTCATTTCTCCTTTTTGGTAGGAGGATGGGACCAAGGAGGCTTAGGGCTATCGAATGTGAAATTATATAATCAAGCTTGTTTGATGCCACATAGGGTAAACTACTTCCTTTTCAGGAGCTCCAGGCTCAGGTTGGTCCTACTTGGGGTATCATGTTTGCTTACTGTCAGATTAAGCACTACATAGCCTTATTAGATAACAGACCCTTGTGTCAACATATGGGAGACAAATTCAGGGATATTTTCAAGAGCTATCCCCAGAAGGAGTTTCAATTTCAGGCCTCCATAGAGCCCTTAACAAATGGGAACCCCAAAGGGACTACACAACTTAAAGGTGGGAACAGGATATACCACGCACTTTGAATATTCCAGCTCTCACATCTGATGCACGCTTAAGGGAATGCTATTATCGAGTCTTACATTGGGTCTATTTGACCACGTCACAATTGTTCCACGAGTGGGGTACAAAATTCCCTTTGTCCTAAGTGTGGCCACCCTCATAATTCCTTTTATCATTCCTTCTGGTCATGTCCCAAAATCCAGTTCTTTTGGGGCCACATTCGGAGATTTTTGGTACTACTGTTGGAAGAGGGGGTATCAGGCACAGTGGAACAATTCCTACTAGATACACCAGGAGCTGTTAGAGGGCTAAGAAAGGATAATATTCTGTTGTCTCATAAGAAGAGTTTGCTAGCACACAAAGGCAATATACAATATTGGACCTCGGTTGAGCCGCTGGCTTCCTGGCATTGGAGGAATCAATTGCATATGCTGGTGACATGGGAGACTAGAGAGACAAAGGGGTCCTTTAAATGTAAACAACGTTATTATTGGTTTGGTATTCTTACCTAAGCATCCTCCACCCACAGGGTCGGAGTCTGCTCCTTAATTTATAGGTTAGTGGCCTTTCTATTTTCACCTGTAATACAGCTCTATCCTTATTGAAGCACAGGTGGGGGGTTGTCCCATGTGAATGCCTGGGAGGGGGTCATAACAGCCCAGACCCTCAGTGGCTATTTCTAGGATTCTTTTGAGCTTTTCATATCATTTTGGGGGGGGGGGGTGAACAAGAAAAAGGGGAGAGCTGATGTCCTTAAAAATATTGGCTAACTTGGGTTATTGCATTATTGTCAGTGATGACATTTTTCATTCAAGATATAAATTTCTTTTTTTGTTCAATAAAAATTGTTGAAACAAACCATACAAGCATACCGAGTTAGAGTGTGCACTGCACTATTATTCATATATTTGACATATTGCTATAACCACCACAAGGACATTTATGTATTTTAACTAACATAAAACTGTGAATAAGAGGGTTAAAAGCCTATAAAATGATAGATACATTAAACAGTAATCATCTTCTGCACTGATGCTTACAGAACATTTCTCTTCTCTGAAAATGTATAATGGAGGCACTGTTTCAGTTTTGTTATACCTATTAGGCTGACCAAGTAAAGCTCAGGAACAGTGAGAACTCTATTCAAGGTGTCAGTAATGCAACTGGGAAGAACAATCCAATTTCCCCTTAAATTTTAATACCTTGAACAACATGACAAGGATTTAAAATCTTTAAGACAAAAATTATTCATGCAGCAGGGGTCTCTCTTAAAGGAATTTAACCAAGCAGTTCTTTCAGCTGAAGAAAAATGGACCACCACTGAATTTAAAATACTTTCAGACACCAATGAAGCATAGCATGCTGGCACTATCCACCATTTAATTCTGTAACACTGCTTTTACTGGAAAGACCAATAAAACCCTAGCACTTGTAAGTGAAGAAAAATCTGAAAGTAGATTTTAGTGATAAAATTAGCTCTTTATTTTTAAATTAGATTTATACAGCCTGGATCAAACTTATTGTGCAGCTTCATATAGGGGATTTATACAAAGAAAAATCATGAATTATGTTTGTTTTTTCTCTTATGTAAATACAGATCTGGGCCTCAAGATTTACATCTTGGAAAAGACTGTGGCACAACATTCAATATATAGTGATGGATCAGCATGGCTCACAAACTATGACAAGAGTAATCAATTCTCAGAAAATGTTGATGCAGGCTAGATGTAAACACACAAAACAGCGTAGCCCAGTGGTTCCCAAACCTGGTCCTGAAAGCACCCCAGCCAGTCAGGTTTTCAGGATATCCACAATGAATATTCATGAGAGAGATTTGCATACAATATCCTGGAGTAATCTTGGATTCACAGCTCTCTCTTGCCAGAAAATTTTGTTTCTAAAATCAGGTCTCCTCACTCTTTGCAAGCTCAGATTAGGTGTGTCCTCAGTTCTCAAGCATTTCACACACAGTTTCATGCTTTTAATTCAAAATGTAATTATTGTGGGGCTCCCTAATCAGAACTAAAAAGGTTGTAGTCTCTCCAAAATGCTGCTACCCATCTCCTTTGTAAAGCCAAAAGATAGGAGCCCGTCTCCCCTTTTTTCCAGCGATTGCATTGGTTTCTATTGCAACATAGGATTCAATTTAAGACCCTACTTTTGACTTTCAAAGCACTAAATACAGCCATCTCAGTTTATCTTTCATGCTCACAATTCCCTATGCGCCCTCTTGCATTCCTTAAATGAATTTAGATTGGTCCTTCCTGGCCCTTCTTTTGCTAAGTAGAAATCTACTTGGAATACTAACTTTTTTTTCTTTTTTTGCCCCTTTTCTCTGGAATAGTCTGTCCCCTACTTTTGCGCTCAGAGCAATCTTATAAAGCTTTTTGGAAGCAACTGAAAACTTAACTTTTTAGCTTAGCATTTGATGTTTTGGTAAGGGTGTACGCAGATGACTTAGATTTTGCTGAATGTATATGTCATGTGCAAGACTACTTGACTGAATGCTTCTCTTTTCTATTTTACAAAGTTTCTCTCTCTTTTTTCCTCTATACTTAGAATGTTTCTTTTATGTTCTTGGCAAATCAGGTGGTATAGCAAGTTCATAATAAACCATAATTCACTGGCATAGATTTTGTGCATTACACCCAATCCTGACAATCAGAAAATAGGCTCAACAAACAGTAGAAATTAAAAAGTAATGTGGACTAAGAATCCCAATAGGTAGTAAAAACCAAGGGAGAGACATATCATGTAAAAGCACCTCATGGTATCATGCAGTTAGAAATGATGAAAACCATTTCAACACATTACCACCTAATAAGCTTTGTATTAAAATGGAATGATCAACCATATCAAAGACTGCAATTATGTCAAGCATCACTGAAACAGACAGTCCAATGTTCAAATCTGTGACATCTCATCACAACTAGATAATTATAAGATCTCCATATTGAGTTGAAAAACCAAATTAAAATTTATCTAGCACATCCTCAGTCCACAAAGTCCTGCAGTGTACAAACCACTTTCTCTAAAATGTTTGCCAGAAAAGATAGGAAGGACACTGGGCTATAATTATTAGGGTCATCTGGATCAGCATTGCACTTCTTCATTACAAGATGAATACTTGCATTTTTTTTTTAAAGGCTCAGTACCTGTTCAGATGTCAATGACTTGATCACAATGATTGCTACAGATTCTTCTATATCACTTCTCATTGATCTTAAAACGGAAGTAGGGCAAACATTCAGTGGGCTAAATGAGTTTAGACTACAAATTACCTTTTCAATATAACCCAGCTTCTACTAAATTAAACTGTTCCCAACTGACTTCAGAACAAGCTTCACTAGATTGTTGAAAAACCTTTGATTCAGAAATATGTTCACAAATTTTAATTACTTTGTACTAAACAACTAAAGTGAATTTCTGGTTATTTAAATACAAACAAGACTACCTTTACCCTCTGATATAAGATTTCTAGCACCTTCAAATAGAACTTTTGGAAAGAACTGCTGCTCTCAACAAATTGGTCAACATAATTCTTCCTTTGGTTTTGGAATAATAATGACGACTTTAAACATAATTCCTTTCAGCAGTCAAACCCTAATTAGTGTATGACATTTGGGTAACTGCATCAGGTGTTTTATGCCACCTCTTTAACTCAAATCCTGTTCACCAATTTAAATTTGGAAGTGCACCACAGAGCACTGCATCTAGGAGTAAAATACACATTTCTACACAAATCCACATCTGGGCAGAATTCTACACAGGCACTAATGTCTGCAGCTCTCTTCCATCTCAACCCGGCAGAGACTTCAGCAACAAGTGTATGTGACAAACAGCTGTGTATCAGGCTGTCCTTTGCTTTTTTTTATTATTATTATTTTATTTTTATATATTTACAAATATTTCAAGGAGTTGCACTTGAATAGAAAGTGTTAAACTGTCAAATTAAGCTTAAGGAGACAAATAACAGAAGAAAATATTATTCCACATATTCAACACTCAAGTCCACGTTATATTGGAGAGATATGCTTAGCACTGGAGGTGAAAGGAAGAAAATATATAATTTTTCAAAAAAAAGGAATTCAGCATCTAGGAGAGAGTAGGCATACTTAATATTGTTTAGCTCCTTATGTTCTTTTAGAGGTTACAAATGTTGTTAAATGAGATGGATCCATGAAAACATACCTTTGTGCATTGTAAACTACAATGCACTTACAAGGAAATCCAAGATAAAATGTGCCTACCAACAGCAATCCTTCTGGTTTCAGCATCAAAAATTGTTCACATTTCTTGTGTGTGTCCTTCGAGACATCCGGGAATACTAATATCTTTAGTCCCAGAAACAATTTGTCCTTATGCTTAAAAAACATTCTGAACAGCCATTGTTTATTTGGCAATAGAGCCACTGTGGCTACCAAAGGTGCTGTGGTGGCTTGTTCTATATCAGATGTTTCGAGGAAATTTGTAACATCCAACGATATTTGTTGTTGTGGTGGTTGGTCACGTTATTTTTAAGGCACATAATAAACTTGAGTAAAAGGAGGTAAGTTTGCCTCAGAAATCTCTAAAACGTCTTTAAGGTACCGTTTTAACATTTCTATCGGACTTATCTTTACTCTTGGAAAGTTTAAAAATCTTAAGTTATATCTTCTCATATGATTTTCATATATTTCCACTTTGCCCCTTAGGTTTGATATATCTTTCAACATAGGAGTTTGAATACCAATCCAACTTAAATGCTCAAACTCTGCAACACATCAGAACCAAAGTACGTAATGGTCACAACACAACCCTTCCGCTTTATGACAACTTAACGAGACTCTTCCACGAGAACCTCTTACCACATCATCATCATTTTGCTTGTTCACAACGGAGTCTACGAACGCCTCTTCGGTACTATGTAAGCCACATTGAGTCTGCAAATAGGTGGGAAAATGTGGGATACAAATGCAACAAATAAATAAAAATATTTCCCAAGTTTGTATTTTTTTTCCTCCATAATATCAATCCTTTCAGAGCATGTTTTAATATCAGTTTCATTTTTCTCCACTTTACTTTCTATTTTATTAACTTTTTGAGATAATGCATTTGTTTGTTTTGACAAATGCTGTGCCATTTGAGCCACCAAATCCCACAGATTATCTAAAGTTACCTTTGACGGTTTCTCCAGAGTACAGGGAGGCATACTTGAAACGTCTGTTTCCTTCTCAATTTCTGTGCCTCCTTGACCTGCAGCCGATACCATCGGAGTGTTTACTTCTGGAGGCATTAATCGTCCTCCTAAGTCCCTCTCGAGTTGTTTGATTTGAGCTTCACTCGAGTCTGACTGCTCACTCCCTCAGAGGGAGAGCTCATCTGTGTCGGTTGCGGAGCTCTCATGTCGTGGATGTCAGAATAACATTTATTCCTGGGGACGCCAAAGTATCCTCCATTATACTGGCGCTCCCTAAGGAACTGCTCCCGGCCGCTCTATCGTGCCCTGGAGTCCTCAAAAAACCGGTCAATGGGACCTGCAAGTACTGGGGCCGGCATTGGGGAAGCCCAGACCACTGCCTTGCCCCTTCTTTTTGGCATTTCGCTAACCAGGAAACGAGGTCTGTAGCTCACTTAGATGTGTGCGGCCATCTTGGATTCTCTCCACCTCCGATTTGAGTATGTCCTTTGCTATCCTAGGCCCAACTGTTCATTTGAACCACATGGACCTCAATACATCCCCATGGTTCAAATGAACAGTCAAGCCTAGGATAGCAAAGAACAAGAATGCCGCCTAATGCGCTGTTTCAAGTTTCTTCATTATTTGTTATACCGATCATCAGGATCCATCTGAGCAGTTTACATATACTTGTAAAATTTATGATATAGAAACGGACTCAATCTTATTTACGGGATTCTACACATCTACTGCAAATATTACAGTCATTTACCACAGACACTGAAGGCTATCTAATCCTGGTAACTCTAGATGTACAGGCACTGTACACAAACGTGACAACTAGGCGCGTTATAAGCTATAGAATCTCATGTTTCTAATTTGGACATACCCATGGACAAGAAAGAACTCAACCAAATAGCATTGTTAATCATAGAGAAAAATTACTTTGCCTTTCATAGCACTTTCTACTTGCAAACTAAAGGAGTCTCTATGGGGGCTACTGTCGCTCCAACAGTCGCCTGCTTATACATGTCTGAATTTGAACACACACATATATACTCATCTGAGTTTAACACTACTACTACTACTACTACTATTTAGCATTTCTATAGCGCTACAAGGCATATGCAGCGCTGCACAAACATAGAAGAAAGACAGTCCCTGCTCAAAGAGCTTACAATCTAATAGACAAAAAATAAATAAAGTAAGCAAATCAAATCAATTAATGTGAACGGGAAGGAAGAGAGGAGGGTAGGTGGAGGCGAGTGGTTACGAGTCAAAAGCAATGTTAAAGAGGTGGGCTTTCAGTCTAGATTTAAAGGTGGCCAAGGATGGGGCAAGACGTAGGGGCTCAGGAAGTTTATTCCAGGCGTAGGGTGCAGCGAGACAGAAGGCGCGAAGTCTGGAGTTGGCAGTAGTGGAGAAGGGAACAGATAAGAAGGATTTATCCATGGAGCGGAGTGCACGGGAAGGGGTGTAGGGAAGGACGAGTGTGGAAAGAAACTGGGGAGCAGCAGAGTGAATACATTTATAGGTTAGTAGAAGAAGTTTGAACAGGATGCGAAAACGGATAGGGAGCCAGTGAAGGGTCTTGAGGAGAGGGGTAGTATGAGTAAAGTGACCCTGGCGGAAGATGAGACGGGCAGCAGAGTTTTGAACCGACTGGAGAGGGGAGAGGTGACTAAGTGGGAGGCCAGCAAGAAGCAGATTGCAGTAGTCTAAACGAGAGGTGACAAGGGTGTGGATGAGGGTTTTGGTAGAGTGCTCGGAAAGAAAGGGGCGGATTTTACGGATGTTGTAAAGAAAGAAACGACAGGTCTTGGCGGTCTGCTGGATATGAGCAGAGAAGGAGAGAGAAGAGTCAAAGATGACCCCAAGGTTTCGAGCTGAGGAGACAGGGAGAATGAGAGAGCCATCAACAGAAATAGAAAACGGGGGGAGCGGGGAGGTGGGTTTGGGGGGGAAAATGAGAAGCTCGGTTTTGGTCATATTTAATTTCAGGTGGCGTTGAGACATCCAGGCAGCAATGTCAGACAAGCACGCTGAAACTTTGGTTTGGATGCAAGGTGAGATATCAGGGGTAGAAAGGTAGATTTGGGAGTCATCAGCTTAGAGATGGTAGGAAAAGCCATGGGATGAGATTAATGAACCAAGGGAAGAAGTGTAGATAGAAAAGAGGAGGGGACCAAGAACAGAACCCTGAGGTACGCCGACAGGCAGAGGGATAGAAGTAGAAGAGGATCCACCAGAGTGAACACTAAAGGTGCGGAGGGAGAGGTAGGAAGAGAACCAGGAAAGGACAGAGCCCTGGAATCCAAGTGAGGACAGGGTATCGAGAAGTATGCTGTGATCGACAGTGTCAAAAGCAGCGGAAAGATCAAGAAGAATGAGGATGGAATATTGACCTCTGGATTTAGCCAGTAATAGGTCATTGGAGACTTTAGTAAGCGCAGTTTCGGTTGAGTGGAGAGGGCGAAAACCAGATTGTAATGGGTCAAGAGTAGCATGTGAGGAGAGGAAATCAAGGCAGCGGCGGTGAACAGCACGCTCAAGTAATTTGGAGAGAAAAGGAAGGAGGGAGATGGGTCGGTAATTAGAGGGACAAGTAGGGTCAAGTGAAGGCTTCTTAAGGAGAGGTGTGACCACAGCATGTTTAAAGGCAGCAGGGACAGTCACAGTGGAAAGTGAGAGGTTGAGAATGTGACAGATAAAAGGAATAAGAGTAGGAGAGATGGCATTAAGAAGGTGGGTGGGAATGGGATCAGAGGAACAGGTGGTACATTTTGAGGAAGAAAGGAGAAGTGTAGTTTCCTCAATAGTAACTTCAGGAAAGGAGGAAAGGGAATGAGGAGAAGGAGAGAGAGGGGAACGGACTAGTGGAGGGAGAGCTGGTGAGGTAGAGAAAGCAAGGTTTATCTTTTGAACCTTGTTGTGAAAGAATTCAGCAAGGGTCTGAGGAGATAATGAAGGGGGAGTTGGGGGAGGGGGCACCTTGAGGAGAGAGTTCAATGTGGTGAAGAGAAGTCGAGGATTAGAGCCAAGAGAGTTGGTCAGTTGGATATAATAATCCTGTTTGGCACGTAAAAGAGCAGATTGGAAGGAGGTCAGCATGAACTAAAGTGTAAGAAATCAGCAAGGGCCGAGATTTCCGCCAGAGGCGTTCGGCGGAGCGGGTACATGAACGTAGGTAGCGGATATTAGAAGTCAGCCACGGTTGGGGTTTTGTACGCCGTACAGGGCGGGTCATCAAAGGTGCAAGAGTGTCTAAGGCAGAGGATAGAGTATTGTTGTAAGAAGAAACAGCCTCGTTGACAGACGTGGATGGTGCCACAGTAGAGAGGAGGTTTGAAACATGGGAGGACAGAGATGAAGGGTCAATATCGTGAAGATTCCTAGATAGATTAGATAGGATAGGACGGGACTGGGAGGGAGGAGATTTAAGTGTGAAAGTTATAAGATGGTGATCAGAGGAGGGATGATCAGAGGCAAGGAAACTAGAAGGTGAACAGTTGGAGGAGAAGATGAGATCAAGACAGTGACCATTTTGATGAGTGGGGGAGGTGGAGCATAGTTGGAGATTAAAGGACGACGTTAAAGCGAGTAACTTGGAAATATAAGAGTTGGAAGGATCATTAGCAGGAATATTAAAGTCACCAAGGATGAGAGAGGGGGAGGAAGGATCATGGAGGAAGGCAAGCCAGGCGTCAAAGTCACTGAGAAAGGATGAAAGGGACTTATCAGGGGGACGATAAATGACCGCTATTCGAAGAGGCAGAGGAGAGAAAAGGCGGATAGAGTGGACTTCAAAGGAGGAAAAACAGTGAGATTGAGGTGGAAGAAGGGGTTGAAATCTGGAGGAGGGAGAGAGAAGTAGTCCAACACCGCCCCCACGGCCAGCAGGGCGAGGAGTATGTGAAAATAGATAACCGCCATGGCACAGGGCTGTGACTGAAGCAGAGTCATCAGGGCAGAGCCAGGTTTCTGTTATGGCGAGCAGATGGAGGTGACGCGAGATAAAGAGGTCCTGGATATAGGGGAGTTTGTTACAGATAGAGCGGGCATTCCATAGGGCGCAAGAGAAGGGCAGAGAAGAGGAGGGGAGTAGAGGAATAGAGATGAGGTTAGAGAGGTCACGGTGAGATCTGTAGAGTTTGGATAATAGTTGGTGAGGAGGGCCAGGATTGGGATTGATGTCACCAGCTGAGAGTAAGAGAAGGAGTAAAAGAGAGCGGAGGAGATTAGGAGAGGTGTGGCCACGAAGGCGTCGAAGGCGAGAGGTATTTAGGTGGAATGGGGAAGGCTAAATGGAGGGAAGAAAGAGACGGAGATTAAAAGCCAAGAGGGAGGAAGAGGGTAGGAGAGAAGGTGAGGTGATGAAGTCAATGGATGGGAAGTGAGTTCCTGTAGCGGAGAGAGAGGTAGGGGGTGAGGGAAAAGATTAGGAAGGGACAGAGCTAGGAAGAGAATGTGAATAGGGGCCATAAACAATTAAGGTACTTTAGCAACTGGAAAAAGATTAGATACAAAGAGAAAAATGCCCTGAGTGAATCGGGGTGGACCTGGGTGTCACCCCGGAGAAGGCTGTAAGGATATGCAGATGAGCTGCAAGTCCTCCACAGCACCTGAAAGGCAGCCGGTGGTAGAGGTGGGCACCTCTCAGCTGAGGAAAGGCTTACCAGGGATTAGGCCGAAGCCAGCATTCCTCCCCCTGAGGGTCGCCTGATCCTAGCCAAAAAGCACCTGGAAACTCTGTGCACCCACATACGTGTATGGAAATTATTTATAGATGGTTTTTTTTTATTTGGGCAGGCCAATGACAAGATCTCAATCGGTTTTTAACACACCTAAACAAGTGTGATCTCCATATTGTGTTTTCAGACACCATAGGGGGTTCAGAAGTAGACTTCTTGGATATACATATTAAATATGAACATGGTAGATTTTAAACCTCATTGTATAGGAAACTCACAGGCAGGAATACCGTCCTTAATTATGGTAGTTATCACCCTAGAGGGTTAAAAGATGGTATCCCGGTGTGACAGTTCTTAAGAATCAAGAGACTGTGTAGTTCTACAGATAATTTTAATCAACAAGCACAGGAAATGATTCAAAAAGATAAACAAAGAGGTTACCCCCCATAGAATAATCTGAAAGGCTTACAAAAGGGCACATAATGCCCAAAGGCAATGTCTATTGATAGATAAACCAAAAGACACACATCAAGATAGAAAACTACATTGTATACTTCTCTGTGGGCGAGAAATTAGTCAGATAATCTATCGCCACTGGTTGATCCTAGCGTTGCATCCCCAGTTAAAAGACAGACCACAGATAGCCTATACCAGGTCTAGAAACTTAGGGGAGCGGCTCTCCTTGCTCCATCCGAAACATTCCATTCAGCTCACAGAAATCCAAACCATCTGCCGTAACTGTGTGCTTTGTAAATATGCTATGAAGACCAACATAATAGTTAATCCCAAAATGGGCAACAGAATACAGTTCAAAATACATATGGCTTGCAATTCCACAAAGGTAATATATGTGATTCGGTGCCCATGTTTAAAGTGGTACATCGGTCAAACCAAGAGAAAAATTAAGCAACGCATAGCGGAACATCTAAGCAACCTCCTGATGCAGAAATGGGAGGCCCCCCAGTAGGTCACTGGATGCAAAATAATCATACTGAAGATGACCTCAAATATGTGGTCCTATAGCAGATAACATCAGAGTTGGGTGGGGATGTCTCTAACACACTTTTGCAAATAGAACAGCGATTTATCTATGAATGGGGTACAGTGGTCCCCACAGGTTTGAATAAGGAAATTGACTGGTTAATATAATAATTAGGTCCCTTGAACACCACCAACCAGAAGTTCTCTAACTTGACAGGACTGATTTAAAAAGCAAGAAACAGTGCGTGCAGTGGCGTCACCTCGGGAGTGAAGAGATGAGACAATTTCTCGCCCGGTAAAACTGCTGTACTAAGACTGATGAAAGGTTAGTTCTTTAAAAGGCATATAAAATATTTGAAAAAAATGTTTGGATGTAGATTAAGAAGCGATAGCAATATCTGTTTTGCAGTTTGTTCTCTTGAAGATGCTTGAATAGCGAAATGCAGCTTTGCATCGGTAACAATACAGTACTAGGAAAAAGCACTTCACGCTAGAGATATCACGACTGACCAGCATGGAACCGTTAATGCTTTGACACTGGACACCGAATCCCTAAACAGAAGATAAGTGATAAGTTTAGTTACAATTTGTTCTACTCAAGAGTAAAAATCAGAACTCACAGATAGATTGTTAAGTCTGAGTTCATGCAACCAGTTCAGCACAGGGCAGGTAGGGAGGGTCCAGGTGCTATGATGTTATAATATGAAGTGTCACCCAACAAGTGTTTCCATGCTGGATGGTTACTAGGAACACTTCATAATCACTGAGCACCATATTTATTAAAGTAATTTTAATACTGATTTAATAGTTTAAGACTGAAGGAGTGGACTAGTGGTTAGGGTGGTGGACTCTGGTCCTGGGGAACTGAGTTTGATTACCACTTCAGGCACAGGCAACTCCTTGTGACTCTGGGCAAGTCACTTAACCCTACATTGCCCCAGGTACAAATAAGTACCTGTATATGTAAGCTGCATTGAGCCTGCAATGAGTGGGAAAGCGCGGGGTACAAATGTAACAAAAAAAAAAAATTACCAGTACAAAAATTCTTGACCTCCTAATTCTAATTAAATTTTAACTGCCAGACCCTTGACCATTCTTCTAATGTTTGGAGATCCCTTCCCATTGTTTCTACTCCCTGCAGAATATCCACTCTATTGACTATATTGGTGTCATCCACAAAAAGGCAAACCTTTCCTTCCAACCCTTCAGTAATATCTCCCACAAATATATTAAACAGAATTGGCCCCAGCACTGACCCCTGAGGAACTCCACTGCTCACCTTTCGAACAGATTCCATTTACCACCACCCTCTGCCACCTGTCAGTCAACCAATTTCCTATACAGTGCACCACTTTTGGTCCTAGGTTCAGTCCTTTCATCTTATTCACTAGTCTTTTGTGGGGGACCGTATCAAAGGCTTTGCTGAAATCCAAGTAGATTACATCTAGCGTACGACCTTCATCCAATTCTTTGGTCACCCAGTCAAAGAAGTCACCATGATTCGTTTGGCAAGATTTTCCTTTGGTGAAACCATGTTGCCTTGGTTCCTGTAGCCTGTTGGCTTCTAGAAAGTTAACTATCCTTTCTTTCAGCAGCAACTACATTATTTTTCCTATCACCAACGTGACTTACCATCTGTACTATCCCACTTCTTCCCTGTCTCCATTTTTGTTAAGAGGGACCACATCTGCTCACCTCCAATCTTACAGAACCTCTCCCATCACTAAAGATCTATTAAATCTTTAAGAGGTCCCGCCAGGACCGCTCTGAGCTTCCTAAGTATCTTGGGATGCATCCCATCCGGCTCCATAGCGTTGTCCACCTTCAGATTCTCCAGCTGTTTATAAACTTTCTTCCGTAAACGGCGCAGTAACCACTCCATTCCCAGATGTTCACTCGGCAACCGACCGCGGTCCTTCTCCAGGATTTTCCTCAATGAACATCGAAGAGAAGTAATTGTTTAGCACGTTCGCTTTATCCTCATCAGTCTCCATATAGCCCTTCTCAATATCTTTCAGTCTTGTAATTCCATGCCTATCTTTTCTCCTTTCTCCAATATATCTGAAAAAGGTCTTGTCACCTCTCTTTAAATCTTTAGCCATTATTTTCTTCAGCTTGCACTTTCACTAGCCGTATTTCCCTCTGAGTTTAATCTGATAATCTTTTCTGTGATCTTCTCATTGCGTTCTTTTGTATTTCTTGAACAAAGCCTCTTTTGCTCTTATTTTTTCCAGCTACTTGTTTGGAGAACCATATAGGCTTCCTGTTTCTCTTGTTTTTGTTTACTTTCCTTGTGTAAAGATCAGTCACCATATTTAAAGGAGCCTTTAGCTTTGACCACTGATTTTCCATTTCTTCTATGCCTTCCCATGCCAACAGCTCCTTCTTCAGGTATTCCCCTATTTTATCAAAATCAGTACATCTGAAATCTTTGCCCTTATATCAAACCATATTGTGTGATCACTATTACGTAGGTGTGCGCTCACCTGGATATTGGAAACACTTCCTCCATTCATGAGCACTAGATCCAGCATTGACCTTTCCCTCATGGGTTCCATCACCATTTGTCTGAGCAAGACACTTTGACAGGCTCCATAATCTTCCTACTTCTTTCCGATTCTGCAGATGGGACGTTCCAATCCACATCAGACAAGTTGAAATCTTCCCACAGTAGCACCTCTCCTTTCATAACAAACTTTTGAATATCTTCTATCAGATCCTTGACTATCTTCTCCGTTTGTGCTGGAGGTCTGTAGATAACCCTCATGTGGATACAAGTTACATCTTCTCTTTCCAGGATGATCCATAGCGCTTCATCCTTTCCCCCACTCTGATATTGTCTCTCACATACAGCGCCACTCCACCTCTTGAGCCCTCTCTATCCTTCCTAAATAGATTATAGTCAGTATGGTCACATTCCATTCATGGGAATCACTGAACCATGTCTCTGTAATAGCAACAATATCCAAGTTTTCTTCAAACATTAGGGCTTGCAAGTCTTGAACCTTTTTAAATTAGACTAACAAGCACTTGTGCTCATTGCTTTCCGTGTGCTTAGTGAGGTTAGCTGCTTTTCTATATTTAGTTGACCTTTCCCTCTGTCATCATGTTTATGCTGGGGGTGACTTTCTGAATTCCCTTGTTTCCTTTTGTCACCCCCATCCTCTAGTTTAAGTGTCTAGAAACATACTGTATGAATTTCTCCCCAAGGATCCTTTTTCCCGTCACAGAAACACAACAAGACTCATGACACTTACTGAATTCTACTGTTTTGCATAGTCTTTCCTATCCCTTCCCCCATGTACAAATTACTTCAGAAAAAGCCACAGTCCGAACTAAAGATTTAAATCCCTCGCCAACCTTCTTGAATGCTCTCTGTGCTGTAAACTTGCTATTGTTGGCCAGGTCATTTGTCCCCAGGTGAATTACAACATCAGTATTTGAAGCCTTGCTCTCTTCTCTGATCACTTTCAGTATCTGGTTGATACATCTGGTAGCTGACGGTCCTGGAAGGCATTTCACTAGGTTGGAACCTTTGAACTGTGTTCCTAAGTTAATGCCTCTGATAATGAAGTTTCCGAGCAGTAAGAATTTTCTGCTTTTCACCAATCTGTCCTTGTTTGGGGGATGTTTCTTGGGTTGTGCTACTTTTATTGCCTCTTGTTCCACCACAGTACTTCATTTTTCAGCATCATAATGATGCAACGCAGCAAAAGAATTTGACAGGGGCAAAAGATGGGAGGATGAGTGCTTTGTTGTCAAAGATCTTAGTCTACTAGAGCCTACTGTTACCCATCTATTCCTCTGTTTCATTCTCTGTGGTAGTGGTATTGTATCTTGAATACTGATTTTATGTTATTTTATGTTATTTTTAAACTTCTCGTACTGACCTTTAAATGCATCCACTCTGCAGCCCCCCATTACCTCTCCACTCTCATCTCTCCCTACATTCCTCCCCGTGAACTCTGCTCGCTTGACAAATCTGTTTTGTCATCCTCCTTCTCCTCCACTGCTAACTCCAGGCTTCGCTCCTTTTCTCTCGCGGCACCTTATGCCTGGAATAGACTTCCTGGACCTATACGTCTAGCTCCATCTCTACCTGTTTTCAAATCTATGCTGAAAACCCACATTTTCACTGCTGCTTTTAGCTCCTAGCCACAATTGCACTCCCCTTGTCCCTTCTCACCCATTACTTCCCTCACCCGTAACTGTCTTGTTTGTCTGTATTACTTAGATTATAAGCTCTTTTGTGCAGGGACTGTCTCTTTGTATGAGGTGTTCAGCGCTGCGTGCGTCTGGTAGCGCTATACAAATGTTAATAATAATAAATCTTATTATCTTGTTCCTGGAGTTTGTCTAGTCTTCCTCCGTTCCCACTTCCTTGCGTTCAGCAGTAGCTTGGTCACATTATGAGTGCCTTACATTTTGTGGAATTCAGATCATTTGACTGCTGGATAACCAGGATGCTACTGCTCAATAACCAGAATGCTATTAAATCTAATTTAGTATTGAGGGATTGTATTTCTAATGAGTTAATTGATCTAGGCAGGTAAGGGATAGGAGGGGGTTCCAGGAATATAGGATTGGAACTAAGATGGAGCACTGTGGGACTCCACATGTTAACGAATAGCATTTAGAAGAGATGTTTTGCCAGTTGACCATGTAGTCTCTATTCATAAGATACGAGTGAAATCATTCTAAAGCATTCCTTGAGATACTTATGTTACTAAGTTGTGTTAAGAAAAGAGAATGGTCCACCAAGTCGAATGCTAACATCGTCAAGTCAAGGAATAAGCACTGCTTTTTCTTCAATTGAGATGATACAAGGTGAATGTTCACCTCTTCCTCTTGTTGCTGTAGTTGAACCAGGGAGGAAAACCCAGCAGACTGAGGTAAGGAGAATGAGGGTGCGGGAGCAGCTGGAGCAACCTGGGACAAGTGTGTCCCAGGAGAAGGAGCAGAGTAACAAAGTATATGCCACAAAGTTAGATATGGTGTCTTGGGGGGGGGGGAGGGGAGGAGATACTGGAGCAAGGGGGAAGATTGGTCACTGGAGCTAAGAAGGTTGTATATGCCATGAAGATACAGATCACTGGATCAGCCTGGGGGTGCATGAACCATAGGGTGGGATGCTACAGGAGTAGGGAGGGTGCTTGAGCAAGCTGGGGTAGGAGGGTCACTGGAGCAAGCTGGAGGAAGGGGAAGGGACTGCAACTTGATACCACCTTTCTGTGGCTTTTGCAACTAATTCAAAACGGTTTACATACTATACACAGGTACTTATTTGTACCTGGGGCAATGGAGGGTTCAAAACAGTGAATCTTGCCAGCCTAGTAGCAGCAACCCTTAGTCCCACTCAATCTGACAATGCAGCATTGAAGCAAGCAACGGCAGCACTCTCCTCCAAATGTCCAACCTATCGCACTCCAAAAAGGAATGTACATTAATTGTAAGCACTGGACTGGGACCTAACACACAGCTAATTTTCCCCAAGTCCTAACCGTGCCCCCCACTTTCCCTGGTGAGATATCATCAATGGAGTAGTTTAAATTGAGTTTCCTGTAGCTCTGCTGACTTGGTAAAGAGATATAGGGTATCAAACAATGCCTCAAACTGTTGATATGTAAATAATAGGAATGTCAGCATGCCATTGTTCTCACAACTGGGTGATACTGGGATCTGGAGACAGGGATTTAATGGGTTTATGCCAATAGGATAATTTATTTAGGGAGGCTGATGATCTCACAAAGGACGAATCCAAGGTTCCCAAATCCCAATCCCCCCATATTCCGGCGACCTAACTGGAGAAGAAATGAATGCAATGGAAAATTAAGGGGTAAAAGAGGTGCAAGAGGAGGTAAAAACAACAACAAAAAAAAAAATATGGGAAGAGGAGTAAAAACAGCCCAACCACACATTTCAACTCCAAACCCCCAACACTGACATCTCTCCACAGCCCTCCCAACAATCCAAACCATACCAACAGAACATCCCCCATGAGAAAATCTCACACACACACCCCACTACCCTACCACCCCTTTTCCACAGTCACTATTTTACATAAGTACATAAGTAATGCCATACTGGAAAAAGACCAATCGAGCCCAGCATCCTGTCCCCGACAGCGACCAATCCAGGTCAAGGGCACCTGACAAGCTTCCCAAACGTACAAACATTCTATACGTTATTCCCAAAATTGTGGATTTTTCCCAAGTCCATTTAGTAGCGGTCTATGGACTTGTCCTTTAGGAAACCATCCAAACCCTTTTTAAACGCTGTCAAGCTAACAGCCTTCACCACGTTCTCCGACAACTAATTCCAGAGTTTAATTAAGCGTTGGGTGAAGAAAAATTTTCTCCTATTTGTTTTAAATGTACTACACTGTAGTTTCATCGCATGCCCCCTAGTCCTAGTATTTTTGGAAAGTGTCAACAGACGCTTCACATCCACCTGTTCCACTCCACTCATTATTTTATATACCTCTATCATGTCTCCCCTCAGCCGTCTCTTCTCCAATCTGAAAAGCCCTAGCCTCCTTCGTCTTTCTTTATAGGGAAGTCGTCTCATCCCTGCTGCACCTTTTCCAATTCCACTATATCTTTCTTGAGATGCGGCGACCAGAATTGGACACAATACTCAAGGTGTGGTCGCACCATGGAGCGATACAACGGCATTATAACATCCTCACACGTTTTCCATACCTTTCCTAATACCAAACATTCTATTCGCTTTCCTAGCCGCAGCAGCACACTGAGCAGAAGGTTTCAGTGTATTATCAACGACGACACCCAGATCCCTTTCTTGGTCCGTAACTCCTAACGTGGAATCTTGCATGACGTAGCTATAATTCAGGTTCTTTTTTCCCCACATGCATTTTAGTCACATCCCCATGTCCAACTTGCCCAATCTCACGCATACCCCTCACACCTGTCCAACACCTCTACAGATCTGTACTACAGTTTTCTCCATGCACACTTTACCATTCACAGACATAAAAATTCGCACATAACACAAAGACTGCATATGCTCCCCCCCTCCCCAGCTCCTGAAGCTCTATGGAGAGAAACTTTTCAATACCACTCCTCACCAACTCTTTAAAGGCATACTTTATCTGTAAATGAAGGAAAGGGAAACATGTCGCATTGGAAATATTTATTTTTCAACTTGTTAATTTAGTTTCCATAAACATTTATTTTATGAGCTTGTATGTAGAGGGACACGGTATTTGCCGATATCTGTCTATGGTTCTTCATTTCTTTACATCAACTTCCCACTCCTAATGTAACAGCCTTAACCCCAAACTGGGAGAGTTTAAATATTAAACAGACTTCATACACATCTGCTACCATAGCATAAACGTCCTTCAGTTTCTTTGTGAGACAGGGATATTTGGTAATGTACTTCCATTCTGTTGCTGAATACTTTCACCTACTAATGTCTGAAAAAACGTTCTGTGCCCCTATCTTTAAGAGAAATTTAAATACTGCACAATATTAACTCTAGTTGAAACTTGGTGGGATTACCAGCTGGTCAAGGGTAGGTCACTACCTTTGAAAAATCTAGCTTGTCACCAAGTATACAGAACTTTCTAGGGCTTCTGAAGTGCATATTCTTACATAACCGATTCCTGCTCAGGCTGACACATGCAACCAAGGAGGTTTTAATGACAGAAGCCAGCATGACGTTGAAGGGCTGAAGCAGCCCCTCGCACAGAGCTGCCATATTGGTCAGAACAAAAACTATCAGCTGCTGTATGCACGCTGTCGTCATTCATTGTTATTTCATCTGAGTTACAGTTTGAAACGAGGTTTATTGATAAAAACATGCTGGCTTATGCAGCATACAGATGTATACAGAGGAAGTATCAGAACAGAATAACCTTTCATCATTCTTTGTTATACTCCATTTTTACTTAATCCACAAGTTGTGACATTGACTGGTTTAACCTTTAGTGACCCCTGAGAAGGGCTTAGCGCCAAAACACGGCCAGTGGAGGGTCACCTGGGTTACCTCCTCATATCTTTGTGGATTAATGTTTGTGTTTTTTGGCAATAAACTGTTTTCAGAAAGTTTAAGACTTTATAGTCTGCCTGGGTCTTTTGGAACTATTTTCCTTTCCACCCTTTATTGTTGTGACGTTGATCTTCTTGTTGAAGTTGCATGGATCCCCTTTTCTCCCATGCTAGTGTGTCACGGTTGTGCCCATGTTTCATGCTCTCAGTCACCTCGCCCCCTGGTGGTTAGACCTGGTGGCTGCTATGGACTGACTGTTTGCTGTTTCCCATGTTCCAGAAGATATTCCGGTCCGGATCTTCCAGCCTTCCAGATTGTTTGGGGAGTTTTTTTTAGAACTAAGCAGTACCCGTACCTGGTGAACTCCCTTGTATGTTGCCTTTATTAATCACCTGGAAAGCTTTCTAGTTTGCCTTGCAACAGAGGTCGACTGATGAGTTTCTTGTCGGTGAGTGTTGTTGCAGTGCTACCTTGTTACTCTTATCCTGTCTTTGACCCTGTCTGGTTTCTGGAGGATTCTACTGCTGGCTGCCTGCCTTTGACCCTGTCTGGTTCCAGGAATATTCTCCTGCTTGCTGCCTGTCTGGGACCCTGGTTTGATTTCTGGAGTTTTCTGCTGTTTGCTGGCTGGCTGCTGAACCCTGCCGGCCGCCCGCACCTGGGGGCTCAACCCCTGGGGAACGGCGGTCAAGCGCAGGTGAAGTTTGGCTGATTCCTGTCCTGCTTGCTCCAACTTGTGTTGCCTCGGCTGCAGTTTCCGTCTGGTAGTTCCAGTCCTGGGTTTGCCGGTATGTCTGTTGTGTCTTGTCTTGTGTTTGGGTGATTCTCTTGCCGCTGTCGCTCCTCGGCCGGGTTGCAAGGGCTCACTAACCCAGTGGTTCCGCGAGAGTCCTGACATAGTGTTGCCATTAGCACATGAACCCTGTCACCTATTTTGTAAGCGGTAAGGATGCGCACGGTAATCACGCACTAATCAACGCGCAGCAATGTAGCTGCACTGATTACCACAGACATACATCCTCCATAGTGAAAATTATCTTTTTAGCAATTGGTGTGTGTGTACTAACCTGGAACGTACTGAAAGACACCTGAGCGTGTCCCGCAATAAGCCCTTTTAAGCTGTGGTAAGCATGCACTACTGCCTACCACAGCTTGATAAAAGGAGCCCTAAGGCTCTAATTATCTTTTTCCTGATGGTCCCACAAACCAGTATTTGTGTGAGCACACTTACTGGGTTCAAATACCTCAGTGGCGTCAATATACAGTAAGTGAGTCTTTTTCAAATGAAGGAAAACTCTGGAACAAGGGGGCATACGATGAAGTTAAGAGGAAAAAGCATTTTCTTAGACTCCTCCTAATAAACTTAGGAGAAATCTAAGAAAATACTCTTTTACTGAAAGGGTGGTGGATGTGTGGAATGACCTCCCAGTGGAGGTCAGGGAGATGAGGACTGTGTCAGAAATTAAAAGCATGGGACAGGCATGTGTGTCCCTTACGAAAGGAAGAGTTAGTGGTTATTGATGATGGGCAGACTGCATGGGCCATTTGGCCCTCATCTGCTGTCATGTTCTATGCTTCTATGTAATAGTATTTTATAAAAGCAAAGTAGGTATCTGGATAGACTCCCAAAACTATCTTCAGTAGTGTACAATTGCTCTTGCATGAATTTACCCCAGTGTGCACATATTTTATAAAGTATGAATGTGCACTGCAATTCAATCCTTGCTCCACTCAAACTATCTCAGGAACACCTGTGCATATATTGCATAAAAATAGGCACCATCTTCCTGTTCACCTTCTTTCTATACAACTATATCCCCCATGCTATTTTATGAACTACCATTTTCCACACGTAAAGCGTGCTCTACATGTTACAAAATTACCAGTGATAACCATCCATTTGTTTCACAGCATTATAAAGTTCAGCATAGGTAACCTGTGTCTTGCATTCCTTTTCTGTCATTCACTCAAGTACAAGACAAAGCTGCAAGACAAAATTTCTAGTCATTGTGGGGGGTAGGGGTGGAGCAGTGAAGGGAAAAATTAAGGAAAGTTTTAGCCAAAATATCCTGTGATGGCACAGTTTCCCCGTGACACTTCAAGCATCTAGAATTATTTCTGTGCCTTTGAGGAACTTTGTCCTCAAACTATAGGTTATCATTAATCAGAAGGTGAGCAGTATATTGTGTGATGATTCACTTTCCTTCGTACTATATTTTATTAGGATTTATTTACCGCCTTTTTGAAGGAATTCACTCAAGGCAGTATACAATAAGAATAAATCAAACACGAGTAACAATTACAGCAGTAAAAATATTCAAATAACAATACAATGTATGGCTACTTACAATGTCAACACAATACATAATAGAACATTTTAATTGACAGTGTAGTGTATAAACAAAGATGGAACACAGATAGGTACGAGAGTAAGAGGAGTTAAAAAATAAGGTGACTAATTAAAAAAACAAAAGGTGCACATGAGATCAGATGGTTAAATATTAACTCAGCTAGGGTAGGAGTGGATATCTCCTGTGGGATTAGCAGAGGGCTGCCGACTGCAAGCTTGGACAATCCCCTTGGCCTCATTGGTTCACATTCACCAACAAAATTTTAGTTTTCTGTTTCAGCCAAAATGAGGCAATAAGTTTCTGCTAGAGTTTTGGCTGAAAGTGTTTTGACAGTTTCAGTAGCAGTTTAGGCCGAATCTGAAAAAAGCAGTTTTGGTTGGCCTCTAGTCATGCTTACTCTGTCCCTTTCATTATCTTAATTCTCCCCTGGGGCAAACAGAGCTATAAAAGCTATTAGCAGAAGAGAAAAAAAGAATTCAGGGATGTCTAAACAGGGTCTAAACAGGTTCCTGGGGAGAAAAAGACTGAGCTGTGAAGAGGAGTGATAGTATTAAGGGATTCCTGTGCATGCTTATGCGCCTTCAAGTTCAGTCTCATGCTAGACTGGAGCACCGAAGGCAGGTTCCTTCCAGAGATGTCACCAGCAAGTGTGTCCTCATCTCTCCTACTTGTTGATAGAGAACACTTTTATTAATGGAAACGCCTTTTAAAGTTACCCTTTCAAAGGTCAACAACCTCTTCTAGCAGCCAACTGCAGCCAGTAGTAGTCTTTAGTAAGGAAAGAGAATGTAATGCAACAGATAAAAATGATCTCCTGAAAATAATTCACATTAACCAATGTAATAAATGAATAACCAAATATATGACTAAATAGGAAAGAGAATAAGCTGTGTATATATTCTTAAAGGCGGTCAATTGTTAGATCTTGCCAGTGTATTTCAATTCTGCAGCTGGGCCAAGGTTCTTCACTCCGTTATTGCAGATGGCAGTAACTGACACAGATACTAAAACAGGTATCGAGTATTGCTGTAGAATCACTAATGCAATTAGGAACTAGTCTGTGCTTCCTAAAAAATGGTAACAAGGCATTTGATAACTGATATGTAAAAAGAGAAAACTGTTCTGATGCGAGATGGACAGTCTAAATCAAAGTGAGGACCTTCATTTAAATCTGGTACTTTACTATTGTATTTAAAATAACAAAAACTGAAGGAATAGATGTCAACATCAGTTTGTAAAGTACTTGTAAAATATTTCTTGCAGCGATTAGTAAAGAACCAACAATTAATCCAACATGAAAACAATATTTAGACAAGCTAGTCACTTTAGCCACCCACACAAACTTTCAACACTACTAAACTAAGTTAAGAGAATCCTAAAGTATACAGCAGAGAAAGATCTGGTGCTCTTTGTATTCTTGGGCAAGCCACTAAGCCCTCCTTTGCCTCAGGTACAGTCTTCCAAAGACAGGAAAATAACTCCTGTAACTGAATATAACTCACCTTGAGCTACTACTGAAAAAGGCATGAACTAAATCTAAATCCCTACTGGAAAACATGTGAATTAAATCCAAGATTCCTTTCCCTCTCTACATTACACAGAAAAGAAAAATATTCTGTAGTTTCAAATATGCATCCATATAAAGTATATATATTGTATAATTTAGGTAATCCTAGAAAAAAAACATGTATGAAATTATATCCACATGGTAATATATATGTACAGGAGCTAAGTCTATAACGAAAGCACCAAGAATTAGGTGGCAGGAAAATGTGTTGAGGAAGCGTGGCATTCGGCTGGATGCACGACCTCATAGGAACGTGTCACGTAAATACACAGGTTGCAGGTAAAAGTAAAAAGTACTTTATGTATACCAATAAGGCTACAGACAGCTCTGTTTCTTCACAGGCTTAGTCCTTTAAATAGAGTCTGGTCCTCTCTCACACTATAGTCCCAGTCAATACTCTTGATGGGACTGGCTCCTCTTTAAATAGGCCAAGGGCTCAGGCTGAGAGCCAAGAGCTAGGCCTCTAAAAATCATAAGACATTTCACTGTAATGAAAGCTGAATGAGGTAATTGAAAGAAGATAGAGGGAGGGGGAATCTGCTCTATAAACAACAGCTGGACTGGCACTAGCAAGAAATCAAGGGCAAGGATGTTTTGGCTAAAAGCAGATAGCAGTGGGTCAAATGCAAGTAGGGCAAGAACATCCGGGGGGGGGGGGGGGGGGGGGGGCTGGAGGGAACTTGGAACCATGTAAGAATCAATGGTATCAACTGATATGAACCTGGGAACATGTAGAATCATTGCAATCTAAGATGTTGACTTTTAGAAGGTACAAAGATGGCCAGTGAGAAAGTGAGTGTCCATAGGAATGAATGGTACAAGAAATGTATAAAAAGGCAGTCAGCTAGGGTATGAGGGCAGAAGACAGAAGGGAGAAGGCTGACTGCACCTGCTATGTGTCGCGGAGCGCTGCTCCATCATTTTCCAGATATGAATGCCTAATGCCTGCATTGCCTTTGGTAAGTTGCTAATAAACTATGTCCTTATATCCACTGAATCCCGGGTGTCCCTCTGATTATGGAGCTAGTTAGTACTCGGCCTGTGTAAAACAGTCTGAGAAGATACGAGGTCAGAGTAATTAATCATTCAGAGGGAACACACAATTATTTACACTCTTCAAGTCCCTTTTTGGCACATCCCAAACTCATATACTTTATAGGCCAGTGGTTCCCAAACCTGATCCTGAAGGCACCTCAGCCAGCCAGGTTTTCAGGAAATACACACTGAATATTTATAAGATAGATTATCATGCTGTGGAGGCAGTGCATGCAAATCTCTGTTATTGAGGCAGCCTGGGCAGAGAAATCATATTAATTTGTTAATTCTGTTTAATTTTGGTTCAGTCCTGTAAAGTGGTAGAATGCCATCTGGTTTTAATTACTCAAATGTCTAGCTTTTGCTAGACTAGAGGTTAGAAAGGTCAGTGAGAAATAAAACTTTCTTTGTCCCTTTTTGAGTGATGGATTGTTAAGGCTGGTTCATAGGTATTGTTTACCACATCTGGATGCCATTCTAAGTAAGGCATACTGACAGTCTCGAGGGGATTAGCAAGCAGGCAGTTTTAAAAGATTAGGCTGAATGCTGTTTAGAAGGAGATAGTTTAGATTTAAATAATTCTAGATAATTTAGATTCTGTCTTATAAGGAATTCTGATTTCTGCTTATTTTAAAATACTGTATGTTTTAGTCTGTTTAATTAATAAGTTCTATTTCTCTATGTAAGATATCTTTTCAATTCAGTGTTTACATTGTCTGACTTTCAAGTGAGATTTCCTACAGTTTAAGAGGTCATCATCTGGTTTGAATTATCCACAGTCCTAGCTAGTTCTGTGTATGAAGCCAAAAGGTGAAAGAGGTCAGGAAAAGTCAACTCTTCTCCTTGATGGATTATAGCTAAGTGTAGGACTGGCCTCCTGAAAGTAATAACAAACCATGTCTGTGTGCCATTAAGCAAGACTAACCCCTTAATGAACCCAGTTTAAGCTATGACTGGGAATCTGAGAATTTAATAATAATAAAATGCAGGAGATAGGTGCCACATTGTCTAGGTTGAGAGGCCCCAGGTCATAGGTCAGTTTAGGAAATATCTCAAACCTATGTAACTGATATTTTGAGTAAATGTGTAGAGATAATTAGTTCAAGACAGGGTAATCAATCTATTCCTTACCATCTGGTGAGAAAGGGGGGCTAGAGGGGTTTAGGACAATATATAAATGAGAACAGAAGCAGCTTACGTTAGAGAAGGAGCTGAGACGAGAGAGACAAGACACAGAGAGCTAGCGCTGATGTCCTACTTTGTTTGCTGGCAAATAAAGAAGACTTCTCTCTCATTCTGGTGTGTGGTGTTTGACTCCTGAAGTACCACAGATTCTGCTAACAATAGTGGTAATTCCTGCATCATTATGAATATTCATTGTGGATATCCTCAAAACCTGATTGGCTGGGGTACCTCCGGGACCAGGTTTGAGAACCACTGCTTTATACATATCCTGCAAGGTTCTCTCCTACCTTAGCAATCTTCTGTCCACATATAATCAACTCTTGAAGGCTGATTTTACTACATACAGCTCCCACCCTATGGAAATACTTAGTTCTGGCTATTTCTCTTCCTTGGAACTATCCCCTCAGGTACTTACTCCTTCTGGAATTCTGCGCAAAAAAAAAAAAAAAATCAAAATTCTGCGCACAAAATTGGCAAATTCTGCAAGTTTGTCATAATTTAAACAACATTTTTGCTAATTATTATCCAGAATTTCTGAGGCCCCCTTTTACCGCAGTGGGTAAAGGTTATCATCAGCTAAAAAAAAAATGGCCCTGTGCTAATCACAGGGATTGGCGAACAGTCATTTTTTGGGGGCAGCCTTTACTGCCACCTATTTAGGTGATGGTTAAGGCCTCTCATCCTAACCCAGCACTTCAAAAAAAAATATATATATATTTTTGTCATGACGGAAGTAGTGTGCGCTGGGGGTGGGAACCTCTGCTGGGCTTGTGCAGTAGCCCAGCAGTATTCCCGATTTGGCGTGTGACAACGCTGCGGTAGCTCTACTGTGGCATTGTAAAAGGACCCCAAAGACCACTGCCATTTTATTTTTTAGTAGCCACCCAAGGTAACTGCAGGCTTTCCATGAGGTACCGGGGTGGAGATAGGAACAAAGATTAATCCCCATTCCATTTCCCGTCCCCTCTGACTTCACAGGTAGAAAAACATAAGCTTCTTCATCAAAGACCTCTAAATTCAAACAGTTTAAATGTATGATCTCATTTTGATGAATATATACTGCCAATTTTTATCAGTTGATAGGGCCATTATTTATAGGCCTGGATGTTCCTTTCATCATTAGGCATACTGGGGGTTAAATTTCCAGCATCAGTGGTCATCATATTCATTTAAAAATTAATATATATATTCAGCTTCACTGATTATTTAATTGTCCATTGACCACCACCACTGCATTCTAGAAGGCATAGATTATCTGAACAGCAGTTGAAAATTTCTCCACTATCTGGATAATTTTGTCCTCAATCTGCTCCTTCACTATAGGGATAATGTCAGGCCGGTTAGAGGGATTTTCAGTCCAACACAATTCAGCCTCTCATAAGATATACATAGTAGTAGTAGTATATAGTACTTTAAAAATACTGGTGAATATACAAGTCAGTTTGAAAATGGACTCCATTGTGAAGTAAAAAAAAGCTTTGTAAAAAGTCACTGATCAACATTCAAATGCTGCTATCCATACAGCTATTTGGTGTTTCTTGCCAGGGCTACCTTAGACCAGGGCTTCTCTACCCAGTGGTAGACCTAGATGAATAGCCCCCCTCCACCCCAGCACTATGTAGATAATGAGCATGTGTGTGCACCTTGAAACAGAGCGAAAGGGCACCCTGAAACAGGACAGGGCAAAAAGACAAAAGCTGATAAGCATGTGAGCTAGAGACTCATGATCTGATAAGACATTCTTGCATGCAAGCAAGCGTGGGAAAGGGGCAATTAGAGACAGACACAAAAATGTGGTTTAACGACAGAGAAAAAGCAGATGGTATTGAAAGAAAACAGAATGATCTTTGAGGAAGATAATTTGTTAAACCTATGTGAAAATAAAGGATATATAAACAGTTGAAGCTGTGCATTACTTTGGAGAGACCGTGGCAGAGAACACTTTTGTGTAGCGGCAGCTGTTCTCCCATGAGAAACTATTGATTATATATGTACCTTTATATATCTGTACGTTGGTAAGTAAATAAAAAAAGATCACTTTTCTCATACGTAGCCTTCCTAGTCTTTTATCACTTCAAAATATTGTGGCTGGTACATAATTGTTTTGGGGTGGTGGTAAAAAGACTAGCATTTAAAACACTGGTAACCCCGACGTCGATAGAGGGGATCGTTGACGAACGACCCTCTGGTTGACCCTGTTTTTGGGTTCCCAGTAAGAAGGGTCCTGGTTCAGTTGTGAGATTCCAGACCCAAGTAAGGAGTGCCCTGGTTCAGTCCGGAGATTCTAGGCACATTAAGGAGAAGAAATAGTATCCTGGCTCAGTCCGGAGATTCCGGGTACATTCGTGAAAAGAAAAGAGGGTGTTGGTTGAGCTGAACGATTCCCGACAAAACAGACGGTCCTGGTAAGGACGAAGATTGGTAAGTCACAAATTTTTGTTTAATCTTTGAAAAATAATGGCTACACCTCTTGAGATAATAATTAAATACTTTCCGTTAGAACAGAAAGATCTGACAAAAATATGCCAAAAATGGTACAAATGGAATAAAAAACAGATTGATTTCTGTTGGCCCCCAAATGGATCTTTAGATCTAAATTTATTACCCAAATTGATTAAATATGAGACCTATAAAAAAGGTAAATCTCGTATGAAACATTTGTAAGCCATAAATAAATGAATCCTTATTAGTAATAAGGAATCAGAATCAAAATCTTTGCCCGATTCCTGTATGTTTCCACCCCCTCCACCAGCACCCATGGCTCCGTCTCCTCCACCATATGGTGAGCCGACTAATACAGAAACTACTAAATTATTACCCTGTGGGACTGCTGTAGGTTATAAGAAGTTATATCCGAATCTAACAAAAGAAATTCCCCTTCAATCAGGAAGTAATACTGTTGATGAGGATGAACCTAAAATCACTGTTCAAATTAAGGGAACAGTGGACCTCTGTGATCCTTCTGTTTCTAATGCTTCACCTGAGGACACAAAATTATTTGAACAGTTTCTAGGTCAGAAAAGTCATCACCAGAGCAGTAAATCAAAGTCTGATAACACAAGGGTAGAAGAAGAAATTATACAAACCGTCTCCTCTCAATCGATCTGGAAATTGAGTTATACAAGATAGAGCCCTGGGTTCAGGTACTGTTACGAGATCACAAGTCAAAAATAATGAAACTAAAGCATTAATTCATGCCACCGAGGAGAAATCACATAAACCCAGTGAAATTTTCGTTGCATATTGTGGCTCTAAGCCCTCCACAGTTTACGAATATGTAGCCCAACAAGAGAATTCCTGGTATTTTGTGGTGCTATGGACAGATAACCTTGCGGTTTGGTCTGAATCCTTAAGGCCCAATTCAGTGTGTATATCCCCGCGGGGGATCTGTCACGACTGAGAAATTGAATATGACTAGAGACCTAATTCATTTATACCCTGACCCCGGTTGGGATCCTCGGGTTAAAACTTATATGATTGAGGGTCTTAAACTTTGGGAAAAATATGAGGGAAAATTTTCCGTCTCATAGCCCACTTCGTCATTAAAAATCCTACCCTTATTCAATAAATTATCCGCGGGTGTCCCACATACCGAGTATACCCCATACTCTAATGTAGAACTAAACAGTTTAGCCAAACAATTACCTGATCTTACAGGAGGAGGAAATAAATGGATATGCAAATTTAGTGAATTGACTATGGGGACCATGTTGGCTATAGGGGATATTAAAGCATTATTAGGGCGTATCCCGCAAGCTAATGTTATTGATCTTTTTGCTGCTGCTGGTTTCAGTAATGCAGCCACAGAAAATACATGGGATGGTGATGAATTTTCTAATGTTACTAAAACCAGACTGTGGGCAGCTATCCAAACTCGCTTTCCAACAAGTAAGGATTTCTCTGTCCTCACTTTCCAACGATGGGAAATTACTGAGCCTATTGAAACACATATGCTTAAGTTAAAACAGTTGCATAGAGAAGAAACGGAGGAGCGCTTTGATGCCCCAAATAGTCTCCCGATATTTTATCATCGATTTAAAGAAACCCTACCTTCTAAAATTAAGGAGGGTCTTGATAATACTGTAGGACTTTCCCATAAACCATGGCCAGAGATGAAAGAACATATTTTACACCACTGTAGGACATTTCTGAAAAGTACACAAAAACAAGATAAGGAAATGCAGAAATTACAAACTCACTTAATGTCCCTACAAATAAAGCAAATTGAAGATCAAAAAAAACAAACCTGACTCTACTTCATACGGTGATTCACATGGTAATCCTGACTGCTGGAATTATCCTTTCTGTTCTAACTTTGATAATGGCTCTCACATCCTGTATATAAATGGCAGAGGTAGGACAGCCACTAGAGAGAATTTTCGTGGGAAACAGGAAGGTTTTGGTTTTTCTGGTTGTGCCAGAGATGGGCAACCTAGTCCATCTCGCCGACATAATATCCAGTGTTGGCAATGTAATAACATAGGTTATTTTGCCTCAGAATGCAGGAGTGGACCCCAGACAAAAGGGGGGTTCCCAAAACAATCCTTTCTATCCTCCCCAGCGTCAGTCTTTTCCATTATGGAATCCTGAAAACCAGGAGCAGACACAGTGACTAGGAGTAGTACACACACATGCAGGATACAGTGATCCTATGGTAACATTACAAATTCAAGGTATTCCTGTATCTTTTCTGGTTGATACCGGACAATCACGCTCAGTGTTGGCTAGCACCCCTCTGAAATTGTAGAAGCTATTGAAATTGTCCTAAGAGAATGTTACCGCAATAGGCTTTAATGGAGTACCAACTGATACTCCTATGTTAGAAGCAATAAATATCCAGTTCGCAGGTCAAGAAATAGCAGCTCCCTTGTTATATGCCCCATTGTGCCCTGTGAATTTGTTAGGAAGGGATTTATCATCACAATTTAAATTTCAAATTCATTTTGATATCCCAGAGCCAACTCAGAATAACTGATATTTGCTGTGACAACTCTTGCTGAACAGACAGTATCTAGAGCGCTACAAAAATTACCACACTATCTTTGGGCATCCCCGGACGCATCATATAGGGAGGGTCAAACAAATCCACATCGTATTGAATTGTTGCTTAAATGTGATGGACCTAAAATAGGACAGTATCCCTTGAAGCCTGAAATTATACAAGGAGTGAAAAAACAGATCCAGCAACTGCTGAATCAGGGTATCATAGAAGTGTGCCATTCACCGTATAATACGCCATTATTTCCCATACAGAAAAAAGAGCCAGGGCAATGGAGAATTGTGCAGGATTTACGTGAGCTTAATAATGTGGTAAAACATTTTTCCCAGTTAATGTTATTCTTTGGTGGAACTGGGTCTTGTTGTACAAAAAATATGAGCAACTGTGAATACGCTTTCTACCTGGACCTACTGGACCTCAGAAGTGGAAAACTTTGGATCTCTTTCTATTGTCTATGGCTTAGCTACTGACCAATGCTTGTACTCAGCTTAATGTATACCATTGTATTGTAGTATAGTACACATTGTTGGTTTTTTTTTTTCTGATCGTTGTATTATTGAAAATTCAATAAAAATATTTACAAAAAAAAACATATATAAAAACCTTCTTTGGAGTTAAATTAAGGCCCAATGATAGAAACTGAACGCTATATACGTTGCAAAACACATCACATAACAGCATTCTAAACCTTCGGCAATTTGCCGTTGGTTTCTGAGGGCTTTTCCTCCAAAGTACTTTCTGAGCACTCTTTATAAAAGGTTTGCTAGAGTCTGTGCTATTTAAAATGCTGACCCTCCAAGATCTGATACATTAAAAGTTGGAGCATTGGTTCATCACAAATATTACACACACAAGACTTGGAAGGATCCTGATTACATTGGACCCTTTCACATTGAGACATTATCTGCCACCGCAGTAAAATTGCAAGATCACACTTTCTGGGTACAACGTAAAGACATAAGGACTTTTCAACCTCTCCAGAATCAGGACGTTATACTGATTCAACTGCAGATGGATGCTTGTGAATGTACCCTCAACATTGTTGGACTTGCTTTCCTGTGTACTTTTGTTTTAGCATTAATCTTGATGATTCTTGCAAAATACTGCATTATTTTTTGTGACTAAAATTGATAATTTATTTTGTTTATTTTTGTTACATTTGTACCCCGCGCTTTTCCACTCATGGCAGGCTCAATGCGGCTTACATGGGGCAATGGATGGTTAAGTGACTTGCCCAGAGTCACAAGGAGCTGCCTGTGCCTGAAGTGGGAATCGAACTCAGTTCCTCAGGACCAAAGTCCACCACCCTAACCACTAGGCCACTCCTCCTATAAGGATGTATAACTATATGCTTATTTGCTTTGTTATCTTTGTTAAAGTTTGTCGATTACAAGTTGCCAATTCCCAGGATGTTGTTGACAGCCCTAACAATTCTACGCTTATGGGTACTATCCAGTTACGATTATCATAAAATGTAATGCAACCGATGAGACAGTTACATTGCAATTAGATGTTTGCAGTATAGCTTCTTGAGTGGCAGAGATGGTATTCTAAATTCTGTGTTTATCTGTGTGTTTACACTGAAATGAGTACTTATGCATCTCCTTGTACACAATGGTCAAATGTATGGTGGCACACTGGACTAATTATCCAACCAGTGGGCATTATGCTTGGCATAATCCCCTAAGTACAAATATCACCATTCTTCGACAATCGATTAACCCCACAACCTGTGAAATAGGGAAGTGCAGTCCTGTGCTTATCACATTTAAGGGGATATATAATGCAATGAACCACACCTTTGGTATAGGAATAGATGCCACTAACACAGATCTTGTTGGCCACTTTTGCATTACGGTCACTTCTCCTTCACCATCCAATACTAACCTGGGTAATCCCTTGGTACCCCAAACCACTGAAACAAAAATCTCCATTAAGGTTCTCAACGTAACCAGCTTAAAGGAAACTTTTGCTCTTGAAACTGGTTATGGTGACACGAATTTGTGGATGGATTAGATACGGTTCACAACTCAAAAGTTTGAATTTATCTTATTGTTATGTCTGCTCCTCCTCTCGCCCCGAGCCCTTGGCTGTTCACTTTCCTTTGGATTTTGTGAATGATTATAATGGAACTATATGTATGCTAAAATTACTGGTAGCAAAATTAATGAAGCATCTTGTCTTTCCCTCAGTTTTTTATTTCCCGAATTATCCAAGGGTGCGAGGGTACCTCCGGTGTTTAGGACACCTGTACAGGGGACAATATTTGAAACCTGTTTACAAAGGGCGCAGGTTGCCAATCCCTATCTTGTAGGAGGCTTATCTTTATGTAACTCCAGTTCATTCTCCATTGAACACCTCGACTTTTCAAGTTTTTCTCGTCCTCGAGCTGATATATGGTGGTATTGTGGCAATAAGACTCTATACCATGTTTTACTTCCCAATTGGCAAGGACAATGCGCTTTGGTGCAGCTAGTAGTCCCCCTCAACATAGCATCACGATCCCCTGATGCCCCCTCTTCCATTAGATGAAGGAGAAGCATCCAGGGTTCATTTGACGATAGCATTTTATAGGAGTCCCCAGGGGGGTGCCAGATGAATTTAAAACTCGTAACCAAATTGCTGTTGGTTTCGAATCTGCATTATTTTGGTGGTCCACTATTAATAAGAATGTTGATTGGATTAATTACATTTATTACAACCAACAGCGTTTTATCAGTTACACTCGAGATGCAGTTAAAGGTATTGCCACTCAACTAGATGCCACAAGCCGGATGGCATGAGAAAACCGGATGGTTCTCGATACTAGCAAAAGAAGGTGGCGTGTGTATCATGCTCGGAGGACACTGTTGTACTTTTATTCCCAAAATACTGCGCCTGATGGAACTATAACCAAGGCTTTGAAAGGCCTTACCACCTTAGCCGATGAACTTGCTGAGAATTCTGGTGTAGATACCACCTGGACAGGGTGGATGGGTAATATTTTTGGAAAACGGAAAACCTTCATATTATCTAGCTTGACCACATTGGTAATTGTTATTGCTGTTATTTGTACTACTTGGCTGTTGTGTAATACCTTGTATAAGGAGCTTGGTGCAACAGTTAATTGAAACTGCTTTAAATAAGAGAGAACCTATAGGACATGCATATGTTCTGTATGAAAGATTACGCATTAACGCAGAAATTGCAAATGTTGGAAATAATGTTTAATTTCTTTGAGATACCCTTTATTTTGCATTATTATCTTCCTCTAGGATCATTTAGATATCTTCCTCTAGGATCATTTAGATGGTAAGGTAGTGTAAGTAACATAAGGCCCGGGGAAGGTTGAAGAGGAGCAACTTACATTTCACTATAACCACATTTTTTTTGTTACGTATAGCGATACCTGTAAAAAGGAGTTGACACAGTGACTCATGCCAACACCTCACTTACTGTATGCAGGAAACTGAGATCGCCCTTTAGTGCTCATGAGGTTGTATGGCAATGACAGGTAAAGCAGGCATGGGATTCCCATCCTGCTGAGGGAACCTGAGTGGCCTGCAACCTAAGACAGCCTGCGACTGGGGCACTAACATAGTAAGAAATAGAGCCGAGTCACAGGCCCAGGTGCAGGACCAGGAAATTGTCAGATAGTAAGTCAATCTAGGATCTTGTTTGATATTATGTACTGTATTGGAACTATATTTAATATTTTGAAACATGTTTTGAATGTACACTCGAAGGATGAAAAAGAATGAATAGCTTGAGAATCCCCTCGTGAGAATATGGGAAGTCAATCCAATGATGCCATTATGATATTAACAAGATAATTCCATGTGCATAACCTTTTCAGCAAGTAATAAACTGACAAAGTATTTAATCTTTCATACTGCTGTGCTTTACAGTATTGCTGTAATATAATCCTTTGACCATGGTGACTACTGTCAGACAGTTTGAGCAGTCACACACAACTGTACAAATGTGATAATATCTTCTACATACATATAAGCAACTAATTTAACAGATGGTAACCTAATTTTCTTCTCTGTTCATGGCTGCAGGAAGAAGCACATCAGTAGAATAATAGAAAATAGGCTTCTGACTCAAGTGCTTCTCATCTGTCATCACTTGTGCACTGCAGCCTTCTTTTTTTCTCCTTCTCCTTTTTTTGCTCACATCATATGCAAATTGTCAGCACCAACATCTAAGATTCTGTTTACAGTCTTACAAAACAACTTTGTGAGGTACTGTACATCTCTAAAACCACGGGAGATCACAGAGAAGTGAGAAATGTCGTAAGTGAGGGTAGAGTTTTCATCAACAAACCTTTATCCATTCCTTGACCCCCCCACTCCAAGACTCCAAAAAATGCCTGCCCATTATATAGGTTATTTCAATAAGCTGATCTAGTTTCTCCAAATGAATAAGAACAAAAGCATTGAGCATATATGTCTTTTCACCTACTTTTTTTTAAGCACCTGAATTTATAATGTTGCAGATCATCAAGATCATTAGCATTATAAAAGGAAACAGTTTCCCTATTCATCATACATAAAGAATTCCAATAAAGTGCACTCCTGCTCCTCACAAAGAGGGTATAATGACTGGGTCAATAAGGAGGTAATTTTATAAAGCTTTTTGCACATGTTAAGCCTTTTTTGCACTCAGACAGGAGCCTTTAAAAATTACATAGCCACATACATGCTGAAAAAGTAGGCACAGGGAAAGTGTGCCTGCTTTTACATGCCCTGCACTTAAGTGTTCAAGGGTTGTAGTTAGGGTGGGGTGGAGGCAGAGTTGTGATGTATGCACATATTTTATAAAAATACATGAGTAACTGCATGGAGGTAAGTTTGTAAACATTTTTCATGTGCAAAATTAATTTCACACACATAAAAGGACTTTAATAAATTACCCCAGGGGTTATGCTTTTAAAAGTATATGCAGTGATAAGGTGGCATGTGTCTTTATTTATTTATTTTATTACATTTGTACCCCGTGCTTTCCCACTCATGGCAGGCTCAATGCGGCTTACATGGGGCAATGGAGGGTTAAGTGACTTTGCCCAGAGTCACAAGGAGCTGCCTGTGCCAGGACTTGAACTCAGTTCCCCAGGACCAAAGTCCACCACCCTAACCACTAGGCCACTTCTCCACTCCTTAGAAAACAACTACAAATAGGTTATCAACATCTGTTCAGAGCTTAACCTGAGAGTTAGCCTAATTCAAGAATCAAACCCTACTCAGAGGGCCAGATGCACTAAACTTAACGAGCCAGTAGTAAACCCCGGCATTCACTAAAGGCCATTTTCCGACGACGGTAGCAGCTAACAAAAACGGAATGCAGATGAGCAAATTGTGTAGAAACCCCATTGTAATGAGATGCACTAAATTTTTCCGACTGCCTTACCACTGGAAAATCTAATGAGAGGTCGGTACCTGTCGTTGGGGCTGTGCGGGATTGAAATGTTACAAAAAAAAAAAAAAAATCGGGGAAAAAAGTGCTCGACCTGGAAGTCTCACAGCGCGTTTAGCTCAGCTCCCCCCCCCCCCCCCCCCCCGAGGTCGTCCTTCACTATATATATATATTAAAAAAAAAAAAGACGAGCTGTGCCTATGGACGTCCTTTATGTTTTCACTGTAATTTTAGAAACCAATTTGACTTCCTAGGAAAGGCGGTATAACAAGTACTTATTAAACATTATACAAATTGCGCAGAATATAGCTCGACGGAACCTGAAGGGGGAAACAAGCTGAGGAGCTCTGAGAAAATGCTGCCTCATGGCTCACTGCATCACGTGACCCCCCTCCTGTTTGTTTTTCAAGTATACCTCAACAGTTAATCATAACACTGTTTATATAGAACTACCATTACTCCCCAAAAGCCTGACAAAACAAACGTCTCTTTATTTACTTACTTTCTAACACTAAGGGACCCTTTTACTAAGCTGCATTAAGTGCTAGCATGCTCTTACTGCAGCATAAAATGGCTTACTGCGAGATGTGCTCAGGCATCCTGCAAGTTCCAAGTTGGTACGTACTAACCACACTTTTACATTTTTGTTGGAGGGGCGGAGAGTAGGCCTTCCAGTGTTAATCAATTTGCTCATCTGCATTACTGGTTAGTGCTAGATTACCATGTGACCCCTACCACCTACAAAACAGCTGTTATGTTCACTCAGTAATTCATTTTAATGGCATGCACTAATAGCAACATTAGCATATGGTCATTAATAGAAAAAAAAATAGAAAATCGGTCTTTATCCGGCTGTGGTAAAAATGGTCTTAGTGCATAGGGGGAAAGGGCACACTAAGGCCACATTTTAATCACAGCTTAGTAAAGGGACCCCTAAATATTCTGTCCCTAATCTCAACCAGAAAAAGTTAGCAGCAGTTAGCAGTAACATCTTCATACCACCAGGAGGGTAGTCCTATCAAGTATAGTATCAAATACAAAAGTCGTTCTATTTTTTTTTCACAACAAAATAGTACCATTCCATTTAAAATTAAAAACTTGCAGATAAATATATATAAAACTACACATTCTATGATGTCCAGTTTCCTCCTTTGGCACAGACTGCATCTGGTTATGACTACTACACATTTTTATAACAGGGGCCCTTTAAGATTCAGTTCAAAGTTGGTAGATAAAGAGCCAGCCAATTAGAGAACAGTGACATCACAGTGGAGTAGCATAAAGGCGCCATTTTCAAGGATAGCGTTGTTCAGACAGTGAGCACGGCAGGGCTGAATAAGTAGGTCAAAAAAGCAGATTACGAAACGTTATCATAAGCAGGAGGGTGGCATTCAAGCAGGAGCTAACTCATACTTTTGTTTGTTGAAGCAGATTGACATCGTAGCAACAGATGTTTCCCTTGAGAAAGCCTGCACGGCGAAACGGGACCCCGTCGGCATATTTAGAGTGAAGCTAAATTGCAACGGCAAGGACGACACTAAAAGATAAGTGTTGTCATAACAATTTGGTTTTGTTGATTAAAAAATAACAGAAGGTTTTTTGAGCCTATGAAGATTCTATCCCAGTTAACAGGCACTAATATGTACTGAAAACGGGAATACAGAGGCTTTTTTCCTTCTTTACATACATGGTTTAATATATATATAAAGCAGTTGAAATAATAAAAAAAGTCAAATAGTTGAAGCAACAAGTTGAATGAGCAACTGTTTATTGATTGAGCCACTTCGGATGGTAAAATTTTATTTGTTTCAAAGATAGTGGTATCGTCCCAATTGTTAATCAAAGTTATTCTTATGACTACTACACGACAGAACAACATTCAAAATACATGACGACATTATAAAGTGCTTCACATGAATATAGAATAGCCATACTGGGTCAGACCAATGGTCCATTTAACTCAGTATTCTGCTTCCAACAGTAGCCGATATAGGTCACAAGTACCTGACAGAAACCCAAACAGTAGCAACGTTCCATGCTACTGATCCCAGGGTAAGCAGTGGCGTCCCCCATGTCTATCTCAACAACAGACTAGGGATTTTTCCTCCAGGAACTTGTCAAAACTTTTAAAACCCTGATATGCTAACCACTGTTACCCCAATCTCTGGCAATGCTTTGGCAATGAGTTCCAGAGCTTTACTATCTATTGAATGAAAAAAATATTTCCTTCTAATCGTTTTTAAAAGTAAGTTCATGTAACTTCATTGAGTTTCCCCTGGTTTTTGTACTTTTTGAAAGAGTAAAAAATAAAATAAAATCAATTCACTTTCACCTGTTCTACACCACTCAGGATTTTGTAGACCTCAATCACATCCTCCTCTCCCCCCCCCCCCAACAGTCATCTCTTTTCCAAGCTGAAGAGCCCTAACCTCTTTAGCCTTTCTTCATTTGAGAGACGTCCCATCCCCTTTATCATTTCGGTCACTCTTCTTTGAACCTTTTCTAATTCCACTATATATTTTTTGAGATACAGCAACCAGAACTGAATGCAATACTCAAGGTGTCACACCATGGAACAATATAAAGACGTTATAATATTCTTGGTCTTATTTTCCATCCCTTTCCTAATAATACCTAACATCCTGATTGCTTTTTTGCTGCTGATTGCCCCACAGAGAGCAGAAGATTTAAGTACATTGTCTACAATGATGCCTAGGTCTTTTTCTTGAGTGCTGACTTTTAAAATGGACCCTAGTATCAGGTAAATATATTTGGATTATTCTTCCCAATGCGCATTACTTTGCATTTGTCCACATTAAATTTCATCTACCATTTGGATGCCCAATCTTCCAATTTCCTATGGTCCTCCTATAATTTTTCATAGTCCATATGTGTGTTTTTAACAACTTTAAATCTGCAGATGACAAAACTATTCAATCACCTCACTTGTTAAACAGCACCAGTCCCTGTACAGATCCCATTGAGAAAAATGGCCATTTAATCTTACTCTCTATTTTCTGTCCAATAACCAATTCCTAATCCACAACAGAACATTGCCTCTATCCCATGAATTTTTAACTGTCTCTGGATCTCAGGAGGAACTTTTCCAATAGCTTTCTGAAAATCTAGATAAACTACATCAAACGGCTCATCTTTATCCACATGTTTATTCATGCCTTTTAAGAAATTACGCAAACTAGTGAGGCAAGACTTCCTGTACTATGGACAATTTTAACAGGTTACAGATCACTAACAGTAGATCAGCAATTTAATGTTTTGAGGGCTACTTTTACAAAGCCACGCTACAATTCCTGCATGGCAAATAAGAGGAAGCCCACAGGAATTGAATGGGCTTCGTTTCATTTGCCGCACCAGTATTACAGCTTTGTAAAATAGGACCAGAGTTCTTTCAGTACCCTAGGGTGCATACCATCCTCTTTGAGATAATCTGAAATCAACAGCTTTGTTTAAAGAAAAGCTGTGAATAAAAAGACAAGGAGGGCTCCAAAGACATTTCAATGTAATAATTCAGTAGCAGCTAAAGGTGAGTTACATTCAGGTATAGAAGATTATTTTTATACCCCTGGTAGGCATAGTACCCTTAGGCAAAACAAGATTAAGTGTCTTGCCCAAAACCACAAGGAGTAGCAGGATTTTAATTCTGGCTTCCCTAGTTGTCAGCTCATTGCTCTAACTAGGCTGCTACTCCTGAGGACCATATAAGAATCATGGGGTGCTCCAAATTTGTTAGAAATCTGAACAAAACTGTACAAATGGCTTAAAGGTTATGATGGAGGAGATTAGCAGAAAGACAATTTCATAAAGCCAGTTTTCTTTCTAAAACTAGGTTTACAAACAAAAGAATGAAAGATGCAAACATCCATAGATGAAGGTTCGATTAGTTTTTTTTTTGTTTGTTTGTTTTGTTTAATGCCCAAGCACTAACCGAATAAATGTTTTATACTATCTTGCAAAAGTTCATATTAATATCAGCTACAAGTAGAATATCTAACAAATTGTAAATATCTGATTGCAGAAGTGTACTAGTAGCAGCAAAATAGAAATACTTTAAGTACTTTGTGTATCTGCCCTATATTGTTCCACTTTAATACTATTAATGTTGCAAAAAAGACATAGCTATCTGTGTGTGTCAGAAAAACATAGGGAAAACCAGAATTACATTAGATATGAAGCAACAGCCTAGTCCTTAGAGCAGAGAGCTAAGAACTAGGAAGTACCCTTGTACCCTCTAGCAAGTCACTTAACCTTCTACTGCCCTACGTACAAAGTGTATGGCCTCCAGGGGCAGAAACAAAACTAATGTACCTGAATGCAACCTTCCATTGCCCCAAGAACAAAGTGTACCACCTCCAGGGGCAGAGCAAAACTAATGTACCTGGAATGTAACTCATCTTAAGCTACAACTGAAAAAAGCTTAAGCTAAATTTGAAATTTAGGGCTATTTAATGAATGTTAATTGTAAATGGGCCTTAGTGAGAATAATGAGGCCTGCATTCATGTATTAAATCTAGTCCTCAAGAAGAACCTACTGAAAAGGTGCAAACCAAACACAAATAGATGTACTACCCAAAACATGAAGATAAACAGAACTGTGTGTATGGTAGAAGATAATTCAATAACAGGGCACCTATTATTCTAAAAAGAAAATTAGGCACCTACTTTTCTTTACAGAACACTCACACAAATGGCAGAGAACGTAGCCTACAATTTAGGTGCATACATGTGCGCTTCACCTAAACGCTGCCATGCACATGCTCACTTGCAAAGTACAAGTCATGATAGCATGGCACAAATATTTCCACTAGTTGGTACTCACGGAAATTACTAGACCACCACTATTCACACGTTCTTGCTGCCTAAAACTAGGCAGCTCCTTACAGAACCACTCTCACTATGACCACCCAATTAATAAAACCTTACTTTTCTTTAAAAATAAAAGAGTGGAAACCAATTTGTTTTTGTAAAAAATATAACAAATAAAGTTCAATAAATTATAGACCATTCCTTTCTAATGAAGTTAAATTCACTTGTGGCAGAACTTTTCAGAAGTATGATGTGTAGAATAACCCACAATGTTACCCTCCAAATACCATTATAACTATTTTGATGGGTTCCCTTGGAGGGGGACGGTTGGGGTGGGTTTAGAGGATAGGAGGTGGTCTGCATCCAACATACAGCGTACACTGGACATAAGAGTCATATCTCCAGAAGCAAAGTTTATTTTTCGTTTGTTTTTGCTGTATTGACTGTTAATCTGTTGGGGGAGGGAGGAAATTGGGGACTGTTTGTTCTACTATTTAAAATTTTCAATAAAAAAGATTTTGAAATAAAATAAAATAATTAGTTTGAGATTTACTTGTGCAATATAGTGATATTTTCATACTAAACTGTAAAGAACAGAGAAGGAACAGAAGGGAGGGGAGCACTGATGTGTTTGCTGAGGTGTGAGATACCTCAGAATTTACTGCTGCAAGTGGATTGTGTCTAATAATTTGGCGATGAAAATAAAATGCTCAGTCATCTTACCTTTAAATGCCTAAAATGCCTAAAATGCTAAGTAGTTAGTAAGTTCCCTTTTAATACCTTGATTAAAAGGGAAATGGAATTGGGACTCGACATACCGCCTTTCTGCGTTTTTTTTGAAACTACATTCAAAGCGGTCTACATATTCAGGTACTTATTTTTGTACCGGGGCAATGGAGGGTTAAGAGTCACAAGGAGCTGCAGTGGGAATCAAACTCATAACATAGGCAGTGCCCCACCGATGGGCCCGGGCAGCCATCCCCTGTGCTGCGTCGTTCTGCATCGCCGGGTGCGGTGGGGTCCACCTGGGTAATTGTGGGATGTTTGACCAAAACCCTGGTGAGACCGGCCTCGAGGGCGTGCGTGCGCTCCTCTCCATGTCGTCCGCGGTGCTTGGCGCCTCAGGAGCGGGTGCATGAGTTTGGAGACCCATAGTATGTGTCTGGCGCCCTTTCTTGTTCGTTCTCATCTTCGTCGCCGCTGCATGCCCTTTTGTCTTGCTGTTGGCTTTCTTCTTTTGGCTTTTCCTTTGCCTGCTGGGGCCCTCGGTCGTGCAGTCTCCGCTGAGGTGTTGGTAGTGTCCTCGGCGTCTGTAGTGGCTCATCCGGCGGTACGTGGGGTGCGCAGTGTCCTTCCTCCATCGTGCGTTCGGGTAAGTGGCACGCTCCCTCGGTATCATTGCTCATTGCCGCTTCCATTCTGCTCAGGCGAGTGGAATATAATAGGGTCGAGAGACAAGAAAATCTATAACTTAAAATACGTTAGCACCATATGAAGACAAAACAATTAAAATTTTTTTTTTGCATAAAAACGTCCACATATATTTCATTTATTTATCTATATATTACCGGTCATTATCTATATATTACCGGTCATTTCGCTTCGTGGCCAAAACGGGTGGTAGCTATATCGATCCTGTCTCGGCATTCCAGGGAGCATCTGAGTTTTTTGGCAGACCAATATGACCACCATGTATGCCAACTGACTGACCACTATTTGTACCCTACCAATATGGCCTCCTAAATGTCGATTATTGACTGACAAAAATGGCCGACAAGACTTTCCTAACTAAAGGCTTCCTCATATGTCCTTATGGGCTGACCAAGATGGCCACCACATATGCCCTACCAAGATGGCCACCATTCCCTTAACTAAAGGCTTCCTCATATGCCCTTATGGACTGACCAAGATGGCCACCATTCCTTTTAAACTCCCATAGCTAACGAGGGAAATGCACATCGAGCTGACCGGCCCTAAACCGTGGCCGGGGAGGGGAAACTATGGGATTAGCATAGTGACAGTACGTGTCAGTCGACGGCGCTGATGCGAGCGAGGTTTTTTTTTTTGTTTGAAATCGCTTGATCACGCCGGATCGGACAGGCGCTGCGAGGGTTAGCGGTCCTGCTCGGCACAGACAAAAGGGGAAGGCGTGGGGCATACCAAAATTTGTAATTTTTATTTTTTTGAAAATCACGCCAGATTGACGAGGAGGTTCGCAGGCTAAGCAACAGAAGGGAGCGGACATGCGCGATACACTCGCCTCCTACCGGCGCGCCAGTGCTCAATTGCTACAATTGCTTACCGCGTGGATGTACGGCGGAACACGTTCACAGCTCCGTTTGCGGGGACCTGGAGACACCAGAGGCAACCGGTGATCGGGTCGCAATGGGGCAGCAAGAGGTTGGGAAATGCGGAGGCTCTGAGGTGCGTGCTTGCTGGCTGGTGCTGCTAGCTGGTGCTTGGACGCCGTAAGAGGACATCTGAGCTCAGCCCAGGGGTTTTAAAACCCCTTTATCCCAGCCCCTCTCAGCAGGGAGCATCTGCGGGGCGGGATCCTGACCTCCACGCCCCGCTGCTTCTGGCGTACAAGCCCATCAGTGCGCGGTGCCATGTTATTGGCGGCTCTGTGCACCGGGGGGCACTGTGCTTTGCTTGTTCCCCAGGATCAAAGTCCACTGCACTAACCACTAGGCTACTCCAGGTCAATCAGTGCAGTTATCTGTTCTGGAAAAAAAGTTCCCACCCAAGAGTGTGACCAGGCAGTTCTCTAAGGCATGTGATTCTGAGGGCACATTTTCACAGCCATTTAGGTAGAAACATTTTACCCATATAATGTCAGCTTTCTGCACATTTTCAGCTCTCAATGCAGCTCAAAGTAGGCATATTTTTCCACAAAGTGCATACTTCCAGCTGAATTTAGGGGGTGGCATTCTCAGGGGCATATAGAAATCTGGGAGAAAACCAGCATGTATAGATTCCATTTTTCTATGTGGATAAATTTTCAATAAACAATGCCCATAAGAAAATCAGGTGCAAATCTGCAGCTCTCGCTCTCTTGCACATATTCTGCTAGGCAACATTCTTGAGTAAAGTGTAGCTGCAGATTTTGTCCCCATGTGGACAGCTTGAGCGCTTCCACTGTCCCTTCCAGCCTCACCTTATTACGTTGGAGGTTTACTCTGGAATTTATCACCCAACCCACTTCACTGATGCAGTATTCTCCTTCACATTTTCTGAATCATGTCTATGAAGACGAGCAGGAAATGTGATCATTTAATACTGCATATCTTTCCCAGAGGATATAGGGTGCTGTGATACAGCACATTATAAGCTGTGCCAGCATGTCTTACAGGGTTTGTGTCATTTTCTTCTATTTCAATTTGTTTGAAGTTTGCTTCCTACTCATTTTTGTTTTAGATTAGGTTACTGAAGAAAAATGGAATATTCCACTCACTCATCTTCCAGTAATAACAGCTGCAGGTCATTCATGAATTTTCAAGCACTGAGCTGCATATTAAGGGATACCTACTCTGTGGCTTTTCTTACTTTAAGCCGAGATGCAGCTTTCTCACGAGATGTTTTGAAGGTATAGCTTTTGCATTTGAAATATTTGGCTTGCAATCGAAGACAACTTTGGCTTTTTTTTTCTTTTTTAGTTAAGAACACATATGATGATACTGTGGCACCTAGCTAAGTATATATCTTTTTGTATGTAAGGGGTGAACATTACAGGAGGAAAGATGCGTTTGTTAGAAATATCTAGGTACAGATATCCAACAGCGTTCAGTGAAAACTGAATCTTTCCATGAGCATAAATCTAATTAAAAGGTCAAAACACATCGAGAATTGTAAACTGTATAAGATTCTAGCGTCGGGAGACTAATGAGGAAGCTCACCCAGCAACCATCTTGGCAATTACACCACTGAAAGTTGAGCATCTGAAGCCTTTTCCACCATCAGTAATATTAACCATACATATGTGTTATATCTCTGCAGTTTGGAAGGTGAAGTAGTAGGTAACTTCTGGTTCCTGGGATTGCATTTCTTGGGGATAATTCTAGCAGGTCTAGCATATACTCTGGGAACATGCCGAATAGTATTTTGAAAATAAGAGTGCTTGATTTGAACAAGTCTTGCCTCGACTGGGAGCCAGCATAGTGCTTTGAGCAGTGGTGTTGCGCTTTAATATTTCGACTTTTTGAATCAGTGTTGCTGCTGTGTTTTGGGCTTCTGCAGTGATGTTCATATGCTTTGTACCCTACATATGCTGCATTGCAGTAGTCTAGTTGGGACAGTATCAGCAATTGTGTTATTAGGCAAAATGATTGCCTGGGAAAGTAATCTCTAATCTGTCTCAGTTTCCATACATTTCCAAAGCATTTTGTTGTGATTGCTGATACTTGGCTTTCTAGTGTCAGATGTTTATCGGAAATAATGCCTAGTATTTTAAGTTTTGATTTGGTATGTCTGCTGGTCGACTGTGAAGTTTTGGTATGAAGTGAGGTTGTGTGGACTGGATAAGGCCAAAAATTTGATTTTGTCTCTATTTAGTTGAAGTTGAAAGGTTGTGGCCCATTATACAGACCTTTTTTGATCTTATCCAGTACTCCTGTGCTATTGTTGAAAGGTATAAAGATGGTGATGTCACCAGCATATATGAATAGGTTGAAACCAATTTGCTCTAGTTTTTTTACCAAGTGGGGCCATCATTAAACAGTATAGGTGATACTGGAAAGCTCTGTGGTACCCCACATTCTAGTATTCAGGAAGCTAAGAGTTGGTTGGACATCCTTACAGTGTAGGATCTAGCTCTTAAGAAGCCATTGAACCAGGTTGACACTGCTCCGCTGATTCCAATGTTGTCGAGTAGTGTCATCAGTGTTGTGTGGTCTACTAGATCGAAGGCACTTGACAAATCAAACTGTAGTAGTATGTTGTGTCCTTAGCATATTGCTCTTCTGAATTATCTGCATGGTTATGACTATTTCAGTGCTGTATAGTAGTCTGAAACCTGACTGAGTTATGGAGAACTGTATCAGTTAGTGCCTTAGTTGGTTTGCTACTAGTCCCTCCATCATTTTGGTTAGTAGTGGTATTGAGGCCACCGGTCTATAGTTTGGGAGGTCATTGATCTTGCTGGTGACATTTTTAGGTATTGGAGCGAGTACGATACCACCCTTGGAAGGGACGTGGCCTTTCGATAGCATGTATTTTGTGTGTTCCATGAAGCATTCGATGAACCAGTCTGGCGTATTTTTCACCATGTAGATGGGGCAACTTAGTAGGTACTTGGTGTGTGCATATTTTGTCAGCAGTGTTTTAACTGAGTTGGTTGTGATTGTTTTGAAGGAGGACCAGATTTTGTCTGCCTTGGTATGATCACTGTTGGTTTCACTTTCATGTAAGAAGTCTGTGAGCAATTTGGGTTGCTGCAAGTTTCTATATTATTTTTACTATATTTGTTCAAAATGTTGTGAGAGCTCATCTGCAGTTGGTGGTCTTTCATCTGATGTTCGCAGGGCTTGCGTGTTCAATAGGTTGTTCATGAGTTCATACAGTTTCTCTGTGTTGTTCTGTTCTGGGTTCACATATGTGCTGTAGTGTTCTGCTTTGGCTTTTTTATGCTGTGTTTGCATATTCTTATGGTTTTCCATATGATTTTGTTCGTTTGTTTGTTTTGTTTTTTACTATTTTTTTGCAAAGATTTTCATTTCCATTAGTTCCTCATTAAAACAGGGGCATGATTGGTTGTTTTCTTTTGGAGTGGTGCTGTTTTGTTCAGTGTGTTTTCACTTAGTTCATCCCAGTTTCTCATGAAATGGGTGTTTGGTGGTATGTGTTTGCTCATATTGCGCTGTTGTCCATCTTTCCTCTTGTTGTGTAAGTGTATGATGTTTGCAGTTTTCTACTTTTGCCGTTTACTTTCCATTGTATAAAATGCAGTGATGTTCTTCAAAAGAATGGCAGGATTGAAAACTCAATGGCAATGCTACTGTACTGTACCAACAATTTAACACAATGATGCTGTAAATCATTAAAGAACAAAAAAAAATGTTAATTCAAAACTAGCTGTTTTGAAAAGGATTAATCTGCCCTTTTCTTTAAACTCCTACTGCTCTGCAGTAACAAAATGTTTTGTGAATAGTATGTTGTTCTGCCTGTGAAGTGGTGGGAACTAAAACAAGTAAGCAGAGAGAAAGTATTTATAGAACCCTCCGGTCAGGATGATTTTATACATTTGCCATCTGCTTTGTTTTATTTTCCCAATTTCCTTGTGCACGCCACTCAAATAATTTGGGGCTGTGTGTCAACAGAAAACAAAGAGCACAATATTTCTCTAATCTAAATTAATTTGTGAACAGCTCCTATGGCCTTTGCATTCCAGAGTGGAAAACTATGTGGGAAGAATGTGACTTTTCTTTATTTTACCCTTCATTGATAAACTGCTGCATTGTTAACAAAAATATCTTACCATAGGGACAACAGTTCCTAACTTGTGTTCCAATTTCTCAACCTATGGAGTGCTGCTGTACTTGTCCCAGAAAAATAGTATTTGTCTATTGTACCCCCAGGATGAGGTGCACAACTGATAGAAAAAAAGGAAAATACTGGAAGTGAGAGCTCCTGCTGTTACCACATTCTCTAGCAATGAATTCCAGAGCATAACTATTCTTTGAGTGAAAAAAATAAGTACATAAGTGTTGCCATACTGGGGACAGACCAAAGGTCCATCAAGCCCAGTCAACAGTGGCCAATTCAAGTCACAAGTACCTGGCAAGGTCCCAAAACAGTACAATACATTTTATGCTACTTATCCCAGAAATAAGCATTGGGATTTCCCAAGTCCATTTTAATAATGGCTTATAGACTGTTCTTTTAGGAAGCTATCCAAACATTTTTTAAACCCCGTTAAGCTAACTGCTTTTAAATTCCAGAGTTTAATTACACGTTGAGTGAAGGAATATTTTCTCCAAATCGTTTTAAAATTTACTACTTTGTAGATTCATTTAGTGCCCCCTAATCCTAGTATTTTTGGAAAGAACAAGCGATTCACATCTACCCATTCCACTCCACTCAGTATTTTATATATACTTCTATCATATCTCTCCTCAGCCACCTTTTCTCCAAGCTGAAGAGCCCAAGCCATTTCAGCCTTTCCCTTGTAGGGAAGTCGCCCATCCCCTATCATTTTCATCACACTTCTCTGTACCTTTTCTAATTCCACTAGGCATTCGAGATGACTACTGCATCCTGTTTACTGTTGTAAATCAGGAATAGATTCTATGTAAAGCATTAGAAATTTGTGTGTAAATTTATTGGCATATTTACATGAATTTGAATCCACTGTTTTAAAATAAAGTACTTTTCCAGCTTTAATTTATGTCTACATAATTTGTTTCATTATGCTGGAGAGTTTTATGGATAAGGGAATATTGATGGGAGAAAGGATAGGAGAAGGTAGTTGATGGCTGGGAATAAAAAAAGGTGGGGTTGGGAATGGAGAAGATTAAAAAGACTGCTGAAGAGATTCTTCGGCGTCAGTTAGCGATAACTATGTCCCTACTGTTACTGGACTGTCCTACATCTCTGAGGAGAGCCACAGCGGAATCTACGTTGTTGCTCCGGAAAGCATGTTTGTTGGCATGAAAATACATTTTGCAGTCCTGGGTGTCGGGCACACCACCAGTATACCGGCACTGGCATAATCCAGTGCATCAATCGATAAATTCGGAGGCGAGGGAGGTGAGAGGATCTTACAAATGTAAAACTCATTTTTTTGAAGCTATGGGAACCTTATCTGTCCTCTCTGTCCCCTAGGGGAAGAAGTTTGGTGCTTAATGTGTTGCGATTGCACTCTCCCTTTGATCAGTCCTTTTCTCAAATGACAACTCCATGCTATTGACTACTTCATGTTGGGAGGGTACCTGGGTGGGTAGAGGGTAGGGTAGTACATCATTGCTACTTCTTCGCCAACGGTCTCATGGGGTCATAAGAATCCAGGTCTCATGGAGACCGGAAGGGGAGACTTGACTCTGTAGCTGGGGATAGGCGGGAGGGGGTAATTTATGTTGGGGAAATAAGGGCTTGATATTATGCTCATTTTTGGAATGGGCTGGGTATAGAGGGTGGTGGGGATGGGACAAGGAGCTGTTGACACATGCTACTTTTTCTTAATAAGATTCGTGTTTTATATGTACATAAGCTGTTGTAATAAATAACAAAAAAAAGTATCACGCAATGGGGGGGCAGGGAAAGGGGGGAAATTGTGAAAATTTGATGATGGTCTTCTTTACTGGCTTTCTTGTATTAGTTTGGTTAGTTTAGACCTTGTTAATCACGATACAGTTGTATTTGTTATGCACAAAGTCATGAATAAAAAAATTGTTAAACATAAAAAGACTGCTGAAGATGAGAAGAGAGGTTCTGAATCTTGTGAAGGAATACAGGGGAATGACTAACATGGATGGGGGCTTCTCTTGTCCAGCACCAGCCCATTTCACACACCCTCACTAATGCTCATCCTCTCCCCAGTCTTCCTCTCGCCACCTTCTGTCTTCTCTTCTTTCCATCTCGTATTCTCACTTTAATCCCTCCATGTCAAGTGTCTATACCTAAACACCCTCCTATTCTCTCCCTCTAAACCTTTTCACACATCTGTCCCTTATGCTCCCTTTCACACATTTCTCCTTCATCCCTAACTCACTTTTCCCACAGCCCAACCCTTCTTTCATACAATCTCCTCATCCACCAGCCCTTTTCACACAAACCCATCCTTGTTTCACATAGACCCCTCTTATCCCTTAGTCGAGAGTAGTGTTACCATATGTCCGGTTTTACCCAGACATGTCCTCTTTTTGAGGACACAGTGGGGCAACTGGGCGGGTTTTGCCAGCCTGCCCATTTGTCCAGAATTGCAGACAAATAGGCAGGCTGGCGAGCGGACGGGGGCTCAGGGTGTCCTATCCTCCCCTCCCCTACCTTAGTGTGGTGCCCTGGCGGTCTAGTGACCTCTTTGGGGCAGTAAAGAGCCCCATCTATTTCCTGCCCGGAACATCTGCAGACTGTCTTTCTCCCAGCGCCGATTCAAAATGACTGCCGAGAGTTCAAGCGGTGGCCTCACGAGACTGCCAAAGAAGTGGTCTAACATCTTTCTTACTCCCCCCTCCCCATGCATCTCCCTCACTCCCACCTCCATGTTCAACACATCTCCCTCTCTCTCCCTCCCCTCAACTCCATCACTTCTATGTCCAACGTGTCTTCCTCTCTTCTCTTCCCATCTCACCTCCAACCAGTGGCGTAGCCACAGGTGGGCCTGGGTGGGCCAGGGCCCATCCACTTAGGGCTCAGGCCCACCCAACAGTAGTACACGTTTAGCGGTAGCTGGTGGAGATCCCCAAGCTCTGCCAGCTTAAGACTTCCCCCTGATAACAAAAATGCTGCTCTCCACGATACTAGTACCTGCGAATGCTCAGTTTTCAGCACATGCCTGCTGCAGACTGCCAAGGTGGAGCGAAGCATTTGCCCACCAGCTGAGATATTTTTTTGGTGGTGGTTTGGGGGGGGGGGGGGGGGAAGAAAACTTGGTGCCCACCCACTTCTTGCCTAGGCCCACCCAAAATCTGTCTGGCTACGCCCCCTGCCTCCAACAATCTTCTCTCCCTCCCACCCCATCCCCAGAAATTCTGTCTCTAACCCCTCCCCCACGTGCAACTTGTTCCTTCCCACCAATCCCCTACAACCCCATGCATTTCTCTACAGCACCTCTTTCCATTCCTTCCCTCCAACCCCATGCATTTCTCTGCAGCACCTCTTTCCTTCTCTCCTCTTCACCCCCATGCACTTTTCTGCTAGCGAGAATTGCTCTCCTGCCCCCATCTACCTTTAGTGAAGGTAGATGGGGGCAGGGGAGCAATTCTCGCTGGCAGAGAAATGTCCTTCACAAAGATTTCTGTCAAAGGGTTACCGCCGGCAGCAGCAGTTATTCTCAGACACTGCCTGCCTGTGACAAACCCAGAAGCCTCTCCTTTCTGAAGTGTTATGCACAGGCAAAAAAAAAAAAAAAAAAAAAGAGAGGAAGTTGTGTCGAATGGGGACGGTGCTATGCAGAAGCAGAGGGGAGGCTTCTGGGTTAGCTCCAGGAAGCATGTCAGAATCACTGCCGGCAATAACCCTTTGATAGAAATATGAAGGGAGGGAGAGAGATGCAGAACTGCAGGAGCCCCAGAGACCAGCCTGCTCTCCCTATTCCAACGCTTGCAAGAGTACAGACCCACTGGGTAGGCCTGAGCCCAAATTGGGTGAGCCCAGGCCCACCCGTAGCTACGCCCCTGGTATACACAAATTGAAGTGCATATAAAAATAGAGAGGGTTTTTGACCAATGATGGTGGATTGAATTTGAGGTTCTTCCATAGGCTCCTTATTTTGGAACCATGAGAGCCACTGAGGTCTTTTTCCCTTCTAACATAATAATTTGGGAATTATTTTTATGAGCTTTAACAGGCGTTTCAATAAGGAATCAGTTTGTGTTGGTAGTATGTTCATTGAATTGTTAATAGTAATTTACCAATGGTGCCCACCTCAGACACTGACGTAAACTTAACTTGAAAATAAACCAATTAATGTGCATGTTATATTTACAAAATTTGGAGTATATGCAAATCTCTCTGGTATACCACAACCCTCTGTCTTCTTCCACTTATCTAGTTTTTAATTGCTTAGCATGGGTTAAAAATGTTTAACACAAAGCAAACTAAAGCATGTTGTGGTAGTAACCTGTTTGCGCATGCTAAGTGCATGGTTTTTTTTTTATTTCTGGAGGGGGCTTGTCAAAGGAAGATAATGGGCATGGACACACTATCCTAGCTAGTGTGTTCTGTTTACCACATGTTTAGCGTATCTATAATGCAGGAGCCCTTAGCACCCCCCTAAATAGGAGGCAGTAGGTGCTCCCCCATCAATTTGTTTCAGGTTACTTGTGCTAATGCAAACATTCGTGCAAGACTTCAGAAAGAAATACTGGAAATTGCTCTATTTCCTAAGCACAATAGAAATAGGCTTAACGCGCAGTAAAACCCCATGTTAGCATATACTAAGCCCATTTACTAGCACACTTTAGAAAACATGCCCTCAGTTATTTATTGGTCGCCTATGTGGAATTGTGTCAAAGGCTTTACTACATTTTAAGTACACCACATCTAGTGCTCCCCCAGTCACTGAAGTTAAATCAGTTTGACAAGACCTTCTTCTAGTAAAACCATGCAGCCTTGGGTCCTGAAATCCATTTGATGCCAGAAATCTCTCCATCCTCTATTTTGGAAGTGTTTCCATTAATTTACTCACCACAGAGGTAAGACTAACTGGCCTGCAGTTCCCAACCTCCTCCTTACCTCTGCTTTTACAATACAAAACAATATAAAATTTACATTCCGTTATATACCAACTTGGATCAATGCGGATTACAGTAAAAACTAGGCCATCACTAGCAACAATACAGAAAAAAAATAATATTCATAAACTAATCTCTCAGGACATTAGTCACCAAAATTACATTAAATAAATGGAAAACAGATGAACTTTTAAAAATTTACGAAAATGTAAATACGATTCCATTAATCTCAACTCGGGAGTTCCAACATTGCACTGAACAATAAACAAAGCTAGAACTATGATAGGACTTAGACTTCAAAGAAGGAAACTGTAACTAAGAGAATTGTTTCTACTGTAAATAACTCCACAAAATGTAGAACAAACCCATAAAATAATTTATGGATGAAAACACAGAGCTTAAATTTATATCGTGCTTCAATAGGAAGTCAATGGAGAGATCGCAACAAAGGAGTGACATGATCAAACTTATGGTTTCTACAAATCAATTTTGCAGCTACATTATGCAAAATTCGCAAAAGTTTTAAAGATAATTGTGAACATCCAGTATAAAGTGCATTACAATAGTCAAGCTGAGACAACACCAGTGCCTGAACCACTACTTGAAAGTGAGTTTTACTCAACAAATACTTAATGTGCTGGAGCTGTCTCAGCCTGAGAAATTGTGAATATGAGATTTCATAGTTAAATGAGAATCCAAAAGAACCTAACACCTTTAAAGCTGATTCTAAGGAAAAATCTGAACCACAAATACCACAAATATTCATGGATGAACATGAGGAGAGACTTGCTGAACTAAACATGTATACTCTGGCGGAAAGGAGAAACAGGGGTGATATGATACAGACGTTCAAATATTTGAAAGGTATTAATCCGCAAACGAACCTTTTCCATAGATGGGAAGGCGGTAGAACTAGAGGACATGAAATGAGATTGAAGGGGGGCAGACAAGGAAAATGTCAGGAAGTATTTTTTTCACAGAGAGAGTGGTGGATACTTGGAATACCCTCCCGCGGGAGGTGGTAGAGATGAAAACGGTAACGGAATTCAAAAATGTGTGGGATAAACAAAGGAATCCTTTTCAAAAGGAATGGATCCTCAGAAGCTTAGCGGAGATTGGGTGGCAGAGCTGGTGGGGAAGGCGGGGCTAGTGGTTGGGAGGCGGGGCTAGTCCTGGGCAGACTTCTACGGTCTGTGCCCTGAAAATGGCAGATACAAATCAAGGTCAGGTATACACATAAAGTAGCACATATGAGTTTATCTTTTTGGGCAAACTGGATTGACCATGCAGGTCTTTCTCTCCCATCATCTACTATGTTACTATCCTGCTTATTTTCGAAGGAGAAGGGCGCCCATCTTCCGACACAAATCGGGAGATGGGCGTCCTTCTCCTAAGGTCACCCAAACCGGCATAATCGAAAGCCAATTTTGGGCGTCCTCAACTGCTTTCCATCGCGGGGACGACCGAAGTTCAAAGGGGTGTGTTGGCAGTGTACAGAAGGCGGGACTGGGGCGTGGTTAACAGATGGGTGTCCTCGGCCAATTAAAGAAAAAAAGAAGGGCGTCCCTGACGAGCATTTGGCTGACTACTTGGTCCATTTTTTTTCACGACCAAGCATCAAAAAGGTGCCCAAACTGAACAGATGACCACCGGAGGGAATCAAGGATGACCTCCCCTGACTACTCCAGTGGTCACTAACCACCTCCCACCCCAAAAAAAAACAACTTCAAAAACTTTTGTCTTTTTTTTTTTTTTTTTTTTTTTTTTAAAGAGTATGTTCTTTGGTATGCCTCTGTCCCTGCGACGGCAGTTGAGGACGTCCTTCACTGCACCGGCAGTTGGGGACATCCTTTCCTGTGACGGCACGGCAGTTGAGGACGTCCAAAGTGTGGATGTTACTGTGAGGAGGACATCCATGCCTCTGACACCCTTTTTATTTATTTGGATTTTGGATCACAGAAGTGGGATTTGAACTGGCCACCTCTGGATTGCAAGACCAATGCTCTAACCACTAGGCCACTCTGCCACTCCTCCACTCCCTTGAAATTTGGCCATCCCTGTGGGGGGGGGGGGCAGTATGCAGGTCCCTTGGGGGAGGAGAGGTATGTGTGTGTCAGCATAGGCATAACAAAGGCGTGGACGTCCTTCTTTCAAACATTTTGGACGTCCTCAACTGCCCCCCATAAGGATGGCCAAATTTCAAGGGAGTGAAGTAGAGTGGAGGCGTGGCAGAGTGTCCTAGTGGTTAGAGCACTGGTCTTGCAATCTAGAGGTGGCCAGTTCAAATCCCACTGCTGCTTCTTGTGATCCAAAATCCAAATAAATAAAGGGGGTGTTGGAGGCATAGCAGGAATGGATGTCCTTCTCATAACCATCCACATTTTGGACATCCTCAACTGCCATCGCTTTCCCTCCTTAGGAAGGAAATTGTGTGCAAATGAGCTAACAGCGAGCAGCTCATTTGCTTGCAATTTCCTTCATGCATGCCCTTTCCTTTCCCGGATCAGTAAGGGAAGGGCTTTTTCCATTCAGTTAGTGGGACCAGTGCAGTACAAATGCTGGCTCCTCCCACGAACAAATGGCTTGGATTTGGTCGTTTCTGAGATGGGCGTCCTCACTTCCCATTATCGCCGAAAACCGGGGACGACCATCTCTAAGGTCGACCTATATTTCATGATTTGGGCGTTCCCGACCGTATTATCGAAACGAAAGATGGATGTCCATCTTGTTTCGATAATACAGGTTGCCCCGCCCCTTTACGGTGCCGTCCTTAGAGATGGGCGCCCCCGTTCAATTATGCCCCTCCATGTAATACAAAGCCACAGTAAGAAAAGTTAAACATAAAATCTTGGGTTTTAGCAGCATTTAGTTTAAGCTTATAACTTGAAGCCCATTGCTCCATAGTCTCAAAGTAACCAGCGATTTCATTAGTACTATCTTCAACTGCTTTTGTTAATGGAAATAAGATAATTATGTCATCTGCAAACAAATAGATATGTTTTTAAAAATCAGGTTTTTAAGATATCCACAATGAATATGCATGAAAAATTTGCATATAATGGAGGCCGTGTATGCAAATCAAGTTCATGCATATTCATTGTGGATATCCTGAAAAAAAAAAACCCTGACTGGGGTACTGCAGGACCGGAGTTGGGAAACACTGCTCTAAACCACTGTATCACATTTCCCACTATTCCTAAATTACCCAAAATATCCAACAATTTTACATGATTCACCAAGTCAAATGCAGATGACAAATCAAATTGAAATATAACTTGATTACCTCAAAAGGAACCACATCCACCCTTCTCTAGTCCTCCGGGACAACTCCCGGCTCATATCAGCTTAGGCACAAGCTCTCTCCATGAACGATCCCCATCCTAGATACCCTAGAGAGGAATACTATCAGCTAAGATTTAATTGTGTGAATTTTATACATGCTTTCCAGCATACCTCATGTCATTTATAATATATTCTGCCAAGAGTAGTGCATTCTCCTCCAGAATGAGGGATTATAAATTTTCACCAAATAAATTAAAATCAGGCATTTATTTTTATGGGCAAGGCAGTAAGCATTCTCCATTTCAGGCACCTTGAATTATTTAATGTTAGCACCCTTCAGCACAGTCTGCTAAAGGAGAGTAATCTGTCAGCTCCTTCCATCTCTTCAAGCAAGCCAAATTTTGAAATGCTTCTATACCTATTTCATGCATACTACAGAATGAAATGCCCTCAAGCAATTTAGAATCAAAACAAAAATTAACCTACTTTAGTAAATCAAAATAAAAGATTTCTGCCAGAGACTGTAACCAATGTAACATGAACTTCATGTTCTAAGTTACTGAAAATTCTCTGAATGAGTTGGCTACGATCAGAAGACATTCGACTGGAAACAGACTGCAAGAGTGGAATCTTTCAAAGTAAAATTAGATCAAAATTAAATATAGAAAAAGAATCAAAGGCATTTTAGAAGGATAAATATAGTGCCACTAACAAGGATTGCAACATCTGTCCTTGATTGAAGTAAATATTTGAGTTCTAAATGAATCCATATTAAAAGAAAAGGATATGGCAATCCTGATTCTTCAAGCAGTGACTCTGAGGAGATGTTTTGGCTGCACAAAAAAGGCAAATATCCATCTTTGGAAAACTTAATAAAAAAGGAGCAGGAAAAGTAACAGCTACTAGACATTCATGAATACATACAACTCCAGAGGCTATGAAAGAAATCCTGCTATTGTGCAATGCAAGTACTATGGCATGCGTTAGCAGTACATTTGAGTGAGATCACACCCTGGCTTAGGAGTGAGGTTCATTACTATCATGGTATGCACAAAATTACCCCATTGAAAAATATTGCCTCTGAAAGAAACTACAGTTGGGACTCTGTGCACATACATATCTTTAAAATATTTATAGACTGCCTATCTGCTTCTCGAGGGTCATCCAAAGTGCTTTATAATCAAATGCTAAAATATAATAGATTAAAACCGCAGAACACAAAACAGAATAAACATATCTCTGTTAACATCCCTAAAGAACCACAGTATGCCAGATTACCACCCTGGAATGACATTGTGCTGTTCAGGGCCTACCAAGAATATTAGCCAGACATTTGGGAGATATTAGAAGTCTGATCTTGGATGTCAGTGTATGTAGGCTGCATGTCTCCTACCTTTTGGGCCTAGTTTGCATGTTTTAGAACCAGTGCTCAAGAGCAACAAAAGAAACCAGACAGCTTGACTCCATGAACTGTCCCAAAAGAGTTCACACCTCCTTGGGTAAGCAGGAGACATCGGATCAAGCAAACCAAATGATGAAACTGGAAGGTGCTAGAAAAAGAGAATTCAGGTATAAAAACAGAGACAAACAGAACACACATACACACATTTGGACATTGACACACACTTATATTCATTCCACACACGCCTTCCCCCCCCCCCCCCCCCCCCCCCCCCCCCAGCCACTTATAGAAGGACACATTCACACACAGAAACACACAAACAAGCAACTCTAACAACTTTGTAAGAAGCCTATTTCCTATATAAATTATCTTTTTCCAAGACACACCTGTTTGTTGTCTTATTGTGCTACAACACCATTGCCTCCTAGAGGTGAACATAGGACCAAAGAAAAGGAACCAAGAACAAAACAAAGATTGCATCTGAGTCAGGATTTTACTTTCTTACAAAAGAAAAGATGGTTCATATCCTGCCTAATTCCTTCTGTGTTCTGAAGGGAACCGTGGCTTGTGTGCCCTCTTAGGGATCATTGTTGCATTAGCTGCTTTAGAGTAGGAGAGTAGGGCCTAATCACTAAAATCTCCTGACAAGTACAAGTAAGATTCCCAGAGCCAGAGGAGGTACTTTTGAAGTATTACACATGTAAATGGTAATGGGAAGGACCGCAACCTGTCCATGTGCCGCAGCAATGGTGTTGCTGTGGGTAACTCCAGCTCTGGGCGTACGTCGTTGTAGGTGCTGCATGATGGTGGCAGTGCCCCACCGACGGGCCCGGCCAAAGCCCTGGCGAGACCGGCCTCGCCGGCGAGTGTATGTCATCTGTTGGGCTTGCCGCGTCGGGGCCGGTGGTCTGTCGTCCCTTTTTATTCATTCTGGTCTTCGTCGCCGTTGTGACTGCCTTGCTGTTGACTTTCTTCTTTTGGCCTTTTCCTTTGCCTGATGGGACTCTCGGTTGTGCAGTCGTTGCTGTGGTGATGCTAGTGTCCTCAGCGTGTCACAGCTTCGTCCGCCAATAAGTTGTTTGCGTCGTGTGCTTCCTCCACTGTGAGTTCTGGTAGGTTGCGCGCTCCATCGTTGTCCGGGCTGGTTGCCGCTTCCATGCTGCTCGGGTGAGTGATATAATAGAGTCGAGAGACAGGAGGATCTAAATAACTCAAAAGATAATACGTTAGTATCATGTCAAGGACAGTTATCTTGAATTTTTTTTTTGACCAACCAGACAGTAGCTATCCATGGCTACGTTGCCCCTAACCCATAATCAAGTCCCCGTTCCTATCCCCGGTTTCCTGGGCACTTCCTGTGTAGTTTGGCATACCCAGATGGCAACCATGTATATTCGACCAAGATGGCCACCTACATTCCCCTTCTTGACTGGCCAAGATGGCTGTTATTTCCCCCTACCTACATGGCTTCAACACATGCCATATGTTGACTGACCAAGATGGCCGCCTAAACTGCTGAATTTTTGACCGACCAATATGACCACCTAAAAGCTGAAATTTGACTGATCAATATGGCTGCTATGCCCCCACTACCTACATGGCTTCAACACATGCCATATGTTGACTGACCAAGATGGCCACCCGGAATGTACTACCAAGATGGCCGCTATTCTATTGGCCTCCCCTTAAGAAGCCGCTCTCCCACTGCGGACGGGGATACCCTTCGGTTGATATAACGCTTGTTCTGTGTTGCGCCAGCGAAGAGGTTGGTGGGGTTATTTTTTTTTTGTTATTAGGCAATCTTGCTGGGATGTGGATGGCGTATCGGCGCTTAGAGTTGGGGTATGACGCGCAATAGCACGAGCAAAAGGCGTGAAGCTGCCATCGACAACGTGAGGGAACTTGGGCATTGTCCTAGCCTCCCGGAGCCACAACTCTTTGATCGCTTACCCTATCCCCGCTCTCCAAATCAGAGCTAGGGGCCTGGCTCGCGATGGCACGCGCGAGAGGCGAGGCCGACGGGAAAGCGTTTTTTTTTTGTTTTTTAAAACTGGCGCCACGCAGGAAAAGGGGAGTGCGAGCTAGCAGCCTTCCGGGGATCTGAGGACTAGTCCATCTTTCGCCCATTGCGCCCGGCGGCTGGGATACCAAATTGCAGAGCCACTCGCACACCCTGGAAAACGGCATTCACCTACCGGGCTTGAAGAGGATGACCGGGGAAACCGCTTGCAGCACAACTCTCCTCGCTGAAACCGTTGGTCGGGTCATGTCGATGCGGGCGAGATCAGGTCCGGGGAGGCTCTGAGAGGTGCGTGCTTGTCTGATGCCCGGACGCCGGAAGGGAACGTCCGGGCTCTGCTTGGGGGTTTTAAACCCCCTTTTTCATCTCTCCCCTTCTCAGCGGGGAGCTTCGGCGAGGCGGGAAGCAGCCCACTGCACCTAGCTCGCTCCTCCCGCTGACAGGAGCGCGCATTGCCCGTCAGGGCACGGCGCCATGTTAGTGGCAGCTCCATGCACCGGGGGGGCACTGTGCCTTGCTTGAAACCTGTTATTTCCATACATGGATCCCTAAAATGCAAATATTTCAGGGAGGCATGGTTAGGCTTACATTTGCCCTGACAAATTTTTTTAAAAAATGGACACCAATAGCCACGCCATCTGCCCTCCCCACCCCGCCCCCTAGACCTCAGTATGGAATAAGCAGTTCTTTTATACTCTTAAGCAGCATTTTCTGGAGAGTCTATTTCTCCTGCCATAACCAAGATGTCATTAAAGTTAGGGTAATTAGTGGAATAGTATAATTAATTTTCCTTTATGAAAAACATTCTGTAGCCAGCAGAGAAAAAGATAATGAGACACAGTTCCCCTTGATTTTAACACATTTTGTTTGTTTTAGATTCCCCACTAGGTTAAGTCAGTTTGACAACGCACTGTTTTTACTTTTTTGATTTCCTGAAAACATTTTTTCTAGACATTAGAATCCATATAAAAAAAAATAGATAAAATAATATTTTCTTAACAAAATACTGGATACACAATGCTGTGTTTTTCCAAGGTAGCCCAATATAGAAACCAACTGTAAAAAAATGTTAAATCGTTTTTATATTAAGAAAAAATTCATACATGCAACTAGAATAAAACATTTTATACTTTGGGGCTAAATATGATTAAGAGACCAGTTAATTGTTTACAATAAGAACTTATTTTCTTTAGGACAACTTGCGGAGAGAGAGAGAAAAAAAAGAAAAACTCATAAACCCATTTACCATAATTTTCCATTGATTCATAACCTTTTAGCTTATCTTTACAGTACAGAGGGAAAGGATGATCTAATTGGCTCCACTCCACCTTATGTGGCAAGTTACAAACTGTAGCAAAGGTTGACCTCCCCAAGTCTTGATGCCAGTGCCGCTTCAAAATGGCTGCCGACACTTCAATTGGTGATCTTGAAAGACTTCTGGAAGTCTCGCGAGGCCGTCGCTTGAAGTCTTGGCAGGCATTTTAAAGCGGCACCAGTAGCAAGTGGGAGACTTACTTGTCCTCTTTTTGAGGACACTGTGGGACGTACGGGCAAACAGGCAGGCTGGAAAACCCGGCCCGGATGTCCTACAGTGTCCTCAAAAAGAGGACATGTCCGAGTAAAACTGGACATATGATAACCCTACGCATGATCTGAGAGGACTGAAAATTTATATGTATATTGCTCACCTTACAATGAACATATATGCATATTAAAACAAATTTCTACAAATTTCAGAGGCGCTCACAGATTTTTTTTAAAGTGCTCATTTTGGCTAGGGTTTTACACAAAGGATTAAAGGGAATAATTCTCAATCCCACATCCCAACCCTCCCCCCTTTTTTTTAAATTTATGCCTCCAAACTAAGGGCCCTGTTTACTAAGCCACACTAGAGGCGTGATAGCGTTTTTACAGCGCACTAACCATGTAGATGCTCATAATATTTAGATGCTCATAATATTCCTATGGGTGTCTACATAGCACAAACTACTAGCACATCTTAGTAAACGGGGCTCTAAATAAAAACAAAACAGCACGCTTCCTTAGTTAATTGGCGGGACTTATACGTAATGGGTTATAAAATGGCTCCACTTTATATGGGAATACCAGCAGCCACATGGAAGCTGTTGAGTTGATGCCGTGCTTTTTCTGTACATATGTATTTGCAAAATAGTGTCAGCAAATACATCTACATTCCTTCACGCTTTTACATGCATTTTACAGAAAGTTAAATACAAGAGGAAAAAAAAAAATCGAGCACATTCTGACCTGGATGTCTCAGTTTCAATCAATGACCTATCTAAAATGTGCCTTCATATTTCAGCTTCCGATCACAAAATATCAGTAAGCAGGGATAAGAAAGCTTTCAACTAGGCTGTAAGTGGAAGTTTGGAGGAAGATTTAACAGACCTACATAGAAAATAAAAATACAAAAGAATATGTAAACAAGATTAAAATAAAGCATTAAACTGTTTAAATATGTTAAAGTCTTTGAATAGAGACCAAGGGAATGCCACTGTTGTCAAGCATCCCAATTACAGAGAAGAAATAATATAAAAATTATTAAATACAAATTATACCATTAAAAAATCCACAGAATGAGAGCCATAAAAAGTCTGTATAAAAATAGACTGTTAGGATGGAACAGCAAAAAAACAAACACATTTTCATTACATAAAGAGAAACCATGTTATATATGTAATCCCCCATTATAATGGGGATTACAAAATCTCTAGAGAGAATGCTTCAGAGTTACTGAGGGGAGGGTTTCTGAGGTTGTGGGAGTTAAGGGATCCAACCCAAGGGGGTGGAGTTCCTGGGTAAGTTGCAGAGGGAAATGTTTCTGGTTTTGAATGACAGTAGGGGAGGAGTTAATTGTTGATGTTGGGGTTTGCATGAAGTCTGGACCCTTGAGAAGAGAAGGGAGCCCTGGATGGGTTTGAGAAACTAAGGCTGTCAGTAAAGCATTAACCATGAGAAGGCGTGCTCCAAGTGGGAAATAAGGGATCCCAGCCTGGGAGCAGAACAGGAAAGATCTGTTCAGAGTAAAAGGTGGTAAACCTGAAGAGGTACTCTCCTTTGGAGGAGAGTGTGGCCAGACATGAAGGTCTGATCCACAGAAAGATCTGCTTGCTGCAGAAGTGGTGCAGGCACAGCCTTAGATTGTTACACCCAGAAGGGATGGGTATGAACAGGAGGAATTATAAATATGTATATACTGTAAAATTATAAATTGCATTGGAGAAGATACACAATATTCCTAAGTTTGCATCTGTTAACAAGATGAATTACAAACTGTCTGTTTCAAAGAGGATTTGAAAAAAATGGATAGGAAAACCTTAACTATAAACAACTTAATTGAAGGTATAAAAAAACAGCAACAAAAATGATGTACTTTTAGGCTTATAAATAATACATTTAAATTGAATTGAAAAGTGCTCAGTTCACAGATCAATCATTATAAATGTGACTGGCTGAGTAGAGAACCAACATCACACTTTTGGCGTTATTATAGCACACCTTTTTTGTGCCACTCAAATTCTTATCAATCCTCGCAGTAGAAGGAGAGGCATATATCTGCGAACCCAATCACTGCCCTATTATGTGAATAAATACATCCAATTATGATTATGTTCAGCTATGCTGCCCTATACAATATTCTCTACAGCGTTGTATTAAATTTATAACATGATGACATCTCTGTATAGTTCTTAATACCTATAAGTGCATTCACTCTGCAGCCCCTCACTACCTACTTCTCCACCTTCATCTCTCCCTACACTCCTTCCCAGGAACTCCGTTCACTAGGCAAATCTCACCTAATTGCACCCTTCTCCTCCATCGCTAACTCCAGACTCCGTTCCTTTTATCTCGCCGCACCTTATGCCTGGAATAGGCTTACTGAGCTGTTACGTCTAGCTCCATCCCTGGCCGCCTTCAAATCCGGGCTAAAGGCCTACCTGTTTGATGCTGCTTTTGACTCCTAAGTTGTCACTTGCTCGTAACCTTGATCTTGTCTTCCCCTCTTCAATAGTCCCTTTCCCTTTGTGTCCTGCCTGTCCTACCCTTATACCTTATTGGTCCTGTCTGTCCTGATTTAGATTGTAAGCTCTTTTGAACAGGGACTGTCTTTTCTTCATGTTCAATTGTGAAGCGCTGCATACGACTGGTAGCGCTATAGAAATGATTTATAGTAGTAGTAATACTAACAAACAGTATATCCACAAGCGTACAAACTGGCATCTTTTGCTAACCGAGAATGGCTATTATTGGATCAATCTAAAACAGGACATAAGTACATAAGTAATGCCACACTGGGAAAAGACCAATTCTTTGGTATGTGTTTTGCCCTATTCAACACAACACAGCCTGAAACTTCTGGGTGTTACAATTGACAGAAATCTCACACTAGAAAACCACGCAAAAAATATAACAAAGAAAATGTTCCATGCAATGTGGAAACTCAAAAGAGTTAAACCTTTCCTTCCCAAGGGAAATATTCTGCAGCCTGGTACAATCAATGGTGCTGAGCCACTTGGATTACTGTAATGCATTTACGCCGAATACAAAGAAGAAATCATTAAGAAACTTCAAACTGCCCAAAACACTGCAGCCAGACTCATATTTGGAAAAGCGAAATACGAAAACGCCAAACCCCTAAGAGAAAAACTACACTGGCTCACACAAATAATGAATTACATTCAAAATCTGTACCCTGGTTCATAAAATCATTCATGGCGCGGTCCCGGCATACATGTCAGACCTCATAGATTTACCAACCAGGAACACAAAAATCAGCACGCACATTCTTGAACCTCCACTACCCCAGTTGCAAAGGACTCAAATATAAATCAATATATGCATCTAGCGTCTCCTACATCAGCACGCAACTATGGAATACACTACCAATGGCCTTAAAAACAATGCACGACCTAACTGCCTTCCGGAAATTACTAAAGACCAACCTGTTCAAAAAGACATACCATAATGAGACATCATAACTGACCTAACATCAAAACTCTACCAGAACCAGATAAAACGGAATCCTTTACACCTGATTGCTTCAATTTGTCACCAATGAACATTAACGTCCTACCCCCCTATCTCTCATGCCTAAAATGAACTGTTTATCCAACTTACTTTATAATTTACTTCAACATTTATGAACTTATCTTTCCTTATCTCAGCACTCAATTGTGGAACGGGTTGCCTCGAGGGGTCAAATTCACTTCAGATCACCCGACCTTCAAGAAGCGGCTCAAGACCTTCCTTTTTGGCAGTGCATACACTAAGAACCCAATAGGTGCCATACCCTTTTAGCCTGCGGCTCCCTCCGTGATAATTTGTCACCTCCCCTCTTCCTCTCCCTCCTTCGTTATTTCTCTCTCTCCTGTGACCTTGTCCACTGTACTTTGTACTATTGTTTGCTTAATAATTATTGTACGCCACATTGAGCCTGCCCATGGGTGGGAATATTGTGGGATATAAATATCAAATAAATAAATAATACGTTGTATTTCTCTTTCCTGAAATGGCGATCGCCATTACGGCATACTGTAAGCCACATTGAGCCTGCAAATAGGTGGGAAAATGTGGGAAACAAATGCAATAAATAAATAAATAAATTTCATCTCAAGTGCAATCTATACTTCAGAAATATTGGCATGTTTTACAAATTCATCCATCACTTCATGATTATCCTAAATTTGCTTATACTCGCAGCCACAATGTTGGAGAAATGCTGCCTTGTCATAAACAAGAGAGCACACGACTTGGACATATTAAATGTGGTCACTGTAAATTTTGTAGGTATGCTATTGAAACAGACCATATTAATATACCTGGGTCCAATCGACTATTCTTTTTGAGACAGTATACTGATGTTCCAGTGCCAATGTAATATATTGTGTTATTTGTCCATGCAGTTTGTACTACATTGGTCAAACCAGATGTAGTATTAAATTGCGAATTTGTGAACATTTGAGAAACTTAAGAAATCATAAAGAGAAACATTGGAATGCACTTAATCATACCGAACAAGACTTGAGATTTACTATTTTACTTCAAGTTGGATTGTCCCATGGAGGTAATATATCAGAGACACCTGTCACTAAAGAATGTTTTATTTTTATGTGGAATACTGTATTCCCAAATGGTTTAAATAGAGAAGTCAAATGGCTATAACTGGGGGGGGGGGGGCTTTAAATTGAAATTAAGGTAAATTTCCATGGTCAATGACTACTTATGCTTTTGTATTAACATTTATGATAGTTTTTATAACATTAGTGCTGGGCAGACTTATACGGTCTGTGCCAGAGCCGTGGTGGGAGGCGGGGCTGGTGGTTGGGAGGCAGGGATAGTACTGGGCGGACTTATACGGTCTGTGCCCTGAAAAAGACAGGTACAAATCAAGGTAAGGTATACACAAAAACTAGCACATATGAGTTTATCTTGTTGGGCAGACTGGATGGACCGTGCAGGTCTTTTTCTGCCGTCATCTACTATGTTACTATATTAACGTTTATCATAAATGTTAATACAGTTAATACAAAAGCATAAGTAGGCAAGGAGGGGATTTTTTGGTCAGTGATGATTTGAGTCATAGATGGGATTTCCATCTATGACTTCACGCCGAGGACCTGACAACAAGACAAAAAGATGATAAGAAGTCCTGAAGCCATTTGACATCTATAGATACTGCAACAGCGCCCTACGGACATCCAGAAGATGTAACTGCCCAAAGGAGTCCGGGAACTCTTCCCTAGAAAAGGAAGAAAGAAAAATGGGCTGGTTCAGGTGAAACGCTGAAACCACCTTAGGCAGGAAGGAAGGCAGTGTATGTACCGTTACTCCGGACTCTGAGAATTGCAGAAAAGGGTCCCGACAGGACAGCGCCTGCAGCTCAGACACGCGTCTAGCCGACGTCATGGCCACCAAAAAGACTGTCTTGAGAGTCACATCCTTCTCCGAAGCTCGCTTAAGCGGCCCACCAAAAAGACTGTCTTGAGAGTCACATCCTTCTCCGAAGCTCGCTTAAGCGGCTTGAAGTGCGAACACTGAAGAGCCTTCAACACTAGCCCCAGGTTCCAGGCCAGACAGGGCAACCGGACAGGAGGACAGTGCCTAAGAACCCTCTGAGAAATCAGGCAATGTCCGGATGAGCAGCAAGGGACAAGCCCTCCCTCGATAGCATGATAATGCTGCCACTTGCACCAGTAGGGAATTGTAAGCCAGGCCTTTTTGTAAGCCCTCCTGCAAAAAGTCCAGCACATAGTAACATAGTAGATGACGGCAGAAAAAGACTGCATGGTCCATCCAGTCTGCCCAACAAGATAAACTCATGTGTATACCTTACCTTGATTTGTACTTGCCTTTCTCAGGGCACAGACCGTACAAGTCTGCCCAGCAGTATTTCCCACCTCCCAACCACCAGTCCCGCCTCCCATCACCGGCTCTGGCACGGACCTTATAAGTCTGCCCTCCACTATCCTCGCCTCCCAACAACCAACTTCTCTTCCCCCACCTGCTCCGCCACCCAATTTCGGCTAAGCTTCTGAGGATCCATTCCTGCGGCACAGGATTCCTTTATGCACATCCCACACATGTTTGAATTCCGTTACCGTTTTCATCTCCACCACCTCCCGCGGGAGGGCATTCAAGCATCCACCACCCTCTCCGTGAAGAAAATACTTCCTGACATCTTTTTTGAGTCTGCCCCCCTTCAATCTCAGCACAGTTGAGACAGTAGCTCACGTCGGTGTGAATGCCTTTGAAACACCCCATGCCTCAAATTTGCGTCAGATCCGAGCATAAGCTGCAGAGGTGGACCGCTTGCGGGCCTGCAAGAGAGTGGAGATGACCTTGTTATAGTAGCCCTTGTCTCTCAATTGCGCCCTCTCAATAGCCAACCGTAAAACCAGATCAGCAGGGATCCTCCACAGACACCGGACCCTGAATCAACAGGTTCGGCACCCGGAGCAAATGCACCAGAACATCCACCAACATCCAGCAGAGATCCGCATACCACGGACCGCCTTAGCCAACCTGGAGCGATGAGAATCACCAGACCTCGTGCTGTCGAATCCGCAGTAGGACTCGTCCTATCAAGGGCCAAGGAGGGAACACATATAGGAGGCCTGAGGGCCAGGGTTGTGCCAGAGCATCCAACCCCGCCGAGTGAGGATCTCTCCTTCTGTTGAAAAAGCGAGGTACTTTGGCGTTGGCACTTGACGCCATTAGATCCATACCGGAAGTCCCCCATTTGGCACAAATCTGAAGGAAAACTTCTTCTGCCAGTTCCCATTCCGCCGGGTCGATTTCATGCCTGCTGAGAAAATCTGCTTGCACATTGCTCTGACCTGCTTTATGAGCTGCTGACAGAAGCTGCAGGTGGAGTTCGGCCCAGTGGCAAATCTGAGCAGCCTCCGCGGCCAGGGCCCTGCACTGAGTGCCGCCCTAACTATTTATGTATGCCATCGCTGCCGTGTTGTCTGACAGAACCCTGACAGCAAGCCCCTTCAGAGTCTTTGAAAGGCCAGAAGAGCCTGGAATATCGCTCTCAGTTCCAAGCGATTGATGGACCACCCTGCTTCCATGGGTGTCCACAGACCCTGAGCATAGCTTCCTTGGCAATGCGCTCCCCAGCCTAGAAGGCTGGCATCTGTTATCACCAGGAAGCGCCAGAGGCATTCCTTGGCACAGCATCCTGTCGGAGAGCCACCACTCCAAACTGAGCCGGGCTGCAGGGAGCAATGTTAGTCTGCGTTGATATTCCTGGGACACGGGAGATCATTGTTGAAGCAGGGCAATCTGCAGAGGCCTCATATGCGCTCTCACCCAAGACACCACCTCCAAAGCGGCCGTCATCGACCCCAGCAGCTGGACAAAGTCCCAAGCTCACGGGTGTGGCATCCGCAGGAGCAGACAGACCTGATTCTGAAGCTTGCACCGCCTTTGGTCGGGGAGAAAGACCAACCAACCCCGATGCCGTGTCGAACCGGACCCCCAAATACTCGAGAGACTGAGAGGGGGTCAGGTGACTTTTGGGTATATTGACCACCCAGCCTAGCCCCTGCAGGACCGCCACCACTCTGACTGTGGCAAGACGACTCTCGGTTGCCGAGTCTGCTCTGACAAGTCAGTCGTCGAGATAAGGGTGAACTCTGATACCCTCTCGCCTGAGACAGGCAGCTACGACCACCATTACACCTTGGAAAAGGTACGGGGAGCTGTGGCTAGGCCAAAAGGCAAGGCCTGAAACTGGAAATGCAAAGCGGAGGAACTGCTGGTGTGGAGGCCAGATAGGAATGTGCAAATAAGCTTCTTTTAGGTTCAGAGAGGTAAGAAACTCTCCTGGCTGTACCGCCGCAATGACGGAGCACAGGGTTTCCATGCGAAAATGTCAAACTCTGAGTCTCGTTGACTTCTTAAGTCGAGGATCAGCCTGAAAGACCCGTCTTTTCGAGGCACGACAAAATTAATGGAATAGCGGCCACAGCCGCGTTCGGCGGGAGGCACCGGGATCACCGCTTTGAGGTGCAGCAAGACTTGTAATGTCTCCTCTACCGCTGCCCGTTTTACAGCAGTGCTGCATCGAAACTCCACAAACACGTCTCTCACCAGGGCACCGAATTCCAGTCGGTAACCTTCTCTGATCAGGTCCAAGACCCACTGATCTGAGGTAATCTTGGTCCACTCCTCTAGAAAGAGGGAAAGACGTCCTCCTATTGCAGGCAAGGAGGAGTGGACAGGCGTCCCATCATTGGAGAGGACGCCCCTGAACTCCTGGCCTTGAACCAGCCCCTGCGCAATGTTTGTCGGAGCGAAAGGAGTTCCTCTGCTGAAAATGGGCACGTTGAGAAAACCCAGCAGAGCGACCCGGGCGATACCTTCGAGCTTCACGCAAGCGAGGTCTGGAAGAGGAGGGAAACACAGAACCTTTGGAAGAAGGCCTCGGCATATCTTCAGATAACCTCTGGAGTTTAGATTCCTCCAGGTCTTTCACAATCTTCTCCAATTCCTCTCCAAAAAACAGGAAGCCCCGAAAGGGTAGCCTCACCAGTCTTTGCTTAGAAGCCATGTCAGCCGCCCAATGCCACAGCCAAAGAAGGCGGCGGGCAGACACCACCACAGACATCTGTTTAGCCGAAGCTCTGACCAGATCATAAAGGGCATCAGCCAAAAATGACAGGGCCGACTCCATCCGTGGGGCAACCTCAGAAAGGGGGCCCGCATCATCGGCGGACTGTTCCACCGCCTGCTGTAGCCAGGAAAGACATGCCCGGGCTGCATATGAACTGCAAATTGACGCCCTCAAGGCAAGGCCCGCAATTTCAAAGGACCGCTTCAGCGCGGACTGAAGCCGCCGGTCCAGCATGTCTTTCAGAGTGACTCCTCCTTCTACTAGGAGAGTGGTCTTTTTTGTCACCGCCGTGACCAATGCATCCACTTTAGGCATCCCCAAAGGGGTCAAGTGCTCCTCACGCAGAGGGTAAAGCTGACCCATAGCCCTGGCCACTTTCAAAGGCCCATCGGGGTCAGACCATTGAGCAGAAATAAGCTCTTGGATGAAGTCATGCACAGGAAAGGCCCGAGTAGGCTTCCTAGTACTCGCCATCCTAAGATTAACAGAGGAGGCATCGCCTTCAGCAGGATCATCAATCGAGAGGGCCTGCAAGGCGTCAGTAATGAGAGCTGGCAGCTCGTCGCAGTGGAAAATCTGGACCGCATTGGGATCATCCAAATCCAGTGGCAAACAGGCACCCTCCTCTGGATCATCCGTCCCTGAGGGTCTGCCAGATCCCTCAGACTCTCCACAGCCCGACCACAGGGGGGAAAAAAGGATATGCGCCACTTCCAGACGGGGAATTTACCCATCTATGTTTAGCGTGTTTCCAACGCTCGAGGGAGGAAATAACCTCTGAAGTCATCCCCGGGGCATCAACACCCGGAGGGAAGCCAGGAGGCAACGCAGTGTCAGACACCTGCGACAGAGCTCTTTTCAGCATAAAAGCCTTATGCATTAAAAGCACAAGCTCAGGGGAGAAAAACTCACCCTGACCCTCCGCCTCCAAATTAGGAGAAATGGATGTAGGAGCTCCTCTGGCAGCCTCTAAACGAGGCATCCCCCTGCACTCAGACTCCTCCGCAACCGCAAGGGTCGAGGCATGCGGCGCTTCCAAAATTGCGCTCGCTGCCAGCTCCATCGAGCGGGAAGAAACATTGCTTGGCATGCTCAAACTAGTGTGAGCATCCAAGGAGCACGTTTTACACAGCCCCGCTGCTGATCTGCGTTTACCACAACAGGAGCAGCGCTTAACTCTTTCAACAGCCATCGTCCGTTTTTTCACAGGACGGGAATATAGCAAGAAAATGGCGGCTTCGCGCCAAAACTTACCCTGATCGGAACGGCGTCCACGGGACCTCCCCGGAGAAGCTGGGCACCACTCTCACCTCAGAAGACCGAGTCAACGAGCTCCGATCAAGCTGCACCGAAGCAGGATCACTGGAAAAAGCCTCAGAACAGCCACGCAGTAAAAGCGCTTTTTTTTAACGCTATGAGCAAAGTTGAGGCAGGCAGCAACAGAGGGATTCCGGGAGGCGGGGGGAATGGGTAAGGCAGGGAAAGGGTGAACCTATATGCCTTTAAAGTGGGCACCACCAGCCACAACACCCCTGCTCAACTGGCAAAGCAAAGGAGCCACCCCAGGCAGTCTGAAATCCAGGAGCTGATCAAGCTACGTCCACACCTGCTGGGAGATAGAGAAATACTGAAGGCAGTTGGGGCTAGCCATCCTACAGGCACTATGGTCTTTCAGTGTTCTCTATCTCCACCTGCTGGTAGGCGGATACAACCCATCAGTTAATGGATTCATCTGCTGCTGATGACAAGGAAACACTTCTTCCCTTTGATTTATCAGGTAAAGTTTAAAGCAGCAGTGCCTGCTACTCATGACAAAACCCAAATACAAGGACAACCCACAACCAATTGGTTTTGTTTCATTTTCTCTATCTACCTATTTTTGGGCGTTGAACAATAATCATAGTGCCATCACACTGTCTAGGAAAAATATGGCAGAAGTTTGCTATTGTCTAACACAACCTGGCTTTCCATTGTGGTCCTCCATGCAGTTATCAAGCCAGGCATAACTTTGCTTAGCTTCTGAGATTTATGCTCAGGCTCTCCAAGTGGCAGCCTGTTTGTTCTATAATAATTCACTTTTAGCAATGGAATCACAGGTCCAGAAACATTGCAAGCTGCAAATACACCCAGTGTATCACACCCCAAGCGCTCCTATTGCATTTTCACTCCACCCACTTGTGTGACATCAGCAAGGGAAGTCAATGGATATGGCAGCTTTGGTACCTCAGCTTCCCTTGTACCCTGTATAGCTGCACATAACTAGCTACAGCCCTGCAAGGGTCCTTTACTCAGCCATTAAAACAGATGAGCCCATAGTTTTCCTCTTGCTTTCAACATGCTCCCTGATCAGCACCAAGGCATTTTAAAAATATTTCCCAATCTGTCATCTCAGACAGGATGAATAAGTGTCATAGGTCACCTTCTTGGCTACTGTTAATGCTTTTATTTATTTTTTAAGGAAAAGTATATCTTTTTCACTTTAAGATAGTAAAGCTGATCTATCATAGTAAACTAACATCCGCAGACTACTGAAGACCTCTCTTTTTAACAAGGCATACCACAATGATGAACAAATGTGAACTCCTCCACATTTATCCAGAATTGTCTTATAAATACTTGCTTGTTATAATATTATCATGCTTTATCATTATCATGTACCCCAAATCCTTATTTTATACTAAATGTCTATTTTCTTATATATTTCCACTATCCATGATGTATTGTAAGCCACATTGAGCCTGCAAAGAGGTGGGAAACCGTGGGATACAAATGCAATAATACATAAATTAGAATTTTGCAATTAGACCGCAATACACTGCTGCTTCAAGACAGGAGCTACAGGTAACCAGATCCAGTCAGCTGAAGATTAGGAGACCCTGCAGGAAGAGATGAAACCAACTGAAAATGAAAAAAGTGCATTAGGTGCCATTAAACCTCTCTTGTAGAATTAAACATGCTGACATTTGAACAAGGAAATTTTTGTTCAACACTGAAAACTTCACAGAAAGACGCTATTATATCCAGACCAGTTGCTGTATTCAATTTCTCTCGCACCACATTAAATGGCCCAAAGTGTGTTGGATGCCAGCCCTGTTGAAGCCAAAAAAAAAAAACCACCACCCTGTTCCAACTGTTGCCCAATCAAACCAGACCACATGAGGTCAAATTATAAACTAGAAGCTGCTAGCATACAAAATTTAATCATTAAAAGAACTTCATACATTGCAAATGCACAGAAAATCCTCCAAACATTTCATTCGCTGCATCTCTAATAGAAAAATAGTCATCTCCCTATCCATATCATTCATCTGGCATCAGCTTCTACAGAGCTGCCAAGGGGTCCCAATTTTTGAGACGGAGATTTTAGTACACGCCCACAGCCCCACCCCACATTGCACTGGCTCTGCCTACTACATGGCTCCGCCCCCTAGCACACCTCAAACCCACGGCCATTTCAGAAAATAATTTATTTAACAGCCTAACACCCTTTTCAATTAGCTTTCAGAGGCCAAGACCTCCTGCCTCAGGTCAGTATAATGCTGTTATGGTATCCTCTCCTGACCTGAGGAAGGAAGTATTGGTCTCAAACTTATTAACACAGGTACCATATTACTTTACCTAAATTAAAATAAAATTATGTTCTTTACCTTTGTTGTATGGCCATTTACTTTTTCTAATTGTGTTGCTCCCAGTCTGTTGATGTCTGCTTTCCTTTATTTTCGCTTAACTCTTTGCCAGGGTTTCCTGACCATTTTGTCATTTTTCTCCTCCTTTTTCTTTGCTTTCTTCAATATTTTTTTGCCTCTCTCGGTCCAGATTTAATTCATTCTTACTATCCATTCTTTAATTTCCTTCTTTTTACTTCAACTACCTATGACTTTTCATCTTTTCCTCACCCTTGTTCTCCCCGTGCCTCAGCCTCTTATTCCTCCAGTCTTTCACTACTCCCCTTTCATCAGCAGCTTTGCTCTCTCTCCCACCCTTCCAGTGTCTCCCCTCTGTCTTTCTGCATCCTTCCATCCAGCATCTCCTCTTTCTCCCTACCCTTCCATCCAGCATCTTCCCTCTTTCTCTCCCCATCCTTCCACCCATCTACCCTCTTCTCCTGATCCTTCCAGTCTCTCTTTTCTCTCTGCATCCTTTCATCCATCTCCCCTCTTTCTCTCCCCATCCTTCCATCCAGTGTCTTTCTCTCCACATCCTTCCATCCGTCTTCCCTCTTTCTCTCCCCATCCTTCCATCCGTCTTCCCTCTCTCTCCCCATCCTTCTTCCCTCTCTTCCCACCCTTCCATCTGTCTTCCCTCTTTCTCTCCCCATCCTTCCATCCTCCTCCCTCTCCCCATCCTTCCAGTCCATTTCCCTCTATCTCCCCATCCTTCCATCCATCTACCCCCCCTCTCCCGATCCTTCCATCCAGTGTCTCTCTCTCTCCCCTTCTTTCCATCCAGTCTCTCTCTCTAACCCTTTTGCATTCATCATGCCCCCCTTTCTCCCCATCCTTATCACCAGCAGCTTCTCTCTTCTCCAGCCTTTCTCCAGCCCTTTCTCCATCTTCCCTCTTTCTCTCCCCACTCTATCTTAGCTCCTGCCTCTCGCTCCTCCTTCCACCAGATCTTCGTTTCTTGGCCACTGCTGCTTCTCCTGTTGAGCAGCAGTGGCTGCTACAAAAGAAAAAAGAGCTAATTAAACAAAACAAAAATGTTTTTAAAAAGCAAGCGTGGCACACCACAGGCAGCCTTCAGGCATTGGCTGTCGACTTCTGCAGCCTCTCCTCTCAAAGTCCCGGAGGAAGCACAGCGTAGCAGGAAGTCGATCTCAACTTCCTGCTCCACGGGCAGTGACGTGAGAGGAGAGAGGAGCGGCTGCAGAGCCGACAGCCAATACCTGAAGGATGCCTGCGGTGCAACGCCTGCTTTTTAAAAACATTTTTGGTTTGTTTAATTAGCTCTTTTTCTTTTTGTAGCGGCCGCTGCTGCTCAACAGGAGACGCAGCAGTGGCCGGAAATGGGAGCTGGCACCATGTGTTTCAGCGGGAGACTTTCCCGCTTTGGTGGGAGTGCGGGAGATGACTCGCTAAATGCGGGAGACTTGGCAGGACTGCTTCTAACACAGAATGAACCCATTTTAGCTAACTACTACAAAAATTTCATTTTATAACACTGCTTTTCAAAAAGGCAAGAAAGAAAGTTAATAGCTTTTCTGGCTTAATATCTTGTGTGGCTGTATAATTATCATTGTTTAGCAGGGCCATTTGGAAAATTTAGCCTGCTAAGAAAGCACACTGAATTTTAACACATGCTTTCTAAAATGGTCTATAATATTCACATTAAGAAAAATGTGTCCGCTTCTGTATTAATTCATATTGTGAAAAGTGTACACTGCCAAAGGAATTCCTTCACTCAGCTAAACGGGGATGAAGTGTGAGGGGTATATATAGCGAATAATTCCACAACCTGTCATGCATTACTCTTCCATACAGGTAAAAATCTACAACAGAAACCCACACAGATTTTTTTAAAAAGACAAGCACCTTAAGAAGCTTCTCTGTATATAACTCATCTTTTTACTAACAGAGAATAATTTCCAGGTCATGTTTGATCATCATAAAAAAAAGATTTCATTTTTATGATCAGCAGAAATGCTGGGGTGAAAGGGAAGGGGGACTTCTGCCTACCAATAGGCAGGGAAGATTAAAAAAAAAAAGCACACACTAAACAGGCCACTTGGTTATTAGCAATCAGTTTGTCAACGAAAAAGCACAAAATGTATGTTGGATAAAAATAACATCAAACTCTCAGGTCACTGAAAATGATTCTGGCAACCTGTCTGCACATAAATTGGAGAAGAGAAAACCTCAGTTTAGAGAAGGGAAATTTTGCTTTAACCTCACATGCTAGGCAGAGCTCCTCTGGTTCATACTTGGAAGCCAAAGCAGTAGAACATGACAACTAAAAGGGAAAGCTGTTCAAATTACTATATTACTGTAATTATACACAAATATTATCAAATCTATTAGGTAGACTTGGTATTAACTGACACTGAGACTATTTATGTAATCTAGACATTAGTATGCAATTAAAGTTGACACCTGAACAGACACCAAGAAATGTTTACAATTTTCAGTATCTGAAATATGATACAAGCACAGTAAGCAAAATGTACTCAATAATTTCCTACCTCACACACAAAAAAACAGCCATATTATTTGTTTGTTATATGTCAATTTCTTACTGTCTGTCCTTCTGCTATAACTCTGGACACTCTATGGGATGAAGCTGCAGAAGTGGGGAAGGCTGTGATAGCTCAACCAAATGGTCTGGCATTGAAGATGCAACAACTGGAAAGGTTGAGAATAGTCGAAAACAACAAAAAGAGTCCAATTCTCCCGTAAAAACAACAGAAAAAACAAAAGAACGGAAGAAATCAAAAAGACCAGACTCAAAGATATAAAAAGCCAAATTTATTGCTCAAGACCCTACACGGTCCGTGTTTCGGCCAAAATGGCCTTCCTCAGGGGTCTAAAAAACAAAACATACAACACAAATATCATAAAACTTAATAAATACATATATATTTAAAATAATAAATAAACAAGTAAACCGCAGTATGTAATTACAATGGTGGAAGTATGAGCCATAGACATATAATATTATCTTATAAAAATGAAGATTAAAAGGAAAACAATAATGCAATCAAAAGACATATATAACACAATGATGCGATCAAAAGATGTATGTGGCAAACATAATAGGCTTACAATGGTGTAATTTAAAAAAGTTTTAACATACCTATAAATTGGCTTATACAATATTCATATATTCATCCAAAGATGCATTCAAATTCGGACAGATCTAGACAAAAATATATATATAAAAATGAGTATGCAAATATGTGAAAAATCAATATGTGAAAATATATTTACCACCACGTTTGCATATGGAATGGTAAATGGCGTATGTCCTACAGGTACGTGAACATGGAACAACTCAAAAATAATGTATATTATATTCTTGAAGGAAAACAGAGTAAATTGTCGCAACAAACGTTTATGCAGAATTTACTAAATAAAACTGCTAAAAGAAATTAACATCCGGAAGAATTAACGTTCGGGTCATTTCAGAATTGCCTGTCCGACAAAAGGTGATAGTCAGAGAGTGCTGATAAATGGAGAGGTAAATGAAAATAGAAATAAAAAGGAATGTTGAAAACTGAAAAGTGTGCGTTCTCTGAAGATGACTTTCTAGTTAAACAATTATGTTGAACGGTGTACACTTATATATAAAAAGCTTACAATACACAAGGTTCAGTTGAGTTTGATAGTGAGAGCTGATGAAAATCTATACTTATATCTAAAACATATTATGAAAAGCTTGCCTGCTGATGCTATCCGAGCTGATGCATAAACAATGTAATCAAAATCAGAATCAATATAAAGAAACACTACAGTTTAAAGTTCAAAACAACGTCCACACAGTTGAATGACGTATGGGTTGATAGAAATCTGTTCTATATCTAATTACCTATATTGAAAAGCTTGCCTGCTGGTGCTGTCCGAGCTGATGCCTAAACCATGTCATACGTCATTTACGGTGCGGACATCGTTTTGAGCTTTAAATTGCAGCGCTTTCTTCACATTGGTTTTTACCTTGATTACATGGTTTAGGCATCAGCTCGGACAGCACCAGCAGGCAAGCTTTTCATATATGTATTAGATATAAGTACAGATTTTCATCAGCTCTCACTATCAAACTCAACTGAACCTTGTGTATTGTAAGCTTTTTATATATAAGTGTACACCGTTCAACATAATTGTTTAACTAGAAAGTCATCTTCAGAGAACGCACACTTTTCAGTTTTCAACATTCCTTTTATTTCTATTTTCATTTACCTCTCCATTTATCAGCAACTCTCTGACTATCACCTTTTGTCGGACAGGCAATTCTGAAATGACCCGAACGTTAATTCTTCCGGATGTTAATTTCTTTAGCAGTTTTATTTAGTAAATTCTGCATAAACGTTTGTTGCGACAATTTTACTCTGTTTTTCCTTCAAGATATAATATACATTATTTGAGTTGTTCCGTGTTCACGTACCTGTTAGGACATACGCCATTTACATTCCATATGCAAACGTGGTGGTAAATATATTTTCACATATGATTTTTCACATATTTGCATACTCATTTTATATATATATTTTTGTCTAGATCTGTCCGAATTTGAATGCATCTTGGATGAATATATGAATATATGGTATAAGCCAATTTATAGGTATGTTAAACTTTTTAAGGTTGAGAATAGCAACATTGTAGATGATGGCAGAAAAAAACCTGCACGGTCCATCCAGTCTGCCCAACAAGATAAACTCATATGTGCTACTTTTTGTGTATACCTTACCTTGATTTATATCTGCCATTTTCAAGGCACAGACTGTAGAAGTCTGCCCAGCACTAGCTCCACCTCCCACCACCAGCTCTGCCACCCAATCTCTGCTAAGCTTCTGAGGATCCATTCCTTCTGAACAGGATTCCTTTATGTTTATTCCCACGCATGTTTGAATTCCGTTACTGTTTTCATCTCCAACACCTTCCGCGGGAGGGCATTCCAAGTATCCACCACTCTCTCTGTGAATAAAAAATACTTCCTGGCATTTTTCTTGAGTCGCCCCCCTTCAATCTATTTCATATCCTCTAGTTCTACCGCCTTCCATTCTACAGAAAAGGTTCGTTTGCGGATTAATATCTTTCATATATTTGAACGTCTGTATAATATTACCCGTTTCTTCCTTCCTCCAGGGTATACATGCTCAGGTCAGCAAGTCTCTCCTCATAACATCTTGTAACGCAAATCCCATACCCATTCTCGTAGCTTTTCTTTGCACCCCTTCAATTCTTTTTACATCCTTAGCAAGATACGGCCTCCAAAACTGAACACAATACTCCAGGTGGGACCTCACCAACGACTCTATCAGGGGCATTAAAACCTCTTTTCTTCTGCTGGTCACCACCTCTCTCTATACAGCCTAGCAACCTTCTAGCTATGGCCACCGCCTTGTCACCACTGTTTCGTCGCCTTCAGATCATGAGATACTATCACTCCAACATCCCTCTCCCCGTCCGTACATATCAGACTCTCATTGCCTACATATATGTCTCCCATGGATTTCTACTCCATAAGTGCATCACTTTTGCATTGAATTTTAATTGCCAAACCTTAGACCATTCTTCTAGCTTCCGCCAGATCCTTTTTCCATGTTTTTCCACTCCCTTCCGAGTATCCACTCTGTTACAAATTCTTAGTATCATCCGCAAAAAGGCAAACTTTACCTTCTAACCCTTCGGCAATGTCACTCACAAATATATTGAACAGAATCGGCCCCAGAACCGATCCCTGAGGCACTCCACTACTCACCTTCCCTCATCCGAGTGAATTCCATTCATCACCACCCTCTGGCGTCTGTCTGTCAACCAGTTCCTAACCCAGTTCACCATGTCGGCGCCTATCTTCAGCCTGTCAAGTTTATTTCAAGAGCCGCCTGTGGGGAAGTGTGTCAAAAGCTTTGCTAAAATCTAAGTAGATTACGGTCTATAGCACGTCCATGATTCAATTCTCCGGTCACCCAGTCAAAGAAATTCAATGAGATTCGTTTGGCACGATTTACCTTGGTAAAATCATGTTCTCAGATCTCGCAACTTATTGACTTCCAGGAAATTCACTACGCTTCAGTACTTTTACCAATAACTGAAGTGAGGCTTACCGGCCTGCAGTTTCCAGCTTCTTCCCTATCACCACTTTTGTGAAGAGGGGACTACGTCCGCCGTTCTCCAATCCCATGGAACCTCTCCCGTATCCAAGGATTTATTAAACAAATCTTTAAGAGGACCCGCCAGAACCTCTCTGAGCTCCCTCAATATCCTGGGGGGATCCCGTCCGGTTCCAACGGCTTTGTCCACCTTTAGATTTTCATCAAGTTGTTCATAACAACTCTTCAGGGAATGGTGCTCTATCCACTCCATTCTCATTCGTGCTTTTGCCAGTCAATCGCAGTCCTCTCAGAACTTAAAGGGTCTGAACGAAGAATAGAAAAGTTTGGAATTGGTGGACTTACATCAATCGCTGCAGGCTACATTACAAATATGTACTAACCTGTGAGCTAAATTGGATTAATGGAAAACATTAGAAGGAATAATCTGTCCCTTTTGACTTTTTCAATCTTTTCATATCTTCCAACAGTGATTCCCAAACTGGGTTCTGTGGATCCGTCTGGTTCTGCAAACTGCTACTCAGGGTTCTGCATCCATTTTTAAAAAAGGTTCCAGGGGAGATCGGGAAATTATAGACCGGCGAGTCTGACGTCAGTGCGGGGAAAATGGTAGAGGCTATTATTAAAAACAAAATTACAGAGCAAATCCAAGGACATTGGATTACTGAGACCAAGTCAGCATGCTGTGGTGTGGGGAAATCTTGCCTGACCAATTTACTTCAATGCCTTGAAGGAGTTAACACAACATGTGGACAAAGGGGAGCGGTTGATATTGTGTATCGGATTGTCAAAGGCGTTTGACAAGGTACCTCATGAAAGGCTACAGAGGAAATTGGAGGGTCATGGGATAGGAGGAAATGTTCTATTGTGGATTAAAACTGGTTGAAGGATAGGAAACAGAGTGGGGTTAACATGGGCAGTATTCACAATGGAGACGGGTAGTTAGTGGGGGTCCCTCAGGGGTCTGTGCTAGGACCGGCTGCTTTTTAATATATTTATAAATGATTTAGAGATGGGTGTAACTAGCGAGGTAATTAAATTTGCTGATGACACAAAGTTATTCAAAGTCGTTAACTCGCAACAGGATTGTGAAAAATTACAGAAGGACCTTACGAGACTGGGAGACTGGGCGGCTAGATGGCAGATGACGTTTAATGTGAGCAAGTGCAAGGTGATGTATGTGGGAAAAAAGAACCCGAATTATAGCTACGTCATGCAAGGTTCCACGTTAGGAGTTTCGGACCAAGAAAGGGATCTGGGTGTCGTCGATAATACACTGAAACCTTCTGCCGCTGTGGCTAGGAAAGCGAATAGAATGTTGGGTATTAGGAAAGGTATGGAAAACAGGTGTGAGGATGTTATAATGCCGTTATATCGCTCCATGGTGCGACCGCACCTTCAGTATTGTTTTCAATTCTGGTCACCGCATCTCAAGAAAGATATAGTGGAACTGGAAAAGGTGCAGCGAAGGGCGACAAATGATAGCGGGGATGGGACGACTTCCCTATGAAGAAAGACTAAGGAGGCTAGGGCTTTTCAGCTTGGAGAAGAGACGGCTGAGGGGAGACATGATAAAGGTATATAAAATAATGAGTGGAGTGGAACAGGTGGATGTGAAGCATCTGTTCACGCTTTCCAAAAATACTAGGACTAGGGGGCATGCGATGAAACTACAGTGTAGTAAATTTAAAACAAATCGGAGAAAATGTTTCTTCACCCAACGCGTAATTAAACTCTGGAATTCGTTGCCGGAGAACGTGGTGAAGGCAGTTAGCTTGGCAGAGTTTAAAAAGGGGTTAGACGGTTTCCTAGAGGACAAGTCCATAAACCACTACTAAATGGACTTGGAAAAATCCACAATTCCAGGAATAACATGTATAGAATGTTTGTACGTTTGGGACGCTTGCCAGGTGCCCTTGGCCTGGATTGGCCGCTATTGTGGATAGGATGCTGGGCTCGATGGACCCTTGGTCTTTTCTCAGTGTGGCATTACTTATGTACTTATGCATCAGTCAGAGCAGGAGCAATCGTCAGTTGCTGCTGCCCATGCTGGCTCTATTGAAAACATGGCTGCTGGGACCTCCCGCAGCACTGACTTTTATACGACCCAAGGGTAGGCATGCTTGAAGGAGTATGGGTGGAGCTCATACAAACTACGCACATATTTTATAAAATATAAATATACCTCACACACATTCATTTATACTAATTCCAGAGCAGATGTGAAGATGTCTGGGTGCACTTACCAGTGCTTGCTGCAGGTTTTGAGACTATATTATAAAGAGACGCAAGTGCTTACATGGCCTTTTTCCTAAAAAGTGTGCTCACAGTTATTGCATGAATTTGTGCACGAATTAGTGAACTGTAACTTACCACTCTGGCACGACAATTACAGCGTGCTAATATGTGTATTAACTGCATACTTTTTATGGGGTGGAAAACAAGCATGGACTGTTGAATAACTGCATGGGAATATGCTGGGAATGCGCCAGTAGCTACTGCACAAGCTTTATATTAAGCGCATAAAAACACTATCACAGTTTTGTAAAATGACCTCTGCTTCTATAAAATACCCTCAAAACAGATGCCTACTTGGATTTCCTACTTAGGTTACCTATTATAAAATTAACCTCCAGAAAGCATCTTTGAAAAGTTGAACTATGCTGTGCTACATAAATTCAAAATAGGATTTCATCCTGAATTGATATTTGCACGTTTTGATTGTTCTCTGTTTGAAGTGGATGTCCAACTCGGAGCATGATACAGAAGAGAGAACCCAAAAGCATAAGTAAATGCAAAAAGCCACAAAAAAGAGCGCAAAAAGCCTTCAGAAATGACAGTGTTTCAACTTCTTTTTGGTCAGTCCCAACGCAGTCCGTGTTTTGGCAATAAATGTCTGCATCAGGGGTCTGTTGATGGTATCTGATCCCAAAGGATAAAAACTCAGAACACAGACATCTAAGTCAGTACATCAAAAATGGACGTCCATCTCGCATGTATTTTAGAACAGGAAAAAGCCTCTTCTAAATACATGAGAGATGGACATCTATATACTAGAAACGTCCAGCATGACTTTCTATTTTACAAACTGAAATGTCCAAATTATAAATGGGGAAAAACAAGGGACATGATGTCTGTGTGGCAGCATAAAACATCCATTTTATAAAGTAACCACAGATGTCCATGTAGAGCAGAGGAGTAGTCTAACAGTTAGAGCAGTAGACTGAGAACAAAGGACCCAGCTTCAAATCCCATTTCAGCTCTTTTTTTTATAGTTTATTTTAAATCAAACCCTCCTGGAATAGAAAAATACCTACTATACCTGAAACCACTTCAACAGCCCTCAGGTACGGTAGTTAATTTTCTGTCCCAAGAGGGCTCACAATTTAAAATAAATTTTAAAAATAATTTAAAAAAAGGGGGTTTGAACTTGGGTCCCTTGTTTTCTCTCTTTTGTGCTCCATGGATCCACAAGCTGCTCTGTTAAGAAAGTCCACAGTACCTGAAACTGTCAGAGCCTGGTATCCTTTGCTGGTTTCATATTCAGGAGGGAGAGGGACAGGAACCACTGGGGGATTAAGGTGTTGTGCTCAGAGCACCTTTTGTGACCTGGACACGCAAAGTAACAGGTCTAAATATAAACAACCACCTCTTCAGATATGGATGTCCCCTTCCCCTTCATATTTTGGCCCTTTTCCAGTTATGCCCAAAATCACATCCAGACCACTCCCCCTTGCCATATGGATGTATTGCAGTGCTAGATAATATATATCCTGGCTTTATATAATTGGGATTTGGACATCCATGCAATATGGACATTTAAACGCCAGTTTTCAGATGTCCAAAACAAGAATAGAACTTCTAAAATAACTACTATACTATAAAGAACATCATATTCTAAGTATGTGTCCTCAGTCTAATAAAATAGCTGGACTTTAAAATAAGCAAACGAAATGGGGAAAACGCGATTGATCAAGTTAATCGACCTGCAAAACCTATTTCACTTTTTAAATTTCAATGTATGGAAAAACAGCACACATTTTCAGATTTTAAATGTATAGTGATAGATCAGATGAAGGAATTGATAAGAGGAGGGAATAGGGATCGAGCTCTGATACAGGCAGAGCAGCGCTGGATCTTTAGGCTAAATACTATAATACTGAATGGTTTGAATGTACATGTAGAGTGGAAAGCATTTCTACAAAAAGAAGGTATTTAAAAAAAAAGGTAAAACGACCAAACCATCAAGGTGAATGAGAGGAGGCCCCTTTAAGAAGGAAGTCGATAGTGATTGGACAGGTGATCAGGTTGAAAGTTGAAATGCTCCAACTCCATTTTAATTAATAGAAATCCTGCAGAAGTAAAGGCAGGACCCGCACAAGGTAGGCTTCTTTAAACTAATTATTATTTATAAGATAGCTCTCCGTAGTCCACTTTCTGATATTGTATATTTACACTTTAACTGTAGGGCAAGTGAAGTAGTCAAGGGTACGACTCCTGAGGAAGCGGTTAGAGAAACGGAGGCTCTCGTTGAGCGTCCCGACTGAACATTCTACAGCCCAGATAAGTGTACAGCAATTATAACTTTATAAAATAATAAATACAAGAACTATGTACAAAGAAATTACAATGTACAAAGAAACAATTGAGAATAGCGGAGGTTTTTCAGACTGTTGACGATTCTGCACCTTATCTCAATCAAAGCAGATAATCATCTGCAGAGGAGAGGTAGCAGCCTGCAATCTGAATGATATGTGCTAGGGCGCAATGCAGACAATCTGAAGTCTTTTCCTCCGACAAATGAAGAGGAAATTAGTTTAACAGAGAATTGCTTGCATTCATATGTAATATTTTGAAGGAATTTTTTTAAACTACAATTTGGAAGTTTATTTGGTTCTGCTTTTCTAATATATTACCTTGTGCAAGACAAATATCACAAAAAAAGCTTAAAATTGATGCCCTTTGTGCACAATATTCTTGTAAACTGTGTTTATATTTCAGCTCCAAAGTTGTGTTTCAAACAAGCAAAAACAAAACAAAAAGTAAGCATAAGAGGATTCAGTGAAATTTGTTTTGCTCAATCATAGTATAGTAATTTAGTAAAAAGAAATTGTAGGTTTCCTAGCAGGCTTTTCAGTAATATGCCTGGATGATTCATCTTCCATTCACAATTATCTCTTGTCTGCCCAACTTTAATGGGCTGCTCATTAATTCAGGCTGCCAAATGATATGCTACACGTCTAGCTGTAATTAAATGAACTAAATTTAAGAAAAATGAGATAGCTTAGCCTCAATTCTTGGTTCTAAAATATTGTCTAAGACAGATGCACTGATAATCATCATTCGGGAGCTCTACTTTAGATTTGTAGGAATTGAGATGAAAATAATGACAGGTCTATAAAATAATGAGTGGAGTTGGCAAGAATGTGGTAAAGGTGGTTAGCTTAGCGGAGTTTAAAAAAGGTTTGGACAGCTTCCTAAAGAAAAAGTCCATATACCATTATTAAATGGACTTGGGGAAAATCCACTATTTCTGGGATAAGCAGTTTAGAATGTTTTGTACTTTTTTGAGATCTTGCCAGGTATTTGTGACCTGGATTGGCCACTGTTGGAAACAGGATGTTGGGGCTTGATGGACCTTTACGGTCTTTCCCAATATGTACTTAAGAGGCCTGAAGATCAAAACAGGTTGGGATCATCAAATGGGAGGTTTAGAAGGCCAGCAGCAAATGTTACATCTCACAACATCAATTGAAGGCCAAATAATATCTGACCATCAACATGAAAACTAAAATAAGAGTCAGGTATTGTGTCTGCAAGCAAAGAAAATGTCAGCGAGCAATTGACTAGTATACTCGATATGAAGTTGGAGCTTGAAAAACCACATGAACAGGATAGTGCTACATCAAAAACTGATAAGAATGGAACAAATTCCAAATATGAAACTCAGATATTTAAATACAGTCAATCTATGGAAAGGTAAAATTATGTATCATACCTGATAATTTTCTTTCCATTAATCATAGCTGATCAATCCATAGACTGGTGGGTTGTGTCCATCTACCAGCAGGTGGAGATAGAGAGCAAACTTTTGCCTCCCTATATGTGGTCATGTGCTGCCGGAAACTCCTCAGTATGTCGATATCAAAGCTCCATCCGCAGGACTCAGCACTTAGAGAATTACACCCACAAAGGGACACTCTGCCCAGCTCACCACCGCCGAAACGGGGGAGGGGAATTAACCCAGCTCATCCCCACACAAGTGGGGGAGGGGAATCCGTCCAGCTCATCCCCGCGGAGCGGGGGAGGGACACCACACCCGCCAATGCGGGGGGATCTGGCTTATCCTGCAACCGCAACCGCGGGAGGAGCTGACTGACCCTAACACCGCCGAAGCGGGAGGGGTACAAAGCTGCCCTACAGCCGCACGAAGCGGGAGGGAGTGCCGGCAGAATTTAAATCTCAATCCAGCCCCGTAAAACGGAGGGGAGAGGAATGCAGCAGCTCACTGTAACACAAACTCGTCTCAACTCTTGAAGAATCCAAGTGAAAGAAGAACTTGAACACGAAGTCCTCCTGAAGAAACTGAAGGCTAAACTTGAACCTACAATTCAACCAGAATATAAACAGTACAGATATCTGGGAGGGGCTATGGATTGATCAGCTATGATTAATGGAAAGAAAATTATCAGGTATGATACATAATTTTACCTTCCATATCATCAAGCTGATCAATCCATAGACTGGTGGGATGTACCGAAGCAGTACTCACCCAGGGCGGGACATAGAAATCCCTGACCGCAACACTGAAGCTCCAAACCAGGCCTCCGCCCGAGCAGCCACAGTCAAGCGGTAATGCCTGGCAAAGGTATGGGCCTTCCCCGCGGCCACCTAAGCCGCTGCAATGGCTTCCTTGCCCATCTTGCCACTGTAGGCTTAGAATCCTGCAGACCCTTACGAGGACCTGTAAACAGGACAAACAGATGATCCGATTTCCGGAAATCATTGGTCACTTCCAAGTATCTGATGATGACTCGTCTCACATCCAGAAATTGAGAGCAGAGTATTCCTCTGGGTAGACCTCCCTACGAAAGGAAGGGAGACAGAGCTGCTGAATCACATGGAAGCGAAAAACAATCTTGGGCAGGAAGGAAGGCACTGTGCGAATAGTCACTCCTGCCTCAGTGAACTGCAGAAAAAGCTCTCGACATGAGAGTGCCTGGAGCTCGGAAACTCTTCTGGCTGAAGAGGTAGCCACCAAAAAGACTGCTTTCAACGTCAGGTCTTTCAGAGATGCCCTCGACAAAGGTCCAAAAGGCGGCTTCTGCAATGCTCTTAGCACCAGGTTGAGATTCCACGCAGGCACCACTGAGTGCAGAGGAGGGTGCAGGTGATTAACTCCCTTGAGAAAGCGCACCACATCTGGCTGCGAAGCCAGGGAAGCACCCTTCAGGCGGCCCCTGAAGCAAGCCAGAGCCGCTACCTGAACTTTCAGGGAACTGAGCGACAGGCCTTTGTCCAGACCTTCTTGCAGGAACGCCAACACTGAAGAAATTGAAGCAGTGAAGGGAGAAAGAGAGCCTGCTTCACACCACGCTGCAAAGATACGCCAAACCTTGGCGTAAGCAGTAGAAGTAGAGCGCTTCCTCGCTCTCAGCATAGCGGCGATGACCTTGTCTGAGAAGTCCTTCTTTCTCAGACGCTGCCGCTCAATAGCCAGGCCGTAAGACCAAAGGGGGAGGGATCCTCCATCACCACGGGACCCTGATGTAACAGGCCCTGCTCCACTGGCAGCCGCAGAGGATCGCCGACTGAGAGCCTGATCAAGTCCGCATACCAGGGACGTCTGGGCCAATCCGGACCCACCAGGATTACCCTGCCGGGATGCTTTGCCACCCGGTCTAGCACCCTGCCCAACATGGGCCAGGGCGGGAACACATAGAGAAGCTCTTGTGTCGGCCACCGTTGGAGAAGAGCAACTACTCCCAGGGATCGAGGGTCCCGTCCTCTGCTGAAAAAGCGCGGCACTTGGCAATCGGCCGATGACGCCATCAGATCTAGGCTCGGCTGGCCCCAGCGCTTCGTGATGTCCAAGAACGCCTGAGCAGATAGCTGCCACTCTCCGGGCTCCAAGGTATGGCGACTGAGAAAGTCCGCCTTTGACATTATGACTCCGGCAATGTGGGCCGCTGACAGCTGTTCCAGGTTCGCTTCGCCCACTGGCATAGATCATGGCCTCCTGGCTAGAGTGGCGCTCTTGGTACCTCCTGGCGGTGACATAGGCCACAGCCGTGGCATTGTCCGACAGAACCCGTACAGGCTTCAACGCCAGTACGGGATGAACTCCAACAACACCAACCGAATGGCTCTGAGTTCCAGGAGGTTGATAGACCACTTGCCTCTGCAGGAGACCAGAGCCCCTGCGCTGTCCTTCCCAAGCAGTGGGCTCCCCAGCCAATCAAGAGGCGTCTGTCGTGACGACAATCCACTCGGGTCACCAGAGGCATTCCTGCAGACAACTGTCTGTCTGCGTCCACCAGCTCAGCGCCTTGCGCACTGCTGGGTCCAAGGGAAGGCGCACAGCATAATCTCCGAATCGGAGTCCAGCGCAGCAGCAGAGATTGTTGTAGTGGTCTCATATGAGCCCTGGCCCAGGGCACTACTTCCATCGTGGCCGTCATAGAGCCCAACAGCTGCACGTAGTCCCAAGCCCGAATAGGAGAGGCTACTAGGAACTAGTCCACCTGAGCCTGAAACTTGACAATCCGATTGTCTGGCAGGAACACTCTGCCCACTTGGGTGTCGAATCGAACTCCCAGATACTCCAGGGACTGAGTCGGGCGCAGCTGGCTTTATTCCCAGTTGATGATCCACCCCAGGGAGCTCAAAAGAGCAACCACCCGGTTCACAGCTTTGCCGCACTCTGCATAAGAGGGGGCTTGGATCAACCAGTCGTCCAGATAAGGATGGACTTGAACTCCTTCCTTCCTCAGGAAGGCCGCGAAGACCACCATTACTTTGGAGAAGGTCCGTGGAGCAGTAGCCAACCCGAACGGGAGGGCTCTGAACTGGAAGTGTCGGCCCAGGACTGCAAAACGCAGAAAGCGTTGATGAGGAGGCCAGATGGGAATATGCAAGTACGCTTCCTTGATGTCCAAGGATGCCAGGAACTCTCCTGCCTTCACTGCCGCTATAACAGAGCGGAGGGTCTCCATGCGAAAGTGCCGAACTTTCAAGGCCCAATTGACCCCTTGAGGTCGAGGATAGGCCGTACAGAACCTCCTTTCTTTGGAATCACAAAGAAAAAGGAGTAACATCCCTTGCCAAGCTGATTTTCTGGCACCGGAACGACCGCCCCCAGGCGGATCAGATTGTTCAAGGTCTGCTGCACTACCACAGCTTTGACCGGAGACTTGCAGGGAGAGAGTACAAACCCGTCTTTTAAGAGTCGGCAGAACTCTAGCTTGTAGCCGTCTCTGATGACTTCCAGCGCCCAAGCGTCTGAAGTTATTGTGGTCCACTCGCCCATAAACGAGGACAGCCGTCCTCCAATCTGCACTGGGGCGTGGACCAAGGCCCTGTCATTGGGTACGAGACCCTGGGGGAGGACCGGAGGGAGCACCTCCGGGACGGCGGTCTCTGCGAAAGGAATGCTGCTTGGGGGAGAAGTTCCTCTTGAAGGAAGAGGGGGCAGAGGAGCCCGACCTGCCCGGGCGGTACCGACGGGTTTCCTGAAACCGTCCTCTGGAGGTACCAGGGCGAGTACTAGCCCGAGCCCTGACCTCTGGTAACTTCTTGCCCTTAGACGTGCCGAGATCGGTCACGATTTTGTCCAGCTCGACCCCAAAGAGCAGCTTGCCTTTAAAAGGCAATCTAGCCAGGCGGGATTTAGAGGCGTGGTCAGCAGACCAATGTTTCAGCCAAAGCCACCGCCGCGCAGAGACTGTCTGAGCCATACCTTTCGCTGAGGCCCTCAAGACATCATACAGCAAGTCTGCCAAATAGGCTAAGCCCGATTCCAGGGCCGGCCAATCAGCCCTCAAGGAAGGATCCGAGGGGAAAGCCCGCTGCACCATAGACAGGCACGCCCTGGCCACATAGGAGCCGCAAATTGAGGCCTGCAAACTTAAAGCAGCTGCCTCAAAGGACGACCTTAAGGCCGCCTCCAATCTTCTGTCTTGGGCGTCCTTTAGGGCCGTGCCACCTTCCACCGGCAACGCCGTTTTCTTAGTCACCGCAGTGATTAAAGAATCCACGGTAGGCCACAGATAGGCCTCACGTTCACTTTCAGTCAAAGGATAGAGGCGGGACATAGCCCTAGCCACTTTAAGGCTCGCTTCCGGGACATCCCATTGAGCCGCAATTAAGGTGTGCATGGCATCATGCATGTGGAAGGTTCTAGGCGGGCGCTTCGTCCCCAGCATAATGGCAGAGCCAACAGGGGCTGAGAGAGAGACGTCCTCCGGAGAGGAAAATCTTCAAAGTGTCCATGGCCTGTACCAACAGGTTGGACAAATCCTCTGAGCTAAAAAGCCGCGCTGCAGAGGGGGTCATCCGCTCAATCCGAGCGGGGATCCGTCTCCTCCAAGGAATCCGCAAAGGACCGTTGGGAGACCTCAGACACGCTGCCCTCATCTACATCGGAGGAGACAAGTCCTCCAAGGCCTGTGAATCAACCCGAGGGCGTTTACCTCTGGAACCTCAACCTCTTTACCAGACGAGGGAGCAGGGGCAGCGTTTTGCATAAGGAAGGCCCTGATGCAGCAGCAAAACAAACTCGTGGGAGAAAACCCCCCAGACTGTGTACTTCCGCAGCCTGGGCAACAGCCCTAGACGCACCCTCAACCGGCGCTCGCAAGAGCGGGGAGAGACATGCTGCGCATCCAAAATGGCGTCCGGCGCGACACTCCGCGAAGGAGCCGCGCGGGAAGAACGGCGCTTAACTTTAGCCGCTTTTGTGCCGTCGCCCAAATTAAGGGCGTTTTATGGCATTAATGTCTCCAACCTCAAGGGCGGCCCCAAGAAGAAGCCGTCCGAGCCGCGTGGCCGGCCAAGATGGCGGAGGCGAGGAGCGGGGGATGGGCGTTTATTGGCGGGAAAAACCGCCACGCCGGAGGAAGGGCCGGGACATTCATCGGCCACGAAACTGTCACCCAACAAGGGCGAATCAGGCTTTAAGACCCCCGCATCCCCTCTAGAAGCGCCCAAGCGATCCGGGGAGCGACTCTTTACGCCCTCGCCCTCCGACGCCATATGCCACGTGGAGATAAATCGGGGAACCCCCTGCCTGCTATAAAAAGGTAAAAATTACCTGCTGTCCGCTCCGAGCTGTAACGACCTGGTGTCCCAGTGAGTAGCTGCAATAAACGTTTAAATAAACGTCGAAATAAACGCCTTTAAGGACGTTCAAAATTTTTTTTTTTTTTTTTTTTTTTAACGGAGCCAGCGGGAGGGGGGGAGAAAAGGAGGGACCTGGCACCACCAGGTTTGCACTTGCTCAAAAGAGCCCTCAACCCCAGGCACTCAACAAAACCTAAAAATTAGGCTTGGAGGCCTAGCCAGAGCTGCTGCTGTGTGTGACCACCACCTGCTGAGATAGAGAACATACTGAGGAGTTTCCGGCAGCACATGACCACATATAGGGAGGCAAAAGTTTGCTCTCTATCTCCACCTGCTGGTAGATGGACACAACCCACCAGTCTATGGATTGATCAGCTTGATGGTATGGAAGTGCCCTTTGCTTTGTTTCAAGTTGCACACCCATGCTCATTATTTACAAAACATATGCTAGGAGTCAAACCAATGCAATAACATCACAGATGTGTGCTGAAAGCTCATGCTAATTCACGACTTAAGGGGTAAATTCAATATAGGTTGTTAAAAGATAGGCACCAAAACACTGGGCGTTAAGCTAGTATTCTATAATGGCAGAGTTGTGTACCAAATCTATTATAGAATGCTAGCAGTTACATGCCAAAATTTAAGCACAACCATTTATGCCATGTCTATGGCCATCATAAATGCTGGTGCCTAAATGCAGCAACTGGGCATACAAATGCAACTATTGCATTTATATGTCCAGTTGCTGCATTTAGGCACCAGCCTAAATACAGCAACCATTCTATACAGCTTGTGAAAGAATAGTCAGAACACTCTCCCATATTAACACCTTCTTTGCATTAGTGCATGAGAAAAGTTAGTGGTGCTGTTTATGGAATAGGGGCATAAGACTAACTCCTGCAATGGTAAATTAGGGCTCAACGCCAATTACTGGTACTTATCTCCATTTAAGTGCCAATTAGCTGCTTATGTTATGTGCTTAATTGGTTGGGCGCCTAATTTTGGGTGCCATTATAGAATTTGGGGATAAGTGCTGAAAACAATTCAGTAAAAGGGCCCCCACTGTAAATCACTCAAAGGCCATAAACTAACAGCTTGGTATTATAGCTCACTTTGTTTTGGAAGGACATAAAACAAAATAGCTAATTTGTTGGTGTTTTTATAGTTTTCAACTTTTCTTTTTTGGTCCTTGACAGTGAACTCTTGCTTCTTTTTATTTCCAGCACAGTTGGACCCACAACTGTGGGTTGGTTTCTGCCTATTTTGGATCCTCACCAATCAACATACCTAGAGTCTGGTCACTGCAGTGACAGCTCTCAGCCAAGCACTATGGCCCCAGGACTCCTCAAAATCCTGCAATCATGAGCCCCAAATCTGGCCAGTAGGCTTCACCTTTACCCTTAAGCAATGACCATAACTCCCTCGAGGGTTGATAACACTGCCTCCATAGCACCCCAAGCCCTTGCCAACTAGGTAAGCAAATGACCTGACTTGGGGACTGAATCAGGAATTTTCCACATGACAGTGTACAGTATTTATCACTTTATTTCAAAATGCCCATGATCAAAGCCAGTTATTTTACATAGTTTCAAGCTCATTAAAACAGACTTCTGCTATACAAATCACACTGTGGGTTTTCACTAATGCTTGCCAAAGTGTACATTTACATAACACTCTTTTACATTGAGGGGCATAATTGAACGAAAACGTCTATCTCCATGGGCGTTTATCTCCGAGAACGGGTCCGTGAAGGGGCGGACCGAACCGTATTTTGGGAAAAATAGACGTCCATGTTTTATTCGACAATTTGTGAGCTGGGCGTTTTTGTTTTTCAGCGATAATGGAAAATGAAAGCGCCCAGCTCAAAAACGAATAAATCCAAGGCATTTGTTCGTGGGAGGGGCCAGGATTCGTAGTGCACTGTCCCCCCTCACATGCCAGGACATCAACCAGGCACCCTAGGGGGCACTTTTACAAAAAAAAAAAAAAAAAAAGGTAAAAGAGCTCTCAGGTGCATAGCACCCTTCCCTTGTGTGTTGAGCCCCCTAAATCCCCCTCAAAACCCACTGCCCACAAGTCTACACCATGACTATAAGCCCTAAGGGGTGAAGGGGGGCACCTACATGTGGGTACAGTGGGTTTGGGGGGTTGGACGACTAATAAGCATTAAGCAGCACAATTGTAACAGGTAGGGGGAGGGATGGGCCTGGGTCCACCTGCCTAAAGTCCACTGCACCCCCTAATAACTGCTCCAGTGACCTGCATACTGCTGCCAGGGAGGTGGGTATGACATTTGAGGGTGAAAATAAACAGTTGTGAAACGGCATATTTTGTGGTGGGAGGGGGTTTGTGACCACTGGGGGAGTCAGGGGAGGTCATCCCCGATTCCCTCCAGCGGTTATCTGGTCATTTAGGGCACTTTTTGGGGTCTTATTCGTGGAAAAACAGGGTCCAGGAAAAGTGCCCTAAATTCTCGCTAAAAACGCATATTTGTTTTCCATTATCGGCGAAAGGCGCCCATCTCTGATCGGCCGATAACCACGCCCCAGTTCCGCCTTTACCACGCCTTCGACACGCCCCCGTCAACTTTGTACGCTTCCACGATGGAGTGCAGTTGAAAACGTCCAAGTTCGGCTTTCGATTATACCGCGTTATTCGTTTTTGGGCGATAAACGCCTATCTCCCAATTTAGGTCGCAATATAGGCATTTTTGTCTTTCGATTATAAGCTGGATTGTGTTCTCTAACTTCAAACATGGAACACGTCCCAAACGCCTATAGCCTTATTTACTATATCTTAATAAAAGCAGAAGCGTTTAATTTTAACAGTAAACAAAATAGTTCTATTTGTTGTTTAAGTATTCTTGTTTCTCCTAAATTCATAAGAACTGATTAACACACAACTGCTTCTGAGCATCTTGTTTTTGTTACATTTGTACCCCGCCCTTTCCCACTCATGGCAGGCTCTATGCGGCGGGCAATGGAGGGTTAAGTGACTTGCCCAGAGTCACAAGGAGCTGCCTGTGCCGGGAATCGAACTCAGTTCCTCAGGACCAAAGTCCACCACCCTAACCACTAGGCCACTCCTCCACTTCTTTAAATGAGAAAGTGTAGAGACTAAAGTCTGATTAAGCACTTTTGGCTTCTTGCCTGTAATTCAACCTACATTATAGGCAAAGTAGATTCGGCAAACTTTTTCTGCCCAATTTCACAAAAAAGGCATAAACAGGGCTCATGCATACACACTCAAAATACAAACTCACACCCTACTTAGAAACCTCATCACCATTTGGCTGGCTCATAGTGATTCAGAAATTTAGTTTTGTTTTCATTGTTGTAAAACCTAGTAACTAAACCATATAGCTTTCATAATGATTACCTACTCTGACAACTAGTAGTTTGCTACTGGCAGCTGTATCCTACCAGCAAGTGAAGAAGAAGTATGGCAATCCATTGCCATGGGACAAAGACAGCTCTGATTAAACTAAAATTCATACTTGGAATATGTTGAAAGGGGTATCCAAAGTTAAATATATTATCAAACAGTTTAATTTTATTGCTCTTTCCAATACAAAGGAAAGTCTGAAAAAAACTCAATTGAAAGTGTCACTCCCCTCTCACCTCAGGTGAAATGCACATAGAGAAAACAGATATTGATAAAAGGGAAACAATAGGCAGAGGTTATACAATGGCAAAACATCTGAAAAGAACTCCATAAACCGTGCTTCACAAACTTTCTCCTAGCCTAATGGAGCGTTGCAAACAAATTACTTGGGGTACAAATGTAATAATAAATAAATAAATATCTAAAGGGTTGAGAACATGTGTCCGGGGGCAAAAGAGCTCTACAATAGACTTGTCATAGTACAGGCCCTGAGGGCAGCAAATAGGCTGGGTTTTCAGGATAATCCCAATGAGAAAGATGTGCATGTCAACTGAATACATTTCTCTCTCATTCATATTCATGTGTATATTGTAAATTTGCATTATGTACAACTCGAATATGGATACATTCTTTGAATAAGTATTTTGAGTTGCGATCTCATACAGATTGCAATTCACAAAATGTGGTTTATGCTATATGCTGCCCTTGTCAGCTATGGTATATAGGGGAAACCACAAGAAAAATTAAATTACGTATTGCTCAACATTTGAGTAATATTCGATTACAGAAAATAGATACTGGCTTCAATATAATCATTCAGTTAATGATCTGAGGTTTGTTGTCATTAATTGTATGCAAGATGGGTATGGCAACGTAGAAAGAGAACTTATCCGTAGGGAACAGCGATATATCTTTAATTGGAGGACTGTTCACCCATATGGCCTCAATAAGGAGGTTGATTGGGCATTATTACTGTCCGTATAAGAGTAGGAGCTTCACATAAAGTTAGATCATTCAATCTAACATGATGATGCATATTATCAGAACGGAAGTTCCTGTTTTTGTGCCTAGTGCTGAAATGTAGCTGGTAAGAAATTTAAGAATGTAGGTTTTATATTATGATTTGATATTTAAGATATGTTTAGTGATGTTACATATTCTTATGTAGGATCTCCTGAAGAAGTAGCAATGAAACACGGCCTGTGTTGAGATCTGTGGACAATTGTGGATATGTGTGAGATTCTAACACTGTTGTGAGAAGAACTTGATAGAAGATCTGGTTCGGGAGTGGAGTCAATGGTTTCAGAGGATACTGACTCACTACGAGGACATTGATAATTTCTCTTATTTATCAACGGACATATAACTGACACTCGCTTATGGATTAGATACGTGAATATACAAACATCTTTTCATTTGGAATGAGAAATAAGATAAGTCAATTGACTATGTGTATGTTATACAAAATCATGGGAAATGTGAATTGAAAAGAATTTTAGAGTGTCATAGTTGTTAAATACCTTGCACCAGTGGTTTGTTTAATCTCCACTAATTAATAGGAATTTATGTTTAAATTGAATAAAGTTATGTTTTTTGGTATAATATGATTGTATTAATTTGATTGTGTAAGTATAGGTTATAATAGAGGGATTAATTAAAATTAACCGATAATTAAAGGATTTAAGACCTGGATTGTTAGTTTATTCATATTCATTGGAGATATCCTGATAACCTAGCCTGGTTGCAGCCCCTGAGGATTCAACTTGGACAAGCCTGCTCTAAAAAATTTAATGTAACAGAAAAATCAGTGAGAAGATATTCTGTTTAAAAATGGGCCACACTGAACTGCAGGTTTCAGAGAAACGCTTCCCAATCAGCAGTCAATACAAACAAGGATTTACTGAAATACAGCAGTTAGGGAATTGCTCCTTTCAAACTGCCTCTACCCTCTTCCCTGGTGTTTAGCTAGACATACACAAACAAGGTTAGCAATAATTCTATGAGGCATGCAGAAAGTGCTCTCCCCAGCATGCACCCATTCCCCACTACAGTTTGCTAGATATACTAATGGTGGAGAAGCATGGCAGGGAACAGTGGTATCCTGAGGTTAAGCTGTAAAGTTTATCATTTGAAATCAGCTGACCGAAAACTAAGGGTTAGATATATTAAAGCCTTGGGATATTGCTCTGTTTAAACCATCCAGCCCCACTTCCCTACAGACAGCAGAAATAGGGACAACACAGACATACAGAGTGGTTTCTCACCTGTATATTCTACCCTTTGAAAGCAGTTTAGGTTTATTAGGTTCTTAATATACCGCCTTTCAGAATGGGAAACAAAGCAGTGTACAAACAATATGGAAAAGGAAAAGAACTACAAATTCAATAATAGGACAGGTCAAAAAAAAAAAAGAAAAAGATGGGTTAGGAGTCAGAAAGAGAAAGACTGATAGTAGACCATCTGCTGGAACCAGACCTGTGAGTCATCTCTACCTACATTTTGCCATTATACTGCTCATTCTTATTTATGACTTCGGCAAAAATAGGCAAAATCCCTTCAGAGAACAGGGAGAAAACAGCAGTGCTTTTTTTGTAGAAAAAAAGGTGCCAGTACTCATTGTGGGCAGAGTCACCACATATGACTCCACCCCTGTTATAGCCACACCTACATTAGCCACACCCCTTATACCAGCCATAGCGCATATAAACAGACATCATTGAAAATATTATACTAGTATAGGAGAAAAAAGTGATTTTTTTTTTCATTATAAATAATTTCTGTAAGCTGTTACAGCTCCAGTATACCCAGTGCAAAATAAGACAGCAGATGTAAATTCTCAAATTGGACATATTCCAGACACTAAAATGAAAATAAAATGATTTTTTTCTACCTTTGTCTGGTGACTTTGTTTTTCTGATCATGCTGGCTCAGTATCTGATTCTGCTGCTATCTGTCCTCTTAACTCCGTTTCCAGGGCTTCCTTTCCATTTACTTCTTTACTTTTCCACCTTTCTTCTTCATTTCTTGCCCTACATCCATAAGAAAAAGCTGGGTCCTCCGCAGACTTGATTGTCCAGTGGATCCAGCTTCTGCCTATTTTCTACATCCATGTGCAGTTTTTCTCCTCTCTTCCTTTTCCCTCATCTCATCTCCTTCCTCACTCTTCCCTCACCTCCATCCATGTCCAGCATTTCTTCTCTATCCTCCATCCATGTCTAGCAGCCCTCCTCTCCCCTGCCCTCCCCTCCATCCACCCATGTCCAGCAATCCTCCTCTCTCCCCTGCCCTCCCCTCCATCCACCCATGTCCAGCAACCCTCCTCTCTCCCCTGCCCTCCCTCCATCCACCCATGTCCAGCAACCCTCCTCTCTCCCCTGCCCTCCCCTCCATCCACCCATGTCCAGCATTTCTTCTCTCTCCCTTCCTTCTCCTCCATCCACCCATGTCCAGCAACCCTCCTCTGCCCCTGCTCTCCCCTCCATCCACCCATGTCCAGCAACCCCCCTCCCCTCCATCCACCCATGTCCAGTGACCCTCCTGTCCCCCCTGCCCTCCACCTATGTCCAGCAACCCCCCTGCCCTCCTCTCCATCCACCCATGTCCAGCAACCCTCCTCTGCCCCCTGCCCTCCCCTCAATCCACCCATGTCCAGCAACCCTCCTCTGCCCCCTGCCCTCCCCTCAATCCACCCATGTCCAGCAACCCCCCTGCCCTGCCCTCCATCCACCCATGTCCAGCAACCCCCCTGCCCTGCCCTCCATCCACCCATGTCTAGCAACCCTCCTCTGCCCCCTGCCCTCCCCTCTATCCACCCATGTCCAGCAACCCTCCTCTCCCCCTGCTATCCCCTCCATCCACCCATGTCCAGTGACCCTCCTGTCCCCCCTGCCCTCCCCTGCCACCCACCTATGTTCGGCGTTTTTTTCGACCGACAATAAATAACGACAATGTGCAGCAGCTCACAAGTTTGCTTGCTGTGCTTTGCCCTCCCCTCCCATCCATGTCCAGCATGTCTCCTCTCTCCCCTGCTCTCCATGTCCAGCAAGTCTCCTCTCTCCCCTGCCCTCCATGCCCAGCGATTCTCCTCTCTTCCCTGCCCTGCCCTCCATGTCCAGCATGTCTCCTCTCTCCCCTGCCCTTTCCTCATCCATGCCCAGCAATTCTCCTCTCCTCCCTGCCCTCCCCTCCATGTCCAGCGATTCTCTTTTGCCCCTATTCTTCCCTCCCATCCATGTCCAGGATTCTCCTCTGCCCTTCGTTCCAACTATTCTCCTTTGCCCCTATCCTTCCCTCCCCTCCATGTTCACCGATTCTCTGCCCTCCCCTCCATGTCCAGTGATTCTCCTTTTCCCCCCCATCGTCCCCCTCCCTTCCATGTCCAGCGACGCGACTCGCCCCAGCCTCCACCTACCCCCCCCCCCCACAAGATCATTCCAGGTAAACAGTGAAACCAGCAAGCAGGTGGGCTCGCCTCCTCCTCACTTTCCTGCCCTCTACTACTACTACTTACTACTACCACTTATTTCTAAAGCGCTACCAGACATACGCAGCGCTGTACACTTGAACATGAAGAGACAGTCCCTGCTCGACAGAGCTTACAATCTAATTAGGACATACACACAATGCAGAGTGACGGATAGACTATTAATGGGCCAGTCTTGAGGAAGGAAGAACCAAACGGTGGGAATTCAGAGAACGAACAGAGTGAAAAGGAGTGTAAGGGATAATAAGAGAGGAGAGAGAGGCAGAAGAACCACAGTGAAGTGTTTTATGGGTAAGACAGAGAATTTTAAACCAGGAGCGATATCTGATTGGTAACCAATGGAGTGAGGACAGAAGAGGTGTAATGGAGTCAAACCAGCTGCTGCATTCTGTAAAGTTTGAAGGCGACGAAGTTAATAGCTAGAGATGCTGGAATAGACAACATTAGCATAGTCCAAGAGAGAAATTACAAATGAATGCAGATATAGCAAGATGTCTAGGAGAGAAAAAAACCACATTAAAGAACAGAGGAAACCTGAGATGAAAAAGTAAGAGCAGAGTCAAAGATAACACCAAGATATTTGAACAAATCAACAGTGGGAAAAGGAGTATTGAATAATACAGGAACAAGTGAAGGAGCAGTAAAAGGGTCAGAAATCCAACAAGCAACAGTCTTAGAGGTGTTCAACACCAAACGATGAGCAGAAAGCAAGTCAGAAACAATACGAGACAGGATTGCAAACAGCTAAGGTTGGGATTTAATGGCGAAATTGGAAAAAGAAAGAATATCGTCAGCATAGATAAAGAACCCTCTCTCAGCTTCACAGCATCCACTTCTGCGTTCATCGCTGACTCGCTTCGCTTTCCTGCCGACTGCCATAGTCTCAGCACAGCGTCCCGCCCTAGCGGAAAGGAAATTACATCAGAGGAAGGCGGGACGCTGTGCTGAGACTACGGCAGGGAAGGGAAACGAGTCAGCGATGAACGCGGAAGTGGACGCTGTGCAGCTGAGAAAGGGCAGGGAAGCGAGAAGGAGGTGAGCCTGCCTGCTTGCTGGTTTCACTGTCTACCGGGTTTGTGCTGGGACTTCACTTAAATATTAAATTTGCAGGGGGAAAAAATGGAAAATTGGTGAGCTGAGGGCCCCGGCCCTCAGATAAAAGGTGCCGGTACGCCGTACCGTTGCGTACCGGCACAAAAAAAGCACTGGAAAACAGTAATTACAGAATGGTATAAATCAGTGGTTCCCAAACCTTTTCAGTTCCGTGCCCTCACCCCTCCTTCCCCCTCCCACACACATACATTTCCTCTCAGGTCAACCCCCCCCCCCCCCCCCCCCCCCCCCGAAGCAGTATGGAGTCCTAACCTTGTCTGAGGACAGAGCATCTCACTTCCGTTGCGGCTCCACTGACAGTAAAGCTTCTTCCTCTGTGTCAGGCCTTTAGCCTGTGCCAGTCCCTCAGCTCTTCGCACACCTTGCTCCACACCTCCTCAAGTCCACCCTAGGTGAAAAGCCACAGCTGCTCCATTTATGGTCTTCAGTGTTCCTCACCCTCCAGCAGCAGCGGGGCCTGGGATTTGCTGCCCCAAGAGGCGTCAGCTCTCATGGTACGGCTGCTTCCCCTGCTAGACTTCTGCAGCACCCCTATGAGTTTGTCGTGGCGTACCAGGGTGCCGTGGCGCAGTTTGGGAAACACTGGCATAAATAGAAACAAACCCTATAACAGCATCAATAGCCAAGAGAATTTGTTAAAATATATAAGGCCAGAAAGAACAAGAGCGGGACAGGTATGTGGCACAAAATGTACCAGAATAAGAATGTGTGAACAAACAGGGGCTTCATCTCAATCTTTTGCCACAGATGCAGAATAAGTGTAACCTGCAAATAGGATCCACAGGCTTTCCATAAGCATGGAATCTTCAGGAATGCAGATTTCCAGCAAGCCTTCCCTGGTGACTTTCACCTCTGAAACATCCACTTCTGGCATCTCAGCACTGCTGCAAGAATGTCTGGCACATTCATCAAAGCTTTCAAAAGAGAACCACACATTTAGCCTTTTGCATGAAGGCATGCCACATCTGCTTACGATTTCTCTAATTTTGAGTCTATCAGAGTACATTTTCATGCACTGTTTATTTTTTCTGTATAAAGTTTTATATCTAAATGTTTTCAAATTCAAAAATACAACTAGAACACATACAAAAACAGCAGCTCAAAAATGAAACAAGGAAAGTGGATTACTGAAATCTTCCTGAATGCCAACTTACTCTTTAAACAGAAAAAAAAAAAATAGAGACAAAAATGTGAGTTCCAGTTTTACATTGTTTTGGCTTAGTGTTGACAGTTTTTTTTATAGAACTAACTGGGGTGTGAAGCAATTCTCCCCATGGAGTATTATATGCTTTATTTATACATACAACAAAATAGCACTTTTCAGTTATATTTATTGCATTATTATGCAATGCTGTAAGTTAATTTCTTCTCCCCCCCTCCATAGAACCTGTAGAAATGTGCTGTAACTTTGTTTTATGTAGTTTATTAGATTTAAAAAACATCTTTTGCCATATCAAAGCAAATTTACACATTAAAACACGAAGATAAAGGGAACAGAGAAGACGGGAGGTGCACACACTCCAGATCATCACACCCCAGGAGATGATACACCCTCCCCCAGAGGCCTGCATGTATAAAAAATGTCTTTAAATCTTAAGGCTAAACACATTTTAAAAATCTTATACCCCACATAAAGAACTAAGTGGCTTACAATAAAAACATACATAAAATTAGTTTCAGATCTTAATGAGGGAGGCAAATTATTCCACAGAGATGAACAATGCTTCTTCGAAATGCAGTATTTCTGCTAGTATCCAACCAAATCTGAGCCAGAGCGAGTACCAAGAACCAATATACTTATTGGGAAACACTGGTTTATTTATTTATTTTTATATTTTGCTCACACCTTTTTCAGTAGTAGCTCAAGGTGAGTTACATTCAGGTACACTGGATATTTCTCTGTCCCAGGAGAGCTCACAACCTAAGTTTGTACCTGAGGCAATGGAGGGTTAAGTGACTTGCCCAAGATCACAAGGAGCAGCAGTGGGGTTTGAACTGGCCACCTCTAGACTTCAAGACCTGTGCTCCTCCACGACGGTTGTCTATTATGGGAAACAAAAGCAACAGCCAAGTATGAAGAATAGCCATATGAAGTACCCTATAGACCAGGACCTTACATTGAATCCTATTACTAAAAGGCAGCCTGTGCAACTTCCTCAGTAAAGTCACATCCATCTCTGCATAGTCATCCCTTCCTTTTGTCCCTCAGAGTAATTATGTTCTATACTAATTATAACTGATATTGCATACCAGGCCTCCTTATGTGATGATCCCTCTTTCCCCGATGAAGATATTTTGCAAACTACTTAGATATGGTATATTAACATTAAAATAGGATCACATATCACATCTACCTGTCCTACACAAAAAAATGTGCTATACAGTTATGTAGAAGCTGAAGTCTATGAATAGATGACTGCTTCATTCCACAATACAGAACACTACAATAGTCAATCCAATTTAATAACATGGCAAAAACATCCAAGGGGGGGGTTGACCTCATCACTAGGGAAAAGCTGGTTTTACAGATAAATTGATCAAACCAAAAGCTCAGTAAAGGTATTCCTTATGGCCAAGTCTGGCACTTGATACTCGAGAATAATGATGAAAACAGTTTCTACCAATCCACACAAAATGCAACTTTGTGGTATTCAGCTTAGGATTGTAAAAGAGAAAAGAAAAAAAAAAAACACCAGTCCCATCACCATATCAAGGCAGCTATTTAATTAGGCAAGATATGTGTCACGGTCGTGCCCAGTTTCAGGCTTTCAGTCATCTTGCCCCCTGGTGGCCAGACATGGTGGCTGCATTGGATTGTCTGTGTGCTGTTTCCCATTCCAGACTTCAGCCCAGTCCAGATCTTCTGGCCTGCCAGACTTGCTTGTCTTGTTTGAGCCTGCACAGCACCCGTAGCGGCCTTGTGATTGCTGCAGCTGAATGAAACCTAACGAGACTCTTCCAACGAGAACCTATCACAACATCATTTTGTTTGTTCGCACCGGAGTCTACGAACGCCTCTTCGGTACTATGTAAGCCACATTGAGTCTGCAAATAGGTGGGAAAATGTGGGATACAAATGCAACAAATAAATAAATCTCAGCTGCTGCTGGGCTTATTAGCCATTTGGAAACTCTCTGCTTTGCCTTTGCAAAGTCTAAGGCCCTGGTATGTTGGTGCTTGTGGCACTTCTGCCTAGCTTGGTTTTTATTCTAGTTCCTTGTCTGATGCTAGTTAGTCTGTGTGTAGTTTAGCTTAGGGTTTTTGTTGGTTTCCTAGACTTGTTACTTGTTTGTCTTTTATGTTTAGTTTCTGTTTGTCTGTGTTTCTTGTTCAGTGGCTGCCTGACAGCTTTCAGTTCTGTCTCGTGTTTGTCAGTGTTTGTTCCCTGTTTTAGTGGCTGCTTGCAGCTTCCAGTTCCTACCCTGTCCTGTAAGTCCTGTCGGCCGCCTGCATCCAGGGGCTCAACTCCTGGGGAAGGGCGGCTAGTGCAGGTGAAGTCTTGCTGTTCCTATCTGAGTTCTGTCTGGTTCCTGGTGTGGGGTGGTTTAGCCTGCCACTGCCGCTCGTCGGCAGTGGCCCAAGGGCTCACAAACCTAGTTCCTGCTTTTGAAAACGTGACAATATGGAATGGTGGAATCCACAAAAGTAACTAAGGGCTAGATTCTATAAATGGCGCTGAAAAACCAGCGATGAAAAATTTAAGAGCTGAGCACTATTCTATAAAAGATCCACGCCTTTTATAGAATAGCGGCTAAGAGCAAAAATGGTGCCTAACTTAAGTGGGGGGAGTCTCTCCTGTAACAATATGCATAAATTCTGGGAATACCCCCTTGAATGTACACGTTACAGGATTTACATGTGGATCGTTACAGAATACGATCTGTGCGTAAATCCCAATTAAGGCCAATTAATGCCAACTGGTCATTAGCAGTCAATTATTGGTGCCAATTGGCTCATCGATTATATTGCATATGCAAATCAGCAATGTATGCTGATTTGCAAGCACAACTTTAGTCACCATATACCATAGCAAAAGTGTAACTTTAAATTTCGATCAGCGTATCTTGTCAGTTACCCTGCCTATTTTGTTTAGAAGAACTGATTATGGCACAGGATTACTACCCCTGATGCAGCTCTGACAAAACAGGGACTCCCTATCAGGAATTGAGGATCTGCTTGCAAACAGCTTTACCCCCGCTCATATTTAGAAGACAGTGAGCTTTTGGAACTGTAATGCATTCTGATGCAGCTTTTGATATACTTGTACACCGGATATGAAGACAGTGAGTGTGAGCTAAGTGGATTATATAAACATTTTTTGTGTGGTGATATCTTTCAATATATTTTTAGTCTGTGGATATACAGATGGTGTTATACTCCGATTGAGAATTGAGGACATAATTTTTAGTGGAGTTTTTGTTCTAGACCTGTAATGGTGTGTTAAGCTCAAGCCTTAAACCAAGTATTGGCTGGCTGGAGTGGTTTCACTGAGGACTTTTTTCCTCCATTTTTAAGAAGTATGTGAATAAATACCTTCTTTCTCAGAGTATTACCATATGTGTTTAGAGCAATTGGATTTTGAAATTTTAACTGCAAGATCATCAACCATTCTTCTAACGTTTAGAGATTCCTTCTCATAGTTTCTACTCCCTCCAGGGTATCCAACTCTGTTGGCTATCTTCATATCATCTGCAAAAAGGCAGACTTTTCCTTCTAACCCTTCAGCAATGTCTCACAAATATATTAAACAGAATCAACCCCAGCACAGACCCCTGAGGCACTCCACTACTCTCCTTCCTTTCCTCAGAGCTGATTCCATTTATCAGTATCCTCTGCCGCCCGTTGGTCAACCAGTTTCCAATCCAGTTCACCACTTTGGGTCCTAAGTTCAGCCCTCTCAGCTTATTCACAAGCCTTCTGTGAGGGACCATATCAAATGCTTTGTTGAAATCCAAGTAGATTACATCTATCACACGTCATTCATCCAGTTCTCTGGTCACCCAGTCAAATAAGTCAATCAGATTCGTTTAGCAGGATATTCCTTTGGTAAAACCATGTTGCCTCGGATCTTGTAACCCGTTGGCTTCTAGAAAGTCCATTATCCTTTCCCTTAGCAGCGATTCCATTAATTTTCCTACCAGTGACGTGAGGCTTACCAGCCTGTAGTTTCCCACTTCTTCCCTGTCTCCACTGCTGTGAGGAGGGACCACATCCACTCAACTCCAATCCCTTGGTACCTCTCCCGTCTCTAAAGATCTATTAAATAAATCTTTAAGAGGTCCTGCAAGGACTTTTCTGAGCTCCCTCAGTACCCTGGGATGTATCTTATCCAGCCCCATAGCTTTGTCCACTTTCAGATTTTCAAGCCGTTTATAAATGCTTTCTTCCATGAAAGGTGTGACATGTTTCCAAGCTGATGGAAAAAGTTCATTTGCAAACTATTGTTTATCAGCTATACGTGAGGAGGATGCAACCTCATGATACTACTCTTAATTAATGAAGGATAATTCATATAATTTTGTAAGGATGAATGGTTTAATCAACAAGATTAGGATCTGAATTCTCAGTATTAAAAGGCTAGCAACATGGTCCTCGGAGGTACACCTCCAATAAACATGTATGAATGTAGTCAGCACAGCAAACAAATCTGTTGACCAGTAGTAATTTTTTCTTTCATATATTTCATGTAACTGTGATCTCTCTTCCTTCATGTTATTAAAATTAAGTATACTGTTCATCACTTGATCTGAAGTTTACTGCTCATATCAAAGGAGATCCAATTAGATCACAGAAGCAAATGCATGGGGCCTGGTAAATTAAAGGGGTTCTTAGTTTCTGTTTATCAGGAAAATAAAGCATAGTGCATTCGAACCAAAAGTACAAAAGGAGAAGTCACGCTATTATAATGCCCCCTTGTAGCTTTAGCAATATCACAGTTCAGTAGCAACAGCAAAAGCTGTTTTTGGTCACAGTAGTCAAGTATTTCCCCTAACCTGAGACACACAAGCCTAGAGCATTACAGCCATTAAATAACCTGTGTTTATATTTAGAGCAGTGTTTCCCAAGTCCAGTACCCCTTGCCAGTCAAGTTTTCAGGATATCCACAACGAATATGCATAAACTTGTTAAAAATCACAGCTGTGTGTAAATGTTTATTCTGAAGTGCTAAAAATGATCAACAAATGTGGTGCAAAATACTCAATGATATATTTCAGAGTAACTACAGATTGCTACAGAGCAGATGTATCAACAAGTCTTTATATTTCCCCACAAACACCAGATAAGTGCAAAATAGAATTATCCTTTACCCTTTGGTTTTCAATTCTAGGAACGTGTTGCTTTATATAAAAATCCTTTTTCTTTTGTTTCCACTAGAGATTTGCACAGGAACGGGGTTCATGGGGTTGCCATGGGGACAGCAGCAGTTCCTGCGGGGTTGCCGCGGGGATGGCAGCAGTTCCTGTGGGGTTCCCACGGAAGTGTACACTGCACTTGACTCAAGTCTCTCACCTACCGAGTACCACGTTCTTTGAGTACTCCTCCTCCTTGCTTTAACAGCACAGATGTGGAAAGTCTCCATTAAGTAGGTGGTAGAGACACAAATGGTGACAATGGTGACAGAATTCAAAAAGGCGTGGGATGAACTAATTAGAAAATGGAAGTTTTAAAAATCCTAAACTTAAATGGCTGCGTATGTGGATATGCTGAGTGACACTTAGATGGCGACTCCGGCTGTGGTGAACTAGGGCCGATACCGGGCAGACTTATATGGCCTGCTGTGTCTCATATATGGCAATCTGGTTTAGGATGGGCTGGAAAGGGCTTAGAGAACAACTTTAGCGGCTGGAACATGAGGACAGTGCTGGACAGACTTTTACGGTCTGTGTCCCGCAAATGAAGAGACAAATAGGCTGGCGTAGGCTTCGATGGCAACTCCAGCAGTTAGAACATAAGGATAGAGCCGGGGCAGACTTCTATGGTCTGTGTCCCAGAAATGCCAAAGAAAGACCATAATCAAATATATAATATGTTCACTGTTGATTTAATTATGAATTGATGAGTGTGACTATTGGGCAGACTAGATGGACCATTCAGGTTTTTATCTGCCGTCACTTACTATGTTACTGTTAATCCTTTCTGCTCCCGGGCTGATGCGCAGACCTCAGCTCTGACACAGGCACAAGCATCAGACGTCACCTAATCTACTTGCACGTGCATGCGGCGGCCTCTCAGAACATAGTACCGGTGAATCAGAGACAGGTCTTACATGTGCACACCAGAGAGTTCCAACTTCCATTCCTTTCTTGCCTGCAGTGCTGCGGTTCAAACCCAGAGAGACAGAGAGCCAACTAGAATGTTTTTTTAATGTACCATTAAGTTCTTGCGTGGATGGGTGGGGACAAGTTAAGATCTTGTGGGGATGGGTGGGGAAGGCTACGATTTCAGCGGGGACGGGTAAGATTTCTGTCCCTGTGCAACTTTCTAGTCTCCACTCTCTCTTCAGCTTAAATACAGCAAAAGAGAGCCTGACTTCACCCAGATAAACCGTATTCCTTTAAAGACATCAAAAGAGGCAGTTCAGAGGAAGGTGACAAAAATGAAATAGGGCTCATGCAAAGAGATATATGAGAAGAGAGTTAAAGACCTCAATATGTGTACCCTAGAGAACAGGAAGGATAGGGGGGATATGATACAGATGTTTAAAATACTTAAAAGGAATATGGAAACTAATATTTTTCAGGTGACAGGGAAGAAGATGAAATAGTGGTCATGATTTGAGATTGCAGGGTGAGAGAATTTCAGGAAATACTTTTTCATGGAAAGAGTAGAGGATACCTGGAATGCCCTCCTGCAGGAGGTTGTGAAGACAAAAACAGTGATGGAATTCAAGAATGCATGGGATAAACACAGAGGAACACTATATAGAAAGGATGGAATCTAATTAAAGCAAAACTTAAATGACCCTATAACTGGAGTGAGTTTTAACAGCAGCTTCAAAGGTTGGGAAGTAGGACTGGTGCCAGGCAGACTTCTACAGTCTGTGCCCCGAAATTGGCAGGGAGAGAGAGAGATTAGGTATACCAATGTTTAATTATGAAGTGGAACCTGTGTAGACTCAACTCTGGCCACCTGTTTGGGCAGAGTAGATGGGCCGTGCAAGTCTAGCTGCCAACATTTACTATATTACTATGATGAGACACCTGCAAACTACAGCAAACAGCTTTGTGCAACCTGTAATGAAACAAATCAATTTTAAACATCTATAGAGAGTCCAACAAAAGCCAAAGTCCAAAATTTTCAACTATCATCATTATTTTTTTAGAATGATTTTAAGCAGTCTGCAAATCGTAGCTAATACACTGAAAACATGTGATAGTACATGACATTTCTTCAAATCTGTAGTGACAAGTATAGAGGTGTCAAGGATTAACCAATGTGAAGTATTTGTCTTTTAGAAAATTATTAGAAAACTATTCCTCTCCCCCTAAAATGTAGTAAAATAAAAAAAATTTTAAGTTCCATGAAAGTGACTTTTTATTTATTTGATGCATTTGTATCCCACATTTTCCCACCTATTTGCAGACTCAATGTGGCTTACATAGTACCGAAGAGGCATTCGTAGACTCCGGTGCGAACAAACGAAATGATGTTGTGGTAAGATAGGTTCTCGTGGAAGAGTCTCGTTAGGGTGTCATAAAGCGGAAGGGTTGTGCTGTGACCATTACGTACTTTGGTGCTGATGTGTTGCAGAGTTTGAGCATTTAAGTTGGATTGGTAGGGTATGCCTTTTGGAACAAATTAATTTTTAGTGATTTCCGGAAGTTTAAGTGGCCGTATGTTTTCACGGTTTTCGGTAATGCATTCCACAGTTGTGTGCTTTTAAAGGAGAAACTGAATGCATAAGTTGATTTGTATTTAAGTTATTTACAACTTGGGTAGTGGAGATTTAGATATGTTCGTGACGATTCGGATGTGTTTCTGGTTGGTAGGTCTATGAGGTCTGTCATCTCGGGGCTTCGTCAAAGATTATTTTATGAACTAGGGTACAGATTTTGACAGCAATACTGTAATGGAAATCAAGATCATTCTATGTGTATATAAGTTGATTTTCCTTAATTTGCTAACATTACACAATCCACTTGTAAACTCCTCAAACCTCTCCTAAACTCACAAAGAACCATGCAAAAATTCACACACTGTACAAAACAGAAGTCCACATTCGGTCCACCCGTTCAAATATTGCTCCTGCTGCCAAACAGCCATCACGCTGCCCCACTTGAGCTCTAAGGTGGTCTTTTACTAAAGATTAACTCAAGTTATCTGCAGCAGGATGAAGGTCTACTATCATGTCACACCATATATCCTTATGCAAGACCCACTCCTCCTTCACCGCTGTATCTCCCTGGACAGCTCATTTCCATGTGCTTCGGTTTTACTGCTTGATCTGTCTAGGATGCTGGAAAGGATCTCTTCACTATGAGGGAAGTGCTGTAAATTATTAAGATAAACTGAACAGTTCCTCTTAAATCAGATATAAGATCTTGGGAGTCCTGGAGTCTGGGTTCACTATGGACTCATATTAGCGGTATCATACAGAAATGTATTTTTAAACTGAAATTGTTGATAGACATTTTAAAGAGGTGCACCATTTTCAACAGGTTGTCCAGTCGCTGGTGCCTAACACACTGGATTACTGTAACGTGGTCTTCATGGATCTTTCTCAAACAAGTTTATAGGTTGCAGGCTGTCCAGAATCATGCAACCAAACTAATTTTGGGTGGGAGGAAATATGACTACATTACACTTTATCTGATTCAGCTTCAATAGTTGCAAAAATCGAGTTTAAGATTTTAATTTTTATGTTTAAGATTTTGTATGGCCTTAGTCCCAGTTATTTAAAAGATTTTGTGGCAGTATATTCCCCTCAAAGAAATCTCTGCTCAGCAAATTAAATGAAATGGTTAAACCTTCTATATTTATCTGTCGGATGACAAGTACAGAACAGACATTAATGAGTAAAAGGGTCAAACTATGGAATTCTTCCAGATTTTTAAACTGAAATTTATTATATTTTTTATATTTATTTTGGTACACTTGATATACTACTGCTACTACTAATCATCATTTCTAAAGCACTACTAGATATACTACTAAAGGTCTTCACATAGGCATTTAGGCGATTAACAATAAAATACAATTAAAATAATTAAAATAGGGAGAGAAGAGGCAAAAAAAGGGGGGCAGAAAAGCATCAGTTGGACCTGGGGAAGGAGGATAGAAATAGGTGAGTTTTGAAGGCTTGTTTAGAAGCAGTGAAGGATGGTAAGTTCCTAATGGTAAGACAAAGTCATGCCACAGTTTAGGGCCAAGGTATCTGAAAGCAGTGATGCGAGACATGTTGAGACGGAGAAGGGCTTTTACTAAATATTTAAGTAGACCTTGATTATTATTTGAGAAGCTCTGGAAAACTTGTTTTAGGTTCATTGATGGCAAGGATTAGTTGGATCAATTGTATAATGTTAGAGTTGATGTTGGATGGGTGGGTGTGTTTTAGTATAGTCTTTTATATGCTTTTTAACTATTGTAATCTGTTCTGAACTTAAGACTGAGTGGAATATAAATGTGTCAAATTAAATTAAAATGAGACAGAAGCAGTTCTATCACCCAGCAAGTCAGTTCCAAGCATCACATGAGCACCTCGATTCCTCCTGCTTTTAACTCCCACCTCAGCATCTTGTCAGATTTGTAGTTATCCTGATATCAGAATTCTTTGAAAGGGTACTCTGTGACAAACAAGACCACCTTAATGAAGCCAGGGTTAACTTGGAGCCAGATTTCAGTTCTGTTGAAGAAAAATGTAGTCAAGAACCTTCAGAAATATTACACAAAGGGAATTTCTTTTTTTTTTTTTTAATCTCCGCTGTCACAAGAAGAATCAGTGTTGACCTCTACTTAATGACAGTTCCCCAATTATCATACACCAATTATGAGCATTTAACCTAATAATCACTTGATAATTTGAAAAGCAATTAAAATTTAGGCGCTGTCCTTTACGATGCAGTGTTACAGCTTAGTGCTTCTGCATAGTTCATCATCCTAATTCTGCCTTTATCAATCAAGCCAGACCCAGCTGAACAGTAAATCCAAAGCAGATAAACAGTGCTTATGAGGTGCAGCTGGTGGTGCTTACCGTTAATAGCAAAAACCAGCATCAATTAAATTAACATTCTTCAGTCTTTCATTGCTCATTATGGCCTGACAGATATACCCACAGTTCACATAAAAAACTTCAAACAAGTAATCTGCCTAGCATTTTTCCCTAGAAACACAACTATGGAACAGCTTCTATTAAAAACTTGAAAAGACAGACATATACAGAGTAACAATATAGTCTGTCTACTTTTACACTGTTTCTTTGGATAAAATTTATCTGTTCTTGCAAAATCTATAATTTACTATCCACCTTGTAGGCCACTGAAGAGAGGTGAATTTTAGAGATCGCTGCCGAGACAAGGTCAGTCTCAAAACCATCATAAACTTACAATATATAGTGGCCAATATTCAGCTCACAGAAGTCAGCTGTTTTTAAGCTGCTGATAGCCATGAGCAGAATTAAGCTTAGATATTATATGTCAGGCCATGGCCAGAAACTGGCATCGAATATCTGGGTCAGCTGCTGACCTGATGTTATGTAGGTGCCATCTGATAGCTAAGTGGGCAAAGACAGGAATACTGCAGCGGTCAGAGCTGATTTTCAGCAGCACTGCATGGTGTCACTACCTGGTTAATATAAGCAGCTAGGAACTAAGCCTCTTCTCCCCGTTAAACTACTTTGAATATCAGGCCCATAGAGAATTAGCAAAACAGTTTTCTCAAGAAAGATCTTTTCCTAAATCTAATAATGTAAACTAGATGTTTAGATGCTTTCTTTCAAAGAAAACTATAGCAGCGTGCTCTACATTTAAATTTTACAGCAGCATTTAGTCTCTCAGATCAAGAGAAAGTTAATTTAGTCAACTAAGAGTTGTAATTTATTTTTATGCTTTAACTTTTAAATTCAGCAGTGGACAGAATAAAGAAATGCAGTGGGGGAAAAAAATCCTAAATCAGTATTGTACAGTGATAAAACACCATTATTAATGCTGGGTGTAAAGTTCACCTAGATAAATTTATTCAACGGGAGAAACAAGCAAAGCCAGTACTGGGAAAGACTTCTTCGGTCTATGCCCTGATCGCGGCTGAATAGATGTGGATGGGCTGCAGTGGAGCTTTTCAGGGGCTTGACAACTTCAGAAATTTAGAACAAGGACTGTGTCGGGCAGACATCTACAGTCTGTGCCCTGAAAATAGCAAGGACAAATCAAGATCAGGTATACACATATTAAGTATCACATCATACCATATGTAATGAGTTTATCTTGTTGAGCAGACTGGATGGACCATACAGGTCTATATACCATCATTTACTATGTTACTCTTACCTGAGAATAAGTAACAGAGGGGCATAATCGAACAGCGCCAGCCATCTATATGGTCGGCCATTTTTGGGGCCGGCTCTGCAAAGGGGCGGTGCAACCATATTATCGAAAAAGATGGCCGGCCATCTTTTCTTTCGATAATATGGTTGGGGCCGGCTAAATCTCAACATTTAGGTCAAACGTTGAGATCGCCGGGTTAACAGATGGCCGGCTTCAAAAAAGTGGAAAAAAAAATCCAAGTGCTCAGGCTTTTTCAGTAGTACCAGTGGGATTTGAACCGGACACCTCTGGATTATAAGACCGATACTCTAACCACTTCGCCACAGCTCCACTTACTTGGATGTCCCTCCCCTTTGACTATGCCCCTTCAGGTCTCTCTCAGCCAATCACAGCGCTGGGGCTGTCTGTGAGTGGCTGAGAGAGACCCCTGTCTGTGATTGGCTGAGAGAGACCTGAAGGGGCATAATCAAAAGGGAAGGACATCCAAGTAAGTGGTTCTGTGGAAAAGTGGTTAGAGTACCGGTCTTGTAATCCAGAGATGGCTGGTTCAAATCCCACTGTACTACTGAAAAAGTCAAGCAAAAATAGTTTTGATTTAGGACGTCCCTGACGAGCACTTGGATTTTTTTTTTGGGGTGGGAGGGGATTGATGACCACTTGGGGAGTACGGGGAGATCATCCCCGATTCCCTCGGATGGTCATTTGGTCAGTTGGGGCTCCAGTTTGGTCGTGAAAAAAAAAGGGAACAAGTAAAGCCGGCGAAATGCTCATCAAGCCTGGCTTTTTTTTTCCATTATAGGGCGAATTGAGGGCCATCTTGTAAGCACGCCCCCGTCCCACCCCTGCCTCACCTTCACTACCCTTCCGACACGCCCCCTTGAAATTTTGCTGGCTCCGTGACGCAAAGCAGTTGAAGCCGGCCAAAATCAGCGACAGAAAGCAGTTGAAGCCGGCCAAAATCGGCTTTCAATTATACCGATTTGGCCGGTTTCAGGAGATCGCCGGCCATCTTCTGATGTGTGTCGGAAGATGGCCGGCGATCATTTTTGAAAATGAGCTGGATAGTAACATAGTAGATGACGGCAGAGAAAGCCCTGTACGGTCCATCAAGTCGGCCCAACAAGACAAACTCATATGTGCTGCTTTGTGTGTATACCTGACTGATTTGTATCTCAAAAAACTAATAAAATTTGAATAAGTAGTTTGTGGGTGTCTCTCAGAGAATATTTAAACAAAACAGAACCTCAAATCTCCCGATAGAGGAAAAATACAAATGTATCAAGAACCCTCTATCGATTTAGGAGTCCGTTTATATCATTGGTTCCAGCAAGGAAAACAAGGGGGAAAAATCAGTCAGTCGCAAAAACTCACTATAAGTGAGAAAATTGCGTGATTTAAAAAAAAAACCGTCCTCCTTGCTAATTTACCCAGTGAGGAACACCAAACTACATTATTCAATTAAAGTTTGAATTTCCCTTTTGTATTACTTGATTTGTATCTGCCATTTTCAGGGCACAGACTGTAGAAGTCTACCCAGCATTAGCCCCGCCTCCCAACCACTAGCCCCGCCTCCCCCACCAGCTCTGCCAACCAATCTCCGCTAAGCTTCTGAGGATCCATTCCTTCTGAGCAGGATTCCTTTATGTTTATCCCACGCATTTTTTTAATTCCGTTACTGTTTTCATCTCCACCTCCCGCGGGAGGGCATTCCAAGTATCCACCACTCTCTCCGTGAAAAAATACTTCCTGACATTTTTCTTGAGTCTGCCCCCCTTCAATCTCATTTCATGTCCTCCAGTTCTACCGCCTTCCCATCTACGGAAAGGTTTGTTTGCGGATTAATACCTTTCAAATATTTGAACATCTGTATCATATCACCCCTGTTTCTCCTTTCCTCCAGGGTATACATGTTCAGGTCAGCAAGTCTCTCCTCATACATCTTGTAACGCAGATCCCATATCATTCTCATGGCTTTTCTTTGCACCGCTTCAATTCTTTTTACATCCTTAGCAAGATACGGCCTCCAAAACTAAACACAATACTCCAGGTGGGACCTCATCAATACCTCCTTTCTTCTGCTGGTCACACCTCTCTCTCTATACAGCCTAGCAACCTTCTAGCTACGGCCACCGCCTTGTCACACTGTTTCGTCGCCTTCAGATCCTGAGATACTATCACTCCAAGATCCCTCTCCCCGTCCGTACATATCAGACTCTGACCGCCTAACACATACATCTCCCATAGATTTCTACTCTCTAAGTGCATCATTTTGCATTTCTTCGCATTGAATTTTAATTGACAAACCTTAGACCATTCTTCTAGCTTCTGCAGATCCTTTTTCATGTTTTCCACTCCCTCCCAGGTGTCCACTCTGTTACAAACCTTAGTATCATTCGCAAAAAGACAAACTACCTTCTAACCCTTCGGCAATGTCACTCACAAATATATTGAACAGAATCGCCCCCATCACCGATCCTTGAGGCACTCCATTGCTCACCTTTCCCTCATCCGAGTGAATTCCATTTACCACCACCCTCTGGCGTCTGTCCTTCAACCAGTTCCTAATCCAGTTCACCACTTTGGGTCCTATCTTCAGCCTGTCTAGTTTATTCAAGAGCCTCCTGTGGGGAACCGTGTCAAAAGCTTTGCTGAAATCTAAGTAGATTATGTCTATAGCACATCCATGATTCAATTCTCCAGTCACCCAAAGAATTCAATGAGATTCGTTTGGAACGATTTACCTTTGGTAAAACCATGTTGTCTCGGATCTTGCAACTTATTGGCTTCCAGGAAATTCACTATCCTTTCCTTCAGCATCGCTTCCATTACTTTTCCAGTAACCGAAGTGAGGCTTCTTCCCTATCACCACTTTTGTGGAGAGGGACCACATCCGCCGTTCTCCACTCCCACGGAACCTCTCCCGTCTCCAAGGATTTATTAAACAAATCTTTAAGAGGACCCCGCCAGAACCTCTCTGAGCTCCCTCAATATCCTGGGGTGGATCCCATCCGGTCCCATGGCTTTGTCCACCTTTAGATTTTTAAGTTGTTCATACACACTCTCTTCCGTGAACGGTGCTATATCCACTCCATTCTCATATGTACTTTTGTCAGTCAATCGTGGTCCTTCTCCACGATTTTCTTCTGTGAAAACAGAACAAAATTATCTGTTTAGCAAATTTGCTTTTGCTTCATCATTTTCTACATAGCGGTTTTTAGCATCTTTCAGTCTCAATTCCATTTTTAGTCTTCCTCCTTTCACTAATATAACTAAAGAAATTTTTGTCACCCTTCCTTACCTTTCTAGCCATTTGTTCTTCCGCTTTCGCCAGACGTATCTCTCTCTTGGCTTCTTTCAGTTTCATCCAGTATTCCTCTCTGTGTTCCTCTTCTTGAGTATTTCTGTATTTCAGAAACGCCAACTCTTTAGCCTTTATTTTCTCAGCCATTAGCTTGGAGAACCATATCGGTTTCCTTTTTCTCTTGCTTTTATTTACTCTCCTTACATAAAGGTTTGTGGCCCTATTTATAGCTTCTTTCAGCTTGGACCACTGTCCTTCCACTTCTCATTCATCCTCCCAGCCCATCAGCTCGTTCCTCAGGTATTCCCCCATTTTGCTAAAGTCAGCACAATTAAAATCCAGGACTTTGAGTTTTGAGTGGCTGCCCTCCACTTCAGCTGTCATATCAAGCCAAACCGTTTGATGGTCACTGCTGCCCAGGTGGGCATCCACTCAGACATTTGACACACTATCCCCATTTGTGAGCATCAGATCCAGCTTCGCTCCGTCCCTCGTGGGTTCCGTCACCATTTGTCTGAACAGAGCACTTTGAAAAGCATCCACTATCTCTCTACTTCTTTCCAATTCCACAGACAGAACCTTCCAATCTACATCCGGCAGATTGAAATCTCCCAGCAACAGCACCTCTCTCTTCTTTCCTCAAAATATAAGCCTGCGGGGAGTTTGCCATTCTTGGACTTGATCAGGATGAACAGTCCTTATGAAGATTGGGCCAATCCACATTTTTAGAGGTTTAAGTCCGAAAAGTGCAGGCCAAGAATTCAGCCTAGTCAAGGACCCCACAAGTGAAGGAGGCCACTATTGGGCTCATTTTCGAAAGACAAGGACACCCATCATTCGACACAAATTGAAAGATGGATGTCCTTCTCACAGAAACGTCCAAATCGGTATATCAAAAGCTGATTTTGGACATCCCTAACTGCACTCTGTCTCAGGGACGGCCAAAGTTCAAGGGGGTGTGTCGGAGGCTTAGCAAAGGCGGGACTTGGGCATGACTAACACTTGGCTGTCCTTGACCCATAATCGAAAAAAAGAAGGACTTCCTTGACGAACACTTGGACGTTTTCACCTGGACCTGTTTTTTTTTACGACTAAGGCACAAAATGTTGCCCGAATTGACCACCGGATAGAATCGGGGATGACTTCCCATTACTCTCCCAGTGGTCACTAACCCCCTTCCAACCTCAAAAAAACCATATTTTGTGCCAGCCTCAGATGTCATACTCAGGTCCGTGACAGCAGTATGCAGGTCCCTGGAGCAGTTTTAGTAGTTTTAGTGGGTGCAGTGCACTTCAGACAGTTGGACCCAGCCCCCCCCCCCCCCCCACCTGTTACATTTGTGAAGGAAACAGCAAGCTCTCCAAAACCCACCACAAACCCATTGTACCCACATCTAGGTGCCCCCTTTACCCGTAAGGGCTATGGTAGTGGTGTACAGTTGGGGTAGTGGGCTTTGGGGGGAGTTTGGGTGGCTCAGCACACAAGGTAAGGGAGCTATGTTCCTGGGAGCAATTTATGAAGTCCACTGCAGTGCCCCCTAGGGTGCTCAGTTGGTGTCCTGGCATGTCAGGCAGACCAGTGCACTACAAATGCTGACTCCTCCCACAACCAAATGGCTTGCATTTGGTCGTTTCTGAGATGGACGTCTTTGGTTTCGAAAATCAGAAACGTCCATGTCTAGGGATGACCAAATCTAGGGACAACCAAATTTAAGGATTTGGACGTTCCTGGCGGTATTTTCGAAACGAAATATGGACATCCATCTTGTTTCGAAAATGCGGGTTTCCCTGCCCCTAGATCGGGACATTTTACGAGGACGTCCCTTTCGAAAATGCCCCTCCACATGTTTAGATCCATGTGTGCCTCGTAGGACTGGTGTGGAAAAGTCATCAGAATCTGGGAGAACAGAACAGCTGTATGGAAGGCATAAGAGAGGGGGAGAGAAAGACAAGGAGAGGGCTAGACTTGAGCGGGGGTGGGGAACTGAAAAGGAAAATATTTTGGGTCGTACCCAAAATGACTCCTGCCACCATCTTCCACCCCACTAAAAAAAAAATCAAACCTGGAGGGTTGGAGTACATGGTGCTGGCGTTTAACTTAATCCATATATTCAGCGCCACTATTCAGATAGGTAGTGGTGGTGGGGGGAGACATGTACTGGTCACAGTGCCAGATTTCCATTCTGATTGTTCACTGGCATATGAGGGAGGGGGGAATTTCTCCCTCCACCCTCAGGAGTTACTGCTGTCAAGATTATCCCTTTGATTTCCTTACCCCTGGGCCTGCCTTTAACTTTCCTGTGGCTTTCTCAATGGCAGTACAGACAGCTCAAAACAAAAATCAAGAATAGGGCCTGACTGCTTTTATCTAACAGCCCCTTGAAAACTCAACCTCTGTCTTGTACAGCCAAGACTAATAAGCAAGGAGGCATATACCTTACTGGCATGCCCCTGATCCAAGAGACATGCAAGAATACCGGAAGAAAAAAAAAGAAAAGAAAAACTCATGAAAATTATAATGTACAATTCCAAACAAGCGCTCGTGAAACCCAATGAATGAATCAGGCAGGAGTCTGCACTGGTCCGGCAGGGCTAAAGGAAAGCTAATTATCAGGTAAGGATTTTTCCTTCCTTGTCGTCACACCAGACAAGTCCAGATGAATGGGATGTAGCAAAGCAGTACCCATAAAGGGTGGGACTATGGAGAGGACAAAAAAAAAAGCGGACAAAATTGCAATCCAAAGGCGAAAGCAGCAGTTGTAGTGCCCTGATTGAAGGAGTAGAGCAGACTACTGGAGAATCCAAAAGTAAGATCACTATGAATCACTACTGAACTAGAGAACCACAACAGGCAATGTCTCCAAGCTTCAGCACCTAACCAACACCCAAAGTGAAGAAGACCGTCCAACCCAAACCAAAAACCATAAAGCTAGAGGATGAGGAATTGGGAGCACACCCAAAGAAAAGATCAGCCAACTCTATCTACTCCTTGCAAAAGAGAAGAAACCAGAGAAAAAGCTGGATGCCATAGTTTGGGCAGATAACAAAACCTAAATGAATCATTGAGAACAATATGCTCGACAGTACTGTGTAAGGTAAGCCCTGTCCTGATGACACCCGCTGGCAAAAAGGGGAAAAATTCCAAGGTAGCAGCAAAAAAAAAAAAAAAAAAATTTTAAGCTGGGTAGCACCAGACCCTATTGCCTAACAGCAGATATTCAGCAAATATCCTATTGCTTTGACGTATACCCAGACCACATATATTACTTGAGATTCCTGTTGTACCATAACAATGACAACCAGGAAATCATGGAATACGGAATAAGAATTTGTCTTTCATAATAGTCCATCACCTGCAATAGCAACCTATGGGCTTAGAACAGCCCAAGGAGAAAGGGAATATGGTACAAATGCCAGACATTTCACTGAGAGAGACTTATGTAGATGATGGCTTGAAGTCCTTACCTACCAAAGAAGCAGCCACTGACTTGCTAAAAAGGACACAAGGAATGCTGGCAGAGGCAAATCTGAGTATTCATAAAATCGCCTCTAATAGTCCAGAACTAATGAGAGCATTTCCTGCAGAAGACCATGCCAGAGATTTAAAGGATCTAGATCTAAGAGCAGATGCCGCTCCACCTCAGAGAAGCCTTGAATTGTATTGGGATCTAAAGAGATGTTTTTATCTTTCAAGTCTTCACCCAAGAGAAAAATATACATGCGGAGGTGTCTTGTCCACAGTCCATAGTCACTAGAGTTTATAGCTCCAGTCACCAATCAAGGAAGATCCTACTGAGGGAGTTTTTCCCAAAGTACTGATGAGTGGGATGTTCTATTACCACCAGAAATGCGATAACAGTGAGAGAAATGGAAGGATTCTTTAAAGACTTTTGAACAACTGCACATCCCATGCACACAGTGCTGGCTGTCACAAAGAGATTGCATTTTCATCTCATCAACCAGCTGATGAAAGACCAGATACTCAACATCAAAGTGCCATCAAAGATACAGAACTACATAGCATCGATGACAATCTACCACCTGGGAACTTCTACAAAAGACTTCCCTGGAAGACAAAAAAAATTCTTTAGAACTGCCATCACTGAGTCAGTGATTCATACCACAAAGAGATGAGGACACCGTGGACTGTTGTCAACTCCAGAGACTCAAAGACTTTTCACTCACTTTGTGTTTATGTTCTCTTTCTCATTTCAGCTCCTGCAAGACTGCAAGAGAAGTTGCCAGAGCAACAGCAAACTGGAGATGAGCAAGACATTGCCAAGTTTTAAGATCCAGAAGTAAATTGGCATTTGCATGCTTATAATATTTATAGTTTGAGGAGTTAAATAGTAGCATCTACTGATACCAGGTAAAGAATGCTCTGCCCCATATTCATGGAGGCAGGTATATTGTTTATATTTAGCATCAGTATTTGTAGTGCTATTAACATTGTCTATGTTAATAGCACTATGAATTAGGACTGCTTTTCCTATAGTTTGCAGTATCCTGACTCCTTGTGAGCTTATTGGCTGTTCATTCTACTACTACTACTACTATTTAGCATTTCTATAGCGCTACAAGGCATACGCAGCGCTGCACAAACATAGAAGAAAGACAGTCCCTGCTCAAAGAGCTTACAATCTAATAGACAAAAAATAAAGTAAGCAAATCAAATCAATTAATGTGAACGGGAAGGAAGAGAGGAGGGTAGGTGGAGGCGAGTGGCTACAAGTGGTTACGAGTCAAAAGCAATGTTAAAGAGGTGGGCTTTCAGTCTAGATTTAAAGTTGGCCAAGGATGGGGCAAGACATAGGGGCTCAGGAAGTTTATTCTGAGCTAGGGCCAGCCCTCCCTCTGTGCCCCTGAGGGCTGTGTGAGAAAGCCCAATCTTGCTAGTGTGCTTTGTGATCAGCAACTGTTCTAGGACTGATCACTCCTTAATTTACTGTAATTCCATCAAGATTTTTTTATTTATTGCATTTGTATCCCACATTATCCCACCTCTTTGCAGGCTCAATGTGGCTTACAATTCGTCATGGATGCTGGAGGTAGAAGAGAACATACAATTGGTTTTACAGAGGGTTTTGGGTTACATGGTGGTGAAATACATGATAGTTTTAAAGCAAAAGACATTAAAGAACATTTCTGGATATATTAGAGATAGTGCAGTTACACGTGTTGATCTTTATGATATATGCTGTCAAAGAGAAGTTTTCAGTAGTTTGCGGAAGTTGGTCAATTCATAGACCGTTTTCAGGTTGCGTGGCAGCGCGTTCCAGAGCTGTGTGCTTGTATAAGAAAAGGTTGATGCATGCATTGATTTGTATTTCAAGCCTTTGCACTTGGGAGGATGAAGATTAAGGAATGTGCGAGAAGATTGTTTTGCATTTCTGGGTGGTAGTTCTATTAGGTCTGACATATATGCTGGGGTGTCACCATGGATGATTTTATGAATTAGGGTACAAAGTTTGAACGTGATGTGTTCTTTGAGTGGGAGCCAGTGTAGTTTTTCACATAGGGGTTTTGCGCTTTCGTATTTTGGTTTGCCGAATATTAGTCTGGCCGCCATGTTCTGGGCTGTCTGGAGTTTAAGTATTTGCCCTTTGCAGCCGGCGTAAAGTGAGTTACAATAGTCCAGATGACTAAGTACCAATGATTGTACCAGGTTGCGGAAGACACTCCATGGAACAAAATGGTCTGATTCTTTTTAGTTTCCACATTGAATGAAACATCTTTTTAGTTATGTTTTTTGCGTGATTCTCAAGTGTTAGGTGTCGGTCGATGGTGACTCCAAGAATTTTTAGGGTATCACCATCTCCCCAAGTCATTCCCTTTTTTTTTTTTTTTTTTTTTTTTTTTTATTTACCCTGTGTTTTCCCCCTTATTTCCTTTGTGTTATAAATTTTCATCTCAGCTGGGCTGAGGTTCTGGCCATCTTTTTGCCTTTAGAGTAGCTAGTTACAGACCCTGCATGCAGAAGACAACAATTCTATCAAAACAACTGAACTGCAAGTTGGATCTTCTTTGTTTATTCTTAGTACCACAATAAAGATTTGTGGTAGAGCTTCTACTTGTCGATGGTTTAATCTGGCTGTTTAACTACATCTGCCAAGACTAACCCTATTGACCACTATCTGATACTGCTGATCTGGTTGGTCCTGCTAGTTATTAACTTCAAATATATCAAAACTGACTATGGTTCTGGGGGAGAAGCAGATAGGTGCACAGGTGATGTTCTTGTCCATCCACTTCGTTGAAGCTAAAAGCCTTAAGCAGAAAAACACTCATCCTGAAGGTGTTTGAATGGCTGTGCATATAACATTTAGGCTTCCTGGACAGTGGGATGATTTTCCAAGGGCCGCTGTGTGGAGGTGCTGGTCATCTATAGAAGAATAGACAAAAGGGTAAATGGTTCTCGGCCAAACATGGGAAACCTCTCTCTTCAGCAAATTATGTACAGTCTTTGTATTTTTTTTTCACCACAGAACATTATGGACGTCACAACAAATGTCACTGCCAAATTGTCTGCTAACAATACTTGTTGGTCATGTAAATGATGTGTCGGTACCTTTAAACACATGATTTTTGATTGTCATAATACTAGAAGTTAATTTGTGGATGGTTAGTATTGTATGTTACGGAGGGCCTTGAATCAAATAGATTGAGAGTTCTGCAGGAAACAAAACATCTTGGAATCCTTATGGATTCAAATTCCATGTGTAAAGGGGAAAAGAATAGTGATAGGAGTGTACTACTGTCCGCCTGGCCAGGATGGACAGATGTACAAATGTTATTGGAAATTAGGGAGGCTAACAAACTGGAATCACCCAGTATTATTGTGTTGCTGAATTACCCAATATTGACTGGGTAAATGTAACATCAGAGCATGCTAAGGAGGTAAATTCCTTGACGAAATCAAGAACTGCTTAATGGAGCAGCTGGTACAGGAGCCAACAAGAAAAGGAAAAATTCTAGACCTCATACTTAGTGGAGTGCATTATCCGGTGCGGGAGGTAATGGTGATGGCTTGATAACAGTGATCATAATATGATCAGATTTGATATTAGCTTTGTAGTAAATATACAAAGAAAATACAATACATTAGCGTTTAACTTTCAAAAAGGAGACTATGATAAAATGAGAAAAACAGTGGAAAAAAAAAAAAAAACAAACAAACTTAGATGAGTGGCTGCGAGGGTCAAAAATTTACATCAGGCGTGGATGCTGTTCAAAAACACCATCCTGGAAGCACAGGTCAAATATATGCTATGTATTAAAAAAGGAGGACGGAAGACCAAACGACAGCCAGCATGATTAAAAAGTGAAGGAAGTTATTAGAGCTAAAAGAAAATCCTTCAGAAAATGGAAGAAGGAACTGACTGAAAATAATAAGAAACAGCATAAGGAATGTCAAATCAAATGCAAAGCGCTGATATGGAAGGCAAAGAGGGACTTTGAAAATAAAATTGCGTTGGAGGCAAAAACACATAGTAAAAACAATAAGTCGGCAATAGAATCGGTTGTACCACTAGATGACCGAGGGGTAAAAGGAGCAATCAGGGAAGACAAAAGCCATAGAAGAGAGATTAAATGAATTCTTTGCTTCGATCTTCACTGAGGAAGATTTGGGAGAGATACTGGTGCCAGAAATGGTATTCAAAGTTGAGTCGGAGAAACTGAATGAAGTCTCTATAAACCTAGAGGATGTAATGGGGCAATTTGACAAATTGAAGAGTTGCAAATCTCCTGGACCAGATGTAATTCATCCCAGAGTATTGATAGAATTGAAAAATGAACTTGTGGAACTATTGTTAGTATATGTAATATATCTTTAAAATCAAGCATGGTACCGGAAGATTGGAGGGTGGCCAAAGCAACTCCAATTTTTAGAAAAGGTTCCAGAGGTGATCTGGGAAAATTATAGACCGGTGAGTCTGATGTTGGTGCTGGGTAATATGGTAAAGACTATTATAAAGAACAAAATTACAGAGCATATTCAAAAGCTTGGATTAATGAGACAAAGCCAACATGGATTTAGTGAAGGGAAATCTTGCCTCACATATATTTTTTTGATGGGGTGAACAAACATGTGGACAAAGGTGAGCCGGTCAATATTGTGTATCTGGATTTTCAAAAGGAATTTGACAAAGTTCCTCATGAAATATTCCAGAGGAAACTGGAGAGTCATGGGTTAGGAGGTAGTGATCTACTGTTTAAAAAAGATAGAAAATGGAGAATAGGATTAAATGATCAGTATTCTCATTAGAGAAGGGTAGATAATGGGGTTCCCCAGGGGTCTGTGCTGGGGCCGCTGCTTTTTAACATATTTATACATGATCTAGAAATGGGAGTAACTACTGAGGTAATTAAACTTGCTGATGACAAAGTTATTCCAAGCTGTTAAATTGCGAGATGATTGTGAAAGTCTTGTAAGGTCCTCTTGTAATCTGGAAGATTGGGCATCCAAATGGCAGATGTTTAATGTAAGGAAATGCAAAGTGATGCATGTGGGAAAGAGGAACCCAAACTATATCTACGTAATGCAAGGTTCCACAATAGGAGTCACTTACCAAGAAAGGGATCTAGGTGTCAATGTTGATGACACATTGAAACCCTCTGATCAGTATGCGACAGTGGCTAAGAAAGCAAATAGAATGTTAGGTATTATCAGGAAAGGAATGGAAAACAGAAATGAGGACGTTATAATGTCTTTGTATCGCTCCATGGTGCGACCGCACCTCGAATACTGTGCGCAATTCTGGTCATCGCATCTCAAAAAAGAGTGAAATTAGAAAAGGTACAGAGAAGGGCAACGAAAATGATAAAGGGGATGGGATGACTTCCCTACGAGGAAAGGCTCAAGTGCCTAGGGCTCTTCAGCTTGAAGAAAAGACGGCTGAGGGGCAGATATGATAGGGGTCTATAAGATGAGTGGAACAGCAACGGGTGAACGTGAATCACTTGTTTACTCTTTCCAAAAATACTAGGACTAGGGGGCACGAAATGAAGCTACAAAATAGTAAATTTAAAACAAATTGGAGAAAATATTTATTCACTCAACATGTAATTCAACACTAATTCATTGCCAGAGAATGTAGTAAAAGTAATTAGCTTAAAAGGGTTTAAAAAAAGGTCCGAACAGCTTCCTAAAAGTCCATAAGCCATTATTAAAATGGACTTTGCGGAAAATTCACTGCTTGTTTCATACTATTTTGGGATCTTGCCAGGTACTTGGAACCTGGATTGGCCACTGTTGGAAACAGGATGCTGGGCTTGATGGACCTTTGGTCTGTCCCAGTATGGCAATACTTATGTTCTTAAATGTTATTTATTTTATTACTCAGAATAAAGAATATCCAACTTACAGTTCAGTTGCTTAGACAAAAAAAAAAAAGTTCCTGATATTGTTCCTCTGCTTAACTCTTCAGAGGCTCATATGTTCAAGAGTTTCCTTCCCTTGAAACAAGTTTATCTCTTGAGATATCTGAATATCTACCATATCTCCCCATTTCATTTCTCATTTATGTTTTACATTTTTTTTTTATTACTCTCATATCATAGGGCTTCTAATGCAGACCCTAAACTCTTGAATATGAATGCAGTACCTGCATGCCTACCACCCCCACTGCATGCAAATCTCTCATGTATGTTCATCCTGAAAATCTGACCTGCTGGTGGCCCTTGAAGACTGGGACGAACACCAAGGCCCTACACTGTTCTCGTAGCCCTTCGCTGGACAACCTCCAATTTGTTGATAGCCTTCCACAGATAGCGCCTTCAGAGCTAGACATATAACTCAAGCCAAAAGTCTGCTTTAACAAAAACACATGTAATATAATCAACATCTTTAGGGCCGCACTGTAGGAATGCTAGCGTTTTTAGAATGTGCTAAAAATTAGCGCGTGCTAATGCTAGAGATACCTATATATTCCTATGGGTCTCTAGCATTAGCGCATGCTAAAACACTAGCGCACCTTAGTAAACAGGGATCTTAGTAACAATGCATGAGATATCAGTTTTGCAAATCTCTTGGATATATTTACTCACTTTCCTTCCATCACTGCCATTTTCAGAGAATTTTAACTTATTTATTTGGATTTCTGCTCCCTGCCTTCTAATGCACAGCTCTCAGATAGTGATGAAAGATGATCAGATAACTGGATCTGTTCTGTAATTATATTTTTTGTAGAGAATCTACAGAACTTCAGCAAAGCAATTGTGTCAGTATATTGTTTTTGAAATCATCCACAAATGAGAAATTAATTTTAATAGTTACATGCATAGATAATCAGATAAAATTTAACAATTACACCACACTGTTGACTAAGCCAGATGAACGATGCTGCACTTTCTACAATTTCAATTACCAAAGTAAGAGGCAAGGGTGATGAAAGAGGAAATAAATTAAAATTACAATTTTAAATATATCAACCTACAAAATCAGTTTAATCTACTTAAATTTAATACTACTGAGGGTGGGGAAATATTTTTCAATTTAAAAAACTACAAAATGAGGTTCACTTATTTTAGAGAACTGTTTTTGGAGGAAAGGCAAAGGTTACAGTTATTCAAAATTTTGGTCTCCTTTTACCTTCAGTAGATCTTAATTTAGATCCCCTTTCCAGTTTAACTAATCACTATGTTAATGAATCCAGAAAGGACTCTGCCTCTGAAATGAATAAGCATGAGTTTGTAACAACAACAACAAAAAGTCAGAAAAAGAATTTTGTAGCTTCACAGTCCAAAGTAACTACACTTCACAGAAAGTTTAAAGAGCAGGAGTCTTTGAATGAAGATAGCATCTTCCATTTCAAATACTTCTGGATCTACCAAATCCTTAAACATGGACTCTTAACAAGACTAATATCCATCTGATCAGGTATCTAACCTTCATCTGCAAGTGATAAGAATATCCCAAAGGGACATCTAACATTCTCTCTACTTACCTTAAAGCTGCTTGCAAAAGTTCAAGGTGAAGTAAAGTGACTGAACTACATGTTACACAGCAATGATGCCATATATATAATTGGCACCAGCTTCACTAGCAATTCATATGAATAGACTTACAGCTGGCAATTAAATTAATCAAGTAGGAAACAAAAAAGGTATAGTGTTCACAAAGAAGGGACAGTCTCATCTCTCCTGATCCTGTTATGTTTTTAAAAGGAGGGGGGAAATCTACTGCATAACCAAAATTAAATTAATATGGTACAGTCCCAATACAGGTGAACGTATAAACATTTATCTTGGTTATGCAAATTGTTTAAAACCTTTAAATTGTTATATTAATCAGTTTTACAAGCGCAAAGTTGGGAGAGGTAACGGCTTGAAGAGTAGCAGGGATGCTGATTAAATTTGTTGTCCCTGATTCCTTTATTTATAAGTCTGTCAAAGCCAAGTTCTTTCTCCATGCTCAGTTTCCAGTCACACCTTCCACCTACAGTTTTATTCTAATAATTGGTCATAAAAATACTGCAAGTTTACTTCCTCCCCTAACATATTTAGGCATACATTTCAAACACTCTGGGAGAAAGGACATTATAGCCACCTCAACATGTAATTAAACTCTGGAATTCATTGCCAGAGAACATGGTAAAAGCAGTCATCTTAGCAGAGTTTAAAAAAAAGGTTTGGACAGTTTCCTAAAGAAGAGTCCATAAGCCATTAAGATGGATTTGGGAAAATCCACTGGTTATTTCTAGGAGAAGTAGCATAAAAACTTACTATTTTAGGATCTTGCCAGGTACTTGTGACCTGGATTGGCCACTGTTGGAAACAGGATACTGGACTTGATGGACCTTTGGTTTGTCCTAGTATGGCAACGCTTATGTTCTTATGTAATTTTGTACAATGTATTTGTCTATACTACTACTACTACTTATTTCTAAAGCGCTACTAGACGTAAGCAGCGCTGTACACTTGAACATGAAGAGACAGTCCCTGGTCGACAGAGCTTACAATCTAATTAGACAACAGGGCTAGGCACCCACATCTCTTCCCTCCCCCCCCCCAAAAAAAAAAAATAAATAGCACTGCAATGGATAGTCTACTTACTGAGAGGCAAGACAAGATGGCAGACATATGATAGCACATTAATATAGGAGCAAGATGATTTTCTTTACATATGGTGAAAAGGAAAGGGAAGACCTGGGTGTTTCTAACAGACCATGGAACATCTGCAGAGCTGGGTTACAGATATCTTCAAGGGATGCCACCACTGGAAGGCAAGCTGGTAGAAAGAGGATCAGCAAAGTCCTTGGTCTTGGAAACTATATTAAGCCACAAAGTGTAGGAGTGGCCTCTGAACCCTGCCTTTGGTATCCGGACTGCAATGACTGCAATCTGCTTTTCTCCATGCCAGATCCCTTTCTTGTCAAAGTCAGAGTTCAGTAGCAGCCAGTGGATTACCAGTGTTGAAAACCGTGGCTACTGGGGGATGAAACAACCACCTCGCTATAACAGATACACCGTCCTCTTTGGCTGGGCATAGGTGAAGTTGTGCAGCTTATGCTGAATTTCAGCTTTGGGAGCCACCTGTATTGGGTAAGACTATTTTGGGCTAGTTAAATCAGCTATACAATTGTGGGAGTTTGTCCCAGCTCAGAATGTTGACTACCCACTGCAAAACAAGACTGGACTCTTGGGCACAGGGTTATCAAACTGACCTAGCATTAAGCTATGTTTAGTAAGGAAAATTTAGCTTCATAGAAATCATGAGAATTTGAAGAACTCTGCCAGGAAGAAGAATCTTAAGCTAACTTTCCAGACCTGAGAAAGTTTCAGCAAAAGAATCATTTAATAAATATCTGGGAATATGTTAGAAATGCAATTGGAAGCTGCATCTTCTCTTTCTTGTGTATAGTGCATTTGTCATCTCCAAAGAAGGAATCTTTCTTTGGAGGTAGACATTTTCCGATAGTTTAAATTTAACCAGGGCTGTAGCCTTATGATTTTAGAGATGATTTAAACAGTGAGAACAATTTTTCACAAGGTGATTAATGTATAAAACTCTCCTTCCGGCTAGGACTGCTGGATAGCTCTTGGCTATCAGGGCTTGAGGGGATGCAGCAGACTGATATTTTTGCCTCTGCTTTCTTTTCTATCACAATTTGTATTTCCCTCTTTCTCTATGTGATGTTATTGTAATTGTACACTGCTTTGATAGTTTTTCTTATGCGGTTAATCAAATAAATGGAACCTTGAACCTTGTATGTATGACCACATAGGGCACAAAGGAGGAAGGGGTACCAAAAACTATGCGCACTGTCCCCTCAAATCCAACAGCACAGAGCAGCCCGTCTCCCTCCTGCTCCCCCCCCCCCCCCCAAACACACACAATGCAGCATCTCTAAATCATAACTTAGGGACCCTTTTACAGACTGGTGGTAAGCCAACACGGGCTTACCGCTTGCATTTCCAGGACTACCACTGGCCCAACGTGGCCACCTGCTGTAGTCCCGCCCCAAGCATGCGCCATTTCCAGGGGAAAAAGAAAACCTCCCGGAAATGACTTGTGCAGTGATAACCCAGCGGTAATCGGGCATTGCCATGCGCTGCCTGGTTACTGCCAGGTTAGCGCATGAGCCCTCATTGCCACCTCAATGGGTGGTGGTAAGGGCTCCCTACCACACGGCCAAGTGTGCTGGGGGCTTTTTTTACCTGCTGCGGTAAAAAGGGCCCTGGCGCACAGGAAAAACAGCCCCCACTGCTAGGACCCCTTAACCAGCAAATTGCCGACTTTGCCCCTGGAACACCCCCCAAAATAGCCAGCTTTCGCTTAAGCACCAACTGCTAATTTTCAGCCACGATTACCATTTAAATGTCACTGAAAATTAGCAGATAGCCCCAAGCAAGCAATTTAAGCATTCAGCAGCTGCTTCTGGCCTGTTAAATCATTTTGGATCACACTAGTCTCGACCTGGTCTTCATTACAGAAACCTGGGTCCAACCCCAAACTGATCCCATCCTGCTTGACTTATGCCCCTCGGGCTACAAGCTTGCTCACTGGCCGCGCCCTGGGAGGAGAGGTGGAGGCATTGCACTCATCTATTGTTTCACCTTCATCACTGAACCCATTGCTGACTCCATTACGCCACAGCTTGAAATTGCCTCAGTGAGAATCCTTAATAAAACCTTATCTGGTCATTTGACTTGTATCCTATTCTACCGTCCGCCCGGCAACTGGAGTGAAGCGCAGCCCATTTTTGCTGATTTCATTTCCAATACATGCTTGTCCTGTCCCAACGTACTTGTCCTGGGAGACATCAATCTGCATCTCAAAGACTATTCCTTAGCACACACGTGAGTGTTTAGACTTCCTTAGCACCTGGGACTTTACCTGCTGGAATACTCTGGCAACCCACTCTAGAGAGCACACTTTAGACCTCCTCTCCCTCAAATCGGCTCATTATGATAGATTGCGCATAACCAAGGCCCTGTGGTCAGCTGTCCCTTAGTCAGACCACTTCAAGCTCACCTGCTCAATCTTGTGGCAGATAAAAAGTCCAAGGCGCACACATTCCCAAACGCCTTACACGACTAGAGGGTATGTTGATCCAGCGGCATTCTGGCAGTCCATCTATGAGTCACACTGGCCTGACCCAGTGGATTTGGACAGCTTCTTCCCCATTTGGGATAACCGATGTAGAAGTATCTTAGATGCCATTGCGCCACTAAAGATATGTTCAACAAAATGGAAAGTAGCTGCCCCGTGGTTTAATGCTGACCTTAGAGCGCTCAAAACAAACACCAGAAGACTTGAAAGGGCCTGGAGAAAGCACCAAGATACTCAAGATCTCACAGCCTGGAAGCAGTCTCACAGAAAGTACAACTATGCAATTAGGCAGGCAAAAAAACACTATTTCAAAACCAAAATAGGCCCGGATTACAAAGATGCCAAAAAGCTTTACTTCTTTGTAAACAAACTGTTGGACGCCACAGTGGTTACCACTACAGGAGCAGGCACACCATCTGCTATAGATTTAGCCAAATCTTTCCAAGATAAAGTCACCAAACTACAGAGCTCCCTTCCGCTGAACAGTTCCAGCCTTAGTGACTTCATTAGTGGCTTGGATCCGGGTCCTGACGAGCAACCAGCAGACCGATTGCTCTCAAACTTTTCACCTCTCTCTGTAGATTCTGTCAAGTTGGAGCTTCGCAGATTTGTCAGGAAGTATTCCAGGCTAGATGTGTGCCCCAACTATTTACTCCAATGTGCCCCAGCCTGTTTCCTGGAAGATTTAACACTGCATCTCAACTACATGCTTGGCAATGGAAAGTTCCCTACAAGCTATGGCAACATCTTACTAACCCCAGTACCCAAAGATACCAAGAAGAAGAGTAGTGATCTGTCCAACTACCGGTCGATAGCATCCATTTCCCTTTTCTTGAAACTCATGGAGGGCTTGGTAACAGCTTAGTGAGCACTTGGACAAGTTTAATATTCTGCATACCTCGCAATCGGGATTCCGACCACTCCATAGTACTGAGACCGTACTTGCCACTCTCTTATCCAACTTCAAGAGTGAAAGCTGTAGGGAAGAGCATTTTGCTCTTGCAGTTCGACATGTCCAGTGTCTCTGATATGGTGCACCATGGCATCCTGTTGCGGCTCCTAGATTACTTTGGTGCCAGCGGAAATGTACTATCCTGGCTGAGAGGCTTTCTTAAGTCAAGAACTTACCAAGTAACCGCCAACTCCAATTTTTCATCTCACTGGAAATCAGACTGTGGAGTGCCACAGGGTTCCCCACTATCGCCAACCCTCTTCAACTTGATGTTGATTCCTTTAGCAGCGGCTCTCTCCAAATTGGGTCTTAACCCATCTATCTATGCTGATGATATCACTATCTTCATCCCCTTTGAAAAAGACTTAAATGAAACAACCAGTAAGATTCGACAAGGCTTCTACACCATGCTCGACTGGGCCAACTAATTTCGATTCAAATTCAACGCTGAGAAAACACATTGCTTGATTCTCTCCTCTCCCTATAACAAACTCAGGCCTCCTACATTGCTCACTCCTGAGCTCGTCCTACCAATCTCGGAGTCCCTAAAAATCTTGGGAGTCTTATTAGATAGATCATTGATGCTGGAACAGCATGTGAACTCTACAGTCAAGCAAATGTTCTCTCTTTGGAAGCTTAAGCGTATCCAGCCTTATTTCCCTAGAGAAGTATTCCGTAACCTAGTCCAGTCTCTCGTCATAAGCCATCTAGATTACTGCAACAGTATCTATGGGGGATGCACAAGTATGCTCCTAAAAAAATTGCAAACTGCTCAGAACACAGCAGCCCGACTCATCTTCGGCAAATCGAGATTTGAAAGTTCAAGACCACTACGAGAGAGGTTGCACTGGCTTCCAGTGAAGGACCGCATTGCTTTCAAGATCTGCGCATTGGTGCACAAAATCATCTATGAAGAAGCCCCCGCTTATATAGACACTCATTAACCTGCCGCTCAGGAACTCCCGCAAGTCAGCTCGTTCATTCCTTAATCTCCACTACCCAGCTTTTAGTGGCCTCAAATATAAGACCGTCTATGCTTCCTCTTTCCCCTATCTCAGTACTCAATTGAGGAACGGGCTGGCCCAAGAGATCAAATTCACTCCAGATCATCAGACCTTTAAGAGACGGCTCAAGACCTTCCTATTTGGCAGAGCATACGCCGAAAGCCCGCCTGGCGCCACAACCTTCTGAACCGCGGCTATCTCAGCGACATATACCTCTCCTCTCTCCCTTTCCTCCCTCAGTTGTTTCTCTCTCCCTCTTATGACTTTGAATACTGTATTCTGTACTACTGTTTTGCTTAATAGACTATTGTACGCCACATTGAGCCTGCCTGCTGGCGGGAATATTGTGGGATACAAATGCCATAAATAAATAAATTTCTGCATATTGATCAGTTCTTAATTTCAGAAAACTAGTTTATCTTGGTTGGGGGGGGGGGGGGGGGGGAAAGAGTGTAAACTCGACAAAATTTTGTGAGGTTATATAGCATTTCTTCCCAATTAAGATGGCTGAAGACTTAAGTTGGTTTCCCTTTGAGAATAAATTCTGCCTTAATTGTACTGTTTCTTTGTTGTAAAAGAATCATTGGACCCAAGAGTCACAACTATTTGTGGGTAGGAGCTCTCCTATCTGCTTAAATAGCAGTCAGCAGACCAGCCAACATTTTACCTGTGCAGTGCCAATAACAAACCATTTTGAAAGAGGTTCCAAGGGAGATAATTCCAAAGGTGAAGATGGGGAGGAGCCAACAGCTATGCAGGTGCCAGAAATACTCAATGCCAGTGACTGCATTGTGAAGTGGCCAGATAAGACCACATAAAAGCGAATGCTACATACCTGTAGAAGGTATTCTCCAAGGACAGCAGGCTGATTGTTCTCACTGATGGGTGACATCCACGGCAGCCCCCTCCAATCGGAATCTTCACTAGCAAAGGCCTTTGCTAGCCCTCGCGCGCCCATGCGCACCGCGCATGCGCGACCGTCTTCCCGCCCGAACCGGCTCGGGTTCGTCAGTCCCGTATATAGCAATACAAAGACAAGGGAAGACACAACTCCAAAGGGGAGGCGGGCGGGTATGTGAGAACAATCAGCCTGCTGTCCTCGGAGAATACCTTCTACAGGTATGTAGCATTCGCTTTCTCCGAGGACAAGCAGGCTGCTTGTTCTCTCTGATGGGGTATCCCTAGCCCCCAGGCTCACTCAAAACAACAAACATGGTCAATTGGGCCTCGCAACGGTGAGGACATAACTGAGATTGACCTAACAACTTATCCAACTAACTGAGTGTGTAGCCTGGAACAGAATAAACATGGGCCTAGGGGGGTGGAGTTGGATTCTAAACCCCGAACAGATTCTGAAGCACTGACTGCCTGAACCGACTGTCGCGTCGGGTATCCTGCTGCAGGCAGGAATGAGATGTGAATGTGTGGACAGATGACCACGTCGCAGCTTTGCAGATCTCTTCAATAGTGGCTGACTTCAAGTGGGCCACTGACGCTGCCATGGCTCTAACATTGTGAGCTGTGACATGACCCTCAAGAGCCAGCCCAGCCTGGGCGTAAGTGAAGGAAATGCAATCTGCTAGCCAATTGGATAAGGTGCGTTTCCCCACAGCCACTCCCCTCCTGTTGGGATCAAAAGAAACAAACATTTGGGTGGACTGTCTGTTGGGCTGTGTCCGCTCCAGATAGAAGGCCAATGCTCTTTTGCAGTCCGATGTGTGCAGCTGACGTTCAGCAGGGCAGGAATGAGGACGGGGAAAGAATGTTGGCCTCCGACACTACCTTCGGCAAGAACTTAGGGTGAGTGCGGAGGACTACTCTATTATGATGAAATCTGGTGTAAGGGGCCTGGGCTACCAGGGCCTGAAGCTCACTGACTCTACGAGCTGAAGTAACTGCCACCAAGAAAATGACCTTCCAGGTCAAGTACTTCAGATGGCAGGAATTCAGTGGCTCAAAAGGAGGTTTCATCAGCTGGGTGAGAACGACATTGAGATCCCATGACACTGTAGGAGGTTTGACGGGGGGCTTTGACAAAAGCAAACCTCTCATGAAGCGAACAACTAAAGGCTGTCCTGAGATCGGCTTACCTTCCACACGGTAATGGTATGCAATGATTGCGCTAAGGTGAACCCTTACAGAGTTGGTCTTGAGACCAGACTCAGACAAGTGCAGAAAGTATTCAAGCAGGGTCTGTGTAGGACAGGAGCGAGGATCTAAGGCCTTGCTGTCACACCAGATGGCAAACCTCCTCCATAAAAAGAAGTAACTCCTCTTAGTGGAATCTTTCCTGGAAGCAAGCAAGACACGGGAGACACCCTCCGACAGACCCAAAGAGGCAAAGTCTATGCTCTCAACATCCAGGCCGTGAGAGCCAGAGACTGGAGGTTGGGATGCAGAAGCGCCCCTTCGTTCTGGGTGATGAGGGTCAGAAAACACTCCAATCTCCACGGTTCTTCGGAGGACAACTCCAGAAGGAGAGGGAACCAGGTGTGACGCGGCCAAAAAGGAGCAATCAGGATCATGGTGCCTCGGTCTTGCTTGAGTTTCAACAAAGTCTTCCCCACCAGAGGTATGGGAGGATAAGCATACAGCAGGCCTTCCCCCCAATCCAGGAGGAAGGCATCCGATGCCAGTCTGCCGTGGGGCTGAAGTCTGGAACAGAACTGAGAGACCTTGTGGTTGGCTCGAGATGCAAAGAGATCTACCAAGGGGGTGCCCCACACTTGGAAGATCCGGCGCACTACTCTGGAGTTGAGTGACCACTCGTGAGGTTGCATAATCCTGCTCAACCTGTCGGCCAGACTGTTGTTTACGCCTGCCAGATATGTGGCTTGGAGCAACATGCCGTGACGGCGAGCCCACAGCCACATGTTGACGGCTTCCTGACACAAGGGGCGAGATCCGGTGCCCCCCTGCTTGTTGATGTAATACATGGCAACCTGGTTGTCTGTCTGAATTTGGATAATTTGGTGGGACATCCGATCTCTGAAAGCCTTCAGAGCGTTCCAGACCACTCGTAACTCCAGAAGATTGATCTGCAGATCGCGTTCCTGGAGGGACCAGCTTCCCTGGGTGTGAAGCCCATCGACATGAGCTCCCCACCCCAGGAGAGACGCATCCGTAGTCAGCACTTTTTGTGGCTGAGGAATTTGGAAAGGGCGTCCCAGTGTCAAATTGGACCAAATCGTATACCAGTGCAGGGATTCGAGAAAACTCGTGGACAGGTGGATCATGTACTCTAGATCCCCAGCAGCCTGAAACCACTGGGAAGCTAGGGTCCATTGAGCAGATCTCATGTGAAGACGAGCCATGGGAGTCACATGAACTGTGGAGGCCATGTGGCCAAGCAATCTCAACATCTGCCGAGCTGTGATCTGCTTGGACGCTCGTACCCGGGAGACGAGGGACAGCAGATTGTTGGCCCTTGTCTCCGGAAGATAGGCACGAGCCGTCCGAGAATCCAGCAGAGCTCCTATGAATTCTAGTCTCTGTACTGGGAGAAGATGGGATTTTGGATAATTTATCACAAACCCCAGTAGCTCCAGGAGTCGAATAGTCATCTGCATGGACTGTAGAGCTCCTGCCTTGGAATTGTTCTTCACCAGCCAATCGTCGAGATAAGGGAACACGTGCACTCCCAGCCTGCAAAGTGCTGCTGCTACTATAGCCAGGCACTTCGTGAACACCCTGGGCGCAGAGGCGAGCCTAAAGGGAAGCACACAGTACTGGAAGTGACGTGTGCCCAGCCGAAATCGCAGATACTGCCTGTGAGCTGCCAATATCGGGATGTGCGTGTAGGCGTCCTTCAAGTCCAGAGAGCATAGCCAATCGTTTTGCTGAATCATGGGGAGAAGGGTGCCCAGGGAAAGCATCCTGAACTTTTCCTTGACCAGATATTTGTTCAGGGCCCTTAGGTCTAGGATGGGACGCATCCCCCCTGTTTTCTTTTCCACAAGGAAGTACCTGGAATAGAATCTCAGCCCTTCTTGCCCGGGTGGCACGGGCTCGACCGCATTGGCGCCGAGAAGGGCAGAGAGTTCCTCTGCAAGTACCTGCTTGTGCTGGAAGCTGTAGGACTGGGCTCCCGGTGGGCAATTTGGAGGCTTCGAGGCCAAATTGAGGGCGTACCCTTGCCGGACTATTTGAAGAACCCAACGGTCGGAGGTTATAAGAGGCCACCTTTGATGAAAAACTTTCAACCTCCCCCCGACCGGCAGATCGCCCGGCACGGATACGTTGATGTCGGCTATGCTCTGCTGGAGCCAGTCAAAAGCTCATCCCCTGCTTTTGCTGGGGAGCCGTGGGGCCTTGCTGAGGTGCACGCTGCTGATGAGAGCGAGCGCGCTGGGGCTTAGCCTGGGCCGCAGGCTGGCGAGAGGGAGGATTGTACCTACGCTTACCAGAAGAGTAGGGAACAGTCCTCCTTCCCCCATAAAAACGTCTACCTGAGGAGGTAGATGCTGAAGGCTGCCGGCGGGAGAATTTGTCGAAAGCGTTATCCTGCTGGTGCAGCTGTTCTACCACCTGTTCGACCTTTTCTCCAAAAATGTTGTCCGCTCGGCAAGGGGAGTCCGCAATCCGCTGCTGGATCCTATTCTCCAGGTCGGAGGCACGCAGCCATGAGAGTCTGCGCATCACCACACCTTCAGCAGCGGCCCTGGACGCGACATCAAAGGTATCATATACCCCTCTGGCCAGGAATTTTCTGCACGCCTTCAGCTGCCTGACCACCTCCTGAAACGGCTTGGCTTGCTCAGGAGGGAGCTTGTCCACCAAGCCCGCCAACTGTCGCACATTGTTTCGCATATGGATGCTCGTGTAGAGCTGGTAGGACTGAATCTTGGCCACGAGCATAGAGGAATGATAGGCCTTCCTCCCAAAGGAGTCTAAGGTTCTGGAGTCTTTGCCCGGGGGCGCCGAAGCATGCTCTCTAGAACTCTTAGCCTTCTTTAGGGCCAGATCCACCACACCAGAGTCGTGAGGTAACTGAGTGCGCATCAGCTCTGGGTCCCCATGGATCCGATACTGGGACTCTATCTTCTTGGGAATGTGGGGATTAGTTAATGGCTTGGTCCAGTTCGCCAGCAATGTCTTTTTTAGGACATGATGCATGGGTAACTGTGGATGCTTCCTTAGGTGGAGAAGGATAGTCCAAGAGCTCAAACATCTCAGCCCTGGGCTCATCCTCCACGACCACCGGGAAGGGGATGGCCATAGACATCTCCCGGACAAAGGCCGCGAAAGACAGACTCTCGGGAGGAGAAAGCTGCCTTTCAGGCGAGGGAGTGGGATCAGAAGGAAGGCCATCAGACTCTTCGTCAGAGAAATATCTGATGTCCTCCTCCTCCTCCCATGAGGCCTCTCCATCGGTATCAGACAAGTTCACAAACCTGCGTCTGAAGCCGTGCCCGACTCGACTCCGTGGAAACACGGCCACGGTAGGAGCGTCGAGAGGTAGACTCCCTCGCCAGCACCGGCGAAGCTCCCTCCGCCGACGTCGTCGGGGAGTCTGCCTGGGAGGCGGCCGTAGCCGGACACCGGAGATCTCACCTCGGGCAAGGGGCCAGCCATCGCCTCACTCGACGGTACCGGGGGTGCAAGCACCACCGGTACCGGAGAAGGGCGCAACAGCTCTCCCAGAATCTCTGGAAGAACAGCCCGGAGACTCTCATGCAGAGCGGCTGTGGAGAAAGACTGAGAAGCCGATGCAGGCGTCGAGGTCAGAGTCTGTTCCGGGCGTGGAGGCGGTTCCGGGCTGTCCAAGGGGGAGCACATCGACACCTCCTGAACAGAGGGTGAGCGGTCCTCCTGGTGCCGATGCCTACTGGGTGCCGACTCCCTCGGCGACCCAGAGCTCTCGGTACCGAGACGGGAAGGAGACCGGTGACGATGCTTCTGACTTCAAGCGAAGCATGTCACCGGAGCTTCCCGGTACCGACGAGGACGTAGAATCCAACCGTCGCTTCCTCGGGGCCGAGGCCGAAGAAGGTCGATCTCGGGGGGGGGGGGGGGGGGGGGGGGGGGCTGTACCGCAGGAGCCCTCAGGGCAGGAGGAGACCCACCCGAAGGCTCACCGCCACCAGCAGGGGAATGGACAGCCCTCAACTGCACTCCAGACGAAGCACCACCGTCCGACGACATCAGCAATAGCGGAGGTCCCGGTACCACCGACGTCGACGCAGCCCTTCGATGTCTCGGTACCGAAGATGCAGGAGGTAGAAGCCTCGATGCAGTCGATGCTGATGCACTCGATGCGTCCCGTGCTGTTGTCGTCGAAGAGCCCGAGAACAACGCGTTCCACTGGGCCAATCTCGCTACCTGAGTCCTCTTTTTCAAAAGAGCACAAAGACTGCAGGCCTGTGGGCGATGCCCAGCCCCCAGACACTGAAGACATGAAGCGTGCCTATCAGTGAGCGAGATTACCCGGGCGCACTCGGTGCACTTCTTGAAGTAGCTGGAAGACTTCGATGACATGGGCGGAAAAATCACGCCGGTGAAATCAAAATTTGCGATGACGACGAAAGGCACCAAAAAGAAGGAAGAGAAAACCCGTACCGAGGCCAAATAGGCCGGTCCTGAAAGCGAAAGGAAACTTACACGGGGAAAAAGCTGGAAACACGGGAAAGGGATAAAGACCGGATCGGTCTCTCTTGGTTTTTTTTGCAAAAATTGCGAAGACGCGCGAGGTCAACTTGAGGGGCACGAAACAGAGGCAAAACACGACCGTCCCGAGCGCGGACAAAAGAAGACTGACGAACACGAGCCGGTTCGGGCGGGAAGACGGTCACGCATGCGCGGTGCGCATGGGCGCGCGAGGGCTAGCAAAGGCCTTTGCTAGTGAAAATTCCGATTGGAGGGGGCTGCCGTGGACGTCACCCATCAGTGAGAACAAGCAGCCTGCTTGTCCTCAGAGAAAAGTAGCTACTTTGCACTGAATATCGGCCAGCACCTGCATGACTATTTGGTAGCAGCCTGAGATCCATCCCTCCCTTCCCCCCTTTCAATATCACTCTGGTCCCCCATCTCATCACAGCAGGCCCCCAGGGCCACCTGAAGAGGTTTGCTGGTCTAGTGGTTGTCAGGGCAGTAGCGAACTCCACTTGATCCTGGCCCTCAGATTCCTAAATCAAAAATGGCCAACATGACCTCCAGCAATAGTCTTGCAGCACTACCACTAGAGGTGTTAGCCTCTAGCTGTAGTACAGTTAGAGATCATGGCAGCAATTTTCTGTTAGGAGCCTGAGGGGCAGTACCAAGTAGAGTTTGATCTTGCAATCACCACTAGACCATTAGGCCTCTTCAGGTAGGCCCAGGAGACATGTGGACTCCTTATGTGGCTCCCAGTCAACATTCAGCCAGGGCCTGCAGAATTCCCCACATCCAGCCCATGTCTAGTAGCCCGGTATTGAATATCTGGAGCTAGTTTAACTGAAGACAGTCAGCTTTAAAAAAAAAAAAAAACGCTCATTGCTGACAGCTGAATATTGGCCAGAATTTATTTTACATTAAAAATAAACACCAATTATGCAATGGCCCTTTCCCAACCCTAGCAACCTACCCTCTAATTCCTCATAAAAAGCTCTTTGATAGTATTGAGCACATATACTGACAATTTTATAAGCTGTTGGCTGGGATAACTATGTGTACCATCAAATATTTTCTTCCAGGATCCGCAATATGTTGAAATGCCTGGTGTTATATCTCTGTAAAAAAAACATGATCCCAACCCTGCCTTTTTTCTTTTCCTTACAATTAGACTTATAGAATGAGGGGATATGTAGCAGACCTAAACAGTTTCTCATCCACTGTCCTGAGATATGTCCTGGACCAAGCAAACTGGTGCTGAGAGGTATGTAGACTACTTCAGTAAACACTGCCTCTTAAAAGGTGATTGGATCCCCTTCACATTAATAGATGGCAGGGAATATTTTGAGGGCCATCTCTATCCAACTTCTGTACCCAGTTGTCTCACTGACTCATTAGGGCTCACTAGAGGATACCTCTTCCAGCTCCTCCCCAATCCCTTCTCTGTCTGGAACCCCCCCCCCCCCCAACACTTCTCCCTTCTCCATCCCCCATATCCCCTCCAGTTTCCTCCTACATTGTAGGGGAAAGGATATTGTCATCCACCCTAGGCCCCCCTTACCATGCTTACACCCCCACTCTCTCCTTGCATCAGTCTTCCACAGGGTTATCTTCAGCAGTGACTTTAGTGACCACAGTATTCAGTCCCAACAGCCCCACAGCCTCTTCTCTCATGCATACCTTGTAGCTTTTCCCTTCTGCAGTAACCAGGAGAGCAAGTGTGAATCCATGATAACAAAAACGCGCCTCTTATAGCTTTGTAGATACATTTCTCTGCTCATCTACTTCACAGTATTACTGGGGACAGGTCGAACGTTTTAGTAAATGTGCTACAAAGTGGACTAGCTGCCCTCACCTAACCACCCCCACCTCTATTTTGCTAATTATTAAAACAGGCTATATCTTTTGGAAAGTTCAGCTTAGGCCCACCAAAAGCTTGATAGGCTCTCTGAATTTTGACTTTTGTGGCAGCTGCCCCAGTCTCTGCGGACACCAAAAGTCCCTGTGCTACCTGCCACACAGTCAGTATATTCTGGCAACTCAGGGATGTCCCTAAAGAATAGGTTTTGGCATTGGCTTCTATTCTCCAAGTCCTCTAATCTATCAAAAGCCTTCTCTTGCAACCCACATACCTCCTCCACACATTTCTCTAGTGCTTCAATAGCTGACTATTGCTCCTCAGTCTTCCTCCTCCAACCTGTGTCCCAGCTCTGCAAGATCAGCCCTCAAATTGGACTCCAAGTCTGCTATTTTGGTAAGCACTGCTGCAAGGTCATGCCTTAAGTCTTGGAACAAGAACACAAGCCTTCAGAAACCCCAGACGTCAGTTCATCACCCTAACTATCCAGCTCCTCATACTTGGACATGCACCGTCGTGCCATGGTTGCCATCTTGGAAGCCTTGCGATGTGGTTGAGCTGCTGTTTCAAAGGAGAATTCTTGCATATCCACCACATTTCTTTATGCTGTACTGAGGATGGGGGTTCTTGCTATGCTACAAGTATCCTTAATAGCAAATCAATACTGCTAGAGGGAATTTCTAATTTGACTAGTGCAAGAACCACAGCGCACTGAACCTAGAGCTCCACTCAGGTGGGAGATGTCACTTCCATCCCATTTTTGAACATTATGTGACAGATTTTTCCCTTATGTAGTTACAGCCACAAAGAGAAAGAAGCAGCCTATAGTTTTACAGATTGGAATGCTATATTTTCTTATAGTTTGTAAATGCACAATGAAATATGTTAAATGTGTTTTTGATCCATAACCGTTATCATGCTTTGTGATAATAGCTTTTCCTGATGTGTCTGCTTCTCTGTGATCCAGAAAGAAGCTCCTATTTATTTCTTTCAACAGTTTTATAGTCTGCTAATCTAAAGCATATTTCTCCAAAGTGGATTACAGCCAACATACAAAATCATATGGCATACAAATATAATAAGTGTCCCTTTACTTAATCACCATGTGGTCCTTTGTGTTCTTGCTTTAGAATAAAAAATTCCAGTGGATCTTGCTCTTTTTCACCCTTATGATAGGTTGAAGGACAGAGTAAGTGCATATGTTTGGTTCTGTGTTATTTTCTTTTTTGGACATATTCCATCAATCTCTTTACACAAGTTAGCTTAGAATTAAATGGAAATTTCTGAATAAAGAATTTTTTAAAGCAGCATCTCAGCTAGGACCAGCATAATGATCCATGTAATTATAAAAACTTCAATTAATTGCAGACTCATCTTAAATTATCATGCTAACCCCAAAATTGCCATTGGGAAATTCTAACTCTATGTCAATGAGGGCTTAAAAAGGACAGCAGACTTAATGCTATAGCTTCCATTTAAATCCTTTTCTAGGCTGTATACAAGGCAATTAAGTCCATTTGCAAACATTTCTTGGGTGAGTTCATAAACACAAATCAACCCAAATCTGTCTCTGCTTCTGCTCTTGTAATTAATTCAGCATAAAACAAAACTATTTTCCTCAGAACTGATCTGTCTTCAACATTAGTTTCTGAGGGCCTGACCTCTCCACCTTTATCTCTTTTCTCATGTCTCCTTATACCTCTTCCTGAATGGAGTACTAGCCATGCTCCTCTCGGTATACTGGCCTCCTCAGCATGCCCCTACCTCAGTCTTTCATTACTGTTCCTCTGAGAAACATTATCCTTGCAATTTGTCAGGTCACAGATGCAGATTCACCCGAGTCACTAGAAAAGCAGAACGGGGGGGGGGGGGGGGGGGGGGGGCGCGGAATTTGCTGAAACTAGGCCATTGTCTATGCCAGTGATGGCGAACCTATGGCACGCATGCCAGAGAGGGCACACAAAGCCCTCATCGTTCGTGGCTACAAAAAGAAAAAAAAAAACCAAGGAATCGCGGCACCGCATTGGCTGTTCGGCTCTGGAGCTAGGGGGTGTCGCCGGCGCTTACCTTACACTTCCACTGCTTCTCTAACTGCGTCATCTCCTGTAAGGCTCCTCTCTTCCATGTCACGGCGTCGCGTCTTGCTCCCCCTGTAGCACTCTGTGCGCCAGCACGCAGCCACCGCTCCGCGACTCCAGAGTCTCGCCTTGTGCTTCAGCTGTATTCCACCCCCGCCGAGCCACCGGTATCGTCGGCCCAGGTAATATCCGCTCATTTTTCTACACTGTTCTATATAGTACTAAGTCTCGCTCCCGGATTACTAGCTTGTGGTTCTTCTCCCCATCAGCTCAAACATCACAACCATGCATTTCCTGAGCAAAATAGGCCTTTATCTTGTTCTATTTCCAGTTCAACAGGAATCAGGGCAGAATTCTATCACCAAAAGCCTTCATTCACAACTACCTATCGATTTTTCCCTTACTGTGTTCTACATCCATCTCCCTCCAACAAAGCAACATGTAAGCAGCTAAGTTACTAGATTGTGGTTCTGCACAGTATTCATTCAGCTTCTGCTACCATTCATAAGCTCCTCATGCATTCCCCCCCCCCCCCCCCCCCCCCATCAGTTAACTCAGCCATCTATCACTCATCTTCTCCCGGATTACTAGCTTGTGGTTCTGCACAGTACTCATTCAGCTTCTGCTACCATTCATAAGCTCCCCCATGCATTCCCCCCCCCCCCCCCCATCTGTTAACTCAGCCATCTATCACTCATCTTCTCCCGGATTACTAGCTTGTGGTTCTGCACAGTACTCATTCAGCTTCTGCTACCATTCATAAGCTCCCCCATGAATTCCCCCCCCCCCCCCCAAAAAAAAAAAAATCTGTTAACTCAGCCATCTATCACTCATCTACTCAAGGAAATGAAGAAGAAAGGAGGAAAGTAAAGAAATAAATGGAAAGGAAGCCCTAGAAATGGTGTTAAGAGAACAGATAGAGAGCAGCAGAATCAGAGACGGGGACCAATATCACCAGACAGGTAGAAAAAAATCATTTTATTTTCATTTTAGTGTTTGGAATATGTCCAATTTGAGAATTTACATCTGCTGTCTTAGTTTGCACTGGGTATACTGGAGCTGTAACAGCTTACAGAATGATTTATAATTAAAAAAAAATCATGTTTTTTTTTTCTCCTATACTAGTATAATATTTTCAATGATGTCTGTTTATAAGCGCCACGGCTGGTGTAAGGGGTGTGGCTATCAGAGGGGTGGAGTCATATGTGGTGACCCCGCACATAATGAGTACTGGCACTTTGCGATAAATAATTAGATTTTGGGTTGCTGTTTGGGCACTCGGTCTCTGAAAGGTTCGCCATCACTGGTCTATGCACTCCTCTATAGCTATACTGCACATATAAACCTTAGCTCACCCTCTTTTCATTACTTTTTCAACCTTCAATATGCTCAGTATGTTGTTTATTTATTCACTTAATCCTGCCTGACTTTTCTTCTCCAGTGGTAGCCCTTTCTCCTCATTCTCCTGAAACTACATCTCCCCTCTCTCTTCCTCCATCACTGTCTCCCATGTCCCTCATGCTCCCCCTCCATGAACTTTCATTATATCAATTGAGTCATGACAGCAAGAAGAGACTGCTACAGCACGCATAAGACAGCTATAAGAACTGAGAATCTCCCACAGTCACTCTCCATGAGCATCTGCTGCTGTTACCACTCGATTGGCTTGAAGTATCATATGTGCATCAGAAGGGAGGGAGAGGACAGGCCCTATAATCAGTCAAGGCAAACCCTATCTTTACAAGCCCTGCATCAGATTATCTTGCTGACACTGTTTTAATGTATTCTTCTTCTAGAATTTTGTTCCTTGCAAGAGATCAGACTGATTATACCTTCTGTGTTGAAGTGTCAAAGGATGACTACTAAAAACAGGTCTATTATTGGCCAAGGCCCTGAACTTTGGAATAAACTGCCTAAGGACATTAGAAAGATTGTTACTCAACTTTTAGAAAAGTGATTAAATTTCTCCTGCTCAATCAATATCTAATGGACTTCTCTGCTGATAGTTAAATCTGTTTGATTTTATTTATTTGGATTTAATTACCGCCTTTTTGAAGGAGTTCACTCAAGGTGGTGTACAGTAAGAATAGATCAAATATGGTATACTAGCAATGTCAACACAATACGTAATAGATATTATAATTGGTAGTGAAGGGTAAGGCAAAGTTGTAACATATAGATGGGTAAGAAAGTAGGAATAATTAGAAAGTAAGGTGACTGATTTGAAGAAAGTTGCACATGGAGTGGATAAACATGTCCTGCTGCAGTATGTGAAGCCCGAGTCACTACTTGTGTGTGTGAGTGAGACTAACAAGTTAGTTACTTCTTCCGTTAAAGGCTTGGTTGAAGAGCCAAGCTTTCACCTGCTTCCTGAAGCAGAGATAGTCTTGTGTTAAGTGGAGCCTTTCAGGCAATGCATTCCAGAGTGTGGGGGCTACTCCGGAGAAGGCTCGCTTGCAGGTATCACATCGTGTAATATCTTTTGGAGAGGGTGTAGTTAGTGAAAGTCCTTGGGAGGACCTTAATGTCCTTGGCGGTGTGTGGAGGATCATCCTATTCTTTAGATACTCAGGGCCATTTCCTTTCAGGGCCTTGAAGATCAGAGTTTTAAATTTAGCCCTGTATTGTACTGGTGGCCAATGACATTTTTGCAAAAATGGTGTGATGTGGTCACATCGCTTGCAACCTTCTATGAGTCTTGCTGCTGCATTCTGTATAGATTTATTGTACTTTGGTGGGTCTACTTTTTTTTCTTGGGATCCGCCTTGAGCCTTTCAGGTAAAGCGGAACTGAAATGACCAGATTAGATTAGATGTGCCAGCATCCCCAGAGCTCTTTGCTTCCCACACATATGCAAATAACAATTTTACCTTAATGAACAGACCAACATGAAAAAGCAAAGTATATCTAACAAAATAACCGAGGTCAATATATTATATTAAGTCAAACAAGCATCAGAATTTTTTTTGTATTAATACAATGCTCATACTCTGTATAAACTAATTATGGAGAAGTTTATGTTAACATCCGATCAGCTGAGGGTTTCAGTCACAAGCATGAGAAGTGGAATTAAAAGGATCCTACTCAAGAGTCCAACAATTCAAACAAAAACGCAGACGAAAGCATGATTTGCAAAAAATAAATTCTTACACTCCCACACATCACTTATATACCATGCTCCCAGCAAAGGCTGTTCCGTGCCGTGTGTGATGCATTAAAACAGCATACAGAATTTAAAAAAAAAAATAATAATAATAATAATAAAGTACTCTTGCCCCCAATAAAATCACCCCACAGATAAAGACCAAATCCTTCACATACCCCACTACATATGCAAATTAGCTCCATCAATAACAGCTGCAACATATTCCCTTACTACCAACCCAAAACAAACACCCCAAACCTATCAGCATAATCAGAACACAGCTGACCAAGAGTTGGCTATCATGAAATGTTCAATCACAGGTGTGGAGCAAACAGTAATATAAAATCATTAAAGGCAAAGAGAATCCACAATAAAAAAAAGCATCAATGTACCTCTGCCTTCCTGGAGTATCTTGCTAGCCCTTGCTGGCTTGCTGTATTGTCAGAGAGCAGTTCATGGAACACAGGCTCAAGTCTGTGGGCTGCTAGAAGAGTGGTCCTGGTACATACTATCCTAAAAATATGAAAACAATGCTTCTTTTAAAAATAATTTTTGTTGCTAAAGGATTTTTTGTTTCTACTTCAAAATACTATATTAAAGCATATAATGCAGCTGTTGGCTGTTAACTCTCTATGCTTACCGATCTCAGTAAAACAATACAATCAACTTGCAAAGAAAAACACCAAGTAATCTATTTGTTATAAGGAATAACTTCATACTGCTTTGGGAAAGAAATCACAACCAAAAAGAGTGAAATGGGCAGAAATGCAGTGTCTACAGAGTTGGCCACACTACAGCAGAAAAATAATACTTGTATATTAGTCACCGCAGTACCTCCTGGTGACTTTCTATACTATCAGCTCTGCCAAGTTGTACTTGGGTCCTTTATATCTACATGTTCAGAAACATCCTTATTCACAGAAATGCAGTACAGTACTAACATATCAATACATCCTTGCATTTTCAATCAACAGCTATCCATCTCTTGTATACCCACATCACATTACTGATTTAAAATATCGTATTTTAATTCAGTGCATTTGACGTTAGCAGATAAACAAGAGGATCCTGAGCAGTGAGGCATAGCTATCGGTCGACAATGCCTAAACACAGCTCCCCTTTTATTTACTATTTAAACCATTTATAGATGCCTCCAAAATAACTTATTTTGAAACACAATGGCTATTTTAGAAACACTTCCGCATGCAAACAGCTGCTTTCTGAAATAGGTATTTAGAGTGTATGCGATATGCACATGTAGATACTGCAATTTTCACATGGGTATCCACCCCAGATATCTAAGGACTAAAATCTACATATATATATATTCCCCATTTACATGAGAAGAGAAAAATTTCCACATCAAGATTTACACCTACCTGCTCATAGCATCTATAGGTTTTTAAGAAGTGCTCACTCCGGTCAGGACTTTTACACCAGGGATTAAGGGAGTCATTCTCAACATCCAAAATGAAAAATTAAAATTGTGGTCTCATTATTAGTGGCAGTTACAGGTATAGGTTTGTGTAATGGGGTAAGCCAGTGATTTCCAAACCTCGTCCTGGCGTCATGCCAGTCAGGTTTTCAGGAGATCCACAATGAATATTCATGAGAGATTTGCATGTACTGCCTCTATTGCATGCAAATCTATCTCAATGGGCCATATTGAGGGGGTCTTTTAATAAAAAGATTAACTTGAGTTATCAGCAGCAGGGCCCATTTTATTCCTATGGGCCCTGCTGCAGATAACTCGAGCTAACCTTTAGTAAAAGACCCCTTGAATAAACTGACCCAGAGAGATTGGAGAGTTTTTGACCTGGCGACAGATAAGACTTTTTCCCCCTACCCATCCATGTATATTTAATAATGAACTACTAGTCCATTATGTGTTGAATTGATTATTTTGAGGGAATGGACTGTATTGTGAGCCTTTTGGCAGATTAAGTACAGGTAGATCTCTTGCATCTTTCATAAAGACTGGAGCAAAGAATTAATTCAGTTTTCCACTATGGCCTTGCCCTCCCTGAGTGCACCCTTTTGCTCCTTCATGATCTAACTGGCCCATGGATTCCTTTGCAGTCTTTCTGCTTCTGATGTACCTGAAAAAGTTGTTAACATAGTAAATGACGGCAGATAAAGACCTGAACGGTCCATCTAGTCTGCCCAATTATTGGCTTTTCTACTATTGCATAAAGTTTCACAGTATGGGGACTCAAGTTATCTATTTTCTATCAGCAAAAGGTAGAAATAAAAATCATGTTTCATTCAATTTTTGCATATCAAGCAACAAAAAACTGGAATATTCTGCCACTAGATATTAGATCTGAACATACTGTGAGTTTTTTTTGCCTCTGCGGTAAGTTTCCCTTCACATGTTCTTTTAGTCTTCTTTATCAATGTTTGCATCTAGCTAGGGAAGTGCACATGTTGCTTCTTTTCTTCATTTTGGGTCCTTTTTCCATTCTTTGAAGGAATTCTTTTGGCTCTAAAAGCCTCTTTCACTTCTCCTTTTAACTATACTGGCTGTCATTTTCTCTTCTTTCCACCTTTGTATATATGTAGAATGCATCTACTCTGGGCTTCCAAGATGGTATCTTTAAACAACATCCATGCCTGATTTAATGTCCTAACATTTGCAGCTGATACTTTTAGATTAATCTTTGAAAGGGTAACTATGATAAAATTAGGAAAATGGTTAAAATTAAATGCTGCTATAGTAGAATTCCTTTGTGGTTTCATTACAGATAGTATCTCAAATTTGATCACGTTATGATCACTGTTTCACAGTGGACCCAATACTGTTACCCCTCATAGTATGCCCTGCACTTCACCAAGAACTAAATCTTAATACCCAGGGCCGTGCCAAGGGTCTCTGGTGCCCCCCTGCAGACTATCAGTTGGCGCCCCCCCCCCCCCCCCCCGTCTCGCTTCTTCATTAGATGTTTCTCCATTGCTACCTGTCTTTCCTTTAGACTGAAAACTACAGGCCCAGCCAGACCTGACAAAAGGGTCTACCACACCCTTCAATATCAAGCATATACTAGAAAACTGTAAATTAGCGTACACAGGAAAGCAGTTTAAAAAAATAAACACAATTCCTGCTGTTTCTTAACACTGCTCTCCAGAGAAAGCACTGCCTTTATAAAGAGGCTTTTCAGTGGGACTCAGCCTATTAAAAACTATTAGCATAATTAGGAATGGCCAGCCCTTGTAACTGCAGAGACCTAAGCTTTGATTATGCATGTTCCTGTCTTTGTTACAGTGGGGGGGGGGGGGGGGGGGGTCTCTTCATCTCATTTACACAGTCTGACCTCCCTAGCTAACTGGGAGCCCAGTCTCTTGGAGACTGCTATACATTGCAAAATAAGATAGCAGATGTAAATTCTCAAAGTGGACATATTCCAAACACTAAAATGAAAATAAAATGATTTTTTCTACCTTTGTTGGCTGGTGACTTTCTTTTTCTGATCATGCTGGCCCAGTATCTGATTCTGTTGCTGGTATCTGTCCTCTTAACTCTGTTTCCAGGGCTTCCTTTCCACTGTATGTATCCCTCATTGATAAGTCTCTGACTCTAAAGTTTAGCAATTTCATTAAAGCAAAATGTATTTTCAAATATCACAAACTCTCCCTATCCAAGCAGAATGTTTTATATAAAAACAAACACACAAAAAAAGCAATCAGATTTTTACTTACCAGCTATTCTACACTATACGTCAGCTAAACTTCCTCTTTGAACCTCAGCCAATTATGATAATTATGTACACATCATTGCAGTCATGCCCTCCTCTCAGTGTACATGCTCAAAAAACAAAAACTTTGAACCACTTACAGATAACAATTACACTATTTTTATTGCTCCCCAGTCTCACTTGCACACCTGCCTCCAAACCTGTTCTCTTTAATTTGAATGTTGTTCCAGCTCACCCTGAATGAAAGTTGTTCACACACCAAAGCCATAAATAGCTGCTGGTTGTACTCTTTGAAGTAGCTTTAGCAGAGCAGCCTGTCTGTCTCAGCACTACTGGGCTACCTTCACTTCCTGATGCGGGAAGGGCAGAGGAGAGAGGAGAATCACAACTTAAGGTAAAAGATTTTGCAAGTGAGTGGCGCCCTCTAGAGGTTGGCGCCCCCCTGCGTTGCTTACCTCGCTTACCGTGTCGGCACGGCCCTGTTAATACCCTCTCTTGGTGGGGGGAATCAAGATCATCAAAAAGTTCTGCTCAAGGTTCTTCCTGTTTTACCAGCTTGAAAGGTATAGCTTGAGCCACTTCACGAAGAAACCTGGAAAGGATATATTTTCTGGGGGACATCTTCTCCTCTGAGATGGCGAAGGATCAGATGGGATGCCATAGGACGCCTCATCTGAGAGGTCCTGGGAGTCAGATTTGTCTCCCAGGAGAGGTCTGTGTCAGACTCTGCAAAGTACTGTTCAAGAGGAGTACGTGACAGAGAGTGCCGACTTGTTCGTCGATTATGCATGTAACTGTGTTGAGGCATATGAGCTGCTGATGTTGGAGAAAGCTCCTCTGCTGATACATGCGTTGATGTATGAGAGCTCTCCCATGACACTCTCTCTCTGATGTAGCCACAGGTTGGGCTGAAGTAGGTGCAAGCAGCTTGTACGTCTTTACAGACTGACTGCAGTATCCCCGAGAGCTCATCCTTGAGTATAGCATGGATTTTCTCATTCAGGGAAGGCATCGGTACTGGACCCAACCAGCATCACATCATGATTTTGTCTTTTCCACATGATCCACTGACTTGATATTTTACAAGAATTTTACACATTAATAGGGGAATATATACCTGCTACATTCCAGGAGATTATGTATAGTGATGTATTAGTTTCCTATATAACATTGATTCCCAAAACCGATCCTGGAGGTACCCCAAGCCAGACAAGTTTTCAGGATATCAATGAATATTCATCAATACTTGCATGTACCACCTCCACTACATATAAATCTCTCTCATGAATATTAATTGTGAGTATCCTAAAAACCTGACTGCCTGGGGTGTCTCTAGAACCAGGTTTGGGAACCACTGCAACACAATATATACTGTGACTTTGAAATTAATTTTTATTGGATTATGCCAGAGTGCCCAGCCCTCAACCCGACCTATCACACAGCAACCATCTATAAAAGTCCCAAAGTCCCGGAGACTCTAAATATACCCCTTACGACACATTCAATCCCCTTCAGTACTCCTACATTACCACCAAATCTTTTTCCTTACCCCACCCCCAAAAGACCATCCCAACTATGACCTAAATATCATCAGAGGTCACTCCAATGTGGCCAGCCACCCTCTCCCCCACTTCCCAAAACCCTCTGCAAAGAAACAACTGGAACAAACAGGATTCAGAAATTTCATTGTCCCATCATGATCCTCTGGCAACAACCCAGAACACAGCATCATCCTATCATATTAATGCTACACACACACACACACACCATACCACCCCATTCACCCCAACTCCCCACAACCAATATACCCTCCTTTTCAAAGAAATTACATACAGCCAAATACATCATTTCATTCACATTCATTTCCCAAGAAACCATATATTCATACCTCTAACTCAAACCATAAACTATAACCACATAATCAGCTCTCATTACCAGAGGACCACAAAGAGTGAAGATACTTACCTGTAGCAGGAATTCTCCAAGGACAGCAGGCTTCATATACTCACGAGTGGGTAGATGCCGATCCATGTCGCCCGGTCTGGGATTTATGACAAAATATTTTTTAAAAGTTGGAGCTTTGTGCAGCACAAGTTGTGCTCCACTGAGCATGCATGAGTGCCTTCCCATCCACCGCAAGAACGCGGTTCCCTCAGTTTAATTTTAAAACAAAAACAAATAAAAATAAAATAATGAAAGAGACAACTCCAAGGGGAGGTGGAAAAGATTGTGAGAATATGAAGCCTGAGGTCCTCTGAGAATACCTCCTACAGGTAAGTATCTTTGCTTTCTCCGAGGACAAGCAGGTTTGCAAATACTCAAGTGGGGAATCCCTATTTTCAGAATCACCACAACAAACATTGGTCAATTAGGCCTCACATCAGTGAGGACATTACACAGATTAACTTAGAACTATATATAATCAGAATGAAAGTGCAGCCTGAAACTGAATTAAATGGGCCTAGGAGGGTGGAGTTGAATTCTAGACCCCAAACAGATTCTGCAACACTGACTGTCGCATCAGGTATCCTGCTCAAGGCAGTACTGAGATGTGAATGTGTGGACTGAAGACCACGGCGAAGCCTTGCAAATTTCTTCAATGGAGACTGACCTCAAGTGGGCTACCAAAACAGCCATGGCTCTGACATTGTGAGCCGTAACCATGACCCTCCAAGGCCAGCCCAGCCTAAAGGAAATGCAATCTGCCAGCCAAATTGAGATGGTGTGTTTTCCGATGGCAACCCCCATCCTGTTGGGATTAAAAGAGTTGGGCAGACTGTCTGTGAGGCCTTCTCCACTCCATGTAATAGGCCAATGCTCTCTTGCAATCCAAAGGTTAGCAAGCTGCTTTTGCCAGGATAGGAATGAGGTCAGGGAAAGAATGTTGGCAAGACAATTAACTGGTTCAGATAGAACTCAGACACCACCTTCAGTAGGAACTTAGGGAGTGTGCTGAGGACTACTCTGTTGTGATGAAACTTAGTACAAGGTGCATCCACTACTAAGGCCTGAAGTTCACTGACCCGACAAGCTGAAGTAACAGCCACCAAGAAAACGACCTTCCAGGTCAAGTACTTCAGATGGCAGGAATTCAGTGGCTCAAAAGGAGCTTTCATCAACAGGGTGAGAACGACATTGAGATCCCATGACATAGGTGAAGGTATGACAGGGGGCTTTGACAAAAGCAAAACCTTTCATGAAGTGAACTAAAGGCTGTCCAGAGATAGGCTTACCTTCTACATGTTGATAAACACTAATTGCACTAAGGTGGACCCTTATGGAGTTGGTCTTGAGACCAGACTCTGAGAAGTGTAGAATGTACTCACTCAGGGTCTGTGTAGGACAAGTAAGAGGATCTAGGGGCCTGGTCTCACACCAGACGGAAAACCTCCTCCATTTAAAAGAATACCACCTCTTAGTGGAATCTTTCCTGGAAGCAAGCAAGACCCAGGAGACACCCTCCGAAAGACCCAAGGAAGTAAATTCTAAGCTGTCAACATCTAAGCTGTGAAAGCCAGAGATTGGAGGTTGGGATGCAGAAGCAACCCCTCGTTCCTAGTGATGACGGTCAGAAAACACTCCAATCTCTATGGTTCTTCAGAGGATCATTCCAGAAGAAGAGGGAACCAAATCTACCGTGGCTAGTACTGCATGATCAGAATCAAGGTTCCACAATCTTGCTTCAGTTTCAACAAAGTTCTTCCTATTAGAGGTATTGGAGGATAAGCATACAAGAAACATGCCCCCCAACTGAGAAGGAATGCATCTGACGCTAGTCTGGTATGGAACTGAAGAATGGAACAGAACTGAGGGACCTTGTGATTGAGTTGAGCGGCAAAATGATCCACCATGGGGGGGCCCCATGCTCAGAAGATCTTGCGGGCCATGACCATGTGTAGACACCACTCCTGTGGTTGCATTATCCTGCTCAGCCTGTCGGCCAAGGGTGTTGTTTGCGCCTACCAGATAAGCGGCTCAAAGAGCATGCCGTGCTGGCGAGCCCAATGCCACATCCGGACAGCCTCCTGACACAGAGGGCGTGATCCAGTGCCCCCTGCTTGTTGATGTAATACATTGCAACCTGATTGTCCATTTGAATGAGAATACTTTGATGGGATAGCCATCTCTGAAAGTCTTTAAAGGGTTCCAGATCACTCAAAGCGCCACAAGGTTGATCTGAAGATTCATTTCCTGGGGGGGGGGGGGGGGGGGGGGGACCAAGTTCCTTGAGTGTGGAGCCCATCTACATGAGCTCCTCATCCCAGTAGAGATGCATCCACTGTCAGCACCTTTTGTGGCTGAGGAATTTTGAATGAAAGTCCCAGAGTCAAAATGGATCAAATTGTCCACCACTGAAGAGAGCGAACAAGCTCTGGGACACATGGATGACATTCTCCAGACTACCTGTGGTTTGATACCACTGAGAAGCCAGGGTCCATTCAGCTAATCTATCTCAAGTGAAGGCATGTCATGGGTGTAACATACACTATGGAAGCCATGTGGCCCAGCAATCTCAACATTTGCCAAGCTGTGACCTGCCGAGAGGCATGAACACTGGACACCAGCAAAACAAGATTGTCTGCTCTGGCTTCTGGCAGGTGGGCTCAAACCTTCTGCATTTCAAGAAGGCTCCTATGAACTCCAACTACTGGACAGGGTGTAGATGGGACTTGGGGTAGTTTAAAACAAACCCTAGTAGTTTCAGCACCCAAATAGTCATCCGCATGGACTCTTGAGCAACATCCTCTTGAGGTGCACTTCACCAGCAATCGTCAAGATATGGGAACACATGGACTTCCAGTCTGTGTAGTGATGCTGTGACTACCGCTAGACACTTGGTGAAGACACTAGGAGCTGACATGAGGCCAAAAGGCAACATGCAGGACTGAACGTGATGTGTTCCTAGCTGAAATCAAAGATACTTCCAGTAGGAAGAAAGTATCTCCAGTGGGCAAGAAGTACCAGGATACGAGTATATGCATCCTTCAAGTCCAGAGAGCGTAGCCAATCATTTTTATGAATCACTGGGAGAAAGGTGCGCAGGGAAACCATCCTGAACTTTTCTCAGACTAGAAATTTGTTCAGGGACCTCAGGTCTAGGATAGGACACATCCCCTCTGTCTTTATCTGCACAAGGAAGTACCTGGAATAGAATCCCTGCCCTTCTTCCCCTGGTGGAACAGGTTCAACCGCATGGGCATTCAGAAGGGCGGAGAGTTCCTCTGCAAGTACCTGCCTGTGCTGAGAGCTGAATGAATGAGCAATTTGGGGGTTTGTAATGCCAATTCAGGGTGTATCCGATACAGACTATTTGAAAAACCCATCAGTTGGAGGTTATGAGAGGCCACCTTTGGTGAAAAAAATTTCAACCTCTCCCAACCAGAAAGTCGTCTGGAAAGTACACTTTTACTGCTGCTATGCTGGAGCCAGTCAAAAACTTGTCCCATGCTTTGACTAGGGAGCAGTAGGGCCCTAAGGCGCACACTGTTGACGAGAACGACTGCGCTGGGGCCGAGTCTGAGCAGGCTGATGAGCCAAAGGAGTGTACCTATGCCACAGTAGTAGTAGTAGTAGTAGGGAGTACCCAACTTGCCAAAAACCTCCTAGATGAGGGGGTGGATGCAGAAGGTGCCCAGTGGGAGACAGAAGAAATAGCATCAGTGTGTTTCTTGATTTAGTCTATGACCTCCTCAACCTTCTCTCCGAAAAGATTATCTCCCCCCAGCAAGGGGCATCCGCCAACCTCCGGTGAACAGAATGTTCCAAGTCAGAAACACGCAGCTGAGAGAGTCTGCGCATTGCTATACTTTGACCAGAAATCCTGGATGCCACATCAAAAGTGCCGTAAGTGCCCCTGGCCAAGAACTTTCGACACGCCTTCTGCTGCTTGACCAACTGGCAAAAGGGCTTGGCTTGCTCCAGAGGGCGCATATTGACCAAGTCTGACAGCTGTCTCACCGAGTTTCACAAGTAAACACTCATGAAGAGCTGGTATGACTGAATACGGGAGACCAGCATTGAGGCCTGATACATCCCAAAAGAATCCAGGGTTCTAGCTTCTCTGCCTGAGGGGAGCCAAGGCATAGACCCTAGTACTTCTGGCTCTTTTGAGAGTGGATTCCACCACCATGGAGTCACAAGGAAACTGAGGCCTTACAAACCCAGGCTCATTGTGGATCCAATACTGGGTGTCAATCTTCTTGGGGACAACAGGGACCGACAGAGGGGATGCCCAGTTCCTGACAAGGACGACCTTGAGTACCTTGTGGAAAGGAGCCATCACAGCCTCCTTATGAGGATATGTATAGTCCAGGACCTCGAGCATCTTGGCCCTGGGCTCATCCTCCATTTCTGATGAAAATGGAATGGACCCATCCATTTCCTTTACAAAAGACGGGAAAGAAAGGCTCTCAATCAGAGACCATCTCCTTTCAGGTGGTGAGGTGGGCTCAGACAGAATCCCATAAGACTGGTCCAAGGAAAAGTATCTGGGATCCTCCTCAGATTCCCAAGATCTCCATATGGGATGTTGGAGACTGAGCCTGCCTCGATGGCAAGGAACCATGTCCTCGAGAGCAGCACTGAGAGACCAGCTCCCGCCTCGACTCTAGAAAAAGCTTCCTCCAACGAAGTCAAGGGGGGTATCAGCCTGGGTGACAAGTGAGACCAGGGCTGCAAGCGGCGCCGGAGGCCGTACCACAGACTGAGGGCCAGGCGGGGCCACAGCAGAAGGTATGGCAGATGCAAGCACCTCTGATACTGAAGCACAGCTCTGCATAAGGCCATCCAGCAGCTCAGAATGCATTCATCAAGGGCCGACATTGGAAAAAGCTAGGGCGTCGGCTGAAGCACAGGTTGCAGAACTGTTGGAGCTGATGCAGGAACAGGATCTCAGCTGCTTGCAGACAAGCATATTGGCACCTCTTGTATGGAGGGAGAGCGGTCCTCCCGGCGCCAAAGCTTCTCGGGTGCCGAATCCCTCAGTCTCAGAGCTCACAGCACCATGTATCAAGGGTAACTGATGACTGTGCAAATTGGCCTTCACCCAAAGCATGTCACCCATGCTCCTCGGTACCGACGAGGATGATGTCGAATCCTCATGTCGCCTCGGGGTCAGGTCCGATGATGGACAGTCCCGGGGGGCCTACACACCAAGAGGCCTCAAGACAGGTGGAGACCCACTCAATGCCTCATTGCTCCCAGTGTCCAGAGGTCTCGAAGCAACCATGCTTACCCCGAAGCAAAACAACGTCAATGACAGCACCTCCGACCTCGATGTCGAGGAACCAGACCTGGCTCCAAAAATCTTTTCACATAGTCTCTAGGGAAACCTGGGTCCTCTTCTTCATACGAATACAGAGAACACAGTTAGCAGGGCTATGGTTGGGCCCCAAGACACTGCAGACACCAATAATGGGTGTCCTTCCCCGAGATGCTCTGGTTGCACCGGGTACAATGCTTGAAGCTGGTGGGAGTCTTCGTGGACAGGGACGGGAGAACTTAGCCGGCCAAATCAAATGACTCGATGGTACCTGAAAAAGGGACGAAGGCACACAAAAAAAAAAAAAAAAGGAAGGGAGTACCTGACCGGAGTCAGGGCCTAAAACAGGCCCTCATCAAAAATAAAGGAAACACAAATACAGGCAAAAAAAAAAAAAAAAAAAAAAGTTAAAAAAAACAATAAAAAAAGAAAAGAAAGGCCAATGGCACTCACAAAGCTGTAAGACCAGGCATGTGAAGAGAGACCGAAAAAATGCAGCTGCTCTTCACGCAGAAAAAAAAGAAAATGAGGGAACCGCGTTCTCTAACTTTGACACAAATGCCGGACCGGGCGACGTGGATCAGCATCTGCCCACTCATGAGAATATGCAAGCCTGCTCATCCTCGGAAAAAACACAGTTCTATTCAAATGTTCAAGGTCATATCTCCAACTGTGACTAGAGTACCCACGCCACAAGAATTACCCCCATGGCTTGTGGGCCTACATCATTACTCCTAAGGAAATGAATAGGACCTTACTAAATAGACAAAGAAAAAAGAGGGGGGCCTGCAGTGTGAGCCACATGGAGATTGCATTTTCTGAATTGATACTGAATTTGTATGGAATGAGTAAGCTCGGATGGCAGATTCACAAAGGTGCACACCTCTCAAGATCTCTGAAGCTTCTGTAGGATCTTCTCCCTTGTTCTGCAACTGCTGGAAAAGTCTGTTGCCCCACTCGCTGATTCATGTGTGCAATTTGTCCCCTCATGCAAAATCCTCAAAAATCACTAGATACAAATCAGCTGAGCACAAATCAGGTTAAACTCCTTCCTGCAAACTGAGACTCGCGCTAAATAGTCTTGAAAAAGAACAATCCGCTTATGGCGCAGCTCATTTTTCCTCTTTTTATACTCTGCAAGCAGAAGTTACTTGTGAGCACAATTTAAAATGCAGAAAATCGCTACTCTAGACCTGTCCAACGAGTCCAGTCGATGACCCAGACGATGTGACAACTCCACCTGGAGATCTTTGTGATGGGGATCTGGGTCCAGCTCCCTTGCCAGCCAAGTTTCCAGAAAACCTAGAAGTTGCAAGTTACTTTGCCTTGAGTAATTTCTAAATCGTCCAATTTCTCTTTATAGGTGTCACGTTATAGTTCGTTCCTGTTCCAACAAGCCCTCTGCATTTGCAACTCACTTTTCCAGATTCACTTACCACTAGAGTACCTTCATCCTTGTCCACCATCGTAGACTCTGCCGATTTAGTTTTCTCCTTATCTTTTCAGCTGTTTTACTAGTCATCATTGCCCTTTCCTTCAGAATCTCTTTGTCCATAAGTCAGAGAAAGATTATGGAGCAAGACAATATGAATTTACATATGATTATTTAGGATTTAGAGGGGAGGGGAGCTAGAGCATAAGAGCAACACAGCCACCTCATGCAGCGTACCATGCGACTCTCCAGCTTAATATTTGTGTACCATGCAATCTGCTTAGAAGTCTCCAACTTTCAATAGATAAGTATAAACCTAAAGCTCATGATCGTAATGAAATCAGAAACTGCATACAATTGCTAAGTATATATGCGTTTTATAAACCATCAACCTACCTTAAATCAAAATGGGGCGCGCTTATAACTCAGCCTGGATTAGATAAGTTCCATTTAAAAAAACTGATCTAAAATCTTAACATGATAGTGGGAATTTTGCTATTTAGACCTTTACATTTTATATCTGGGTAAAGAAAAAAAAAAAAAAAGATAGATCTAGACAGACCTTGGAAAACATGAAACAGTGATCTACAATGAAGCTAGAAGAGGCACTGGGGCCCATTTATGAAGCAGTCATGTGACTAACATGTGCCTAACACAGCAAAAATGGCTTAACATGGACATGTTAAAGTGTTCTGCGTTAGTATGCACAGATGTCATAACTATGCATGAAGTAATTTAACTTTTTTTTTGGGGGGGGGGGAAGAGCACGTCAATGGCAGAGATTGGGCATAGATACACTAGTCAGCTAGCGCACTGACATCTCCACCGAACTAACTAGTTAGCATGTCCATAACACTGGAATCATTAGCATCTGCTAAATAGGAGGTGATAAGTGCTCTCATTTCAATTTAATGGCCATGCACTAATGTCAATATTAGCACATGGCCATATATTCAAACAGGAAACAGCCCTTTTTGAAAGCCACACTAAAAATGGGCTTAGTGCACAGGAAAGCCCCCTGTAAGGATGTGCTAGTCCCATTTTTAAGCTTAGTTTAGTAAAATGGCCCCACTGTTACATAACATATAAGATGACAACGATGACCTGGGCTTAGCATGTGGCAAAGCTATGCTTTGACTTCAGAAATGCACCAAATTTCATGTTTCCTTAAGTGTCACATACTTTTGAGTAGCTCTGTGGTTACAAGGGTCAGGAGGGGAGTCAAAAATACAAGAAACTGACCCTAAATTATTAAGTAAGTGTTGGGGGCATACCATGTGTTTCAACTTTGTTTTCTCCATAGACTGTTTTAGAATATTTTCTTTTAGTACTACTTATTCTTGGTGGGCACTTCAGGCAAGGCTGGCTAATGAGATAGTTGCAGTGAAAGTGGATTAAGTGCCTAATTAAGCATTGTAACAAAGATAAGGGGTTTGCTAAAAGGTACCAAGAAGCATTTACGGCAAATAACATAACTGAAATGCATAAATTCAAAGGGGAATAATTCTTGAAGCAGCCGCCTCTCTTCAAAAGAAGAGCCTATGTTCAGAAATAGCTAAGAGCACACGCACTCCAGCCTGAATTGCTGCTGCCACTTAGGAAGCCTCTGTGGCAGGTGGCACTACTATTAATCATTTTCCATGACAAGCTGTTCTTCCCTATCATAGCTTCAGACAATTTGAACTCCAATCAAGAAATGAGCTTGCACACATACCAATGGTTGAAAAAAAATATATACATTTATACTCAAAACTCAGAAATGTTTTGCATCACATAGCAAAACCCCTCATCACATTCAGTTACTAACAGTTTTAAGCTTCCAACAGCAGCTCTCCAAAATCATTTTTATAATTTGAATTTTGTCTACCAAATTAGGAATATTAAAGAGCAAAAAATGAATTTCAATGCTGGTCACCAGCTTTAAGTCAAAACATGAAAGTCCAAAAATGACAGATGACATTACAAATGATTATTTATCAAAAAGTTTCTTCTTCCATTCTATGTCCACAGGAGAAAAAAAAACACAACATTTTAACTATGGAACACCATCTTCTAAACCAGGGATTCTCACCCCTGTCCTCGGGATACATCCAGCCAGTCAGGTTTCTAGGATATCAACAATATGCATGAGATAGACTTTTGCATGCACTGCCTCTACTGTATGCAAATCTGTCATGCATTCTCATTGTGGATATCGTGAAAACCTGACTGGCTAGGTGTGCCCTGGGACTAGGTTCAGAAACACTATTCTAAAATTATTTTCTGCCCCCCAATAACATGTTTAAAAAAAAGGTTTCAGTGATTACGACTTAAGTATATCTTGGCATAAATACTGCAGATTTATAGCAAGGATATATGTGCAGTGCAAGAGAACCAATTCAGACTTTCCAACGCCATAGAGCTAGTGAGAAATGAAGACATTATGGAGATGATAACCGTACACAGTCCGAAGTCCATCATGGGTAATTCAGAGTATGAGCTTCGGTATGGGGGAAAACAAGAGCTTTTTTCTTTATTATGAATAACAAATTTTAATATAGAATTTGAAAATATAAAGGAAAATTAGGAAATTATATATACATCTCAAACAAATAAAGCAAAGCCCCATTTAAAAAAAAAGCCTTTACAAGAAGGCAAAATAGCAGAAAAAAAAATTACCCCCCCCCCCCCCTTTTACAAAGCCACGCTACCAATCATAGTAATGCAGACACAGCCCATTCAAAGTGAATGGGCTGTGTCAGCATTACCGAGCAGCTTTGTAAAAAAAAAAAAAGGGGGGGGAGTAGATAGAATTATACTCAAGACATTGAACACAAGCCTCACACACACATTTTTATAATGCTAAACTGTTATCTTAAACGATAAATTTATCCAGATCCATAGAATTCCAAAGGCATAATTAGTATGCTGTGCTATTGGACAAGGAAATTCTTTTTTTTTTTAATGGCTCCTAGAGCAACCTAAGATTTTAGAGAGAAAAAAGCCTAAGTTGTGTGGCTCTAGCCACATCAGGAAGTACTAAAACGTTTGAACCACAGAAAAGTAAAATTCTTCTTAAAGCAATTTTTTAAATCACAAGTTTCCAAAAACCTAGTAAGATCATAACCTTTAGAAACTAAGGAGTCTGTTGATTACCTTATGAAGAATCACGTTTCTTAGAAAAAGCAGTTTGAAATAACTTAAGTATCTGATGATACAATCTCTAACACGATGTTAATTACTTTGGGGCCCTTTTACAAAAGGGTGGTAGGGGTAGCACTGGCTTGGCGCACAGGGATTCAGCCATACAGCCAGGCGCCTAGGGGAGTTCTGCAGTAGTTCCAACTCCCTCTGCATGCCAATTGTGGCGCAATAAAATATTTCATTTTCTAGCACTGGGGGCATGCCCAGCAGTAATCAGGCAGTACCACGCACTGCCTGGTTATTGCCAGATCCCCTTAAATAGGCGGTAAGGGCTCCCCCAGGAAATGGCTGCACAGCAAGTGTTTAACTTACCACATGACCATTTCCTTCCTTTAAAAAAGCCCTTAACCGGCGGCGCTAAAAGGGGGCCCTCGGCTCACTGCAATCCCATGCACCGACAACCACAGGGACCCTTTTATCACCATTTGGTAATAGGGGCCCTTGATAAACTGCTTAATACCAAACTATTATAGAACAAAAAGATACACACACACTTAAAATTCCTTTCCGCAGCCGCCTGTTCAAATTTGGCTGCGATACAAACTGTATTCCACCATATATTATATTCAAGACTTGCACAGTCTTTCCAAGATCGCAATAGTTTTGATTGCCAAACATAATATTCTCAATAGCTTTGCTTTATCAAGCACGGATTTATAGCCAGTATCACCAAGAACCAAAACACTATATGACAATGGTTCATTGATATCTAAAAGTGAGCAAATAGTAGACCATATTGTATCCCAATAATGTTTTACGTAATCACATGAAAACAACATATGTGAAAGTGTCCCTGTGGCTTTTTGGTTTTTTTTTTACTTGACCAGCATTTACTATATTCATTTTTTTTTTAAATAATTTGTAAGGCATCCAAATGGCTCTGTGCAAAAGAAAATAGATTAACAGTAGCAGAGCAAACAGTTTTGGATATATTTCTCTAAATTTCAGACCATCGTTTAGCCTGGAGAGGTGTTCACATCTCTTTCCTACGTTGATTCTATGCCAGTGGGTATAGTTAAATCTAGAACTTATATCTAAATGGTCATCCTTTGAAGATTTATCTACTAGTTGATCAATATATCATATCCCAGCATCTTGCCAATGCTTCCAATTAATGGTTTTTCCTTGAATCTTAAATTGGGCATTATTCCATAGTGGCGTATAAACAGACTGACCATTGGAGCTGCATAGAGAGTCTTCAATTTCTTTAAAGCTACTTGAGTTGATGTTTTTTATAGCGTTCTTCACATCACTAGAAGATATACACATGAAAGGAAGAAAGTGTAAAGGATATTTAACACTTTTTTGCTTCAAATTGCAACCAGAGTGGAAAATTAGTTAACTCTCTTCTGTTATCCAGAGTACTCTCTTATTATAAAAGCAATGTGATAGTCATAAAAGCTTATGATGTTTACTCAGCCCTCTCTCTGGGATATTTCAGCTTTTTGAAAAGCTATACAGCAGAGTTGTCCACCCTGAGTCTGAGGGCCATAATCCAGTCAGGTTTTTAGGATCTACTACTACTACTATTTAGCATTTCTATAGCGCTACAAGGCATACGCAGCGCTGCACAAACATAGAAGAAAGACAGTCCCTGCTCAAAGAGCTTACAATCTAATAGACAAAAAATAAATAAAGTAAGCAAATCAAATCAATTAATGTGAACGGGAAGGAAGAGAGGAGGTTAGGTGGAGGCGAGTTGTTACAAGTGGTTACGAGTCAAAAGCAATGTTAAAGAGGTGGGCTTTCAGTCTAGATTTAAAGGTGGCCAAGGATGGGGCAAGACGTAGGGGCTCAGGAAATTTATTCCAGGCGTAGGGTGCAGCGAGACAGAAGGCGCGAAGTCTGGAGTTGGCAGTAGTGGAGAAGGGAACAGATAAGAAGGATTTATCCATGGAGCGGAGTGCACGGGACGGGGTGTAGGGAAGGACGAGTGTGGAGAGATACTGGGGAGCAGCAGAGTGAGTACATTTATAGGTTAGTAGAAGAAGTTTGAACAGGATGCAAAAAACGGATAGGGAGCCAGTGAAGGGTCTTGAGGAGAGGGGTAGTATGAGTAAAGCGACCCTGGCGGAAGATTTCATTTTTCAAAATTTCATTTATTTCTTCTGCACCACAGCCCCAGTAAAGAAGGCTATCCAACCACTCTTGTTGTCCTTTACCAGTGCAGGCTGTGTTTGTGATAAAACTATGCCCTGGAAATACTTCACCCTCTGAGCTTACTGCACTCAGTACTTCTGTTGTTTCCCCCGCATATCTTCTTAATCCTGAACAGTAGTTGCTTCACAACATGGGAAAGTGTCAGATGTGCTAAAGTTCATTCTTGTTCTCAGACTATCCGCCCAAGATATACAGACTTGGGATATTTTTCTTTCCGCACAGGCCACTGAACAATGAAGTAATCTGAAAAGTGGTACAAAATCCGTCCAGAGAAGTATAAGGTTTCCACTCGGCAGATGCTCTCCACATAGATGATAATCACTTTCTTTATTCCCAGAATCCCAAGACCGCAGAAGCGCACACAGGAACGCATGTTCCTGGGCCATTACATAAGACCAAATCTGGCTTCAGCCTGAAGGTCAAAGGAAGGGAGTAACGCAAGGAGTGGAGGGTCGTCAGCACTGAAGAACTCCAAGACTGTCGAACTTCCCAACTTCTGGGAATGCGATGGATGAAATACTGAAACTTAGAAGACTGTTTTGCTCTTGAGCGTTCAAATGAGCATATTTTGTCTTCACTCATCTTATCTGAATCAGCCATGATGTAGTGTGTAGGAGAATAAGATTGAGACAAGCTCCCAAGCAATCTAAGGATTTCTGTTGTATGCCCACCAGATCCTGCTACAGTGAGTACAGTGAGAGGTCCCGTCTTGCCAGGTTTGTGTCTACTACCGGCCCGGAGAACCAGCAAGAGTCTGGATCTCCCCAATAAATATGTATGAGGTCTATTTCCACGCACTATGTCCATTGTATGCAACTAGATTTCATGCATATTCATTGGGGAAATCTTGAAAACCTGACCTGGCGAGGACTGAGGTTGGACACCCTACTATATGGGGAGGTTTGCTGTTCCATAAAAAAGAAGATAAGATATTTTTATGTATCTTTATATAGTGTTGATTTAAAGAAGAAATACTTCGTGTATAGTTGATCTTGGGTGTGAACATTATTTTTATCTTTTACAAATGATCCCACCATGTTAATCTTAGGGGCGACTATTTCAATATTAGTACTTGCAGAGAATTTAGTCAATGGTTGCATTATATTGTATTGTCTCCTCTAGAGTAGGATCAAAAAATATGCCAAGATATTTCAGCTTACTTGGCGACCACTTCTATTGGAATTGTTCCATGTCAGATTTAATCTCTGGACAGTTTATTGGCATTAGCTCAGTTTTTGTAGAATTGAGTTAATATCCAGATATTAATGAGTATTGTTGAATGGTATAGATGAGTTATTTCTGATTGCAATTAATAAAGGTTGTAATGCAATACTGAATAATAAAGGTACATTGGACACCCTTGTCTTGTTCCTCTTGATAGGCAGAAAGGTTTAGACTTAATCTGAATTCTAGCTGTTGGTGCTGTATATAGTACATTTATCATTTTGATAAAAATTAACAATAAACCAAACCACTTTACGGTATAAAGTAGGTATGGCCACTCAACATGATCGAAAACTTTTTCTGTATCTAAACCCATAGCTATCGGTTGAGTGGTTTTAGTAACTTGAAGAACATTTCCAAAAGATCCCTGATCTACAGGGGGGCAAGATGGCATCCGAATAGAAAGTGTGTGAGAGTGCTCCTCGGACTCACCTCGTTCTCGCTGTATTGATTCCTATTAACATTTTTCTAATGCCCAAGAGAAGGGGAAGACAGAGGGTTAACCCTGCTCCCACTGTGAGATTGGAGCTGGGCCAGATGGATCGTTTCACCATCCGAGGAGAGTTGGCTGGGCAAAATGCAGGGAGGAGCAGCGGAAGGTGAACCACTCTCCCCACTTGAAAGGGACATCACACTGAGCCCGGAGGAGCGGAGTCCACCGGCGATGCTGGCAACACAGCCAGTTGGATGCCCCAGATCGCTCAGACCCGATGAGGAGATCAGTCTGGGAGCAGGGGCAGACGAAGGCAGTGGATTGCAGAGTGTAGCAGTGAAGGGAGGCACTGCGGGAAACACCGTCAGAGATCTGGGAGTCGGAACGGAGGAGGTGAAAGTTATGAGTAATGGAGGAGTCCAGCAGGAGACTCAGTTTTCAGTCAAGATTTTGACGATGAAGAAACCAGAAAGAATTACCCTTGAAAATATTTGGGACGCCTTGGTAAGTCAAATTCTTTTTCACAGAAAATTACTTCCATGTTAATGGTTACTCAAACGCTCCCAGGTAAAGTGGCAGAATTGGAAACACAAATTATACAAACTTATTCCTTTGAAAAAGAAATTAAGAGTGAAACTAATAAAATTAAGGAAAGTCAAGCAGCAATGGCTCCTTTGATAACTTTTAAGAGGTACCTTTCAGAAGTGCTAAAAATTTCAGAACAACTTTATCCACCTATTTCTAAAATATATTTAGCACCATATGTTAAGAAATCAATGGAACAAATATTACCAAACACAGGAATTCCATTTGAGGAACTGAATTTAAATCTCTCACAGACTATAGAGGATGATCTATTAAGTGTACAACCTGCCACTTTAATTGTGGACTTTGTCCTTCAGCCTGACCACGATTGGATTTTAAAGTCTTTCTTCAAACACTGACAGGAAGATTTTCTGAATTGTAAAGTTAAAGTTTTTCCTGACATTTCAAGACAAACACAAAAGAGGCGACAGGACTTTTTGAAACTTTGTTTCCGTGTGCTTCAATTGGGTGGAACCTTTTGGCTTAATTTTCCCTGCAAATGTGTTAAGTTTCAATCTGTTAAATACATTTTTGTTTGTTTTTTTAGGTGAACACTTGTTATCCTTCCTGGACTCTAGATAGGACTCAACTACACTTCCCCTGTCGACAACTCCTATTATATCCACTCTGTAAAGAATAATACTCGGAATACTTTCTATTCATTTTCTTAAAATTATCAGCAGATAAATCCTTGAATTATGCCTTGCCCCTATTGTGGACTTTAGTAGTAACTCTCACTGAAAATATGATGTATATGACTATTTCCTAAAAAGTAGTGATGATACTCCTTTCTGTACAAGTTTTCTTGTAAAATAAAAATGGAAATGTAAAATTTAAAAAAAAAAACTGTGCATTTACTTTTGAACTTACTGGTTTGGAAATAGCATTCAAATGAGCAGCACGCAATTTCAGCAAGCAGCTCAGTAGGGAAAGTGCCTAGCACATGTGCAGAACAGTCTCTCAGTAAGTGTCCCTGTAATATGCATATGCTAGGGCTGATGTACTCTTACCTTGCCCCTGCGATACTTGCTGGCTCCACTGTCCCCTTTCCCTTGCAGTGCTCTGGTGTTGGTTTCACCTTCCTCCTGCAGGGTTACCATATGTCCGGTTTTACCTGGAGGTGTCCTCTTTTTGAGGACACTAGGGGGCGTCTGGGCGGGTTTTTCCAGCCTGCCCATTTGTCCGGGTATGTGGACAGGCTGGAATCTCCCGCCCATACTGTCCCACAGTGTCCTCAAAAAGGACAAGTCTCCCGCTTGCTACTGGTGCTGCTTCAAAATGCCTGCCGAGATTTCAAGCCGCGGCCTTGTGAGACTTCCAGAAGTCTTGCGAGGTCACTGCTTGAAGTGTCAGCAGCCATTCTGAAACGGCGCCGGCAGCAAGGCTTGGGGAGGTTAACCTTTGCTACAGTTTGTAACTTGCTACATAAAGAGCCAAGTAGATTATCCTTACCCTCAGTACTATAAAGATAAGCTGGAAAGGTAATGAATCAATGGAAAATTGTGGTAAATGGGTTTTTAAGTTTAATTTTCTTCTCTCTCTCTCTTCCCCCCCCCCCCCCCAAGTTGTCCTAAAGAAAATAAGTTCTTATTGTAAACAATTAACTGGTCTCTTAATTACATTTAGCCCCAAAGTATAAAATGTTTTATTCTAGTTGCATGTATGAATTTTTCTCTTCTTTAATACAAAAAGATTTAACATTTTTTATAGTTGGTTTCTATATTGGGCTACCTTGAAAAACACAACATTGTGTATCCAGTATTTTGTTAAGATAATATTATTTTAGCTGTTTTTTTTATATGGATCCTAATGCCTAGAAAAAAATGTTTGGAAAAAAAATTAAAAACAGTGCGTTGTCAAACTGGCTTAACCTAGTGGGGACTCTAAAACAAACAAAATCTGTTAAAATCAAGGGGAATGTCATCTTTTTCTCTGCTGGCTACAGAATGTTTTTCATAATGGAAAATATACTATTCCACTAATTACCCTAACTTTAATGTCATTTTGGTTATGGCAGGAGAAATAGACTCTGCAAAAAATGTTGCTTAAGAATATAAGAGAACTGCTCATTCCATACTGAGGTCTAGATGGTGGGTGGGGGTGTGCCAGAGAGGGAGCATGGCTATTGGTGTCTTTTTTTTTTTTTTTTTTGTCAGGGCAAATATGGTAACCCTATCCTCCTGCAGCTTACTTGCCTTCCCTCTGCTGCCCCCCCCCCCCCCCCCCAATGATTTCGCTTGGGAATCTCCTCCTTCCTTAGCACAATCAGCAGATGAATCCAGTAACTGGTGGGTTGTGTCCGCCTACTATTAAGTGGAGATAGAGGTTACTAACTGAAGTCAGTGATACTGGATGATCAGCCCCTCCAATCTCCAGCAGGTGGTCGACAACTTCTTACCAGCTCCTGGATTCTTTGGTTTGGGGGCTACTTCTGGGCTAGTATTAGCCAGTTGAGTCTGGGGGACTGGCCTTTTGGTGCCATCTTTAGAAGCATAAGTGCTGGGTGCCTGCCCCCCCCCCCCCCTTCCTTCCCAGTGTTGGCTGCTAGCTGTAATCTTCCTCACAACAACAAAAAAAGGAGCTGTGTAGCTGGAGTTTAATAAAAAAAATAATAATAATAAAAACAAAACAAACGGAGACTAGGGAGAGAGCAAGAACAGGATGCACGGTGCTTCTTACGGAGTCCCTTCTCCAGCGGGGTGCCTTGTCTAACCTGCACCTGTCTGGTGGCAGGTCTATTTCTGGGAGGTTGTTTCTGCCTGAGCTGCATTGTATTAGGTGAGTGCCTTGTTTCCCTTCTTCCCACAGAGTGGGCGCCAGGATGGCGCAGAGGTGGTTAAGAGGTGTTCTCGCTGTGGGAAGAGAAAATCTGCAGCGGGACTTTCTTTGGCAGGCTGTTCAGAGCCCTTGCCGGGTGATAGCGTTGCTACTGCGGAGGCACTCGTTTCCTGCAATGATGGCTCCAGCATGCGTTCCATTTTGTCTGCCGATTCCGAAGAGTCTGTATCCGATTCAGATGTATATATTTGTTTATAGAACTTGGTTTAATGTTTCATTTCTTTCATTTTTGATAGCTGTGATGTTGGATCTTTCTGATTTAGCTTTTAAATAGCATGCTCATAAATGTCCACATTTATTCTCTGCATAAATATTGTGCCACTTTCATGAAAACAAATTTCCCCACTTTCCTACAAAGAATAGTGTAGTAGAAGTAGCAAGATTTTTGTAGTTGATCTAATACTTTCAAGTCATTGCTATTTTTTTTATGCTCTTATCTATTTTTCTTCAGTTTAGCAATATAAGATTACTGTACCTCTCATATATACTTTTTAGACATCCCACAAACAAAACCATCCTGTGTTTTCCAATTTGTTAAATTCAAAGTAATCATTGATTCCCAAAATCAGGTTATTCAAGAGGGGCATTAAAATCATCAGTTCTGCAGCCCTAATCTGTTCAATTGTAGTATTATAGGAGCATGATTAGAGCCTTTGATAGCTCCAATTTTAGATTGTGATACATGTTTAAACAACAGAAAAAAAAAGTCTATACGAGAATATGAAGAGTGAGGGAGTGAGAAGAATGAACAGTAGAAGTCTAGAAATCTAGATATTTATGTTTAATAAAAATGTTTACACCGCTTAAGTTTGACCACCTGAGAATCCATACTCCTCACCCCCACACAGCTTTTCTGCCTCTGTTCCTGGCCTTGCACGCTTGCTACTCTCCCTCTCCCAGGTCCCCAAGCCCCCCCCCCCCCCCCCCCCCCCGTGGCTACCCCACTCTTTCCTCACTCCTCCCCCACATGATCTGATGTCTTTCTCGCACACGCAGCCCTGCATGCTGCTCTGTCACCTTTCCTGAAGCCTTCAGTGCTGCAGCATCAGTGGCATCCTTACTCACTGGCTGCCTCTGGCATGCAGCAGGCCTTTCCCCTCTGACCCGTCCCACCCCTTCTGATGCAACTCCTTCCTTGCGCCGTGGTACAGTACTTCCTGGGTCAGGAGGAGTCAGTGATGAGCTCACAACTGTCGAGCTGGGGCTAGGCAAGACACCTACACAGACTTCACAACTGATATGAAACCATTTCCCAGTTAAGGAGGCGGCATACAGCTCTCAGAGCTCAAAGTTACCTCAAGGTGACTTGCCTCTCCTTGGACTGATTCAGCAGTAAAGGATGCACCAGATTTGTCATTTACATCAATTTTCAGCCAAGGTGTTGCCTTTTCTCCCTGTTTGTAATAACCCAGCTTTTCCGCCTGGGCAACTTTATCCTACCTTTCGTTAATGGCGGAACCGGGGAATCATTTATTTGCTACACGTGGTGACCTTGGAGGGAAAACCTAAATCATTTGGCAACCTTCAAAAAGAATTTGCTCTCAAACTCAGTGATACATTTTATGTTCAATGGAGACATTGTGCGCGATCTTTACCATGGGAGGCGTTAGCAGAAGATGTGCAGAAGGAGCTTTCAACAGCAAAAAGTGCCTCTATCCTTTCATCAACATATGAGAGACACTATCCCTGAACTGGATTACAATAATTTGCTTGCACAGTGGAAGAAAGAACTTCCCATTACTTTAGATGTGGAGCAATTCAAAAGGCACATATTAAACATTCATAAGTTATCCTTTTCTGCAGTGCATTGGGAACTTCAATACAAGTGGAGTGGAGTGGCCTAGTGGTTAGAACACCGGTCTTGCAATCCAGAGGTGGACGGTTCAAATCCCACTGCTGCTCCTTGTGATCTTGGGCAAGTCACTTAACCCTCCATTGCCTCAGGTACAAACTTAGATTGTGATCCCTCCTGGGACAGAGAAATATCCAGTATACCTGAATGTAACTCACTTTGAGCTACTACTGAAAAAGGTGTGAGCAAAATCTAAATAAATAATGTTTGCATTGCGATTAGGGCCTTCCACATGGGACTCTCTCCATGGGGATCCTGTTTGAAGTGTGGAGCTGACAGGGCAACACTGGGTCATATGTTTTAAACTTGTTTCTTGGTGGAGAGCTTTTGGAAAGCAGTACTGCTTCACGTCTTCAGGATGAGGCAGGTGGGATGGCATTACGCTCCTGACTTATGGGAAAATTAGGTTCTTACCTTGGTAATTTTCTTTCCTTTAGTCATAGAAGATGAATCCATTATGAATGGGTTGTGTCCATCAACCAGCAGGGGGAGATAGAGAGCACTGAAAAACCAGTGCCTCATGGCCAGCTAGCTCCTCTGCCTCTTCAGTATTTGAAGCTTCCAAAGCAGTGTTACACTGCAAAGTAGCATAACATGAACTTTCCTCACAGCGGATGAACGCCCCAGAACAGGAGCAATAACACAAAGGAGGGACGAACTGAACCTCCTATAACAGAACAGAAATCCTGAAGACTTTTTTCCAACTTCTCCCAATGAGGGAACAGATCTACACGAAAAACTGAACATAAAACAACATCAATCACACAATGAATCACTGAGGGAGGGCTCATGGATTCATCTGCTATGACTAAAGGAAAGAAAATTGTCAAGGTAAGAACCTAATTTTCCTTTCCTTGTCATCAAGCAGATGAATCTATTACGAATGGGATGTATCAAAGCAATCCCTAGATAGGGTGGGAACAAGCCACACCATGCGCCAGCACTTGTGCTCCAAAAAGCGTGTCTCTCCTGCAGCCACATCCAGCCTGTAATGTCGGGCAAAAGAGAGCTTAGAAGCCCATGTCGCTGCACTGCATATCTCTTGAAGAGAGAGTGCTCCAGTTTCAGCCCAAGAAGAGGAAATCGCTCTTGTGGAATGTGCCTTGAAGGCTTCAGGCGGAGGCCGGCCAGACAGCAGATAGGCTGAAAAAATAGCTTCCTTGAGCCAACGGGCTATAGTGGCTTTAGACGCTGGAAACCCTCTGCGCGGACCTGATAACAGGACAAAAAGTTGATCAGAGGTCCTAAAAGCATTTGACATGCGCAGATACTGCAACAGAGTCCTTCACACATCTAGGAGGTGCAATTGCCCAAAGGCTTCCGGAAACTCCTCTCTGGAAAAGGAAGGCAGGAAAATAGGCTGGTTTAGGTGAAATGCTGAAACCACCTTAGGCAGGAAGGAAGGCACCGTACATACCATAACTCCGGACTCTGAAAATTGCAGAAAAGGGTCTCGATAGGACGGCGCCTGGAGCTCAGACACCCGTCTCGCCGAAGTAATGGCCACCAAAAAGACCGTCTTTAGGGTCACATCCTTCTCTGAAGCTCGCCTTAGCGGCTCGAAGGGCGAACACTGAAGGGCCTTTAAAACTAACCCCAGGTTCCAGGCCGGACACGGAGCCCGCATGGGAGGACTGAGCCGAAGCACCCCTCTGAGAAACCGTGCCACATCCAGAGAAGCAGCCAGGGAGAGACCATCCTCGGATTACCAGAGGAGGCTTCGCCATTCCCAGGATCTTCAATAGAGAGGACCTGCAAGGCATCAGAAATAAGCGCTGGCAGCTCGTCGCGGTGGGAAATCGTCACCAAAAAAGGATCATCTGGATCCGGTGACAATCCTGCACCTTCCTCTGGCTCTTCAGAACACGAGGGCCTGCCAGACCCCTCAGAATCCTCACATCCCAACCACGGGGGGGAGAAGGGGGGTGCGCCACTCTCTGAAGGGGAATTAACCTTTCTGCGCTTGTCTTGCGGCCAGCTGTCAGGGGAAAACGCGTCTGACAACAATCTGAGGCCAGGCTCCACTGGAGGGGGAAAAAATAGCAGGGCAGAATGAGACCCCTGCGGGAGAGCTCTTTTTAACATGAATGCTTTATGCAGCAGCAGTAACACAAACTCAGGGGAGAAGGGCTCACCATGGCCTCCCGGTTCCGATCCGGGGATAGAAGCTCCCCTGTTAGCCTCCACACGAGGCTCTCCTCCAGATTCAAACCCCTCCGCTTCTGCGGGGTTCGTGACCAAAATGGCGCCCGCTGCCAGCTCCACTGAGCGGGAAGAAACATCGCTTGCCATGCTCGGGCTGGCCCTGACGTCTGAAGAGCACGATTTACAGGCCCTGCCCTGCTGTGGATCTGCGCTTGCCACAACGGGAACAGCGCTTAACCTCTGCAGCCATCGCCAAAAACGGCAGAAAATTCAAAATGGCGGATTTGCGCCAAAATCGTCCAGATCGCGGGCCCTCCCCGGAGGAGCTACAAAACGCTCTTACCTCACCAGACCGAGTCCACAGAGCTCCGGTCACGCTGCACAATCAGAAGAAAAACCTCTTTTCTGGAATCGCAGCGCCAAAGCGCGATGCAATTTTTTTTTTTTTTTTTTTTTTTTTTTTTAACACTGTGAGGAGAATTAGAGGCAACAGCAATAGAGGCAAATTTCCAACTCCAGAGGATCAGTAGAGTGGGAAAGGCAGGGAAAGGACTAACCAATGTGCCTGCATCCACGGAGTGTGGGAAAAGACAGGGACAGGGCAAACCTGTGTGTCTACATCCACATCGGGTGCTGGGTAAGGCAGGGAAAGGGCAAACCTATGTGCCTTCAAAGTGGAGCTGCAATAGCCCCCAACACCCCTGCTACCACTGGCCAAAGCACAGGAGCCACCCCAGGCAGATTTTTTGAAGGAGCTGAATAAGCTGCGTCCACCCTGCTGGAGAGATAGAGAATACTGAAGAGGCAGATGGAGCTAGCTGGCCATGAGGAACTATGATTTTTCAGTGCTCTCTATCTCCCCCTGCTGGTTGATGGACACAACCCATTCGTAATGGATTCATCTGCTTAATAAGGAATGTTTGGTTTCCCGCAATTGGGCCCGCCTGCCCCGCTGGGATATGCATCTTTTGTGATGAGAGCAACAATAGCAGCAAAAACAGGTCTCTTACCGAGTGACTCTCCTATAGAAAGGTTCCAACACCAGAAAGCCCACAGTTCAATAGTGTTGCTCTCATCTGATTCTCTCAATGAGATTGGAGCAAATGGGTATCCAAGATTTTGTTTCCTCTGCAGTTGACCGATTTCAGAAATGTAGGCGCCCATTCTGGAACACAATGACTCCTACTGACCGGAGTAGACTGCTCAATATGTAATGGTCCTTTTTGGTTCATTTTCAACAGACTAAGTACTGCTCTCTGAACACACTATGTGAGGGGAGGGAGGGTTGGGTAGGGAGGAGTTTTGGTAGTTACCTGTAAACAATGCTTTGAAACTTTTGGATTGTCTCTTATTTACTGTTTAATAAAAATGATTGTACATAAAAATGTATAAAATGAATCCAATAAAAAGGCAGTCACCTCACGTATATTTTTTGCTCTTGTTTTTGTTTAATCTTTCTCTCTCTTCATTTTGGAAAATCATTCTTTGCAGTTCCTCTTCATTTTGGAAAATCATTCTTTGCAGTTCCTGATGTCTGTCACCTCCTTCTACGTCTCTGTAATCCAGATACTGTAGTGACCTCATGTGGCCCAGGGGGCATACTAACATGCTGTCCTTAGTTCTATTCTACATGTTGTCTGATACTGCTTTGTCCCTGAAACAGATACACAAAGCATGGCTCTATATAGGAATTGAGAACAGGAGGACCCAAAACTACTATCACTGCACCTGTCATGTACTTTTGGAAGACTTTGGCTAATTGTATATTAAGGATCTTATTTAGGTTTATAGTTTCAGGTGACGCCTCACGAAGCCCCCGGCTACACAATTTGAAAGCTCACAGGGGCTGGGCTGCTTCATCATAGGCAGTCACCTATATAAATTTTTCTTTAATAGTTTTCTTTTCTTTTACTTATTGCTAGTCCTTTACTTATAAATTTTCATTCTACAAAACACTTAGCTCAAATCAAGACGCTGAATTTTGACCACGACCAACAGTGGCCAGCGTTTCGTTATCTGCCTCAGGGTCACGTGGTCTGCGTCGATCCCCACGTCTCACGTAGCAAAAGTTATAAAGCACCAAGGCACCTTCACTTTCTGTATCCAAATGGATGTTCACTTTCTGTATCCAAATGGATACAGAAAGTGAAGGTGCCTTGGTGCTTTATAACTTTTGCTACGTGAGACGTGGGGATCGACGCAGACCACGTGACCCTGAGGCAGATAACGAAACGCTGGCCACTGTTGGTCGTGGTCAAAATTCAGCGTCTTGATTTGAGCTAAGTGTTTTGTAGAATGAAAATTTATAAGTAAAGGACTAGCAATAAGTAAAAGAAAAGAAAACTATTAAAGAAAAATTTATATAGGTGACTGCCTATGATGAAGCAGCCCAGCCCCTGTGAGCTTTCAAATTGTGTAGCCGGGGGCTTCGTGAGGCGTCACCTGAAACTATAAACCTAAATAAGGTCAGCTGAATCACCAGTAGATGTTTTGACTGTTCCTTTCCATAAATTTATATTGTTGTTGTATAAACAGAAAAATTGGAGGGATTTACCTTCATTTCATTTATTAATTGTATATTAAAACAGGCTCTACAAAAATTGTGAATGAGATGAGTGATTACAAATTTGAATCCTAAAAGCAGTGCTCCTCACACTGGTGACATTAAGATCAGTTTTAATATATTTATTGGCATTTATTTATTAATCCCCTTTGGTAGATTCATCCAAGGCAGTGTACAGCAGGTATAGCTGAACATAAAACTTACAGTTATGCTGTTAAAATGGTAAGAGTCCAAATCAATGAGATAAAACTGGAGACAAATTGAATCCTAAATAGGGACAGCATGATACAATGTAAGAAACTATTCAAAGCAGTTAAAACCACAGAGTATCATGAGGATTTGCAGAAGGATCTTGTGAGACTAAGAAATTTAAGTGGCAGAATAGAATTCAGGACTGAAGTCTAGATATGGTGCCTAATAAAATCAGTGATGAAAAAGCTACTCAGTGTTATTCCAGGTAATAAATAGAAATAAAGCATAACAGAAAAAAAAAAAAAAAAAAAAAAGATGATACCTTTTTTTATTGGACTAACAGTACATTTTTTTGATTAGCTTTCGGTAACCCTTCTTCAGATCATAAATGAGCAAATGTTGACAAACACCAGAATATGTAAGTAAAGCAGTCCCACAGGAAGAGGGTGGAGTGGGTTTGGTGACACCACTTTACTCAGAGCTATTCTATAAACTGTGCTTATAATTAGGGGCAGTTTATAGAATAGCACTTATGTCCGGAAACCACGAGTAAATTTAGGCACAGCCATTTACACCAATGGAAACGTGGGCAGGCACTTAAGTGTTGATATCACCTTATTCAATAATTACACACGTAACTGAAAGGATCAGCCCCAATCAGCCCATGACCCTCCCATTTCCATGCCCCTTATGAGTGTAAAATTTAGGTGAGGATCCTGTGCCTAAATTTTTAAATATGTACATTTTAATTCTAATTAGTGCCAATTGCTTGTTAAAAATCAAATTATTGGTGCTAATTAGCTTATTCTTCAATTGTACTCCCACCCTCTTGACTATTTTTCACTTCCTGGCTTTTCATTGCTTTCCTTTACAATCTTATTTTATAGAAAAAGAAAATGATGACTGATAACGGCCATATGGTCCATCCAATCTACTCTCTCTCCCTACTCGTGGAGGAGTAGCCTAGTGGTTAGTGCAGTGGACTTTGATCCTGGGGAACTGAGTTCAATTCCCACTGCAGCTCCTTGTGACTCTGGGCAAGTCACTTAACCCTCCATTGCCCCTGGTACAAAATAAGTACCTGAATATATGTAAACCGCTTTGAATGTAGTTGCAAAAAACCTCAGAAAGGCGATATATCAAGTCCCATTCCCCCCTCCCCCTCCTTACGAAATCCCACGTGCTTGTCCCATGCTTTCTTGAATTCAACACAGTCCTTACCTCCACAATCTCCACCAGGAGGCTGTTCTATGCAAAATCGACCCATCAGCTTTACACCTAGAAACCTCCTTCCAAAAATGTTATGGCTGGCCTTAAAACTTTCAGTACAGCTTTTGATTAAAAGAACAATTGAAAGCTTCACTGTTTGGAGGAACTAGGGATAGGGTCCAACGTAACTATGCTTTCCTCTTTTTTATTTTTTTAAATTACATTTCTTTCAGCCTGGATCTTCTTTGCTCTCTTAGCAGAATCCTCTTCACATTGCCCCTCGCTGAATGGTTCCAGTCTTTAGGTAAAAACCTGGGAGAGGTTAACTATCCTCTCTAAACTCTCTTCAATAGACTACCTTCCCCTTGAAGAGAAGCTTACTGAGGCACACCTTTGAGGCAGGGTCTGCTGCCCATTTCCATAATCAGAATCTCCTAGTTGTCACCACCACACCTGCATATCAAAGAAATCTGGATAATATCAGAGAGCATCTGCCAGAAATGCCACTCCCAAATCCAGCCACACCAACTCAGCTCAATACGACAGCTGCAGAAATCTACTGGAACACAGCCCGCATCACACAGCCTCTGCTGATCAAAAACAGAAGTATGGAGTTGTCACAGAAATGCTTCAGCAATTCCACAATTCTATCATGGAAATCCCTGAGAACAGTAACAAGCAAAAATAAAATCAAGATATCCACCCTTGGCATAGACACTGGCATCGCAGACCAGCTAGGGCTTTCCTGTCTTTGAGGGGTCTTTTGGGAACGTCCCATGTAAGTACAAGACTTCAGAATGGGGGGAAGGGCACTGTTAAGGAAGAATGGCTGCATGAAGCCTTTGCCCCCGCCTCTGTTCTGATTTTGGATCTAAAACAGCTTCTCACCCGTGCAAGGAGTAGAAAAGGCAGTGTAAGCTATCCCTGATCTACTGGGATCAAATCAGCCTTGGCCTGTGATAATAGCCACTACGGCATCTTCCGACAACCACCTGTGTAATGTGGCCTACGTTGATTAGAGTCACTATCTGTGCAAAGGACACCCTCATTCTGCACAAGGACAAGGGAAGGTGAGGTTATGGCCTGGGTTCATATACTGACTGGGCAGGACTAATGTGTCAGGGTGAGTGACAAACAATTGCACTTCATCTTTTTGAAACAGACTGCTCTACAATTTTGCCAGAATCCAGCATGTGCAGTGTTGCATATTTCCTTACACTCAGGCGACCAGTTTCAGGAGTAGCCTAATGGTTAGATTCGCACTGTAGCTCCTTGGGACTGAGCAATTCACTTAACCCTCAATTGCCCAAGGTTCAAAATACCTACCTGTATATAATATGTAAGCTGCTTTGATTATGACCACAAAAAGGCAGTATATTAAGTATCATCCCTTTTACCTTTCAACACCCTGGTATTTTCAGATTCCTATCCTGTGTATAAGTCCTGCTAATGTGGGCCTGAAATAAGTACTCAGTGGCCCTGGATCCATCTTTCTATCTGATCATGGTACTTAATGCATTCTGAGGGACTACCACTGGTATGAATTCAGCCCTACATGTTCCCAGTTGTCTAAAACCTTGACCTCAAGAGATGTGCAGCCTTAGGAGTAATATTCTTACCCACGTGGGACTTAGACCCTAAACCAACCTATTCTGCAATACTTGTTCAATTTGCTAAATCAGAGCCCCCCCCCCCCCCCCCCCCCCCCACACACACACAAGATAACCTGGAGAAGTCTTCCAGGGCTGTGACAGAGTTCTGGAACTTCTGACACATCTGTGAATGCTTCTGTGATGAATCAAATAAATTGGAACTGGTGTCTCAAATCAAGTTACTAAGAATTGATATCAATGCGGCTGTCAACGATTTGAAAGAGGCATGGAGACCCCTAGATGCTAGAGTTACTCAGAATTAAATCAAAATTAGGGAACAATTGAACTGCATTTTTTACTGATGAAAAATTCATCTTTGGAGACAGAGAACAAACATGTTCTGATTAGGAGTCCTCTACGTTTTGTTGAAGTAATAGATGCCTGATTGTATACTCATTGTTTGGCATCTTACAATACAATATTAAGTGCATTTATTCCACTATTGTCTAGAAACTGCTCAATACAGATTTACATCACAAGAGAGCTAGACTTATCTAGGAATTGTATTTTCAATTTATAAAAAAATACCAAGATTTTAAAAATACCTTCAAAAAAAACTATCTAGTTTCTATTTAGCTTCCCAGGATTGAAGGTTCCAAATGACTCCCTATTTGAGAAGTATCTACAGTGATAAGTATTTATTCCCCTCCTGATTCCCCTGCTCTTCCATATATGTCACTGACAGTTTCTCATCTTAAATCAAAATGTAATATTAGGCTAAAAGAACCTAAATGATAAAAACTTTTGTGTTTACTCAAAGAACAAAGGGGCTCCACCTGCTAAAGGGAGTTAAGCCCTAATGCATGCATAGTGCGTGGGAAAATGCACATCACAAAACACTCTGAAGAGTTGTGGTAATTTAATATTTCCTATGCGCCCAAGTGCATCATTTTTCAAAAGTACTTTTTTCACAGGTAGCATGCTATGAGCAGGGAATGGGCATGAAGGTGTTATTCAAGTAGCACATTATGATTAATGCACACTACCTGAATAATGTGCATAATGTGGAAAGACTTAGCACCTCCTAAATAGGAGGCACTAAGTGATCCCGCGTTATTTGCAGCTTGCATGCTTACATTAGCATATGACTTTCAAAGCAACAAAGCATTATACTAATGCGATAAACATGGGCTTTCTGCCAGATTCTATATATTGCGCATTAATTTCAGTGCGAAAATTGAAGTGCGTTTTATAACAATGTACATAACTTAACTGGTTAACTAGTTGATCAGCATGTCAATTGGATGTTAAAGAGCAATTACCAGCACTAACTGGCATTAAAATTTATGCACAGAACTCGCTAAGTGTATTCTGTAATGTGGTGTGCGTAAATTCTAAGTTGCATAGTCAGAAAAGGGCATGGCCATAGGTGGGGCATGGGCATTTAAAATCTATGCATATTGTTATAGAATACACCCACTTTGCATCTAATTTAGGTGTTGGGATTTACGCCAAGTAAAGCATGGAGTAAACAGACATAACTAAATTTGGTCACATGGAGAGGCACTCCGTGTATTCTACTGCATAGAAATTAAAACCTATTCTATAAAATTTAGGCGATCCTTAGAGAATACACCTAGACATATTTTTTGTGTATATGTATATGTGTATACCTCAAGTCAGACAGTTCTGAGTGGCAATATACAATTAAACTATCCACAGTGTTAAACAGTGAGAAGAAAATAAACAATGTATTTGGAGTCCAAGAACAAGTCATATGTTACAGCAATAAAGCAGATTTTATTAATAACAATTCTGAACCTGTTAGCTATTGTAATTATCACTGGTACTGACGGAAATCTTTCCAAGTTTGAGCAAAATTGTTTACCTTATTTCTCTAAAGGCCCTGTTTACTAAGCCATGCTATAGGTGCACTAGCATTTTTAGCGAATGCTAAAAATTAACGTGCACTAATGTTAGAGACATCCATATAGTCTTACGGGGGTCTCTATCGTTAGCATGCACTAATGTTTAGCTTGCACTAAACGCTAGCACACCTTAGTAAACAGGGAATAAATATCTTTTCCACTCAACTTTTATTCAATTCTTTTCTTTTACTGGTTCAATTAAACTATTCCAAAACAGGAGTCAAACTGCAAATCTTTAGCACATTTAGTATTAAATAAGTACTGATAAATAACTAATCTCTTTGTTCTATACTTTAACAATTATTTTGTTTTCTTTTAAGACGTACCCTTTGTGCTTAATTTGTGTCTTTCAGGTCCTAAGGAACCCTTTAGCAAGTAAGTATTTCACTGTTCTATGTTCTTTATAATGCATCTCCTTTTGCTCCTTTAAGTGTAAATGTCCACTAATCTGTGTGAAACTCTCTTTAATCTTCACTTCTCCTCCCCACTTGAAAACGGTAGGGCCCAGCTTCATGTCTTTTCTGTGGCAAACCAAACCAAAGGAGATCTAACTCCCTGACTTTAGACCCAGTTTATACTAACATAGTAACATAGTAGATGACGGCAGAAAAAGACCTGCACGGTCCATCTAGTCTGCCCAACAAGATATACTCATATGTGCTACTTCTTGTGTATACCTTACCTTGATTTGTATCTGTCATTTTCAGGACACAGACCGTAGAAGTCTTTCCCAGAACTAGTCCCATTTTCAGGACACAGACCGTAGAAGTCTTGCCCAGAACTAGCCCCACCACCCAAACACCAGCCCCGCCTCCCAATCTCGGCTAAGCTTCTGAGGATCCATTCCTTCTGCACAGGATTCCTTTATGTTTATCTCACGAATGCTTGAATTCCGCTACCATTTTCATCTCCACCACCTCCCGCGGGAGGGCATTCCAAATATCTACCACTCTCTCTCTGTGAAAAAATACTTCCTGACATTTTTCTTGAGTCTGCCCACCTTCACTCTCATATCATGTCCTCTCGTTCTACCGCCCTCCCATCTCAGAATAAAAGGAACTGTTTGGAATGACTATCTTTTTAAAGAAAACAAATTATGATCCATGACTGTGACCCCTAAGCTGTCCACTGGATCCCAATCCAATTTCTCTCATTCAGTGTCACACTCACTTATGTGCTTTTATTTAGGACACTTTCAGGTTGATCAAGCACTCAGGCCTTGAAGGCCTACCCACCAAAGCAGCTATACAGAGGTTAGTTAAAATAAATTTACTTTTCACCGAGTTCTCACTCATTCACCAATGCAGCACTTCAGCCACCTTATCCAGTCTCTCTCTGACCCAACAGTGACCCTCAAGTAAAGCGAATGCTACATACCTGTAGAAGGTATTCTCCGAGGACAGCAGGCTGATTGTTCTCACTGATGGGTTGACGTCCTCGGCAGCCCCCTCCATCGGAAAGTTTACTAGCAAAGGCCTTTGCTAGTCCTCGCGCGCCCATGCGCACCGCGCATGCGCGGCCGTCTTCCCGCCCGAAACCGGCTCGAGCCGGCCAGTCCAGTATGTAGCAAGACAATACACTTCAAGGGAAGACTCAACTCCAAAGGGGAGGCGGGCGGGTTTGTGAGAACAATCAGCCTGCTGTCCTCGGAGAATACCTTCTACAGGTATGTAGCATTCGCTTTCTCCGAGGACAAGCAGGCTGCTTGTTCTCACTGATGGGGTATCCCTAGCCCCCAGGCTCACTCAAAACAACAACCATGGTCAATTGGGCCTCGCAACGGCGAGGACATAACTGAGATTGACCTAAAAAATTTACCAACTAACTGAGAGTGCAGCCTGGAACAGAACAAACAGGGCCCTCGGGGGGTGGAGTTGGATCCTAAAGCCCAAACAGGTTCTGAAGAACTGACTGCCCGAACCGACTGTCGCGTCGGGTATCCTGCTGCAGGCAGTAATGAGATGTGAATGTGTGGACAGATGACCACGTCGCAGCTTTGCAAATTTCTTCAATGGAGGCTGACTTCAAGTGGGCTACCGACGCAGCCATGGCTCTAACATTATGAGCCGTGACATGACCCTCAAGAGCCAGCCCCGCCTGGGCGTAAGTGAAGGAAATGCAATCTGCTAGCCAATTGGATATGGTGCGTTTCCCTACAGCCACTCCCCTCCTATTGGGGTCAAAAGAAACAAACAATTGGGCGGACTGTCTGTTGGGCTGTGTCCGCTCCAGGTAGAAGGCCAATGCTCTCTTGCAGTCCAATGTGTGCAGCTGACGTTCAGCAGGGCAGGAATGAGGACGGGGAAAAAATGTTGGCAAGACAATTGACTGGTTCAGATGGAACTCCGACACAACCTTCGGCAGGAACTTAGGGTGAGTGCGGAGGACTACTCTGTTATGATGAAATTTGGTGTACGGGGCCTGGGCTACCAGGGCCTGAAGCTCACTGACTCTACGAGCTGAAGTAACTGCCACCAAGAAAATGACCTTCCAGGTCAAGTACTTCAGATGGCAGGAATTCAGTGGCTCAAAAGGAGGTTTCATCAGCTGGGTGAGAACGACATTGAGATCCCATGACACTGTAGGAGGCTTGACAGGGGGCTTTGACAAAAGCAAACCTCTCATGAAGCGAACAACTAAAGGCTGTCCCGAGATCGGCTTACCTTCCACACGGTAATGGTATGCACTGATTGCACTAAGGTGAACCCTTACAGAGTTGGTCTTGAGACCAGACTCAGACAAGTGCAGAAGGTATTCAAGCAGGGTCTGTGTAGGACAAGAGCGAGGATCTAGGGCCTTGCTGTCACACCAGACGGCAAATCTCCTCCAATGGAAGAAGTAACTTCTCTTAGTGGAGTCTTTCCTGGAAGCAAGCAAGATGCGGGAGACACCCTCTGACAGACCCAAAGAGGCAAAGTCTACGCCCTCAACATCCAGGCCGTGAGAGCCAGAGACTGGAGGTTGGGATGCAGAAGCGCCCCCTCGTCCTGTGTGATGAGGGTCGGAAAACACTCCAATCTCCACGGTTCTTCGGAGGATAACTCCAGAAGAAGGGGAAACCAGATCTGACGCGGCCAAAAAGGAGCAATCAGAATCATGGTGCCTCGGTCTTGCTTGAGTTTCAACAAAGTCCTCCCCACCAGAGGGATGGGAGGATAAGCATACAGCAGGCCCTCCCCCCAATCCAGGAGGAAGGCATCCGATGCTAGTCTGCCGGGGGCCTGAAGCCTGGAACAGAACTGAGGGACTTTGTGGTTCATTCGAGATGCGAAGAGATCCACCAAGGGGGTGCCCCACGCTTGAAAGATCTGGCGCACCACTCTGGAGTTGAGCGACCACTCGTGAGGTTGCATAATCCGGCTCAGTCTGTCGGCCAGACCGTTGTTTACGCCTGCCAGATATGTGGCTTGGAGCACCATGCCGAGACGGCGGGCCCAGAGCCACATGCTGACGGCTTCCTGACACAGGGGGCGAGATCCGGTGCCCCCCTGCTTGTTGACATAGTACATGGCAACCTGGTTGTCTGTCTGAATTTGGATAATTTGGTGGGACAGCCGATCTCTGAAAGCCTTCAGAGCGTTCCAGATCGCTCGCAACTCCAGAATATTGATCTGTAGATCGCGTTCTTGGAGGGACCAACTTCCTTGGGTGTGAAGCCCATCGACATGAGCTCCCCATCCCAGGAGAGACGCATCCGTGGTCAGCACTTTTTGTGGCTGAGGAATTTGGAAGGGACGTCCCAGAGTCAAATTGGAGCAAATCGTCCACCAATACAGGGATTTGAGAAAACTCGTGGACAAGTGGATCACGTCCTCTAGACCCCCAGCGGCCTGATACCACTGGGAGGCTAGGGTCCATTGAGCAGATCTCATGTGGAGGCGGGCCATGGGAGTCACATGAACTGTGGAGGCCATGTGGCCCAGCAATCTCAACATCTGCCGAGCTGTGATCTGCTGGGACGCACGCACCCGCGAGACGAGGGACAACAAGTTGTTGGCTCTCGCCTCTGGAAGATAGGCGCGAGCTGTCCGAGAATCCAGCAGGGCTCCTATGAATTCGAGTTTCTGCACTGGGAGAAGATGGGACTTTGGGTAATTTATCACAAACCCCAGTAGCTCCAGGAGGCGAATAGTCATCTGCATGGACTGCAGGGCTCCTGCCTCGGATGTGTTCTTCACCAGCCAATCGTCGAGATATGGGAACACGTGCACCCCCAGCCTGCGAAGTGCCGCTGCTACCACAGCTAGGCACTTTGTGAACACCCTGGGCGCAGAGGCGAGCCCAAAGGGTAGCACACAGTACTGGAAGTGGCGTGTGCCCAACTGAAATCGCAGATACTGTCTGTGAGCTGGCAGTATCGGGATGTGTGTGTAGGCATCCTTCAAGTCCAGAGAGCATAGCCAATCGTTTTGCTGAATCATGGGGAGAAGGGTGCCCAGGGAAAGCATCCTGAACTTTTCTTTTACGAGATATTTGTTCAGGGCCCTTAGGTCTAGGATGGGACGCATCCCCCCTGTTTTCTTTTCCACAAGGAAGTACCTGGAATAGAATCCCAGCCCTTCTTGCCCGGATGGCACGGGCTCGACCGCATTGGCGCTGAGAAGGGCGGAGAGTTCCTCTGCAAGTACCTGCTTGTGCTGGAAGCTGTAAGACTGAGCTCCCGGTGGACAATTTGGAGGTTTTGAGGCCAAATTGAGGGTGTATCCCTGCCGGACTATTTGGAGAACCCACTGATCGGAGGTTATGAGAGGCCACCTTTGGTGAAAAGCTTTCAACCTCCCCCCGACCGGCAGGTCGCCCGGCACTGACACTTGGATGTCGGCTATGCTCTGCTGGAGCCAGTCAAAAGCTCGCCCCTTGCTTTTGCTGGGGAGCCGCGGGGCCTTGCTGAGGCGCACGCTGCTGACGAGAGCGAGCGCGCTGGGGCTTAGCCTGGGCCGCAGGCTGTCGAGAAGGAGGATTGTACCTACGCTTACCAGAAGCATAGGGACCAGTCTTCCTTCCCCCGAAAAATCGTCTACCTGTAGAGGTAGAGGCTGAAGGCTGCCGGCGGGAGAACTTGTCGAATGCGGTGTCCCGCTGGTGGAGAGACTCTACCACCTGCTCGACTTTTTCTCCAAAAATGTTGTCCGCACGGCAAGGCGAGTCCGCAATCCGCTGCTGGAGTCTATTCTCTAGGTCGGCGGCACGTAGCCATGAGAGCCTGCGCATCACCACACCTTGAGCAGCGGCCCTGGACGCAACATCAAAAGTGTCAAACTCCTCTGGCCAGGAATTTTCTGCACGCCTTCAGCTGCCTGACCACCTCCTGAAAAGGCTTGGCTTGCTCAGGGGGAAGAGCATCAACCAAGCCCGCCAACTGCCGCACATTGTTCCGCATGTGTATGCTCGTGTAGAGCTGGTAAGACTGGATCTTGGCCACGAGCATAGAAGAATGGTAGGCCTTCCTCCCAAAGGAGTCTAAGGTTCTAGGGTCTTTGCCCGGGGGCGCCGAAGCATGCTCCCTAGAACTCTTAGCCTTCTTTAGGGCCAGATCCACAACTCCAGAGTCATGAGGCAACTGAGTGCGCTCTCAGCTCTGGGTCCCCATGGATCCGGTACTGGGACTCAATCTTCTTGGGGATGTGGGGATTAGTTAGAGGTTTTGTCCAGTTCGCAAGCAATGTCTTTTTTAGGACATGGTGCAAGGGAACAGTGGACGCTTCCTTAGGTGGAGAAGGATAGTCCAGGAGCTCAAACATTTCAGCCCTGGGCTCGTCCTCCACAACCACCGGGAAGGGGATGGCCGTAGACATCTCCCGGACAAAGGAAGCAAAAGACAGACTCTCGGGAGGAGAAAGCTGTCTCTCAGGAGAGGGAGTGGGATCAGAAGGAAGACCCTCAGACTCCTCGTCAGAGAAATATCTGGGGTCCTCCTCTTCCTCCCACGAGGCCTCACCCTCGGTGTCAGACACAAGTTCACGAACCTGCGTCTGCAACCTCGCCCTACTCGACTCGGTGGAACCCCGTCCACGGTGGGGGCGTCGAGAGGTAGACTCCCTCGCCCGCATCGGCGAAGCTCCGTCCGCCGACGTAGTCGGGGAGCCTTCCTGGGAGGTGGCCGCTGTCGGCACCGCACGCGGTACCGACGTCGGGGACCTCAACCCGGGCGATGGGCCAGCCGGCGCCACGCTCGACGGTACCGGAGGCGCAAGCACCGCCAGTACCGGAGGGGTAGGGCGCAACAGATCTCTGGGAGAACGGCCCGGAGGCTCTCGTTTAGAGCGGCTGCAGAGAAAGGCTGAGAGGTCGATGCAGGCGTCGACGTCAGAACCTGTTCCGGGCGAGGAGGCTGTTCCAGGCTGTCCAGAGTGGAGCGCATCGACACCTCCTGAACAGAGGGTGAGCGGTCCTCTCGGTGCCGATGCCTGCTGGGTGCCAAATCCCTCGGCGACCCAGAGCTCTCGGTGCCGACATGGGGAGGAGACCGGTGTCGATGCTTCGACTTCTTCCGAAGCATGTCACCGGAGCTCCCCGGCACCGACGAGGAGGACGTAGAATCCATCCGTCGCTTCCTCGGGGCCGAGACCGAAGAGGGTCGATCCCGGGGGGGCTGTACCGCAGGAGCCCTCAGGGTAGGAGGAGACCCACCCGAAGGCTCACCGCCACCAGCAGGGGAATGGACAGCCCTCACCTGCACTCCTGACGATGCACCTCCGTCCGACGACATCAGCAGACGAAGTCTCGGTACCACCGACGTCGATGCAGTCGCCCGATGCCTCGGCGCTGATGCAGAGGTTCGATGCCTCGATGCAGTCGATGAAGCGGCAGCCAAGGAAGATGGTCCGGACGCTGACGACGTCGATGCACTCGATGCCTCCGGTGCCGATGCCGACGAAGAGCCCGAGAACAAAACGTTCCACTGGGCTAATCTCGCTACCTGAGTCCGCCTTTGTAACAGGGAACACAGACTGCAGTTCTGAGGGCGGTGCTGGGCCCCTAGACACTGAAGACACGCAGAGTGCCTATCAGTGAGCGAGACTACCCGGGCGCACTGGGTGCACTTCTTGAAGCCGCTGGAAGGCTTCGATGTCATGGGCGGAAAAATCACGCCGGCGAAATCAAAAGCCGAAATGGCGAAAATTGAAGCACCAAAATTTAGAGGGAGAAAAATCTCGACCGAGGCCAAAAGAGGCCTACCCCGACAACGAAAGAAAACTTACGGGGCAAAAACTGAGAAATACGGGAAGGGCAGAAAACCTGAAAGGGTCTTCCGGAACACTACCGGAGCGCTTCCCGAACTTTTTCAAGGAAAAAACAGCAAAAAAACACGTCGAAAAGGACGCGCGAGGTCGACTCTCTGGGGCACGAACGGCGTAACATGACCGTACCGAGCGCGGACGAAAGAAGACTGGCCGGCTCGAGTCGGTTTCGGGCGGGAAGACGGCCGCGCATGCGCGGTGCGCATGGGCGCGCGAGGACTAGCAAAGGCCTTTGCTAGTAAACTTTCCGATGGAGGGGGCTGCCGAGGACGTCAACCATCAGTGAGAACAAGCAGCCTGCTTGTCCTCGGAGAATAAAACTGATTTTTTTTTTTTTAAGAAAATCCCCGTTTTCTATATTCGAGTTTCCTTGGGGGACTTTTCCTAAACCTAGAATTAAAAATAGTATCCTCTGAACTAATTGTCAGCTTTTTTTTGTCTAAATTTCTCTTATTCACACAGAGCTCTCTCACACATCTGATCTCTCTAGCAGTGGCATAGCCAGACAGCCAATTTTGGGTGGGCACATTTTCTCTACTCCTGCCCTAACCCCCCCTCTTCACCTCTCCCCTAGCACCTCACAACTCAATATATAAATACTATAGCTAATGAGGATCCCTAAGCTCTGAAAGCTGAAGACTTCTTCTGAAGGTGGCCAAAACAACCTTTGACCAAGTTTGGCAGGCAGCAGCAATGTCCCTGAGCTACCGATGTCAGCACACCACACATGTATAGTTATTGATGACAAGCAGGGTGCTGCACACTGCAGAACGGATGTCTGGCCACCTTTGCAGGAGGTCCTCAGTTGGTGATGCTTAGAAATCCCCACCAGCTAAAGCAAGGGTCAGGGCGGGTGTTAAATATGTTGGGGCCCAGGTCAGAAAATAAGAGGGGGCCTGCCTGATCCCCTTTCTTCCCTGCATCTCCTCCAATCTCTCAGCTGCCATTATAATACCGACAGATCCTCACCAAATACAGAACAAGAGATCACAAAAATTTAACTGGGAACCCCAAGAAGTTAAACTTGGCATGTACTGCAACACTAAAGAAATAAAAACAGAAATGTATTTCCTTTACTAGTGAATACAAAAAAGAGACATTTGCTATGCACAGTTCCCAAAGCTAACATATTCCACTGGCTCCCTATCCGTTTTCGCATCCTGTTCAAACTTCTTCTACTGACCTATAAATGTATTCACTCTGCTGCTCCCCAGTATCTCTCCACACTCGTCCTTCCCTACACCCCTTCCCGTGCACTCCGCTCCATGGATAAATCCTTCTTATCTGTTCCCTTCTCCACTACTGCCAACTCCAGACTTCGCGCCTTCTGTCTCGCTGCACCCTACGCCTGGAATAAACTTCCTGAGCCCCTACGTCTTGCCCCATCCTTGGCCACCTTTAAATCTAGACTGAAAGCCCACCTCTTTAACATTGCTTTTGACTCGTAACCACTCGCCTCCACCTACCCTCCTCTCTTCCTTCCCGTTCACATTAATTGATTTGATTTGCTTACTTTATTTATTTTTTGTCTATTAGATTGTAAGCTCTTTGAGCAGGGACTGTCTTTCTTCTATGTTTGTGCAGCGCTGCGTATGCCTTGTAGCGCTATAGAAATGCTAAATAGTAGTAGTAGTAGTAGTAGTAATACATTCAAAATAATGGGTTTTTTTTTCTACTTTTGTTGTCTGGACATTTTATTTTTCCATCATGTTGGTTCCAGTTTCTCTTTTCTGCTTTCCTGTCTTCTGCTAATTCTCCTTCTAGCAGCTGCTGTCCATGTGTCTTTTCTCCTCTCTCCTGTCTTGCTCCGATCCCTCACTACACCTATCTTTGACATAGTGATCTTTCCTTTTTAGCTCTTTCCTGTCTTTCTTTTACTGCCTCTGATTTCACCTTCTTTCTCATCCTTCTCCTTTTAACTTTTCAGCTACCTATCAAATTCCATTTCCTTCTTGTAATGATATCCCCAGATTTGGCATTCCTTGTAAAATTACTACTGATGGTTCTCATTTTGTTAATGACCTAATTCAAACTTTGACTTCTAAATTGCAAATTACTCACTGCACGGTGAGCGTTTACAAGCCCACGAGCAATGGCTTGGTTGAAAGATACAATGGCTTGTTGAAAACCAAATTGCAACAACTTCTAATGGCATCAAATCCTGGTTGGATGCCTTACCTCTGGCGCTTCTCACCCTGCGCGCCTCACCATCTGCCTCAAAGTTGAGCCCATTTCAATTGTGCACTGGACGCAAAATGCTTCTCTTCCCCGGTAATCCTGAATATTACCTGCCAGATACTTACTCGGTGTATTGGGATCAATTACAATCCATTATAACATCTTTATCTTGCTTTTCCCAGACAAAAGGGGGGGATAATGCTGACCCTCCAAGACCTGACATTAAAAGTTGGAGCATTGGTTCATCGCAAATATTACACACACAAGACTTGGAAGGATCCTGTTTACATTGGACCCTTCCGCATTGAGGCATTATCTGCCACCACAGTAAAATTTCAACATCACACTTTCTGGGTCTCACCCACTAGCTCTCCCATTACCCATCTCACTCTTTCCCCCAGCCTTCCATTCCCTTTCATTTTTAATCAACTCCACATACCATATTTCTACCCCCTGTAATCACTAAACTCCTCTCATTCATTTCCTTGCCACCCCCCCCCCCCCCCCAGTTTGGCTTCTCCCACATAGTTTCACCATTTCCAGCATCTTCTTCCCTCCACTCTTGTAGCCCAGAACCTGCTCCCTCTTTATCCTTTCCCTACCCTTGTAGTCTGGCATCTCCATATCCCTTTCACTCCCCCTCAGCATCTTCCAGTCCCTTCTCTCTTCCCTCCTGCCCCCTCCCCCATGATCCAGCATTTCTCCCTCTCTTTCTTCCCTCCAATTGTCCAGGATCTTTCCCTCACTCCTTTCTTTTCCAAGGATCCAACAACTTCCTCTTTCTTCCACCCCCCTCCTGGGCATCTCTCTCCCTTTCAGTCCTCCACCCCAATGTCCAATCTCTCGTCCCTCCTTCCTTTCTCCCACTGTCCACATCTCTCTCTCATGCCCCAGGTCCAACATCTCTTTCTTCCTCCCCCTAACATGCACCATCTCCCACCTCCATGTCCAACACTTTTCCCTCTCTCTCCCCCCCATCACCTCTATATCCAACATGTCTCCCTCTCTTCCCATCCCACCTCCAACAGTCCTCCCTCCCAAAACCAATGCAGCATCTCTCCCTCCCACCCCCAGAAATCATTAACCTCACACCCCATGCAGCATCTCTCTCTTCCCTCCCCCATGTGCAGCACCTTGTTCCTTCCCATCCCTCCCTTACACCCCAATGTATTTCTCTACAGCAACTCTTTCCTTTCCTTCCTTCCAGCGAGTTATCGCTCTCCTGCCCACACCTACCTTTAGTGAAGGTAGATGGGGGCAGGGGAGCGATTCTTGCTGGCACAGAAATGTCCTTCAGGAAGATTTCTGTCAAAGGGTTACAGCCAGCAGCAGCAGCCGATCCTCTGACACTGCCTGCGGCAAACCCATGAACTCTTCCCCCTCTGAAGTGTTCCATGCAGGCAAAAAAAAAAAAGATGAAGTTGTATCGAGTGGGGGCGGCGGTACACAGCAACAGAGGGGAGGCTTCTGGTTTAGCCACGGGCAGCATGTCAGAATCGCTACTGCTGCTGGCAGTAACCCTTTGATAGAAATATTTGTGAAGGAAAAGAGGGTGTGAGAGGCAGGACCGCAGGCGCACCCGGAGCCCAGCCTGCTCTCCCTATGCCAGCGCTTGCAAAAGTACAGACCCGCTGGGTGGGCCTGAGCCCAAATGGCTACTCCCCTGCTCTCTAGTATCTTCAACCCCTCTGCCAACTGCCAGAGTAGCCGATGCTAAGGGAAACAGCGATAATGTTGACATCAGCTGACCACCGCCAGAACACAGAATTTTCAGAAGCACAGAACTTAACTTCAACAATCTCCATTTTGAAAATCAATTTATCCATAGAGTATATTTGAAAAGTTAAACTTTTAATAAAAATTGCCACACATTATTAAAATTATTCAAAATGACCTGAAACCCTTAATCCATTCAAACCACAGACACCATATTTTTTCCTCAGGTTTTAACACATTTAAACAAGAGTATACAATTTATACCAAATTATTATTAGCTTTTGTATAGCGCTACCAGACACACGCAGCGCTGAACACCTGACACAAAGAGACAGTCCCTGCTCAAAAGAGCTTACAATCTAAATAATACAGACAGACAAGACAGTTACGGGTGAGGGAAGTACATGGTGAGAAGGAAGGAAGGGACAAGGGGAGGGCAACTGAGTAGTGGCTAGGAGCTAAAAGCAGTGGTGAAAAGGTGGGTTTTTAGCATAGATTTGAAAACAGGTAGAGATGAAGCTAGACGTATAGGTCCAGGAAGTCTATTCCAGGCATAAGGTGCCGCGAGGGAAAAGGAACGAAGTCTGGAGTTAGCAGTGGAGGAGAAGGGGGACGACAAGAGAGATTTGTCCAGTGAGCGGAGTTCACGGGGAGGAATGTAGGGAGAGATGAGAGTGGAGAGGTAATGGGGGGCTGCAGAGTGGATGCATTTAAAGGTCAGTAAGAGAAGTTTAAACTGAATGCGGAAGCGGACAGGGAGCCAGTGGAGTGACTTGAGGAGTGGGCTAGTGTGGGTATAACGATTCTGGCGGAAAATAAGTTGTGCCGCAGAATTTTGAACAGACTGGGGAGGAGAGAGAGATGGCTGAGCGGAAGACCACTGAGAAGTAAATTGCAATAGTCCAAGCGAGAGGTGACAAGGGTGTGGACAAGGGTTTTGGTAGCGTATTCAGAAAGGAAGGGGCGAATTTTGCTAATGTTGTAAATAAAGAAACGACAGGTTTTGGTGATCTGTTGAATATGTGCACAGAAGGAGAGAGAGGAATCAAAGATGACTCCAAGGTTACGGAGCCCAGGAGATAGGGAGGATGTGAGAGCCATTAACAGAGATAGAGAAAGGGGGGAGAGGGGAGGTGGGTTTAGGGAAAAAAAATGAGAAGTTCCATTTTGGTCATGTTTAGATTTAGATGGCGTTGAGACATCCAAGCAGCAATGTTGGACAAGCAGGCTGAAATTTTGTCCTGGATTGAGGTTGAGATTTCAGAACTACCAAAAATCCACAGATGTCCCCTCAAATTAAATTCAGCATCATCTCAGACACATCCCCAAGCTTTGTCAGTCCAAAACATGTCACCAGAAAGAAAAAAAAATAAAATAAAATAAGAACAGTCCATACCCTAAACAATCATTTTAACACAAAATAATTTATCCAAAAATCTCACCACCCTAACCCACCTCTTGAAGATTTCAGGACCTCACAACCACTCAAAAAATTAACATCATAAATCAGAAAACCAAAAGAAGACTCTTACCAGAGCACCTGGATGCTTTAAAGTGACTACCATCTCCAGATCAGGTCAAGCTAGACCCACTGTGCTATTGGAGCCTGCCCATGATTTCTCATGGCAGTCCTTCTGGCAGCATAACAGCCCCAGCTTCAATTTGGGCCTATCCCTGCTCAGAGCACAAACGTGCATGCCTCAGATGTGCCGGATCCAGCAGATAAGTCTCAAGCAGGCCATTTCTCTGCCTGCCTCTGCCTCAGGAACTTCATTCGTGGCTGAAAGCAACCGCCATGACTCCAGCCCCCGATCACCCAGACACTTTTTTTTTTAAATAATTTTACACATGTGTTACTTAGTAGGCTACAGCAAGCTTACTTTTCACACGGTATGAACTATTTAATATCATACCCTAACAGCAATACACTTTAGTAATAGTAGCCCTAAGAGATAAGATCTGTGAGAATTTTCAATATCACCTCTAAAGGGTGGCCGTACAGAAATACATGCAAAGTAGTGAATTCAAGAGCACACAAAGTGCTCCACAGTCTAGGGAACTCAGAAATGGAAAGTCAATTGCATTTAAATGGCAAGCATATACGCCCTGCCTGATCCACAGTTTAAGGTCCATGTAAACATTAGTAGCTGCTTTTTCAAAATGGCATCTTTCTATAGGAAATCTTTTCCAAATAGAGTCTTAGCACATTACACGATCAAAAGCTGAAAAAGAATCCACCCCACAATGCCTTTTGGCCATCGATAATTGACAGTGTGACAAAACAGGAAGCTGCAGCCTGTCAGACTTCAGAGGAGCTCTCTCTCTCTCTCTTCTCCTCCCCAAGGACTAGACTTCTTTTTTTGTTTGTTTTTTTTAATGGCTTTGCTCCAAACTAGTTTCCACCAAGGTAATAAAATATAGCTTTCCTTTCATCAACCCCTTATGTCAAATCAACTGTCAACTGTGTTGTGCTGCAAGCCAACAGAAAATAAATGAAAACAGTGCTCTATTATACATAAATACAGCAGTCAAGCCTCCTAAATAGATAGTTATTCAACTATCAAGTTTACAACTGTCAACCAAACCAAATTAATAGTTCAAGAATTTAGGAGGTCTTCTGACCCTATGTCTGTTCACAAAAAAAACAGCAGACTCACAGCACCAGTGCTGTAGGGATATGGTATCATTTTGGTATTTTTTTTTTAATACAAAGCAGTTTTAAACAGAAGCCTTTACTGTACATATATACTACACAAAAAGAGCAACAAACATGTTAACCACCAAATGAACTCAGACATCCAGTGACTAAACGTCAGTCCCCTTACTACTGCAGCCTGCTAAGCTGTCCAGAGTATAACCATAGAAACAGCAAACAAAAGAACCACTGTTCATATTAATTCTGAAAACTCTTTCTACACCTACTTGACAAGAAGCTCTGACAAAGCTGGATTTGAAGGCTGTGGCTTGAAGGAAGCTGCTTGAATTTTGATACAGAATTACTCAACTTTTCCAAACTGAAGCCCAAAGTGAATTTCAGATATACAGGTTATGGACTTAGCTGTACCAGAGTACGCTCCAGGGGAACTAGGCAGCAAAGAACTGAAAATTAGGTACAGAAAAACTTTTTTTTCTTAATGCATAAGTGAATACTTTCATTTTCACACAAATAATGGCACACAGCTTGCTTTTGCAACAATTATGAAAATACCTCTCCTCAGAGGGTTTACAATCTAAGGGCCTCTTATCAAGTTGCACTAGCAGTTCCTGCATGGCAATGCTGTGGGGACGAAGCGCATATCACTAAATCCAAAAAGGAGCTGGCACTGAGTGTGAGTGGGAGGTATAATTTCTCTCTAAGCACACTGGATATTATAAACAAAACCAACTCACCTCTCACCCTAGTGATCCTAATCCTACTATCCAGAATTATGCTTATACACACATACTTTATACTGAGAGTAATAGATACAAGGCTCAAAAATTATTAAAAAAAAAAAAAAAGTACAGCTGTTTATTGTACTAGACTGGCAGCAAATAATAATAGATGTAATCAGAGACAACAAATTATGCCAAATCACTTAGAATGGTGGAAAAGGGTCTCAAATAGGTGGCAAGAGAACTAGGATAGCGCACTCTCCCTAATCCTGAAATAATAGGATGCCTAACACCCCAGGCACTCACAGACACTAAGGAAATAACCATTCAGACCTGACAGATATCACATCACTTGCAAACACTGGATCTGGAGGCAGCACAGGAACTGATTATGAAGAATCAAGATTCAGGAACTCAGCCAGAAGGTGGACTCTCCCAGCCGGGAAAATCTTCAGGTAGGTGAAACTTCATTCTGGTGGCAGGCTCAGTGCCAGCTGATGGCCGTTATCAGGGTACAGGTAAATAACAGCTCACTGATAACACCTTCAAGGATGGGGTCTTTATACAGTACCTTTCTCCCAAAGTACTTTATGACTGGGGGCTGCAGAACCACGCTATGAGCTCAACCAGGTACGGTGCAGAGACTGGCCTGGGAGGGACGGTTAGGCTTGACCATGCTGTGCAGCCACACCCAGCAGAGCGGGGAGCTAGGCCAGGGACAGACCACCACATCACAACCTACCACCTGCTGGAAGGTACAGAAAAATACCTGAATGTTCCAGAGAGCACCACAGATTATAACTGGTGGTGTCTCTGATTGAATTCAGTTTTTTCTACCTCCATCTGATGGAGGGAAGGGATAACACCCGCTAGTTCAGAACAGTGTAAGCTGATGTTAAGAAATTTAAATACTAGATTCCCTGCTTCATAACCTGCATATAGTAACCTACAGAATACCAACATAAGTTAGATAAGGGAATAAGGCTGTTACAAGGACATGGAATACTTCCTAGCAGAATCATAGCCGAGAAAATTATGTCCTCTAGATGTTTTTGCTCACAAAAAGTCATCTAAGGGTTGCCACTTCTTGGCTAAGAGACCAAATCTTTTTACTGTTTTCCCCACCCCATTTCCTTAATGCATCATGCTCCTTGGGTAGGTTCTGAATAGTGAGAAAACAGAAGTGTTGTCAGCGAGGGTAGGATGCAGCAGAGGGAAGCTTGTGGACTGGTGCAGGCAGTGTATATGAATTGCTGCTGCCAGCAATGCCATGGAAGTATACTGGGGAAGGATGGGGGTGGGAAAGAGTTGAGAGAGAGTTGAGAGTGAGAGAGAGAGAGTTGAGAGAGAGTGAGAGAGAATTAGATGCTTGCTGACACTGGGTGGGAATGAGCCAAGAATGGGTGACCTGTGCCTACCCAGGCCCACCCATAGCTACGCCACTGCGCAGTGGCCTAGTAGTTAGAGCATCAGTCTTGCAATCCAGAGGTGGTCGGTTCAAATCCCACTGCTGCTCCTTGTGAACTTGGGCAATTCACTTAACCCTCCATTGCCCCAGGTACAAACTTAGATTGTGAGCCCTCCTGGGACAGAGAAATATCCAGTGTACCTGAATGTAACTCACCTTGAGCTACTACTGAAAAAGGTGTGAGCAAAATGGAAATAAAATAAAATATATAAATTAGGTGCAAGACACACTCAGAGTACCTCACACTCACTTACATGCGGAACACCTCCTCAAGCATCCAGGAACTGAATGGAGAGATAATCATATGGACAGCAAGACTGTTACAATGTGGACATCCAAAGAAAAAATAAGACTGACAAGTAGCAAGGAGAGGAGGCGTAGTTTTCTGAAACTTGATCCTACCAGAACTGAGAAAGATCAGCTGAGAACTGGAGAGAATTAGCACCAATTGTGTCCAGTGCTAAGAATATACATCCTGAGGCAGTTTAGAGGAAAGCAATGCCTTTGGAGCAAGGACACATACAAAACAAGCTGTGTGGATGTATGCTCGGATTGTGTTAGATTTTACCTGGCTAAAAGACAGGGAAAATGCCATTTGCTTCCCCTGGCACAGGGAGCAGGCCAGAGGGTCCAAGGAGAACTGAACTGCCCTAATCCTAACCACAGAAGACATTGTTGGAGCACTGCAGAAAAACCCAGTTTCTCTCCCACATACACAGATGCATGCTGTAGGCAGACCATAGAAAGGTAGAGCAAAAGTAAACTGAACTAGCCAAACATTACTGGCAGCCTACAACTTTAATAAAAAAGCAATACAAGATATTTAAGTCTTGTATTTATTTTATTTATTGCATTTGTATCCCACATTATCCCACCTCTTTGCAGGCTCAATGTGGCTTACAATTCATTGCGAATATTGGAAATAGAAAGTAGAAAATGTACATTTGGTTTATAGAAGGTTTGGGTTATATGGTGGTGAAGTACATGGTTGTATTACAACAAAAGACGTTATAAGACATTACTATCTATAATAAAGATTGTACAGTTACACGTGTTGATCTTTGTGATATATTTTTTCGAAGAGAAGTTTTCAGTAGTTTGCGGAAGTTGGCCAGATCATGGACCATTTTCAGGTTGTGTGGTAGTGCGTTCCATAGCTGCGTGCCCATATAGGAAAATGTAGACGCATGCAACACTTTGTATTTCAGACCTTTACAATTGGGAGGATGAAGATTGAGGAAAGTGCGAGAAGATTTTATTGCGTTCCTGTGGGGTAGTTCTATTAGGTCTGACATGTAGGCTGGGGCGTCTCCATGGATGATCTTGTGGACTAGGGTACAAAGTTTGAACGTGATGCGTTCTTTAAGTGGGAGCCAGTGTAGTTTTTCTCGTAGTGGTGTCGCGCATTCATTTGGTTTGCCAAATATTAATCTGGCCGCTGTGTTCTGGACTGTCTGGAGTTTTTTTTTAAGTATTTGCTCTTTGCAACCAGCGTATAATGAATTACAGTAGTCCAGGTGACTGAGTACTAGTGATTGTACCAGATTGCCGAAGACAGACCTTGGAAAAAATGGTTTAATTCTTTTTAGTTTCCACATTGAGTGGAACATCTTCTTGGTTATGTTTGTAGCATGATTCTCAAGTATTAGGTGTCGATCAATGGTGACTCCTAGAATTTTTAGGGTATCCGAAACTGGTAGGTTTAGATTGGGTGTGTTGATGGTGATGAATTTATTCTTATTGTATTGCGAGGTGAGTACAAGGCATTGGGTTTTTTCTGCGTTACGTTTCAGCTGAAATGCGTCTGCCCAGGAGTTCATGATGTATTTCAGCTGAAACTTAACGCAGAAAAAACCCAATGCCTTGTACTCACCTCGCAATACAAAATATTGCTAGTTTAATTTATAAACAACTAGTAAAAAAAGGCCCGTTTCTGAAAGAAATGAAACGGGCGCTAGCAAGGTTTTCCTTGGAGTGTGGATGTTTGAGAGAGTGTGTGTGAGAGTGACAGTGTGTTCCAGGGTCCCCCCTCCCCTCCCCCTCCCCCCTCCCTCCCAGTTCCAGGGTCTCCCTCCCTCCGAGTTCCAGTGTCTTCCCCCTCCCTCCCTCTGAGTTCCAGGTTCGTTCCCCCCACCTCCCTCCCTCCCTCCCAGTTCCAAGGTCCCTCCCCCTCCCTCCCAGTTCCAGGGTCGTCATCCCTCCCTTCCTCCCAGTTCCAGGCCCCCTCCCTCCGATTTTTAAAAGTCATGTTCACTTACCAAGTCAGGCTTATGGCAGCGGGCAGCAGAAGTAAAACACGTGCAGGCTCGGCCCTTCTCTCTCTTTCTCAGCTGTGGTAAGTGAAGACGACTTTTAAACATCGGAGGGAGGGGGCCTGGAACTGGAAGGGAGGGGGGACCCTGAAACTCAGACGGAGGGAGGGAGCCTGAAACTCTGCTGCGTCCTCTTCCCTCTCAGTGTTCTGCCCTCAATGCCATAACGTTATGATGCAAGGGTTGGACAGTGAGACAGATGGTTACAGGCAGCACGAACCCTACAAACCCTTCACTACCACGGAGTCAGCTTCAGAACGTTGGAGGTGCTTTTTATTATAGTAGATATTCATATTTTTAAAGACATACCCTAGACACACCATCTGAAAAATCTCACTCATTGGTCTTCAAACTCACTTTTTGGGACGGGCCCACCATTAGCATCTCTGCTGCATGTTTTACAACACTCTAAATACAAATATTCTTTGTGGTAACAGGTGGGCTTATTCTGCTACTACCAGCAGTCTAACAGGTCTTCTAGTGAATTCTGCTCCTTCTGTACAAAACAATGAATACAGCAACAGAAAATATGGACAAGTGAACAAATGGGGAAAGCATGCAGAGCATAGTTCACGATATTCTTTCTAACCATCTGCATATGTGTGCATCTCTGCTTTCTCTGTGTACATTTCATGTGCTGTCTCTGAGAGGTAGCTTGAGATGATGGTGCAGTATGGAAGATTGAAGTAGTAGGGCAGTAGCAAAAGGAATTCATAGGTGGTGCAGTTTGTGAAGTAGTAGGGTTTTGCAGGAGGTTATTTTATGGGTGTGAAGCAATTTCTTGACAGCGTGGTTTTACTGGGGATACTTTTCATAGAGCAGAAGTTGAGGGGAGGTAATTTAGGGGGATAGGGAAGCTGGGTAGTTTTTCGGGGTAGGAGCAGTTGAGAAGGGAAGTTTGTACAATGGGATAACTGCTATGTTTAACTATAAGTTTAAACTAGACTTAGAAATGTATTAGGAAATTGTGGGGGGGGGGGGGGGGGGGGGAGTAGAATAGACCTTTTTTTCAGGAACCCTCAGTCCAATATGGTCCATTTTAAAAATGCGTCTCTTTTTCACTGTTTTTTCTAATATGTCCAGTTTCATCCCATTGTTAAATTTTTAGAGTTCGTTTTCCCCCAGACAGATGTTAGACCCCTTTTGTATAATTACTTCCAACTTCTGGATTACAAGAATAAATACTAAACTAAGCAGCACTTTACATCCTCTTGAATCACTTTTGCCAAAATGTTGATATGATCATTTGTGTTTGGGTTTATAGCCCACACAGGTTAAACATGAACAAGCAACAAGAGAATAAACTCAAGTCAGACAGACAACACATGCAGAGAATGTTGAACAGCTGCAGGGGGAAAAATGTAGAGAGAGAGAGAGAAAAGAATGGTTTTATTTAAAAAAAAAATTTTTAAGGGTCTCTAGGGCAGGGTTCTGAGAAAGGGGCAAGGTCAAAATTCAGAGATTACACCATACTTAGATAGCTTAAAATGAGGGGTAGAACTTCAAGCAGAAGAGAATAGAGACCAGTCTCTCTCCACAGCTGAGAATATAGTGTTCCAGAGGAATTTATAGCCACAATTATAGAAACCAAAAGAAATTTTACACTTCCAAAAAATACAATGTCTAGGGACACCAAGAAGTTACAAAATAGCACATTTAAAATACATTAGAGAAAATGTTTTTACAGTCAACACAAAGCTCTTTAACTCATTGCCAGATGTGGAAAAGCAGTTAATATAGCTGGGTTTAAAAAAAGCTTTGTCAAATTCCTGGAAGAAAAAAAGTCAATAAACTGTTAAGGTAGAGTAGGGTAAAAGAAACGGCTAGGATAAGCTTGTAAATCGGAAGAAGAGAAAGCCCAGAGGTTGTCAAATCCATTGGTAGAGGTCCTTAGCCAAGAAAGCAATCAGAATATATGAAGTTCCTACAATTGAAGAGATTGCTGGCCCAAATAACAAGAAAAGAGTTCCAGACCCTGGAACAGCTGAAGCATAGGTCATCTTAAAAAGACTGTATATGCCCTGTAAATGCATAATCAAATTAAATTCTGTTAAATATGAGTTTTTTGATCCTAAACAAATTAAGTTCTTTCTTAGATTCCAAGATAGCCTTGACCCCTTCTGTACAACCAAGAGCAATAATTACACATTTGAGGAGAATTCCTGGACTCTTTCAGCCTATTTCTTTATTGGGAGAGTTATTCTCTGTTTTTCCAAGATAATAGTGATATGCCTCCAACTAATTGTGGACTAAAGATGAATAATATGAAAAGTAATATGGAAATTTCTCTCTCTTTTCCTTTGTACTTTATTTATTTGAAAATATGGAATTTCGAACAAACTCATTCATCTTTTCTGTATCAAGATGTGTTCTTGAATTATTTGTAAATTATTTAAAAAAATTAAAAAAAAAAAAGACTGTATATGACTGGAGAAACTTTTCAAGGAAGACACTGAACAGGGGAGGGATGAAAAAAACCCCTTTCAAGAGGGCCAACAACCACATCCACAAGAAATTACCCTAAAATAGAATCTGACATTCATTATTAATTAGAATCCCAATGAGTAAATGTCTGTAGAAATATAGACAAAAGTTCCTTGAAGGAAATTTGCAAGTCTTTCATACATGTTTTCAGGATATCACTAAAGATGATGTATGAAGGATTTGCAAATCTCCTTCATGTATGTTCATTAGGGATAGCCTGAATACCTGACCCATTGGTGACCCTTGAGGACTGGGCGTGAAGACCAAAGAAATCTCGTAACAAATTAATTTAGCAGACTATTTTCCATTTCTTGATGCACCATCCTTTACTACAGCACAAGAGCTGTTTAAGTAGCAATTTCATATATTATCATAGTGTAACATATAAATATATTTAAGTTCTCACTTGAGAATATAATAGACACTAAGACCAAACTGAGCACTAAAGATTGGAGAGGGAGAAAAAAATTGAAAAAAGTTGAGGAAAAGGAAAAACACAGCATCCACACGTTAGCTACAGCTTTACAACGTATTTAACCATCTTGCTTTTTAACAGCATTCATATGATCAATCAAGGCTGATGTACCTTCACCACTTTATTGTAACTATGGTCACAGTAATCAGAGGAGGACATTGAGCACACGTTTCTCTCACTTTTTTCTCTAAGCATTCAACCTCCAAAAGTCTATCCTAAAAAACCTTTGATTATAAAATACTTTTTATGGCTTGCCAAAAGTCTATCCTAAAAAACCTTTGATTATAAAATACTTTTTATGGCTTGCCATAAACAAAAACAAAAAAGTTGCAGAATGAAACAAGAGGGTATGAAAAAAAAAAAAAAAAAGTTGTTCAGCTACAGTGCAAGAATTTTAAATTAGCAATGAACCAGCACACCACCAGGGCTGAAGTTAAATCCCATGTCTCTGACTTCTGAAAGGCAGATTAACCAATAACAGTGTTAACAATAAGAGAAAGAAAGTCAAGGGACTGCAATGAAATGGAATACAATTTAGGCAATTCATTAGGAATAACAATGCCCCTAATGAACTCTCTGGCGCACACAGTGCAATTCCTGCCACACTGAATTGGCCAGCAAGAGCTAAACCAAACTGGCAGAACAATCTCAAGCTAATAGAAACCACAACAGTTCATTTGATAGAGCTTGCGCTCTTCCCACTTCCATTTATTTTTAATGGTCCCCCATATGGCAGTGCTGGAATGGCTCTTAAGCTAATAATCACTGCAGCAATTGCTCAAAGTATTTTTCACTAAATAATTACAGAAAAACTGTTGACTATAAATTGCATATGAATGTGGTAGTTGCTCAACTAGTGCCCACACGATAAATATTTAACAGCAGACCATCATCTAATCTGTGGAAACTAGTCTCATTTAGGAAGCATGTCTGTTGTCAATAAAGTCGAGAAGTCAAAGACAAGAATTCTGACATTAAAAAAAAAAAACACACCAAATACGTCTCCACAATGTTTAAGTTACCATATCTTTTGCTCTTTATTTTGCCTCTCCTTTAATATCTAGATTAAGCTCCATGAAACAATTTAATTCTTTATCTGATATAGTACAATTATTTATTACAATTTAATTTCAAGGAGACTTATTCTAAATGCTTAATAAGTAGATGGAATGGGTTTGAAAGCATCACTTTTTGTCAATCATGCATTTCCAGTATGCACTTCTGGTGCCTTCTTCCAAGAGCTTATCATCTTTGGAGCCCAAAGAGATCACATATCTCTTCAGCATCACAATGACCCAGACATTACACAACTTAAATTCTCCCAAAGCATTGTCTACAGAGGAAATCTTCATAGAAGGTAACTTGCTGAGCCAAGCATTTTCTACATTAAAAATAAAATTGTTGCAGAAAAAAAAACTCCATTAACAATTTTATTGTTCAAAATAATGAGTGCACAGGCAAGATTAATACCTGGATCTTCAGGTCTCATAGCTCTTACCTTGAATGGCTCAATACGTCGGAGCAAAAAGAGTGAAACAGGCCAACTTTTGGGGCTTGTGGGGGAGGGAGTTTTGAAAACAATACTTAAAATATTGACAGCATTAAGTAGAAAGAATATAAAAAACAATGACTACATTGTCTGGGTCATTGTGTAATGTCTGGGTCAGTGTTACTGATTAAATACAAAAATTGGCTTTTTGTTCATGTAAGACTATCACAGAAATACAAGGCTCTCCACTGTTGCAAGTACCACATCAAATTACTGGCCTATTGTAGAAATGAAACAATACTCCAAACCATATTTATATGCTTGTATGGACAGTTGATAGGGGTTACTATGTATGATTTAATCTATCCTGAATTACAGATAGCATGGACTATACATTTTTTAATTAAAAATACCCCTTTCCTGCATACACACTTTTGATAATTATCCCACCAAAATTAGTTGTATACACTTGCTATTTGGTCACACAAATTCTCTCAAAGCTGTATGTATCCACATTTGAAAACCCAAAACATATGCATTGTAGTTCAAGCTGTGCACTAGTTCTGTTCCCAGGAAGACCTCTGATTGCCACATAAAAGTATAATGTTATTTTTCACACACTTACCTATATGAAAAGTAATTTTATAGCAAGATGCCTATACAAGTTTCCCAAAATGCCCCCATTTTATGCTCATTTTAAAAGACTTACAAATTCTATGAAAGTAGAGCATTCAGAGTAATAATCGCCTATATGGTGATAATTTTTGTACTATTTTCTTTAATCATAAAAGGGGAGTCTCATATATCCACCACAGCTAACTTCACTTCACCTTTTCGGTGAGTCTTAGCTTATGTGTGTGTTTTTAATCATAAACTCGCCCTCCTCCTCTCTATACTCTGTGTTTGTCAATTTACTTATATCGTTATCTTACTCAAAGGCGATCTTGTTAATACTGATGGCTACAAATCACTTATCTGTATCTGCCAGTGTGCTCTCATTCCCCGACAGGTGCCTGTTTTGCTGGTAATGCTTTGTCAAGGGGGGAGTCATAGCACCGGACCTGCAGTGATACATTTAGTCCAAAAAAATCAACAGGCTTCTAAGCCTATATGTTGTAACAAATACTCTCCAATAAACCCTTAGCTTACCGTTTCAACCTTTCTATTGCCTTCTTATCGCCATCGATTCAAGTTACAATATGGCGACAGCGTCTTTTTAACAACATTTGAACTGGAAACAGGTGATTGCACTACGTATCTCTATCTCCACCTACTGGTCGATGGACAAGAATATCCCACTTGTCCTGGAATAGTGGGAAAATATGTAATAGAAAGAACAGTTTTCACACTGCTGACGTGTAAAGTCTAAAGGTTCTATCTACAAAAAAAAAAAAAAGCTACTTTAATCCTTGCTTCCAAAAACACCTCTGCTCAATGCTGATAAATATGCACAGCTATTTATTTTTGGTATTTTCCTGTTTGTACTATAAGAATGCCTAAAGAAAATGTTGAAGCAACATTTCCTTAATTTACATTTTAACTGCATCTATCCCCAATATTCTTAAGGCATACCTATGGGCCTTGCAGCTTCAGAACAAGATATAAAGCTTGACTATTATATTGGATACCTCTATTCAAAAGTTTTCCATGGAGGAAACTAGTGGTTTCCTTCACGGCAACGACCGATAGTCTGCTCTGGGAGTTTATTTCAAGGAACTGTTTACACCCTCATAGATTTCCTATATGGTCTTTCCTGATATTTCCTTAAGAACTTTGGAGATTTTTTTTTTTAGGGGGGGGGGGGGAGGAATACTTCTCAAGTTCAGATCCAGTGCTTTGGCTCTGGGTATGATTTTTTTTTTTGTTGAAGTTAGGAAATATCTTGTTGGGTTCTTGGGGGAAAAAATGTGCTTTTTGGAATCCTTCACATTTGCAGGAGTTAATATGTTCACAGAAGATGGCTCAAACTTGTAAACCTCCAATTATGCAATGTCTCCAAATTACCTTGGTGGTTTAAAGCATTAAGGGTTTATTAAATTGTTGTTGTTCAGGTTGTACAAGTGCACTGTCACTTTGGATTGCCTTGATTTGTTTCCTTTGTTTTGCACTTCTCCCCAGATTTGTTGCCTATATTGAGAGCTACATTTTTGTATAGGTTACCTAAAATTTATCTATGCTCTTATTTGAGTAATAAGTAGAGAGTCCATACATTTTTCCTTGTTTTTGTTATTACAAAGAGTCTCAATATGTTTAACAAGAAAGTATGTATATGGTTAGAACACAAGAGCCAAACTGGGTCAAACTGATGGTCCATCTAGCCCAGTAGAAAAGCAGACACGTATGGTGAAAAAAAATGTATTCAGTACAAGATACATAAAAACGGAATACAGCTTCTCTAACTGCCCAACATGGTCATGTTTCACCCTCTCAAAGGCTGTGTCAGGGGCTTATCATAAAATAACAGAAGAAGTCCAATGTTTTTCCTGTCTGGTTAGTGCAGTGAAGCAAAAAGCATAAGGTTCACAAGCTGGAAATAGACAGCTAACCACTTGTGAGACTTATTCTTTTGGTTTTATTTCACCACATGTGTCTGCTTTCTTTTGTGCTGTTCTGGATTTTTCAGATTGGTTCCCTGTGTGCTTTTTGGGAGCATCTAGCCCAGCGTCTTGCTTCCATGGCCAATCCAGGTTAAACGTTCCTGAAAGAATATGCATGTACTCTAATTAAACACAGAAGTGGATAACTTTAAAACTCACCCATTCCCAGTAGCAGAACACTAACAAAAGCCATATTCCAGGAAATCACCAACACACAGAATGGCATAAAAGAAGAACCATTGAGAATATATTAGAGAAAAAGATGACAATTTGTAGCACAGTGACACTTTATAAGAACATCTTTCTCTTTCCATCTCCAAGTTCTGCAAGGGGAGTATCAAAGTCACAGGCATGATAAGACATGCCACAACAAAATGATTGTAAATTTGATTCCATGTCTGGAACTTATGCTACATACTGTTGAAAGAAATTATAGCTACTTCTGTATTTTTCTGATGCAGCAAGCAAAACAGGATGCAGAGAAATCACATCCAAAACAGAGTCCAAGTGGGGGGGGGGGGGGGGGGGGGGGGAAGGATTTGTCAGACCACTGCTGACCTGACCTACTTGAAAACAGCACCAAAAAGGCAGGGACTTAAGACTGATCAAATAAAACTGAAATATGAGGCTTGGTGTTTCTGATAAGAACAGACATGTAGACATATCTGAATTAATGACAGCTTTGGAGTCTTGTCCAAGTACAGAAGGGGAATGCATAAGGTACACAAATCAAGGACAGCAAGAGAAGACCTTAGTAGTCACATACAAAAGAAGCAGCAAAATTTATAAAGGGAAGAGGAGAAATCTTTTGCTAGAAGCTAATGAGAGAGGAAGCATGAACAGTGGCAAAAATTAATAGATGAATGGATGAGAGAAGATAATTGGACTTCGCAGTGTTTCAAAAAGGGAAAAAAAGGGAAAAATAGATTGACAGGTGTCAAAAAGCTATAAATCAAAAGCAAGATTTTAATTTCTTAGAGCAAAGATTCAGTTGAAGGAAGTTGATGGTGCAGAGGTTCAGTTGGAGGAAGCTGATGGTGCAGTGGACAGAAGGATGAAGGCAGGCATGACAGTCAAAGCTTCTGTCCCCATCTTACATGTGCCAAGAAATGGATTCCATACTCAACTTGCCAATATTTCAATATTAGACAAGTCAAAAGAAAAAAGAATTTAAAACATCAGATCAGACTGATGTCGGTGCCGGGCAAAATGGTAGAGTATAATAAAAAACAAAATCACACAGCATATTCAAAAGCATGGATTAATGAGACAAAGCCAATATGGATTTAGTGAAGGGAAATCTTGTCTCGCCAATTTATTACTTTTCTTTGAAGGGGTGAACAAACATGTGGGAAAAGGTGAGCCGGTTCATATTGTGTATCTGGATTTTCAAAAGGCGTTTGTCAAAGTACCTCATGAAAGTCTCCAGAAGAAATTGGAGAAGTCATGGGATAGGAGGTAGTGTCCTATTGTGGATTAAAAACTGGTTAAAAGAAAGAAAATGGAGAGTAGGGTTAAATGGTCAGTATTCTCAATGGAGAAGGGTAGAATTTTGCATGGTAAATTCTGCAATTGATCTTTCATACCAAACAGTGCATCAACCACCACCACACAAAATACCATTTGAAGCGGTTTCCACATTTTAGTATGAGAGTCTGTAAATAATATGCCAAATTACCTGCCTAAACACAAGACTCCGCATGGGGCGGGGGGGGGAGGGGATTTATTAATACAGGCTAAGATGGGTTATATGGCTGCACGTTAATTGCAATTAACGTGCCAATTATAATCGATTAAAATTTTTAATCATGATTAATAAAATTAATCAGTCCCTGCCAGTGCCTTACCGCCTTTCCTCTCCTTCACGGAGCACTGTCACCATTACGTTCTTATCTCTTTCCCAGCTGCGCACCCCCCCCCCCTCGGGTGCAGCACGATGCACCCTCCTCCTGCTGGAGAGCACCCCCCCCCCGGAGCACATACCTGCGGCGAGGGACGGGCGGGAGGGCCGATCCGCCCCTACTGCACGTTGCTGGGGTGTGTCGGCTCCGCGCTGGTTCATTGCTCTCTCTGTCCCGGAACAGGAAGTAACCTGTTCCGGGCAGAGAGGGCAGTGCACCAGCGCGGAGCCGACACCCCCCAGCGGCGTGCACCCGGAGCGGACCGCCCACTCTTCCTACGCCACTGACAGAGAGACCTATTTTCAAAACACTTAGACTTACAAAGTTCCATAGTTTACACTTTGTAAGTCTAAGAGCTTTGAAAGTAAGCCCCATAGTTAAAAAAAAAAAAAAAAAAAAAACCCCAGGAAGCTCTTTCACCAGGCAATGTTGAAAAAAATTGTGTGCCTCAGCAACTAGCTGAAACACTAAATCTACAGAGTAATAATTGCTGTAAATGTGCAGCCTTATACTGAATGCGTTTTGGTCTTAAAAAGAGCAATATCTGTAGTTTATGTATGCATAAAATGTGTTTTTCAGCTGTTCTTGTTATAGTTATTTTATTAATAAAATACATTGCTTTTAAATTTTCCCAGCTTCCTGGTTTTTAATCGCATGATCAATCATGAGATTAAGCATTTTAATCATAAGATTAATTGCAATTCAAAATTTTCATCAAAGCCATTCCATGCAGGTTCCATTATGACCATATACTAGGATAAACAGGGTAGTCACAATTATGGAAGACTGCTTTTATAATTTCAGATAGTCACATTTATTGTCAATACTTGAATACATGGTTACTAGATGGGATAAGTATATCAGGCCCAGTGTTAAATTGGTTCAAAGGGTTTTAACTCTTAGATCCTATCCAGTTAAAATGAACAATGAGCTGTCTGCCCTCTGGACTCCACCATGTGGTGTCCTCAGGGATCCTTGTTATCACACATTTTCAACATAGTGATGTCAACTCTTGGTAAAATCTTGGATACTAATGCACTGCAAAATTTTATATATTCAGATAGCATCACATTACTTATACCCAGGGCTTTTTTTGAGGGGGTACTGAGTACCAGCACCTTTTCCATTGTCTGCTAAAATTGACCCAGGGACCCCAAATTGTAATGAAAGAGCTCAGGCTCTACACACCAATTCTGCCTTGTCATAGATACTGTGACTGGTTTCAGGGGACCTGGCTATTGTGGAGTGGGTCCCACAGTGATTACCCCACCCCTGAAGGGTGACCTAGCATTTGAGTACCGGCACCTTTTTTGCTAGAAAAAACACACTGCTTATACCATTGGAGAGGGAGATATCAAGCTTGGAGTTTACAGTTGCAAACTGTGTTAAATTGTGGGTTATAACTCACACTAGACTAAACCTGAACATAGATAAAATGAAAATTTTTTTACAGCTTCTAACTCACAACATGCTGTTTTATATCAAATGATAACCGTAGATAAAGGTCAGCTTTCCAGTGGAACCAGAGCTCAAAATCCTGGGTACTGTGTTAGATACTTCACTTTCTTTTGAAAAGAAAGTAGCTCAGTTAACTACAAAAAAAAAAAAGTTCTTCTTTAAGAAAAATTAGGCACTTAGAACCTCTGCAGTTCAAATTAATCATGAATGTCTTAATTTTAAAAGCCAGCTAGATTACTGTTATGTTTTATTAGCTGGCTGTTCACAAACTATTTTAAAGGGGGTACAAACTTTATAGAACATGGCAGTTTGTCTGATATATACTGCTAAGGGTTTGATCGGGTTGCTCACCTGTTGATGAGAGCACACTGGTTACGTATTCAGGCAAGGGTGTATTTTAAAGGCTGTACGCTTATTTTTAAAATACTACATGGCTATGCTCCTGGTATTTGTTAGCTTTGATTACTATTCCTTGTTGGACCACTACTGTACAACTACGTAATTCTTTGCTTCTTCATCTGCCATCTCTGAAGTTAATAAGGTATAAAAGTTTTTCAATTTTCATTTTCCTTTGAAGGGGTCAAATTTTGGAACGGCCTCCCTGTTATTCTTAGACTACCTGTTAGTCTCCTGAAATTTAGAAAAGTACTTAAAACTTGTTTTTTTGAGAAATTTCTGAATTGCTAATCAGTCTTGGTTCTGCACTTTATATTTTAAGGCTGGGTTTTGCTAATTTAACATAATTACTGTACTTTTTAAATGTGACTTGTTGGATATAGTTTCCAAGGTGTGTTAAGATGTTTATCTTCCTCAGGTATGCCTGCGATGTCTTGATGTAAACTGCACTGTGGTATAGAACTGTGTAAACCAGCAATCCAACAATGTTGTAATCTGGCATTTTACTCATCAGCCCTTAGATGAATGTGACAAAAAATAAATAAAATGATGCACACTTGTTCATCTATCCCTGCTATCCTTGGATCACAGACTATAAAAAGGATGCCTGTGACTGATCCTACTTCCCAGCCCACTCCTGCCCAATCAAAATTAGGGCACAGACCGTGAAAGTCTGCCCTGTTTTGCCATATTTGGGAGATAGACCATAGAAGTCCTTTCCTACTACTGGAACTGCAATCTGAGCACTGACAAGTTTTTATTTTGATTCCTTCTTTTTCTCCCCATTTAAAGATCCTGTTTATCCTACACATTTTTTAATTTAATCACGTCTCCACCACTTCTCCTAAGAGGACATTCCAGTAGTTACTAATAACCGGGGTTTAACAGTATAATAACCCATCTGACTGATAGCTCACCACATTAATAACTCCCCCTCATAGGTGATGGAGAGATTTCTAGGCTATGAGTACTATTTTCTTAGGCTTTTATGCATCCTGTGCTTTGGAGAGAGGTGGGGGGAGGGGGAGAAGCAACAATTCAGGCCCTCTGTTCTATCTACCAAGCTAATCCACTATTGAACTTCTGGAGTTCTTGGAACTTTTTGTTTCCTTCCACTGTTGGTTCAGTCTCAAGTAGAGCCATGGAGCATTATATATGTTTTAATTGAGAGATGCTAGGCCACTTTTCAATTGCATATTATGTGTGGCTTGGCTGCTCTTAGCTATTAGAAGGCAACACTGCTGCCTGAAATCTCTCTCATGCAGCTGCGAGCACTAAAAACAACCTTCAAACAAGACATATTTCAAAACTCAAATTTCTTTACCACTGGTATAAGATCACAGTTGAATTTACATTTTTATTTTGCCCTCTGTCCATGAAGCTTCTCCAGAGAATCCCTTAAAACCCACCACAGATTTAAATTGTACCTGGTATAAGAGGCTTGGGGAGGCACAGGGACACAGAGGGGGAGATACTGTACAAAGCAGATAGGGACACAGAGGGACGATGAATGGTGGGCACAGAGAGAGGAAATGTCAAATGGACACAAGTCCCTGCAAAGACAGGAAAAAAAAACACAACAACCTAGAACAGCAGGAAAGAGACCCTGGGACTAAAGCAAATAGAAAAATTAAATGCTCAGACAACAAAGATAGAAAAGTATTTTATTTAGAATTTATTAATTGGTACATGTAAACTTTTGGAAATGTAGACAAAGCAAGAAGAACAAAGTCCTAAAAAAAAATAAATAAACCAGCAAGGATGACTTGAGTCAAGATAATCCAAGGAGAGTACCAAAAACTTCTAGCTGAAAAAAAAATGTGCTTTATAAATGTGCACAAATCCATGAAGCCATAATCATGTGGTCATAAGTGCAACATCCAATGATTGCAGAACAGGGGGCTCAATTAAAGATCAAAGACTTGACATGGCTGTATTTCAGCAAAAATGTAAGCATCAAGATTCATATAATCCAACTGAAAATCTCAATGTTGCACGTTAATGAACTAAAATAGAGTAAATGAAGGTAATTTTGTTTGGCGGCTGTCCCTGTGCCAGGGAGCACACAGTGTGTGAGTGATGACAATGCTGGGTCCTTCCTCCGCCGTGTTGAGTCTTTGCTGTTCTGTTGAGACCACTGTTTTGCAATTATTGGATGTTTGCACTTTGAAATGTACTTCTAGTTGAAAGAATGTGCTTATTAATGTCCACTACAAGTATTTTACACTCAACCTTGGGCTACCGACTCTTTCTAGCTCATCCTGTTATATTAGCTTTTGGAAATGTGCATTCTGATCTTTTGGATTTCAGTTTCTATATCTATAGTATTGCCTTATACAGAGTGTGATTTCATGAGATTTCCATTTCAGTGTTTTTGCCTTCATATCTCTATTACTGATCTGTGGTCCCTAGTTTCATATTGTTGAGGGTCTGTCTGTGTCTTGCATAGGTGACCAAGGTGTGGTATTCCACTAGGATGTATCTATGTAGAGATGTTGTTGCAGGCCTGATTGTTCTGTTTTCTCATTGGGTGGTGCATTGGAGTATTAGGGCCCACCCAGTGTAATATCTACAGTGCTGCCTTTTGATGCATAAGGTTGAGTCCTGGGAGTTAGTGATGTTATGGTACAGTAAGGTTCTGAGTGTGTGTTTGCACAAGTTCGTGCATAGTGTTTTGCAGTGGAGGAATTGTTTGTTGGCCTGAAGTGACAACACTAATTTTAGTTTGTCATAATATCAGACATGGTTTTACAATATTTTGTAGGATTTGATGTTGAATTGTTCCATAGATGTGTATGTGGTTTAGTCTTGGTAAGTGCTTGAAATAATTGTTTAAATATGATGTCATTATGATATATAAATCCATTTTTATATGTACATGAAGGCATTACTTGTCAATCAGCAGCCCTTCCTTAGGACTCTGTCTCTTCTCCACCATGACAAATTGTTTACACCTAATGCACTGTGAGAAAACCCTCACTGGCTAGCCTTCAATCTCACTAATTAGGGTGATACTTTTCACTGTTTGAGATGGACCACCCGTAGCACCTCTGCACTCTGGTCCAGCAACTTCCTTTCCTCCCCCTTTTACTTTTTTTTTTCTGTGTGTGGTCAGACATTATGGATGTATAGCCTGCCCCTAGCCCCACCCCTAACCCCCACACTCCTTTAGCCTCCCTCTAGCCCCACCCCTAACCCCCACACTCCTTTAGCCTCCCCAAACAGTTGGGCCACCAACTGACCACCTATGATGATTTCAATGCTTATTGAAATCTGTCGATTACAATTTGCAACACTGTACATAGTATAACCTCTAATATATTTACAGGTTGTCAAAAACTGTAAAAAAGTGTTAAAGCACCAGAAAAGTGTTACGCTGACTTAGTGACTATGGGGCCCTTTTACAAATGGTGCACCAAATAGTGGCCTGCAGTAGTATGGGCTCGTGTTTAGGACACACGCTGGACTATTTCTCCACTGCGTCTGGGAAAAAAAAGGGGGGTTGTGGGCCAGCAAATGAACTTACGGCAAAATTAAAACCAGCACACGTCTATTTACGGCCTGAGCCCTTACCACCACCCACTGACTTAGCAGTAATGGCTGACACGTTACCCGCGTCCAGTGCGTGCCAACTGCTGATTACTGCTGGGAACGCCCCATGGTAGAAAATGATTTTATACAGCAGGTTTCGGCACATGCCAAACTCTGAATTACCACCAGGTGCACGCACTAGCTGGACAGTAATGCTGATTTGGCATGCACTGCTTGCATGTAGGTCCTTACGTGCCTTTGTAAAAGGGTCCCTATCTGATCTGTCACAGCATATTCTGCCAACACATTTTTCACCTTTACATGATCAGGTAGTATGATGTGGCATGATCACCAATGAGCTAGACAGTAGACCAACCACCTCTAATCGACCAAAAAAAAGTGTTTTATCAGAGCAATTTATCAACTATTGCTGTCATCTCTTACTCACAGCACCAAGAGGTAATAACGCTACTTAACTATGATAGTTTGTGGAGGAAATGTTAACTTCGGGTGTTCATTCATTTTCAAGAGCTAATAGAAAATCAGAGGTAAAACAGTTATATCTGAAAAGACAAACAGGACTAACCAGATCCCTTCCTCAAGTAAGAGCCATTATGGTCCAGAAGACTTGAATCTTTAAACAATTCTCACTCAGCCTAATAAAATCAGCTAGCATGTCAACAGAATGTTAGTGAAGCCTGCAATCTTCACACGAATTCGTAATTTGAAAGAAAAAACATGGTATCAATTGTTGCCAAAACAAAGGACATTTTGGGTCACATTACTTATTTTGTACAGCAAGGAAACAGCAGTGTAAAATTACACTAAAACAGCTCTCTGCCCAGTAGCTTGGATGTTACCAGACTTGGATCCAGCTGTTCCTCCAGGGGGGCTCCAGGAGCTTAAATGCAAAACATGAAAATCCTTGCTATACATCAATCCTAAGACAGCCTTTCACCTTCTCAGTGTTTAAAGAATTTCTTATTTCTAAGCACAGTTCCAACTTCAGACCTCCAGAATATTTATGACTTAAAATCCAGAAAAAAATGCAACAGCACAGCATAACATGAGAAGCAGATGATGTTTGGTTAAAGAGAGAGATAAGCTAAAAAAAAAAAAATGCAGTCTTTTCTTAATGTCCAATATGCAGTTTAGTATTTACACAGATAAAAAGTCTCAATTTCTTACAAGCAAAACATATTAATAAACTTGATACCTTCCATTTCTTTCACTCATTGAAAATCATCTCATAAATTTTATTTCAGTCTGTTGTTCCAAGTTTGTGGAATGAGCTCCCAACAAACTTGTTCACCACGTTTCCGAGTTCTAAATAATTACATGGTTTAATAGTGTATTTTTAAGATGATGACTTTTTTTTTAATTGTCTTGAGCTCAGGGTACACAGTATATAAATAATAAGTATGTCCAGAGACATGCTTATCATTAATACCACAATAAGAACAAACCCTCAGACGTTAGACTACCATACAGCAGGGTGCTGATAAAAAAAACCTAAAGATCAAAGAGGCTGAAGCATTTACTTAAGTTATCAAAACAATGCTATTACAGCAAGCATCCCCTCATCCCCCCCCCCCTTCATTCAATTTTCTGTCCCTACAGAAAACTGCATGTCACAGAAAGCACACCTTTCACTTTTCAAGCATGTCAAGCACGTTTTCACATTGGATAATAAAATTTCTCTTGTGTCTTTCTCACTATTTCCTACTCGGGGAAAAAATAACTTTAATGAAGAGGATAAAAGTTGAAAACTGCACACATATAGCCCCATTTTAGACAGGTCGTAGAAGTAAAAGGAATTTAGACGTGCAGGTTAGTGTATCTCAAGTTTCACCAGTATTTTACAAAAGAATCTGCCAACAGGAAAAATGGACATTTATGCGCCAAGTATGTATAGCATAAACATGCCTTTAACAAAAATAAGTGTATATAGTGACTGGTTCAAAGACAGCAAATACCCTGTTATGTTGTACAATGACGACAATAATAATTGGTTATTTTTGCAACATTAGAACCAGAGATGCTCAATAGCAGCTGTTTATCAACTCCTACAATGTGCTCGGTAGCAGGTGTAACTTCCAATGCTGATCTTATTAGGGGGGGGAAAACGGTTAACCCCCTTCTAAAATGGGGAATGTCTATGAACTTTCCACACCCTTTTCTTCTCTCCCCACCTCCCAAAAAAAACATACTCTTGCCATTTGAACGAACTTGAGTTCGATACATGCATATCCTGGCTTTGCAAAACGGGACCTTGGACGTTTATGCAAGGATAAATGTTTAAATATGGTTAATAAATCCCAATAAATAAACAAATGCCAGATCTGCATGCATCAAATGTGAATAAGGCTTGTAAAATGAGGGCCCTTTGTGTGACAATGATGTACTTCCCCTTATTCCATTGGAAAAGTCAAGCATGTAAATATTCGGAGGAAAAAGGCACGATGAGATGTACCAGAGTAGTGTGCAGAGGGTGATGGTATATTTGTGTCTATGGGGAAATGTATAGACTTCGGGGGGGGGGGGGCAGGGTCTGTGCAGGTTGCAGGGGAGTAAGCAAGGAAGGGTATGCATGAGAGTGTAAAGGAGGTAGGGCTGGATTTAAATATAAGGCAAGAAATGCTACAGTTTAGGACCTCACAGTTCACTTTAAAAACTTAAAATGTACCTCCTACTTGAAAACTGAGGGAGGGGGCCCTCAAGTGTTACAGCTTAGGTGCTGCAGTACATGTAAATCCGGCCCTTGAGGTAAGGGTGCATAATGGGGTGTGTTTAAAGGGTTAGAGGTAAGAGGTCACTTTCTCTCTAGCTTACCTTATTTTTTTTTTTGTTACATTTGTACCCCGCGCTTTCCCACTCATGGCAGGCTCAATGCGGTTTACATAGGGCAATGGAGGGTTAAGTGACTTGCCCAGAGTCACAAGGAGCTGCCTGTGCCTGAAGTGGGAATCGAACTCAGTTCCTCAGTTCCCCAGGACCAAAGTCCACCAACTAACCACTAGGCCACTCCTCCACTCTCTTACCCTTGTGTTCTTGCCCTCTCCATTACATTTTCCACCTACCTCCTAATTACCTGCTCAGCCAGTTCCTAATATCTACCCTGCTGCTCCCTTGTTCTCACTACTGCTTCTGCCAGCTCCTCTTCTCTTCAAGAGGTGTGCCAATCTTCTCCTCCCTGCCTTCCACAGGTGGAAGGAACGTCTTGTCACTAGCTCCTCTATTCTTTGGAAGTCAGATCCAGACTTCTTACCCCGCCCCCCACATCCCCCACCGGCTCCTTACCGCACCATCTGACTGATGTGCCTGGACTTTACTGACATACTGTATGTTTGCATATATGCATGAATAGACAGTTAGGCAACTGATCCTAGACAACGGCCCTCTCACTTCTAGCAAAAGACATCTTAAAGTTCACCAGCCCCTTAAGATAAATCAACACCTGCAATACCATCAAGTCAAAATAAACATTTACAGATCTCAGTCTAATGTGTTCTACCTTTCAACACCCCTTGATTATGTAGTATGATACATCATGCTCTCTAGTGGACAATTTTTAAATTTAACCTTAGAAATCAATTATATTACAACAGAAGAGTTACAAGAAAAAGTTTTTATTTTGATGAATTTTGGAGAGCTTTTGGCAGATGGTTCAAACTCTCAAAGGTTCTAAAGAAAAAGTAAAATATAAAATAAATCCCAGTTTTGAAAGACTCGAATAGTCACTTGAGATGGGCCAAAAATATACTTGGGGCAATGACTAAACACAGTATGGTCAGCCAACATACAACCATTGCACCATTAATTTCTCAGACATTGCACAACAATTGGATCCAAGAAGTCTATCCAAAATGCTTGAGATATCTAAAGCCAATTCAGTGCTGAAGGATCAACTGACTCCTACTGCAGATCAGTAGATTAACAAGGGGGGGGGGGGGGGACTGGCTTTCAATTGGAATACGGCCAAGGGGGGAAATCTGTCTGTAGGCAATGACACTTAGTTTTTTAATTTCTCTTTTTTTTGAAAGTAGCATAAGAGATCCACAATAAATTATAAGCAAATTCTGGGGTATTCTATTTAATATGAAAAAGTATACACCATAGGCTACACATGTCCAATGATTAATGTGTGTACTACAGTAAAACGCATAAAGTTATTTTTTTGTTTAAGGTTTAAAAAAAAAAAAAAAAAAAAAAGACAAATACTTACCTATCCCTTCTGCACTAGAAGGGCTTAACCTTGTCCTTAGGATCCACTTGGCTAGCCTGATTTTCAGGATAGCTACACTGAACATGCATGATATTTGCATGTTCAGTGTAGCTATCCTGAAAATCAGGCTAGCCAAGTGGATACCATGAAAGAAGCATTTGCTTCTTTCATCGTATACAACATTTTCATGCATGCTCAGTATGGATATTCACAAACCCAGATCAATCAGGAGAATTCTGCTTCGAGAACCTCCAGGTGCACCACAGACAAAGAGACAATTTTTTTTTTTAAATTATACTTTTTTAAAATTTGTTTGTTTTAGCTCATGTACTGCCATAATGTATTTGTCCCCAGAGGGATTACAATCCAAGGACTTGATCTACTAATGTGATTTAATGCAGGTCCCATTCGTAAATAGACACAATTACCCACATAAAATCACATTAACATACTTTAACGCACCTTACTAGATCTAGCCCCAAGTTTGTATCCGAAGCAATAAAGAAGAAGCAACTTACCCAAGATCATAAAGAGCATCACAAGGATTTGAATGCTGGCTCCCTTCTTCATAACTTACTGCTCTAACCACAGTACTTGGAGCCTCAAGAATTGTGTGGTGGGGGGAAGAGGAGTTGCTATATCTATAACAGTGGACACAAACCAAATCACCTATCAAGATGATATCTTGAAGGACATTTCTAAGTTTTTGTATCAAAGATGCATGTGCAAAAGGCACAGGACAGCACTGCTCAAGAACATCAAAGTCACACATACCAGAATCATCAGAAGATCGCCACCATCTGCTTGTGGTGACAGCTGCCTACATGAAGGAACAACCCGATCCCAACAGACTGAGCTTATATGCTCTTTACTCTAAAGTCTGCTATCACTCAAGGTTTTAGGAGGTTTCTGCCCTAGGTAGTGTGTGTGTTATTCCATCTGACTTCTGCAACTTATTCTACATATTTGTAATCTGGAACTTTTAAATTCTAAATCTTACCTCTGTTTACACTTTGGTTTTATACTTTTATCACTGTAAATAAACTATTTTTCTATTTTTGTGTGTGATTCTTGTAGCTTATCAGTGAACTCTGGGACCTTTATTAGACTGTTTCCCTTAGATTCAGTGCCATTTACACGTCCCATGTCCTACTCTGCCCCTACTGGTCAGTCAGTATAAGCAGTACTATCCTTCTAGGCAGAAATCATTCCAACTACTTACATAAAGTTATCAGTTTTCTTTAATTTCTAACTGGTTAATGCAAAAAAGTAAAAAGCTCTCTCTTCCTAACCCACTTGAGCAAAGAGGGTACAGTCAGGAGGGTATGTAACTCCACATGAATCCCTTCCAAAACATGGGAATTCAACAAGTCCCTGCCACATGGGAAGAATTATCCTCTCTTCCTACACAACTCAGCCATTTTCCTTTTACATATGCCACACAACAGTGTTTTCCATGAAAGGAAATAAATTCACTTTACTTACCTACATCTACAATGTTTCAAAAAAAAAAAAAAAACCATTTGCTGTACAACTGTCCAAACAATTGCAAACATAGTAACATACTAACACAGTAGATGACGGCAGAAAAAGACCTGCACGATCCATCCAGTCTGCCTAACAAGATAAACTCATATGTGCTACTTTTTGTGTATACCTTACCTTGATTCGTATCTGCCATTTTCAGGGCACAGACTGTAGAAGTCTGCCCAGCACTAGCCCTGCCTCCCAACCACCAGCCCCGCCTCCCACCACCCACTCTGCCACCCAATCTCCGCTAAGCTTCTGAGGATCCATTCCTTCTGATCAGGATTCCTTTATGTTTATCCCATGCATGTTTGAATTCCGTTACCGTTTTCATCTCCAACACCTCCCGCGGGAGGGCAGTCCAAGTATCCACCACTCTCTCCGTGAAAATATACTTCCTGACATTTTTCTTGAGTCTGCCCCCCTTCAATCTCATTTCATGTTCTCTCATTCTACCGCCTTCCCATCTCCGGAAAAGGTTCATTTGCAGATTAATACCTTTCAATTATTTGAACGTCTGTATCATATCACCCCTGTTTCTCCTTTCCTACTACTTATTTCTATAGCGCTACTAGACGTACGCAGCGCTGTACAGCTGAACATGAAGAGACAGTCCCTGCTCGACAGAACTTACAATCTAATTAGGACCGACAAACAGGATAAACAAGAGATAAGAGAATATTAAAGTGAGGGTGATAAAATAAGGGTTCTGAACAAGTGAATAAGTGTTGGGAGTTAAAAGCAGCATCAAAAAGGTGGGCTTTTAGCTTAGATTTGAAGACGGCCAGAGATGGAGCATGACATAGGGTTTCCTCCAGGGTATACATGTTCAGGTCAGCAAATCTCTCCTCATACGTCTTGTAACGCAAATCCCATACCATTCTTGTAGCTTTTCTTTGCACCGTTTCAATTCTTTTTACATTCTTAGCAAGATACAGCCTCCAAAACTGAACACAATACTCCAGATGGGGCCTCATCAACGACTTATACAGGGGCATTAAAAACTTTTTTTTTTCTTCTGACCGGTTTTTGTTTTCTTTAAAATTGTTACTATATTCTCCGGTTATTGTTAAATTTTGGATGTAATTTTGAGGACTAGTGTGTACTTAGTCAGGATTTACTATTTCTTTGAATATTGCTTTTTTTTTTTTTTTTTTTTAATTATGGACAAATGTACCTTTTCTTTACCAGTGTAATACTTGGTGTGTATAATTTGAAATTAATAAAGAATAATAATAAAAACTCTTTTCTTCTGCTGGTCACACCTCTCTCTATACAGCCTAGCAACCTTCTAGCTACGGCCACCGCCTTGTCACACTGTTTCGTCACCTTCAGATCCACAGATACTAATCACCCCAAGAGCCCTCTCCCCATCCGTACATATCAGACTCTCACCGCCTAACACATACGTCTCCCGTGGATTTCTACTCCATAAGTGCATCAGTTTGGCAATTAAAATTCAATACGAAGAAATGCAAATCTTAGACCATTCTTCTAGCTTCCGCAGATCCTTTTTCATGTTTTCCACTCCCTCCCAGGTGTCCACTCTGTTACAAATCTTAGTATCGTCCGCAAAAAGGCAAACTTTACCTTCTAACCCTTCGGCAATGTCACTCACAAATATATTGAACAGAATCGGCCCCAGCACCGATCCCTGAGGCACTCCACTACTCACATTTCCCTCATCCGAGCAAATTCCATTAATCACCACCCTCTGGCGTCTGTCCGTCGACCAGTTCCTAATCCAGTTCACCACGTCGGGTCCTATCTTCAGCCTGTCTAGTTTATTTAAGAGCCTCCTGTGAGGAACCGTGTCAAAAGCTTTGCTGAAATCTAAGTAGATTACGTCTATAGCACGTCCCTGACTCAATTCTCCAGTCACGCAGTCAAAGAATTCAATGAGATTCATTTGGCACGATTTATCTTTGGTAAAACCATGTTGTCTCGGATCTTGCAACTTATTGGCTTCCAGGAAATTCACTATCCTTTCCTTCAGCATTGCTTCCATTACTTTTCCAATAATTCAAGTGAGGCTTATCAGCCTGCAGTTTCCAGCTTCTTCCCTATCACCACTTTTGTGAAGAGGGATTACGTCCTCCATTCTCCAATCCCACGGAACCTCTCCCGTCTTCAAGAATTTATTAAACAAATCTTTAAGAGGACCCACCAGAACCTCTCTGAGCTCCCTCAATATCCTGGGGTGGATCCCGTCCGGTCCCATGGCTTTGTCCACCTTTAGATTTTCAAGTTTTTCATATACACTCTCTTATCCACTCCATTCTCATTCATGCTTTTGCCAATCAATCGCGGGCCTTCTCCAGGATTACACTCATGCTGGCCACCTCACCTAAATGACCATCGCCAGCACCGAGTAATTATTGTCATGACACATGCAGATGTCATTTTTTTTTTTTGTTACATTTTGTACCCCGCGCTTTCCTACTCATGGCAGGCTCAATGCGGCAGGCAATGGATTCTGTTTTTAAACAGTTACCATGGTTTTCAGAAAGGAGAATCTGATCCTTATTAAAAATTTGTATCCAGGAGGAAAAGAAAAAAAAAAAAAAAAAGATATGGTTCTCAAGACTGGTGCAAGAGTTTCCAGAAAAGAAATGGAAAAGGGTACGCATAGAACATGTTTTCAAAAAAATTGCAAGAAACAGGCTTAACCAATAGCCAATCAGGCAGTGGCAGGGCATGATAAGTTTGCACTGAAGAAAACATTATGGCAAATGAAGAACCAGGTAGTCACACTGTTCAGGTGAGGTGGCCAGTGTGAGTGTAGGCTCATTGCAAATTTATTCAGGATACCTGCCAACTTTTATTAAATCTTCACACCAAAGAACTTCTCGTGAAGTCAATAAATGTTAGTAGTATAGAGACATCTCAAAATCTCAAGAGAATTTTAGAAATTACAAAAGGAATGGAAAACAAAAATGACATGCCTTTGTAATCACTCCATGGTCATAGCCAGCTCTGCGATTTGGGGGAGGGGGCAATGCATTCTTTCTTCCACCCCCATATTAAAGTTACTTTTGCTGGAGGGGATGCCGAAGTCTTGCCAGCCAAAGAAATTCACCGCCGAGCAGCTCCCCTTCTCCTCATGCTGCTGTAGTATAGAGCAAGCTGGGGGTGTGCATTCAGCTGGTGGGATTCTGAGCATGAATGAGTAATCCCATTGTTGGTGGCTGAAGGCATGCTGTTTGCTCCTTTCTGCAACAGCATGAGGAGGGGGAGTGGCTCAATAGCAAATTTCTTTGAGTGGAAGTGTGCTGTGGCAGCCAAAAAAAAAAGCCAACAGGATGCTATGAATTTAAGAATAGGATGGAAAATAAGACCAAGAATATTATAATGCTTCTGTATCGCTCCATGGTGTGACCTCACCTTGAGGTATTGCATTCAAATCTGGTAGTCGTATCTCAAAAAAAAACATAGCGGAATTAGAAAAAGTTCAAAGAAGGCTGTAAGGGACTGGGGAGTTGCAGTTCAGCCATCCAAAAGCAGGTGGATTGGATCTGCTGTGTCCCTGGATGAACTGCAGAACTACTATGGCAGGATCCAGTGCATCATAGAGAAGTGAAGCTGCCTGCTCAGGAGGGAGTGACTTCCCAACAGACAAGTTAGTCAAAAAGGAGAGAGAGAGACAGAGAGAGACCTGGCTGAATTGAGACGACTGAAGTGATGAAATCTGGCTGAGGTAAGCCAGAGCCAGGAGTGTGAGTTGTTTGTCTGAGGCTGAGAATTACCATAAGCCTTGAGTATAAATACTAGTGTATGGCTGGGGTAAAGCCCTGAGGAGATGTAATACATGTGGGAGTTAAGGAACTTAACTGTATAAGAGTACTGCGCCATTAGTACTGTTTACTGAACTGTGCAAGAATGCTGGAACGTTTGGTACTGCTTACACTGAACTGTATAAATATGCTGGAGGCTGTGCTTAGGCGAGACCAGACCCAAGGAGTAGAAGTGAGAGACTGGATTGGGCATGGCAACCCCACAGCCGTGGACAGTGTTTTGAGCTGCTGCCAGAGGCTGGCTTACCACTGCTTACTGAACCGCCAGGGTGGCACCCTTGTGAACACCTCGGGTTCTGTGAGGAAACAAGCCCGAGAGTAGATAATTAGATTCTTGAACTATAGAGGACTTGGATATACACAGAGGAAGATCTTGCTATGACTCTGCCCTGTGAGTTAACAGGACCAGGAACTTTGTTAAGATAAAACTCAGTGTCTTGTCCTCTTGTCCCTCCATACCAAATTGTTTTCAAGCATCCTTGTCATCAAAGACCAGTCACTTCCTATCTCAAAGAGCCTCCGGCTTCTAGGTGTTGAGCTGGATCCGCATATGCGAGCGGTCACCAAGAGGATGTTCTATGCAATGTGGAGGCTGCGGCATATTAGATTCTGTCTCACCAGAGAGCTGTTCTGCACTCTCGTTCACTGGCTAGTCCTGTCTCACCTAGATTACTGTAGTGGGATACATGCGGGCTGTCAGGAGCACTTACCGAGAAAGTTCCAAACTGCCCAGAATACTGCTGAGAGACTCATCTTAGGAAAATCACACCTAGTTCATGCACAGCCTCTGCATCTCAATCTACACTGGCTACCAGTGAAAGAACGAATTGCTTTCAAGATCTGCACATTAACTCATAAAATAATCTACGGATTAGCTCCGGAATATATGATTCCTTTAATAGATCTACCACCACGAAATGCCATAAAAACAGCTCGCTCCTATCTCCAACTACATTACCCAACTTGTAGGGGTGTCAAATACAAGCTTCTTTTTGCCTCATCTTTCCACTAATCCAGCCCAAAGAACTGGAACGCTCTACCTTTGCATTTGAGATCGCAAGCTGATCACCATCTTTTCAAGAAGTTGCTGAAAACGTTCCTATTCGAAAAAACATACTCCATCAGTAACTCTACTGTTTAGTCATTATCATTGTTGCTAGTGTTACATCCTTATTCCTCAGTAGCATTCATGTATTGTACTTTTCTTCTTTTTTTACAATTCATGTAAGCCACATTGTGCCTGCATTTGTGGGAAAATGTGGGGTAGAAATGAACCATAAATAAATACTTTTATGTTGAAGTTATACCTCCTGTCCAACTATTATTTACCCAGCCACGCTCATACCTACTCGGGCATCTTACAAAGGCCAACCAAAATGATGGGGATGAAACTCTTCTCATAGGAAAAAGGCTAAAGAGGTTAGGGCTCTTCAGCTTGAAGAAAAAAAAAAAAAAAAAAAGACAGCTGAGGGGGGATATGACAGAGGTCGACAAAATTCTGTGGTGTAGTACAGGTAAAAGTGACTCAATTTTTTACTGTTTCAAAAAAGTGCAAATACTAGAGGACACTCGATGAGGAAATTTTTCACTCAATATTTAAGCTCTGGAATTTGTTGCCAGAGGATGTGGTAACAGTGGTTAGTGTATTTGGATTTTAAAAAGATTTGGAAAAGTTCATAGTCTGTTCTGAGATATGGGGTAAGCCACTGCTTGCCCATCAGCAGCATGGAATGTTGCTACTATCTGGATTTCTGCCAAATACTTGTGACCTTGATTGGCCACTGTTAAAAGCAGCATACAGGACTAGAAGGACCATTGGTCTAAGCCAGTATGGCTATTCTTATGCTATGTTCTTTGGCTTCCCCCTCCCCACATCCATTTAATAGGTGCTGCATGTTTGGAGGGGGCCTGAGCCCAAAGGTGGGGGCCCAGGCCTCCAAGACCCCTTTGTGGCTATGCCACTGGCAACCGCTCCTCAAACAGTGTGCGCAATTCTGGTCATCACATCTCAAAAAGATACAGTGGAATGGGACGGGATGGGATGACTTCCCTATGAGGAAAGACTAAATAGGCTAGGGCTCTCCAGCTTAGAGAAGAGACAGCTGAGGAGAGACATGGTAGAGGTCTATAAAATACTGAATAGAGTGGAACGGACAGACATGAATCGCTTGTTTACTCTTTCCAAAAATGCAAAACCTAGGGGAAAAGCAATGAAGCTACTAAGCAGTAACTTTAGAACAAAATTGGAGAAAATATTTCAATGTGCAATTAAACTCTAGAATTTGTTGCCAGAGAATGTGGTTAAAGCAGTTAGCTTGGCAAGTTTTAAGAAAAGATTCAGATCATTTCCTTAAACATTCCATAACCCATTACTAAAAATCACTGCTTATTTCTAAGATAAAGTAGCATAAAACCTGTTTTATTCTTTAGGGATCTTGCGGCCTGGAATGGCCATTACTGGAAACAAGATACTGGGCTTGGAGGACCTTCGGTCTGTGCCAGTACAGCAACACATGTTCCTATATCAAAGGTTTATGTTGAATGAGAACTCAGTAAGCGTTTAGAAGAGAAATGTTAAAACCAAGCCCATGTATATTTCTACCAAACCAGCACCTGTTTGCAAGGTTGTGACACAGTGACTTAGCTAGTACAGTCAGAAAAGGATACCATTAATATCTTCTACAGCAGGCATCTGCTTCTTCCAAAGTGGAAGAAAATGCCAGAGTGTACTGTTTAAGGAAGCCTCAAGCATAAATTACCAGAACAGATGTTCCGCCACAAAGACAACACACAATCTCAGAATGCTGTGGAATTCACAATATAACATGGCATGGTGAATGCCAGAATGCAACTAAACCCTTCTGGCAGAGACACACAAATTTGCTCAGGATACTTGATGCACCAGTATTTGTTCACCTTCACTGAAATTCTAAAAAAAACAGAGGGATATGCTGCTACAAAATAAGTAAGCCTGCCAAACATTCATCTCAGATTTTTCTCAAAATTAGAGTGCTCTGCTAAACAACAAAAAAAGTCTCTACTTTGAATCCGGTCTACAACTAGGAAAAGAAAAGCTGTTTTGGTTACTATGTATTTATATGGGTTATAACAAAACTAAATTACGTTAACAGTGCTACTTTTCTAAAACCTGAAATTACTTTGCAAACTCAAAGCACCTTGCCTTGAAGCACACTTACGTCTGATGTACTGAAGAATTTCCAACCACTGTTCAAAAAAAAAAAAAAAAAAAATTACAAAGTGCTACACATAATATTTATTTATTGCACTTGTATCTCACATTTTCCCACCTATTTGCAGGCTCAATGTGGCTTACAAAGACCTGTTAAGGCATCGCCATACCAAGTTGAATAATACAATTGGTGTTACAAACAAGATTAATGAAGACAAGATGATTTGTTCAGGCAGGTGTAGAAGGATAAATTCTAAATAAAGTTGGATAGGTGTTGTGTTAAAGTTAGGGGTTCTCGTGGTAGGCATTGTTAAAGAGGTATGTCTTCAGGGCTTTGCGGAAGTTCTTCCTCTTCCTAACATTTTAATAGTAAAGGAATGAGAGAAGCAGAAAGCCACACAGCAGACCTAGCTCAGTGAACAGCTTCTGCCACAAAACTAATTATAAAAATTCCACGGCTATGCAGCAATGAGCATAGAAGACAACCAAATAAGGGTGCCAACATTTTTCTACACAGCAGTATCAGAGACAGGAGCAAGTGGCATCACTCCTGCCTCTTTTCCAGGTATGACTTAGGGGAAGGGGTTGGGTAGACATCAGGATTTTTTTTAAGTAGTGGGGAGGGGGATTGTGTTGGTGGGGGGCTCTAGAAACCAGGGATGCTGGAGCCGATGTAGAAAGCGGTATCTAAGGCAAAGGGGAATCTCCTTACCTTGCTTCACTACCTCAGACCTGGCTGTAGATGTCTAGTGCGAGCACAATGCCAGAAAATAAGCACACAATCTCTGTATTGCTATGGATTAAGTAAAAGACTTTACCATACATATTAATATACTGCGTGTGCTGATGTCTACCACACAAGTTGAGAGTTTCAGCACTGAAATTCTACATCTAACAGCCACTATCAAGCAGCTGAACTGCTTGTTAATCATATGCTTCTGCCCATAGTAGCTTTCTGCATTGACCCCAAGGTCTGCCACTGTTGCAAACAACTAATTTGCTGGCTGGTACAACTTCCCCATATTATATATGAACATAGCAATGCAAGCATCTCCTCCACTTGGGAAAAGGCACGCATGCAGCATGACCTAGTTAATTTCTGCAGGATGAAATCACTGGAACAAGATACTTGAAGATGAAATGCATTGCTCTGTTCTAAATTGAAGAATATAGAGTGCCAGGCAATTAAGTGCCAAGGCCCAGCCAGCACCTGCGGTGAAATGAATCATCCAACAGGGTCATAGAATTTTGAGCCTTTATAGTTTTACCTCACCAACCTGACTTATTTCAAGGCAAGAGAGTTCAGCATCATGATGGATATCACCAGCAAGCTGTATAATGATCAGCTTTACTACATCACCTGGAAAAACAAGCCTGGGAACAAAATGAAATACAGAAAATACAAAAAGCATATATATTGTCTGTACAGGACTTCAATGAATCCTTCTCATTATCACCCTCTGTTTTCCAGTACTAATCACATAACAAGAGGATGCAATTAAATGCTCAGAGAAGCGAGATTAAAAAAAAAAAAAAAAACAGCAATTTTAACATTTCTCCAAAACTGAGCACCAAGTCATATTAGAGGAAAACTTCTACCCTTAGAATGAAAAAGCAGACACCCTTGCAGCGTAACTCTCTCTATAACTTTAGGGTTGTTGATTCTGTAAAGGGTAATAGGTCATGGATTTGATATACCTCCCTTATGTGTTACAACCAAAGCAGGTTTACACTTACTGTATATGCAGGTACTTTGGCCCTAGGGGGCTCACAATCTAAATTTTTTTACTTTGGGGAAAATGGAAAGAGTTAAGTGACTTGTCCAGGATCACAAGGAGACAGTGGGATTTAACCCAGCTCCACAGGTTCTCAGACCACTGCACTAACCATTAGCCTACTCCTACACTCCACTCATGGCTGACAAACAAAGAAAAGCTAGAGTTGCTATTGTCTTGCCATCTGAAATTTCCCAGACAGAAAGCAGACAAAAGCAGCTGATAACTGCTTTCAAAAAATAAAAAAAAAATTTTCTAACAGTACTCTGCACTTGTACAAAATAAACAGAACTATTTACCAACAAAGCTGGAGAAGAGACCTGGAGGAGGATACGAGATTTATAAATCATTTTAACTGTACCAGGACTAGGGGGATGTTCCTTGAACCTAAAAAAAAAGGTGGCTGATTTTAAACAAATTGGAGAAAATATATTTTCTCTCTATGAAATCAGTGTATTTTGTTGCCAGAGATGGCATCTTGATATTTGTCCAAACCCCTTTTAAACCCAGTTGTGCTGAAGACATGCATAAACAAGTAGACCATGGAAAGCTACCACTCATCCCTGAGTGAGAATTAAAGAAATGGATCTATTGCCTTTGGAATTTGCCAGGAGTTTCCTAGTGACCCAGACTGGCCACAGTTGAAGACACGCCATGCTGAATCAAACCGCCTAATCAGGCTTAGCACGTCATACCAGTGACAAGTCAATCGTACATCTTGGCAACATGCTACTTTTTCCATGAAACTCAAATCAGCTGAAAATGCATGCTGTAACAGCTGAAAATAGTTCATTTTGCAGTTTGAAACCAAATTTCCAATTACTCTTCAAGTTTGAAAGCAAGTTGAACATTGCATTGGGCATTGTCACAGCTAGGGGGCACCCTCGGAGCTGTTCCTAGGTGCACTCTACTGATTAGGAAATGGATTCCCCATATTGGAGCCAGCACTAGCCCAGAAGGTGCTGTGCTGAAAAAGGGAGCTCTGTCTGCACTTTGCCTTGCTCCCTGTATGGCAGGCCCTCCCTAATTTATTCCTAGGCTACTATCCCTCCAGAAGCTTCCTTGGCCAAATAAAAGACTGCTCTCAAATTCAGGCTTCTTATTCAGTTTACTTCAAAAAGAATAAAATCTCCTTTTCATTCAAAAGGGCAAAATTCTAAAAACCTAAATGATTAATAGCCTTTTGATCAGAGGTGGGCAACCAGGGTCAGAGAGCCACAAGCCAGTCAGGTTTTCAAAATTCACAATTGATTTACATGAGATTGATTTGCATGTACTGCTTCCATTGTATGCAAATAGATCTCATGCATATTCATTGTGGAAATATTGAAAGCCCGACTAGGCTGTAGCCCTCAAGGACCATGGTTGCCCAACCCCGATTTAGGACAACATTTCAGGTGGTAAATAGATATGGGTATTCATGATGTGTCTCAATGGAGAGTTTATTTCTTTATATCACACATTTTCACACCTAACTGCAGACTCAATGTGGCTTACAATAATACATCATAGCAAGCGTCAATCAAGAGTACGTAAACAATTGGTTACATAAAGAACAGGTGTAACAATGGATATAATCAATTCAAAAAACATTTCAGAAAAGTTAGATTATCAAGTAATAAGTGATGTGTTAGAGTTCCTATTGTTGATCATTAGGGTAAGTCTTGTTAAAAAGAAAAGTTTTTAGTGATTTTCGAAAGTTAATGAGGTCATGAATAGTTTTCAGATGACGTGGCAATGCATTCCACAGCTGTGCGCCAATGTACGAAAAGCAGGACGCATGTACTAGTTTGTACTTTAGACCTTTACAGCTAGGGAAGTGAAGTCCTAGGAATGTGAGTGCTGATCTTTTAGCATTCCTGGGTGATAAATCAATAAGGTCTGACATGTATGCCAGAGCGTTTCCATGAATGACCTTATGAACCAGAGTGCAAACTTTGAAAACAGAACGTACCTTAACTGGGAGCCGTGGAGCTTCTCTCTTAAGGGTTTTGCACTTTCGTATTTTGACTTTCCAAATATGAGTCTAGCTGCGGTGTTCTGGGCTGTCTGAAGTTTCTTGATGATATACTCTTTACAACCAGCATACAGCGCGCATTGCAATAATCTAGGTGACTCAACGTCATCGATTGTACCAGGTTGCGAAAGATGCCTCTTGGGAAGAAAGGTTTTAGTCTTCTGAGTTTCCACATTGACTGAAACATCTTTCTAGTTGCATTCTTAACATGGAATTAAAGTGTAAGATTACAATCAATGGTTACTCCAAGAATCTTTAAGGTGTCTGAGACAGGAAGGGAAAAGTTTGGAGTTGTTATGGAGGTGAATTTGCTTGTATTATGTTGTGAAGTAAGTATAAGGCACTGGTTTTTTCAGCGTTAAGTTTTAATTGAAAAGCATTCGCCCATGAATACATAATTTGGAAGCTTTGGTTGATATCATCCATAATTTCCAATAGATTATGTTTGAACGGGATATAGATCGTTACATCATCCACATATATGTACGGATTAAGGCCTTCACTGGATAATATCTTGGCCAGGGGCGTCATCATTAAGTGGTGGACTTTGGTCCTGAGGAACTGAGTTTGATTCCCACTTCGGGCACAGGCAGCTCCTTGTGACTCTGGGCAAGTCACTTAACCCTCCATTGCCCCATGTAAGCCGCATTGAGCCTGCCATGAGTGGGAAAGCGCAGGGTACAAATGTAACAAAAAATCATTAAGTTGAAAAGGGTCGGAGAGAGTGGAGATCCCTGGGGAACTCCGCAGTCTGGTGTCCATAAAACTGACGTATTCGAGTTAAATTTTACTTGGTAAGATCTTGTAGTTAAAAAAAAACCTCTAAACCGATTGAGAACGTTACCTCCAATTCCGTAGTAATCCAGAATATTTAATAAAATTTTATGGTTTATCATATCGAATGCACTGGACATGTCAAATTGTAGGAGGAGCATGTTGCTGCCGGTTGCTATTGATCGTTTGAATTTAGTGAAAAGAGTAATTAATACTGTTTCGGTACTGTGGTTTGACTGAAATCCTGATTGAGAATCGTGGAGAATTGAGAATTTATCTAGGTATTCGGTAATGGTCATCATACCTTCAATTAACTTGGTTAACAGGGGAATAGATGCTACTGGGCAATAACTGGTTAAGTCATCTGCGGGTTTTTTTTATCTTTGGATATAGTGGTGAGTAAAATATTTCCTTTATCCTTTGGGAATAGTCCGTTTTGTAGCATATAATTCATATGTAGCGTAAGGTCAGATATGAATTGTTGAGGAGCTGAATTTAGAAGCTTGTTAGGGCATATGTCTAGTTTGCAATGGGATTTGGCAAACTTCTTAAGCATTTGGTGGATGGAATCATCCAAAAGTGTATCGAAGTTAGTCCAGGTTCTGTCTGCTGGATGCTCACCGGGCAATCGGTCTAGACAAACAAGAAATTTTACGAAGTCTGTGGAATTATTAGGTAACGTGAGTCGTAACTTAACAATTTTCTCTTTGAAGTAGTTAGCAAGATTATCTGCTGAAGGGATGTTTGTGCTATTAGAGGTAATCGGTGTGGTGTCTAATAGTTTGTTCACTAATTGGAAGAGCTTATGTGAATTGTTGTCTGGCCCAATTTCATTTTTGTAGTATGCTCTTTTGGTTCGTCTAATAGTATATTTATATTTTCTTTGTAGATGTTTCCAAGCATTGAGTGTGGAGTCATTTTCCTTTTTATTCCATGCTCAATCTAACCTTCTAACTTGTTAAGTGTACAAGGCTATTTTATATTACCTATTATAGGCTTTTAGGTCTACTGTAATGGAAATTTTTGCCTATCAAGTGGGGCTACCATTCACTGTGTGGCAATTTATTGGAGGAGGGGGGTGTTTAAGCTTTTTGCTAAATCTACATTTTAATTAAAAATTTTAATTGTGATAAATATACCTTTGTAATTGTGATTTCCTACTGCATATCCTTGTAACTCTGGGCAAGTCACTTAATCCTCCTCCATTATTCCAGGTACAAAATACATACCTGTATATAACAAACTGCTTGCATTGTAACCACAGAAAGGTGGTATATCAAAATGCCATTTTCTAAAGCACTGAATCTCAATCCCTCCCACTATCTTTCTTTGCTGGAGTCTATTATCACTTCCTTTCCTCCCTTCCCTCCACACCCATGAGTGACACAAACTTGGTAGTGAGTAGCACCAAGTTCTTCTTGTAGTTGCTGGTTTTATTTAAGATTTTATAAATTGATACATTTATGTACTCATACATTTTCTCTCATTTATTTTTTTAATTTCCTCTGTCATTTTGTTATCAATTTGAATAATTGGTTCGATTATTATCATTCTGTAATCCACAGTGAACTATCCAGGGTATTTGCAGGCTATAAGTCCTGTATAATGTAATGTAATGCTTGAGTTGAGCTCACTGATTAGCCATAGCTTCCACCAGTGGCCCCCACCAGTTCTGCTTGTAAGTAAGCAGTCACCCCACTCCCCCCCCCCCAAATGGGGTTTGACATCTGTTCCCCTCCTCAGTCACCTTAAATGTGGTTTTCTGTTGGTTCCCGGCAGTGTTGCACATACACTGCCAGGCTGCGGCCTGCTGCAAAGCTTTCCCTCTAGCCTATCCCACTCATGCAGAAACAGGAAGTAATTCAGAGGAGGTGAGACAGACCAGAAGGAAATCTTTGGAGCAGGTGGCAGGCAGCATTATGTGTAACACTGCCAGGCACCAACAGAAGACCACCTTTAAGGTAGGCTGGCAGGGAAGGGGTGATGTTGAATTACAGGTGGAGGGAAAAATGCCGGATTGCATGAAAGAGGGGTTGGCTGTGGAAGAGAACCTAAGAGATGTATGGAGGAGACAAGAGATGCTGCAATGTGATTAATTTTTAAAAAATTGTGATTAATGCATTAATTGCAGAGTTAACTGCAATTAATTTGCAGCCCTACTTTTTCCATGTTTTTCTTGTATTTTATTTCTTTGTATTGTACATTGCTTTATAACACATCATGTAGTGCAATGAAGTTGCTTACCTTTAATATTGTGATTTGCTTGCTGTGTTCAAACTGGTTTATCTGTTTAATTTGAAAATTAGATAGATATAACTGCCAAAAAGTATTAGATCTCTTTTGCTTCCTAAAAGTGTGCTGAACCCTCCCCCACCTGGTATTTTGTTTTAAAGACAATCTGTAAGATCAGGTGTGCCTTAAAACTTCTGTGAGAGAGCTGCAGTTAACTCATCGGGGGCCAGATGCACTAAAACAGAAAGAAAATAGCAGATAGATACCATATGCCCTCTTCAGTCTACCCATATGTGGCATCTACTGATCTCTATTTCCTTAAGATCACAATATACTAGGTTAGCCCACATCAGAGAAACCAAAATGGAAAAGTCCTGAAGACAGAAAAAAATACATACATTTGAATCTAAATTAAATTACAGTTAAGGTAAGGACAGCATTCCCCTATAACATTCTTATACCCTGTTCTACACTAATTGGAACAGATTTGGATTACACACTAGGAACTTCCTTTCAGGAAGAACTGCAATTGTGATGGTTCATAGAATGCATAGAACATTTTTTTAAGAGATTAAACATTTACTATGATAACACAGTTGCAAAGTAGTCCTCAGAGGCAATACTTGACATAAGGCCAAGAATTTTCTCCTTTTGGGCTATGTTCCTTTTAAAACATCAGGAAACATACCTTCCAACCTAAAAAAAAACTGCATTAAGAAGAACAAAAAACATCACAAAAAAACTAAAAAAACAAGAACAAAACAAACCTAATAAAGCTTCTTCATCCTGATGGAAGATGAAACAGCTCTGGAAATAACCTCTTCCATAGAGCTCTCCAAAATATTAGTCAGATTTAAATTATCAGATGAAATATCAGTCTGAGCTCCTCTGGTAGGGGAGATACTACACTTCTGAGCTGAAACTGAAGATAACAACAAGACCCAAGTCTGTATATTGAAATGTCTCTAAGAATCTATAAAATAAGGAGTACACGTTATTAAATTGTGGAAAATTCAAAAGTCTCAGGTTCAACTGTTTAGTGGACTATAAAATGTTTTAAACAACCAAAAATCCCTTAGGAAGGACCCCAAGCCCTAAGGGTTCCTGCTAGGTTATGTCAGGATAGATTTCTTATAGCTCTCCATTCTAGCCTGTCATGTTGTCCTTGTATTTTACAAGCAGGGCTATTAGCTGAATCACTGACTGCAGAGGCAGGTTTGTCATCTACTACAAAGAAAATACCAGCAAATAATAGTGATTTTATTATAGAGAGGGTGTTTTAATATTTTTTAAAATATGTTAAATGTACTATTATAGGCCACTTCCACAAATATCAGAGACAGGTTTGTTTGTTTTACTTTTGGCCTGTTTTTAGTTAAAATCTTTATGTTTAATAGCATGAAACTCAGTTATTTAGTATAACTCATGCATAGCTCCCCCTAGAGGAAAAAGGAGGAAAAGCCATCTCAGTATCAGATTTCCGATTTCCAAATTGTTACAGAATATGTGGTCTCCCAGCAAGAGGGAAGATCCCTGCCATTCCACCATCCCGGTTATAGTATCTTTTACTACCTTGGAGATCAAGGTCTACAACCCAGCCTGGCCATCAGGATTTCCACAAGATCTATTTGCATTCACTGCTTCCACTGCATGCAGATAGATCTCACACATATTCATTGTGGAAATCCTGAAAACCAGGCTGGGTTCTGGACTTCAAGAACTGGACATGAGGACCTCTGGTACTGCCCATAATAATACAAACACACTTTTCTGAATCAAATGTTTCCAACAAGTATAATCTAGAAATCACATCAAGAACTGGTACCACCATAGAAAATTTCTAATAGGGAAGAGGCCCTTAAAAACCCTTACCTTTTGTTAAGATAACGATGATGCAGCATTAAGGGTGTCTCTTAGTAAGGTACACTAGCATTTTTAGCTCATGCTAAAAATCAGCTGTCATGAAACGCTGAGGTGCCCATAATGGGCATCTCGGTGTTTAGCAGCAGCAGATTTTTAGTGCAAGCTAAAAAGGCTAGCACACCTTAGTAAGAGACCCCCTAAAAGCATAAAGGCTACTATGGTGTCATCCCCCCCCCCCCCCCCCATAAGAGATCTCAGACCTAATCCTAGGATAGAGAATTGACAACATATGCACATCAGTCCATTGTCGACATCTATGTTGTCAAAGAACAAGAGTTATATATAGGAAGGTTATACATAGCACTGATTTGCAAGTAATTCATAGTTCACTGCTTAAAATTATGTGTACAATGTAAATTAAGATTTATCAGCACAGAATGCAGGGGAGTAAAAATTTATAAACAGGATTGTAAGAGTTCTTAGCACTGAAGGTTTTTTTTTCCTCACCTTACAAATATAGTACTCTAGATGAATTGCCAAAAGCAAACACCATCCAAATTTCTAACCTGTTACAAACGCCAGTGGTTGTGTAACTTCTATAAAAGTAACATAAGTGGGTGGCTGATCTAAGCTCTAGAAAAAAAAAAGTGGATTTGGTGCTCTGCAGGAAAACATCATCTAAAAGAAAACAGCATAAATAGTGACAACATGGTGATTTATATTTTATCTGGCCATGATGCTAACAACAGCTACCACCTAGGAAAATCATCTTTGATAACGGCTCTTAAGGCAGGAAAATTATATACTTTTAATTGGGTGTCACTGGCAGGCAAGTGATGCTCAAATGCAAACACCTACCCACTTATACCTAAAACTATTATTAAAAGGGAACTCAGGAGGAGGAAACATTAAGCAATTCACATTGGTTTACAAAACATTCACTGAAGTCAGTGACCATTGAAGTATTGCCGCTTAAGAATGACTAAAGATAGGTGAAACTTCTCTACTAAATACTATATGTACTTACAGTAGTTAATTGATGCAGATTTACTACAATACAAACCCCATTCCATTTTCTAATTATGCAGAGAAGCACATCTATAAGCAATATTGCAGCAATATGCTATTTTTACAAAAATCAAGGGCTCAACTCAATCCTCAGGACACACAGAGCCAGACTTTCAGGATATTCACAATGAATATGCATTAGATAATCTGCATACGCTACCTCCACTGTATGCCATCTCCTCTCATGCATATTACGAGTAGAGAACCACTGCTACAAAAAGGTAAGCAAACATGGCCTGACCTTTATTTTTTGATCAAACATCCCAACATATCTTAACACGCCTCTAAAGTCATACCAGAAAACTTGTGAAGGAAGTACCCGTAGCTTTTGAGATGCTTAGATAAATCTTAAGTAGGCTTAGTTAAGTTACCACAACTTGTAGAGTATCTATCAAAACACGTGAACTATTACGTTGCTCAATATCAGTAGGGATGTACCAAATATTTGTATTCGATTCAGCCCCAAATAGTGCCCTGAATACATTATTTGTATTAGGCAAAATAGTGATTTAAAATATGAATACTAATAAACCAGGGCTCTACTGTGTTAAATCCTACTGAAGTAAATTATCTCTGATTTCACATTACTTTTATTATTTATGATAAAGTTCAATGCCCATTATTTGTATTCGGTCAAATAATAAAATATGATATTCAGCTCTAAGGTCAGCATCTAGTTTGTTTCTTTGTTTTTTTTAATTCTTCTTTAAGATTTCTTTCCTTTTGAAAAACCATATATGCTCTGCCACGGAAACACCTAGCCATCCTCCTGGGATTACCCCACGGCCACTTAAGAGGGTCTATCCCCAGCACAGCTCAGGTCCTTCTGCACCTGCCGCTTATGCTCTATACTAACACACTCCTCCCACCGACTGGGTCTCAACTGCCTCTGGGAGAGTCTCCCACTCTCAAAATTACCCCAGTGATTTCTAGGTTACTGGAGGCCACACTCCCAGTGGTCCCCCAGTTCCCAGAAAGCACTCACAGATCCAACACAAACTACCAGGATTCTTTAGCAGTCCAGATAGCAGAGGCAATAAACTGAAAATTCTTTATTGTCTTTAAAAAATATTGAACAATTAACAGAAAATGTGCAATCCGCAAACAACAACAGGTAACTGAAATATGGATCAATTTAAACACTAAACATTTGTTTACTTTCTAAAAAGTACCTGGGGAAATCAGGAAATTTGCTGCTCACAGATTATCAAATATAACTGATCACAGGGCTTCTTCTCTCAAGCTAAGTCTGGTGGGGGGGGGGGGGGTGAACACAGTAAAATCCAAATGAAAATGAGCTCCTGAGCCTATCAGAGTCCAGGACAACAAGTATTAAAAGTTTACTGCTTTTTTGGGGGGGGGGGGGGGCACATGATGATCAGGTAGTGAACGGACGCCCATGAGAGGAGCTCCCGAATGGATCCCTAATTATTCTTTATTTTACACCCCTTTGAGGCATGAAATCTGGATAGAAATGCTAAGACAGTTTTCAACTTTCCCTGCCTTTCTATTTGCTAATTGGGAATAAGACGATAGAGCTTCCCAAGGCAGGAAAGACGCTGTGCACTATGAGAGAGCGGAACCGGCAAGTGGAAAACAAAATGGCGCCGGACCCACAGATACCCATGGTCACATTGCAGGAGGAGACGGTTCAGGAACTTACCAGAAGTGTTGCTGTAATCCTTGAGGACAAGCTATCAAAGCTTCAATCGTCAGTAGATGACATTAAGACCTGTTTGGATTCTCAAGGAGCTTGCCTGCAACAAGTGGAAGACCGTGTGGCCCATGAGGAGGACTGGTTGGCCTCAGCTGAAAATTGGCTGCGAGTGCTCGAGGAAGAAACAAGACTCTTACCAATCGCTTTGAAGATCAAGAAAACAGAGCCAGGCAAAATAACATCAGACTGGTGGGAATTCCGGAGTCAGTTAAAGACAGCGAACTCCCCGCTCTAGTAGGCAGATGGGTCCCGGAGCAGCTGGGGTTCCAGACAACGACCCTCCCCATCAAGACAGAGCGAGCGCATCAGCTGGGAGGCATGGTGTTACCAGTGGGTCAACCCTGCACGGTGATAGCCCGGATCCTGAACTTCGCAGATAAAGCTCAAATCATGGCGCTTTACAAGCACAAATGGGACCTATGCTACGAGGGTATACTCCTGCGGATCTTTCCGGATTACTCCAACCTGCTGGCAGGAAAACGAAGAGCACTGGCCCCTCACTGCACGACTCTTTTCACACGAGGCATGCAATTTTCACTGCAATACCCAGCAAGAGTCTGCTTACCCTATCAAAAGCAAACAGCTCTTCTTTGAGGAACCCAAGAAACTGCAGGACTTTATAGAGTCGCTACCACCTGTGAAGTAAAAAATGGATCAGAACTGTGTTCCGACATCTGCACGGTAACATTTACCCTATTTGACTGTTTAATTTTTGATCAGACTATCCATATAATGCTATTCTTTCCCTCTATGTCGCTGGCCTTTCAGACAGGTTTCATGAGTATCGTAGACGACTAGGGAGTATGAGGGCCTGGCTGCACCTGCTGGCTAATTCGTGATTTACCTTCCGCAGCTATTTCCTGGCCATATTTGACTGGACTTTCATTTCATTCGAGATGCTGGCCCAGGATAGATGTCTCTTTTCACAAGGGCTCGGGACCTTGGACATTCATGTCGGCTGAGTAACATGATTAATGTGGCCTGTCTTACCAATAATGTTCAAGGCATTTGATGACAGAGCCAGAGGAAAAAGTCTTCACTTAATATCAAGAAATAAAAAATGAAGTTATAAAGCAAAAATTAAAATGCAATTGGCAAAATAGAAGCCTTATGTAAGCCAGGTACACAGGGCTTACCAAACACAAATGCTTAAGCGTGATTAAGCCACTGGTAGCCAGATCAGCTAACAGCACATATAGACCAAGTTGTTAAAATTATAATGGGCTTTGAAAATCCACTAACAAACCATCTAAAATCTCACTGAAGGCTGATGATTAAATCAAATAATGAAATTGATGGCTGCAGTTCTAAACTCAGGTGTAGACTAAAAAAAAAAAAAAAAAAACTACTGAAATGTTTGATGTTCGTGCAACGCAGTCCTATGCTTCCAACAAGACAAAATGCCTCCTAGAATCTTCAGCTAGAAGGAATACTATGCTTATTTTAGAAACCTTACTTTCTTCACTGGGCTAAATATAATCCACCTAGGGACAAATGTCCTTGGCACTCTAAAATTCTGGGGAAGGGCTAAGTACACGCTAAATACTATAGGCTCTTCCAGAACTACTAATTGCCGATGGAAAGAGAAAAAAATAAAATAAAGCCACAGGCTACATAATGCACATACAGCTTAAATAAGCTGTCCTGATCTGTGCCAAAAAGAAGGTTTGAGATACTGTACATTGGGGGCCTATGCAATAGAGAAACAAGATGTTAACAATGACCTATATCTTTCTGTGGCAGGGGAAAAAAATCTTAAGTGATAAATTTGGACACGACATTGCTAGACATTAAACTAGAGAATGGGGGTGGCATATGGAAGCAGCTAACATAAGAACAGCCATACTGGGTCAGCCCAATGGTCCATCTAGCTCAGAATCCCATTTCTAACAGTAGCCAATCCAGGTCACAAGTACCTGGAAGAAATCCAATTAGTAGCTACCATTAGTAGCCTAGTGGTTAGTGCAGTGAACCTTGATCCTGGGGAACTGAGTTCGATTCCCACTGCAGCTCCTTGTGACTCTGGGCAAGTCACTTAACCCTCCATTGCCCCTGGTACAAAATAAGTAACTGAATATATGTAAACCACTTTGAATGTAGTTGCAAAAACCTCAGAAAGGCGGTATATCAAGTCTCATTTCCCTTACCAATTCCAGGTCAAGCAGCGGCTTCCCCATGTCTGTCTCAATAGAAACATGTCACCCCCAGAGAAAGCAAGACAGCACAAAATGCTTGCAGTCTAAGTAATGTTTCAGATATGCACTACTACTACTATTTAACATTTATATAGCGCTACAAAGCGTACGCAGCGCTGCACAAACACAGAAGAAAGATAGTCCCTGCTCAAAGAGCTTACAATCTAATAGACAAAAAACCTTAATGGTAGAAGCAGACTTAGATAATCTGAATCCCAGGAATGGGACATAGCCATATGCGACTCATTTGTTCAGGAGGGGCAGATATGGACAAAAGGGTGAGGTAGTAGCCCTTTCTGTGTAACCAATATTAAAGTAACTGAAATGTGGGATGCTTAGGAAAAGACAGAAGCAATATGGATCATATTGTAAAAATAAAAAAAGATGGAATTTCCATACACCCAGGTGTAGACAAAGAGGCTTATTTTCAAAGCACTTAGCCTCCCAAAGTTCCATAGAAACCTATGGAACTTAGCCTCCCAAAGTGCTTTGAAAATATGCCTCCAACTCATAAAATAAGAGCAACCTGGCAAAAGATAGTCAACACCTACAAATGAAAAAGTTAGATGCTGATTCTAGGATATTTCAACACAGGGGCATATTCACAAATAGGATAGGGGAGGCCAGGCCCCTTCACTTTGTAGTCAGGCCTATAGGTCAAAACCCAGGAGCAACAGCTAACGAGATGTGAACTAGAGGTAGTTAACATCTGCACTGCCTAGTACTCACCCCAACCAAAACATTAATCCTGGTTACAGCAGTTTCAGCTTCCCAGATGTGGGCTGGAATATCCCATTTTCAGAATCCGAAGTAGCGAGAGTAGGAATACCTTTCAAAGTGCTTTGTTCAGAAAAATGATGATGGAACAAACGTGTGACAAGGGCAACACTGGATCTAGTGCTCACAAATGGAAGCATTTTGCTTAATGTCTGGGTGGATACCCACAAGGGCAGCAGTGACCACCACATTGTATGGATTCAAATATGAGCTGTATCAGAGTCCAGACACACAGAACCCAAAATCCTGGATTTCAAAACATGCTGATTTTTGTAAAATGGGATAAGTCCCTTAAGAAGGGAGCCAATGGGGTAGGAAGAAGTGGACCAAACTGCAAAGAAATACTAAAATGGCAACAACTTTATATAAGGAAACTAAAAAGTAAGAGAACAGGAAACCTATATAGTTCAAGTGGTAAAAAAAGAACAAAATAGCACTACCAAGATTGAAGAAGATAAGCACAGGCAGAATTAAAAATGGCTAAGTGTGTCACCTTACTGGGAAAAGAGGAAGGCCAAACATGGGCTCCAAGACAGTGACGAGGAAAAAGTGGAAAGTAGAACTGTTCCATGTTCACAGAAGAAAATCTTGGAGAAAGAGGAGAAAATAGATGGCTGACAAGGGTACGTAGAGGAACAGAGGAAGAAAATGATAAGAACTTGGAGGAAAAAAAAAAAGTAATGGAACAAGATGAGATTTTAGGGTACGGAGGGAGCTCAGAAAAACACAATTCTTAAGAGGACCCTCCAGAACCTAACAGAACCTCAGAGACTCTCCAAAGAACTGGAGAGGCTGGTGTGGTTCCTCTTCAAAAAGTGGTAACAAGGTGAAAAAACTACAAACTGTTAAGCCTTATCTTGGTGGTTGGAAAAAAGGTATAAAATAGAAATGCTACTGAAGGAAGTATAGTGGACTTCCAAAAATCCAGTGGGTTGCAAGACTTGAAGCAACATGGTTTTACCAAATGCAGATTGTGCTAAAAACAAAATCAATGCGATTTCTCTCTTTAACTGGAGAACCAAAGATCTAGATTTAAAAAAGCACCCACTGGATGTGGTCTACTTAGATTTCAGTAAAGCCTTTGATACTGTTCTTCATATAATACTCAAATAAAACTGAGCAGCCTAAACCATGGACATCAGGTACAGAACTGCATTAGAAATTGACAGATAGTGGTGGTAAATGAAATTTTGGTGGAAAGGAAAGGCAAGTAGTAGAGTGCCATAAAAATTGTTCAATACATTTTATGGGCAATAATGTTGAAGAGTTAGGAGGAAAAACTTGCCTTTTTGTGATGACATATGTGTAACTGAGTGGACACCCCAGAGGGAGTAAATAAGAAACAGAATAATTATCTAATACTGGGTAGATACAATTTAAAGCAAATAAATATAAAGAATGATGCACTTGGTGTTCAAAAATTGAAAAGAGCTCTGTGCAATACAGGCACAGACTAAGACCACAGGGTAATAGTACCTGAGAGACTTGAAGTTACCATTCTTCTGTAGCAGCCAAACCCAGAAAGATGTTAGGCTGCATATAGTGGTATATCTAGAAGGGAAGAGGTGATAACGCCCTTGTACAGAACTTAGTAAGGCCTCACTTGAGTACTACGTTCAGTTTTGGAGGTTGAATCTTACAAATGATATGGGGAGAGACAGAGAGCGAGACTTAAGCAGTCATTAAAAAAAAGTGATATAGTGTCCACACCCAAAGACATACAAAAGGGATATATTATATATATGTATGTGTGTGTGTATATATATATAGACACACACATTTAAAGGATATACATTTAAAGGATTTAAAGGAAATTTCCAATGACATCAACCAAAGTACATATCATGCATTCATGGGCAGATGCATTTCAACTGAAACTCAATGCAGAAAAAACCCAATGCCTAATCCTCACCTCTCAACATAATACGAACAAATTTACCACCATTAACACACCAAAATTGAACCTTCCAATTTCGGATGCCCTAAAAATTCTTGGAGTTACCATTGATAGACACCTAACTTGAGAGTCACGCAAAAACACAACCGATGTTCCACTCAATGTGGAAACTAAAAAGAGTAAGACCTTTCTTCCCAAGGACCACAGGACCGTCTTCCGCAACTTGGTACAATCAATGGTACTCCATCATCTAGACTACTGCAACGCACTATACGCTGGCTGCAAAGAACAAATAATCAAAAAACTTCAGACAGCTCAGAACACTGCAGCCAGACTCATATTCGGAAAAACAAAATATGAAAGTGCGAAACCCCCACGAGAAAAGCTACACTGGCTCCCACTTAAAGAACGCATCACGTTCAAAATATGTACCTTAGTTCACAAAATCATTCACGGAGATGCCCCAGCCTACATGTCAGACCTGATAGACTTACCACCCAGGAATGCTAAAAAATCATCCCGCACATTCCTCAATCTTCACTTCCCCCAACTATAAAGGTCTAAAATACAAACTAACGCATGCGTCAAACCTTTTCCTACTTGAGCACACAATTCTGGAAAGCACTGCCATGCAGCCTAAAAACGATCTATGAATTAACTAACTTCCACAAACAACTGAAGACCCATCTCTTCAACAAGGCATACCACAAAGATCAACAAATGTGAACTCCTACACATATATCCAGAATTGTCTTATAATATTTGCTTGCTACACTACTATCATGTTTCATCATTATCATGTTACCCAATATCCTTATGTAATACTAAATGTATATTCTCTATTTCCACCATTCATGATGTATTGTAAGCCACATTGAGCCTGCAAAGAGGTGGGAAAATGTGGTATACAAATGCAATATATATATATATACACACACACACAGCCTTGAGGAGATAAGAGCTGAAATGATACTTTTCAAGTATTTCAAAGGTCTGTATAAATGAACAAATGGCTCTTATCCCCCCCCCCCCCAAAAAAAAAAAAAAAAGAGGCAAACTAAATTAGAGAACTTGAAATAGAGTTTTAGAGATATAAACTTAACAGCAAAAAAAAAAAAAAAAAAAGCTTTCACAGAAAGGATAGTAAATACCAGGAATGCCCTCCTGGTGGATGTAGTCAGAACAAACAATGACAATTTATAAATGCAGAGAATAAACACAGATGATCCCTATATAGCAAGTGGATGGAGACAACATATAAAGCATTTCTTCTCAAAGAGAAACTTCACACTTAAAAGTACAGAGGAGGCAGCAGTTACAATCCCCAACCCCCTTACTGGGCAGACTAATGAGCCATCTGGGTCTTTTTCTGCCATCATTTAGAATGTTGATATGAAAGCCAAATGCGTGGGGGGGGGTGGGGGGTAGAATAACAGGCATAGACCAGAAGAGAGACCTTGGGAGTGACTGCTGATTTCAAGGTGGCAAAACAGTGTTAAAAAAAAAAGGTAGCAGGCAAAGCACAAAGATGGTATGTGCATAACTAGCAGAATAAGGATGCAATGCCTTTGCACAGGTCATGAGCGAGACCTCATTGGAGTACTGTAAACTGTAGGTTAAAAAGAAATATCTTGGGATTTCCCATAGAAACAGTTGAACTGAAACAGCTGAGAAAAGAACTACCCTTGCTGGTAGAATGAGTGATGGATGTCTGTTCAATTAGTTTAAAGGGCTGCACAGAGGTTTGTTAGTTTTAACAGTGGAGGCTGGGAGGCAGGAAGCAAACCCAAAACAGGCGGGGGGGGGGGGGGGGGGGGCGGTTCTGCATCACAGGAGCTCTGCAGTAGAAGATAGCTAGGCACAGCACATGACTAACAAGGGAAAAGCTCTGGGAAAAAAAAACAGGTTTGAGCTCAGAATTGAAATGTAGAATGATTTAAGCAGAAAAGTCTTTTTGTGTGCAAGGCTGTGCATGCCTGTTAGCTAAAAGGTTTAGGAAATATTCTATCAGTACAAGAGAGAAGTTAAACTCTGCATTTGAGAAAGCAGTGTTCTTAGGAAATTTCTTTGCATACTGCACTGTGGTAAAGATACTACCGATTTAATCTGCTGTATGTGAAAGAGCACTTCTACAGCTCTGCACTGGAGGAGTGCAAAAGGATGCATAAAAGCGCAAAGCAAACAAAATCCTCTTTTCATTCTTTTGCTTTAATTGTTGTATGTGTGCATAAAGATGACATACTACTGCTAAAACATTTTCTAGAAAGTACATTTCCAAAGTTTTTCTCAGGGCAATTTCTCCAAATGGGTTAGTTTTGCACATACCATGATAGGAATGAACTTCACTCCTAAGCTAGTGTGTGCAGAGTATGATCTCAGTCTCTCAAATTTACCGAGAATGCTTGCCATAAAACTTGAATTATCAGAGAGTTTCCCTCTGGAGTTCATAAAATATACTATAACAACTTATCTAGGTATGTTTGGAAACGTTTTGGCCAAGCCTACGGTACCCAAAACAATGGGATATATTTCTGCCATATTTTCTTGTTTTCAGATTGCATTTCTTGGTACTTGGGACCTTCTCTCATTCACAGAGTACTCACTCAGGACTAACACCTCTATGGATTAGTGTCCTTCTGGTTTTCTCTTTTACCATTATGTCCAGTTTTCTTGCATCCAGCTTTTTATCTGTCAAAATGGGGTCATGAGGATGTCCCAGGTGATCAAAAAAACAACCTTATGGGCAGCCCTGAAGAGAAAAAAACAAAAGCCCTATGTTTTCAGATTGTGAGGCTGTCTCCTCTCAAGAGACCTGGCTGAATTACAAGTTAAAGGAAGTCTTATTAATGCTTGTTTCCCTGAATTGATTACAGCACACCAAAACGAAGCTAAATAAAAATTGAAGGCTAAGGAAAACACTCCTTGTGGGCTTTGAAAAGAGGATCTCTAACTTGGAGCAAGAAGACTTTTCCAGGTGTAGGTGAAGTAAACCGGCTAGAAAGAAACTTAAATCTGACAAGGTGGGAAGGGTGGGTGTGTTTAGATACCCCTTATACCTTTTTTATTTTAGGGGTACTCAAGTTCCTGAAGAAACAAGGCACACGTACTTAAACGGAAGCATCATGAAAGGGAAATAAGTTTTTAATATTGGATTTCTTTTGAGTTCAATTAACAGGTACTTCCTGGATAGGCATCAGAAGAGGAAAAACAGCAAGACTTCTTCAGTGTCAACCGACATCCTCAGTTCCCAAGGAAGAATGTTGCCCTCAGCAGAAAAAGCAATAGTGACCGACAAGTGTCTTAGAACTTATTCCGTTTTAAAAGAACACTAGTACAGAAAATAGGGTAAAATATTTAAACATTCACCTGAGTAGAAATTTGTTTTGGAAACCTAGGGTAGTTACATAAAGAAGCGTTTTGAAGTTGGTATCAAGGAATAATCATGTATCAAAGTTCAGTTAATGAATATTACCTATTATGAACATTGTTGATTGAATAGTTTTGGAAGAAAATAATTGTTTTCCATGTTTGTATTATTTTCAGCTCCAAAAATATCTTAAGTATAGGGTCCTTTTACAAAGTGACAGCAAGCCCAATGCGGGCTTACCACTTGCTAAAAGGGAAGTACTGCTGGGCTACTGCAGCAGCTTGGCAGTAGTTCCCGCCTCCAGAACGCATCATATCCGGCGCTACAAAAATAATTTTATTTTTGTAGTGCCAGTGTGTACCCAGTGTAACTGGACAGTGCCAGGTGCTGCCCAATTACTGCCGGGTTAGCATGGGAGCCCTTACCAACAACCTCAATAGGTGGCGGAAGTGCTCCCCCCCTCTTGAAATGGCCACGCGGCAAGTGCTTTACTTGCCATACAGCCATTTCCTGAATAAAAAACAAAGACCTGTCTTTTACCCGTTGTGGTAAAAAGGGAGCCTTGAAATGCATCAAACACACACGCCGACACCAGTGCAGGCCCCCTCTATAAATGAAAACCAACAAATCTCAAATCACTGCCAAACTAGTATCTAATAACTTTGTTGCTACTTTAAGTGTCCAAAAGCTATATCAACTAATTTCAAGTTAGTAATTTACAATGCTTCAAACCTATCCTACTCTACCTCCAGGGAGAATCTTGGTGCAGACTACCTGACCTTAGAAAAGTCTCCTGAAAATAAAGAGCTCAGCCAATAAGTGATATTGTTTGTGGCCTTTTCTAAAAATAGACTAATAGTATTTTATTTCACTGCTGTTTTTGAGTTGAGGCATTCAATGTCTGGTTTCATCCTTTCTTGCCTTTAAGGCAATTCCTGTGTTCCATGATTCTTTGAATTCATTACTATAATTTTCTTCTTCATGGAGGGAATTATAGCTATCCACTGCTTTTAAAGCTGTTTCCTTACGGCTTCATGTTATGTTCCCAAGTTGTACAGGTTCTCTTTTCCTTTTGGAAAAGGTTTGTTTCTTGTGTATTTAATACCTTGTCAAGTATTTAAATGTCTGTATATTTCCCCTATCCCTTCTCTTCCTCTAGAGTATACATATTTAGTTCCTCAAGGCTTATCCCATGTCTTTTGGTGTAGATCCACGCCATCTTGATTTCTTTTCTCTGGACTGCCTCTAGCCTCTTTATATCCTTACTGAGATAATGGTATCCAAAACTGTACTCAGTACTGTAAGCCCCACTTCTGCACTTTAAATTGAATGGTAACCTGCATAAAGCAACAGTTATAACCTAAAATACTTTAGTGTGCAGACTAGATGAGCCATTTTAGGCCCCCATTCAGCCTATGGCAGGCAGAATTTAAGAGAGGTGAGGAGTTATGTTAAAGGGCAATGTGTATTTTGGTAGTTAAGCAACTTGAGTTGCAGGGCAAAATGCGTGTTATATTTCCATAATGCATGTTAAAATACTGCAGCACACACAACAACAAGATGCAAAGCATGCAAATGCATACAAAACATCTATTATATCAATTACTGCAGCTTGTGGCTCACCACAAGCTGTACTAATCCTGATAAAATCAGCATCAAAAAGCTGTTTAATATAGAGCTGTCTGGTTTTGCAGATCAGCCAGCTTTGTATATATAACTTATTCCCTTATTTATGATCTAGTAGGGCACATAGCTAGCTTGTGTTTTCTTGACCTTTACAGGGACAATAGACAGGCTTGCTTAGCCCTAGTAATGGGCCATAACTTTAACAAGTGTCTGTTTGCTTCAAACAGGCTCTACACATAACACAGAGACACACTAAGTGAAGGACAAGTATGAGTGATAAGTATTCAAGGGAGGGAGGCTACAAAGGGCAAATGATGGATAACTGGGGAAAATGCCAAATAAGCAGAATTATGTGAAGGTGACCTTAGAGGTTAGAGTTGAAGAATACCAGATAAGAGAGAAAATATAAGGCATTAAGTGATTAGACAAAATTAAGCTTCCGTAATCTGACAAGCACATCTTGTGGCAGTCAGATTTGTTAAGCTTCCAGGGAAATACACAGAAAGTCCAGAGAGATTTTATTTTGCTTATACTGAAATTTAGACTGATATAAATAAGAATTCAATTTTCTGTAAACACTGGAATAAAAGAATTTTTATTGTAACCATGTATTTATTCTAATAAATTTTAGCATTATTATAAGAGAAAAACTAAACTCTGGAGTGCTTTTCCTTTGCCAGAAGGACTTTCTCTTTCAGTCTCTTCTGAAGCTGTTTAGCTCCCCCTTTAGAGGCAAGAGGGGGGCTATAAAATGGCATCATTTTTTCTAGCCTAACGCTCCCAGACACCTTTTAAGGGCGCTGGCAAAAATTCAGCAGCTGCTCCACCCCCTTGATTCTGCTCCCTCAAAATCTCCTTACCCAATTACTTACCCACCAACTCCAATAGCTGCCCCCCCTCCCACCCTCCCAGGCCTACCTAGCAAAATTTCTGGTGTCTAGTGGGGAAAATGTAAGGTGAAGTAAGCGCCATGGGCAGTAAGTAATCTAGATATTCAATGTCAGGCCCAATCTGGGCTCCAGCATTGAAAATAGCAGCATCAAACAGCACATTTATAAACCATCTAGATCAGCGGGTTCTCAACCCAGTCTGGTTTTCAGGACAGCTGTAGGGTATATACTGTTTGTATACATAAGGCCTACATTGCTGAACTGAGGCCTATGAACCAAACTGTGACTGGGCCAGTAATCATCTTTTTAGGACAATACAGTCATGGCTTTTACAAGACTTCCTGCAACACTGGACACTGACATTCCAAGGGAAATCTGCATTTTCTCTCTCTGGTGTGAAGCTGCAGGAATGTGACTATTGGTGGCAAGCTGCAGTAGGATTTGAACCAGCAACCTCTGGATCCCTGTGCTTGCTCTCAGCTTGCTGCTTTTACCATTAGGCTATTCCTCTACATTGAAGTAGCTCTGTAATATTGCTAGATCTCCAATACAATGAAAACGTTGAAATGCCTTAGAAGCATTTAGAGACACTACAGCATTCAACCAGAGGTGCTGCTTAGATACAGTGGTGGCAGGAGTTGGTATGCAATAGTTTTGGCCACTGTCAGTGTGCCAATGCCAGAGAGCTGAGCTGCTGTGGAAAACCAACAGAGCTAACCCTTTAGAACTGTAGCATAGTGTTAGCTGTCCCAGCCATACAATGACCCACTTGTCAAAGCAAGAAATTTGGGATGGCGAAGTAAAATATGCCCCATTTGAAAGACAGCTGAATTCCACAGCTTCTAGTATTTTGCAGAAACCAGCCCTGAACTTGGTGGCCTTCAGGTTGAAAGCCTCCACCTTCCAGAACAAACTATTCTGCCTCTGAAAGCACCAACACTGCATCTGGAGAAAATCCCACCATGGCAGCACTGAGGTTCCTACTCTTCCACGATTACCGTGGAGAGTAGGAGAGACATGGGAACAGTGCACTAGCCTCAAAAAAGACTCAAGATGTACAATTTCTCACAGAAACATGGAGCCAACAGTACTACGTTTGACTCTAATACTAAACTCCTTTGCAAAATGCTGAAAGGAAGGAAGGAATACCTGTACTGCCAATATAAATAGAGTTCTGGTAACAACAAAAAAAATTCCACAAATAAGTGAAGGAAACGTTTAGGGTAGTTTTTTATTCTTAAGTAACTGCCCTCTGTCAAAAAACTGAGGGGACTCAAACTCACTAAATGAAAGATATATAAGAATATAGGAACACTAAATAGGCACTCTCAGAGGACCTCACACACACGGTGAACTGTCCTGATGCGGTTTGCTGGCCCCCACACTGGAAACCGCTTTTAACTAACTCTGCAACCATAAATAGCACTGGTATGTGATAATCTTTGCTGACTCTTTCTTGTAAAGCACTAGCAGTACCAGCTCTGATAAAGAGAACCAGTACCAAGGCCAGGGGCCTCATATCATCTGCATAGGCATTCCTGTGACAAGCTAGTGACAGTTTACCATCTAGTTAGCTCAGTGATCCTAGTGGACCAAAGCTTAATGATACGGTCCATGTCACACCTTATGCAAGTCAGTCTTTGTGTGCTCAGCTCATCCAACCAGAGACTGTTCTAAGTGTGATACAATGTCCTCTATATCATGTGCACATGGAGCTATTCTACAGGAAGAACCTACTCAAGGAGTTTGGCACAAGAGCTACAAAGGTAGTTAAGCCTGTTTGACAGAGACCGACACCTTCTGATGGCTGTTATTTCACTAGCCAACATGTAGTCCCCTCTGAGCATTAGCGAAGAGCTAAAGCTCTCAGTGTTCAAAAGGAACTGAACCAAGAATATATACCGTACCAAGTATGAATCAGTCCTGGGTAGCATCTTGGCATCAACTAAGATAATTTCAGAGAAGAGCTGTGTGCATTCCAACTTCATTGCTGAGTCTGTGGTGGAAGGCTCCGTGGAGCAGCCATGCTATGTCAAGGAGGTTTAATGATGTCTCCTATCTGGCCAATTATGTGGGCTGAAGCCAGTAGGCAGAGCTTGTTGCCTTATCAATTACATTGTTTTGAGTGTACAAAGATGGCAGCAGCTGCACTGAGAATTAAAACTTCCTTGGGAGGCTTCCGGCCTCAGCCTTCTGACATCATGCCGTCTCCCATCATTTAACCTGCCATAGGGAGCCAAAGGATTTTTTCCAGGCAGTCTACAGAGTGAGGTCAGTTATCCTTCCTATAGTCAGGGTGAGATAGAAAGTATTGCCAAGTTCCAATTGAGTCAGAACCTTTTGGCATGTGGTCTTAGGTTAGGACCAGTAGTTATGTCACAGGATAATTATTAGTTGTACCAATATTGTTACCTCACTGTTATACGGGCAGACTTATACGGTCTGTGCCAGAGCCGGTGGTGGGAGGCAGGACTGGTGGTTGGGAGGCAGGGATAGTGCTGGGCAGACTTATACGGTCTGTGCCCTGAAGAGGACAGGTACAAATTAAAGTAGGATATACACAAAAAGTAGTACATATGACTATCTTGTTGGGCAGACTGGATGGACCATGCAGGTCTTTTTCTGCAGTCATCTACTATGTTACTATGAATGTTACTATGTTAGTCTTGCTGCTAAGTTTTCCTTATTGCTTTTGTCATATAGATAGCTATATTACTATCTATCCATGTATCAATCTCTCTCTCCAATAAATTGCAATATATTTCCAAAGTATTCTCTCATATTGCCAACAAAACCTTTGTAAGAACCCTCTTTGTTTTGCGACCACTTTAGGGCAAAATCATACTCCAAACAGATGAGACAAGCCACAAACTCTACCAGAACAATTAGCTAACTAGCTCATTAGATAATCACCTTAATTAGCCCTACACACCTACAATGAGTATGCATAAGAACATTTGCACGCACTACCTCCACTATATGCCAGGGGCGTAGCTAGACATCAGATTTTGGGTACGCCTAAGGAAGAACTGGGTGGGCACCAATTGTTCTCTCCCCCCCCAAACCACCACCCAAAAAATATCTCAGCTGGTGGGAAAACGCTTCTTTCCACCTTGGCAGTCTGCAGCAGGCATGCACTGAAAACTGAACATACGCAGGTGCCGGTATCATGGAGAGTAGCATTTTTGTTACCATCAGGAGAAAGTCTTCAGCTGGCCGAGCTTGGGATCTTACCAGCTACCACTAAACGTGTGCTACTGATGGGTGGGCCCCGGCCCACCCAGGCCCACCTGTGGCTACGCCACTGCTGTATGCAAATCTATTTCATGCATATTCATTGTGGATATCTTGAAAACCAGACTGGCTGGCAACTCCCAAGGTCTGAGTTGAGAACCCCTGGTAAAATGAAAGTTCTAAACGTTTATAAAGAGATTTAAAAGAGAGAGAGAGAGATCAGTAATACATCGTAAAAACCTAGTTTTGAAAAAAATATATATATAATATAGGTCCAGCAGCTGCTAGAAGTTATCTAGGTGTGAGCAATATGCAGACAGAGCCCAGCTAAAGCCTTTTTGTTGTCCTAATTTTGTTCTGTTCACTAACCAGTTAACTGCCTGGATATCTCCACTAACTACAGTGGGGGAAATAAGTATTTGATCCCTTGCTGATTTTGTAAGTTTGCCCACTGACAAAGACATGAGCAGCCCATAATTGAAGGGTAGGTTATTGGTAACAGTGAGAGATAGCACATCACAAATTAAATCCGGAAAATCACATTGTGGAAAGTATATGAATTTATTTGCATTCTGCAGAGGGAAATAAGTATTTTATCCCCCACCAACCAGTAAGAGATCTGGCCCCTACAGACCAGGTAGATGCTCCAAATCAACTCGTTACCTGCATGACAGACAGCTGTCGGCAATGGTCACCTGTATGAAAGACACCTGTCCACAGACTCAGTGAATCAGTCAGACTCTAACCTCTACAAAATGGCCAAGAGCAAGGAGCTGTCTAAGGATGTCAGGGACAAGATCATACACCTGCACAAGGCTGGAATGGGCTACAAAACCATCAGTAAGACGCTGGGCGAGAAGGAGACAACTGTTGGTGCCATAGTAAGAAAATGGAAGAAGTACAAAATGACTGTCAATCGACAAAGATCTGGGGCTCCACGCAAAATCTCACCTCGTGGGGTATCCTTGATCATGAGGAAGGTTAGAAATCAGCCTACAACTACAAGGGGGGAACTTGTCAATGATCTCAAGGCAGCTGGGACCACTGTCACCACGAAAACCATTGGTAACACATTACGACATAACGGATTGCAATCCTGCAGTGCCCGCAAGGTCCCCCTGCTCCGGAAGGCACATGTGACGGCCCGTCTGAAGTTTGCCAGTGAACACCTGGATGATGCCGAGAGTGATTGGGAGAAGGTGCTGTGGTCAGATGAGACAAAAATTGAGCTCTTTGGCATGAACTCAACTCGCCGTGTTTGGAGGAAGAGAAATGCTGCCTATGACCCAAAGAACACCGTCCCCACTGTCAAGCATGGAGGTGGAAATGTTATGTTTTGGGGGTGTTTCTCTGCTAAGGGCACAGGACTACTTCACCGCATCAATGGGAGAATGGATGGGGCCATGTACCGTACAATTCTGAGTGACAACCTCCTTCCCTCCGCCAGGGCCTTAAAAATGGGTCGTGGCTGGGTCTTCCAGCACGACAATGACCCAAAACATACAGCCAAGGCAACAAAGGAGTGGCTCAGGAAGAAGCACATTAGGGTCATGGAGTGGCCTAGCCAGTCACCAGACCTTAATCCCATTGAAAACTTATGGAGGGAGCTGAAGCTGCGAGTTGCCAAGCGACAGCCCAGAACTCTTAATGATTTAGAGATGATCTGCAAAGAGGAGTGGACCAAAATTCCTCCTGACATGTGTGCAAACTTCATCATCAACTACAGAAGACGTCTGACCGCTGTGCTTGCCAACAAGGGTTTTGCCACCAAGTATTAGGTCTTGTTTGCCAGAGGGATTAAATACTTATGTCCCTCTGCAGAATGCAAATAAATTCATATACTTTCCACAATGTGATTTTCCGGATTTAATTTGTGATGTGCTATCTCTCACTGTTACCAATAACCTACCCTTCAATTATGGGCTGCTCATGTCTTTGTCAGTGGGCAAACTTACAAAATCAGCAAGGGATCAAATACTTATTTCCCCCACTGTAGGTAAATACCAGCGCCATCCTGGCACTAAACATACAATGCTGTGGTGGATACACCAGTTTTTCAGCAGCACTGAATGGTAAGTGCTATTTTAAATCCAGGGATGGCCTGCTTGCTACAATTTAACCAGGCAGGAGCCTCTTCTACCCAATTTGCCCATTTACAAAGCCGCACTAGTGGCTGCCAGTGCACTAATGCCAACACAGCCCATTCACTTTGAATGGGCTTTGTCGGCATTGCCAAACGGCTTTCCTTTCCAAATCTCCCTGTCTTTATACACTGTCAATTATGTTACTACTAGTGAAAAAGGCCCGTTTCGAAAACAAATGAAACGGGTGCTAGCATGTAGTTTGTTTTTCTGTTATTTTTGTCTCTTGATATTAAGGAATAGTAGTAAAAAAAGCCCCGTTTCTGATGCAAATGAAACGGGGGCTAGCAATGTTTTCTTCTGTGTGCATGTGGGAGTGTGTGTGTCCCTGCCCTCTGGCCTCTCTCCCCTCCCCCCTCTGAGTCATTCACTGTTACAGAGCCAGCGATTTGATTTCGTGCTCTGCTGTTTTCCTTCACTGACTGTTTGTGTTACAGAGAGGGCGGGGCAGACACTCATAGGGAACCAGATATCTCGCCCCCTTCACACTTCCGGCTGGAGGTTTCATAGAACGTTGGTGTTGCCTTTTATATAGAGAGATGAGAGTGAAGTAGCCTAGTAGTTAGAGCAAGCTGGCAACCACAGAAGCAAGGATTCGAATCTTCCTGTCACACTCCTTCAGACCTTGGGCAAGGCATTTAAATTATAATTTCATACTGAGGCAATGAAAGATTAAGTGCTTGGGGACAGGGAAATACCTATCTACCTGAACATAACACCTTGAGTTACTACTGAAAAGTAAAATCCAAATAAACCTTAAATATGTGCAGTATCACCGTTTCCTAAATACCACTTTCTTTCACTTTGCTATATATTCAAGTAGTAGCCTTCTAATACATTAGGCAGGTTCAATGCTCTCATAGAACCCAAGGCACAGAAGTAAAGAACATCTACTGCTATGCAAGCAAGTCATCTCGTAATAAGGTAAATATGCTTAAAGTCATAAACCCTCAGGCTGCAATGCACACACACATATATAAACACCAAACACACACAGACCAAAGACAATAAAAAGTATTTTCCAAAAGATGTATTACTCCAAACTCCTACAATAATTTTGCCTACAAAACAACTAGGATGAGGTGTAGGTGGAATAGCTTACAGAGGAAAGAATAATGGAATTTGAAAATCAAAGGATTCTTTCAGTAGCAATGGAAGATTTTATACTTGCCATCTCCACTGAGAACATATAAGGTTATGGATTTGCTCATTTATTATCCTCATTACTTGTATTTTTATTACTTTTCCTACTTACCTTTCAAATGTTTGCTGAAAGCGAATACTGCATCTGTTTATTTTTTTATTTTATTTTTGTTACATTTGTACCCCGCGCTTTCCCACTCATGGCAGGCTCAATGTGGCTTACATGGGGCAATGGAGGGTTAAGTGACTTGCCCAGAGTCACAAGGAGCTGCCTGTGCCTGAAGTGGGAATTGAACTCAGTTCCTCAGGACCAAAGTCCACCACCCTAACCACTAGGCCACTCCTCCACTTCACTTCTAACTATGCTGTCATAGTAGAAATCTAGGTAATTATCATTAACTGTTTTTATGAAGTTGAGGCAGCTTTACTTAGGAGTAGGTCCTACTTATGGGGAGGGAGTCTAGACATCTATAGAAGTATGAACCTTTTCTCTGAAGTTTGTTGTTAACTACTCTACAGGCCTTGGGTGTTGGGCAACTGAAAGATATTAACCTCAGCTATTCATCGCTGGCTACAAATGTGCAATACTTTCTTATAACAGCACCTTCTTTTATATTACAATATAATCTGTTTAGCAAGTTTTCTAAAGTTCTCCAAGTCTACAGCATACAGTGAAAAACAAGTCAATACGTTATAAAATGTCTACAAATTTGAAAGCAAATCTGCAATGCTGAAGTCTGTTTATAAACATTAATATTAAAGAATCCAAGGAAGAAAGTGGCTCATTTGTTTAAAATCAGAATTGAAATAAAGTTTCTTTTAAAGTGAAAACCTACAAGTTGCCACTACATCATTTACCATTTAAGATTCAACTCTATATTGTGCACCAGTGGCATAGCTACGTGGGGCCTGAGGGGGCCCGGGCCCCCGCCGACGACCCCCCTCCCGCCACCAACCTTCCCCCACCATCGCCGCCAGCCCCGCTACCGCATGATTTACCTTGATTGCTGGCGGGGATGCCCAAACCCCGCCAGCCAAGAGTGTTCTTCAGCGCTGGAGTTAGTAAACTCCGGCGCCTTCATTCAAGAAAGTTCGTCTGAAGGATCAGCTGGTTTTGACGCCTTACGTCCTGCACCGTGCATGTAGCCCCGTGCAGGACGTAAATGCATCAAAACCAGCTGATCCTTCAGACGAACTTCCTTGAATGAAGGCGCCGGAGTTTACTAACTCCAGCGCTGAAGAACACTCTTGGCTGGCGGGGTTTGGGCAGCCCCGCCAGCAAACAAGGTACTTCATGGGGCGGGCGGCGACGGCGGCCGAGGGTTGGTAGCGGGAGGGGGGGGGAGTTGGCTTAACAGTGCCCCCCCATCTCGGGCTCTGGCCCCCCCTCCTGGCAAGGTCTGGCTACGCCCCTGTTGTGCACAAGTACAATTTAGGAAGTTAAAAGGCAGCAATACATGTAGGTAGATTACTGGTCCACTAAAAAGTTATTTCTATACCACAACTACTGTATACAGCACTGCACAGATGTATAACAAAGTCCCTTCTCCGTGGAGCTTATGATCTAGCTGAAACAGACACAAGAGATTTCCAAAAATAACTTTATTCATGACCCTCTCCGTGATAAATATAATTTTGCTATAATGCTTAACAGTCAAGGAGTTTCAGATTTAAAAGAGATTACAAAATTATGCTCTTTGTACAAAGAAATGGCCTCTCATAATATATCCCAAGAAATTGTAATGTGCTGTATATTCTAACTCATATATACTATATATTACCCTTATGTTCTTTTGTTAACTGTTATTGTATTACTCTTAAAAATATGTAAGACTAAAAAACAAAAAGCAAGTCAAGTTGGTGGGCCTTTAAGGGAGACGAGCACAGGCCGTAGTCCAAAGTACAGGGCAATGAGACCTGTCCTTAAAAAGTGAGGGACACTGTAAGCTCTTTGAGTAGGGACTGTCTTTTGTGTATGATGTACAGCGCTGCGTATACCTTGTAGCGCTATAGAAATGATTAGTAGTAGTAGGGTTTAAAAAAAAAAAAAAAAAGCCTATGTAAAAGCTTTAAGGGTTTGCAGATGCAAATGCCACCTTAAGCTAGATTTAGACAGTCTTTCAACAGCACTTAATAAAATATTTTAAACAGAATATTCCTGACATGTGGACAGGACTACAGCATGACATCAAACTTCAATACCACTGATGAGAGATTTAGGATATCATTTACTAAAAGGGTGTTATGGTGTCAACACAAGGTAATGCCTTGATATATACTGACAGTACAGGTCCCATTTTATTCACTGGAACCTATTTCCTAATAGTGTGCATTAATAGTGTAAGCCTATGCTAATGCAGTAGTATACTTTGGGGCTCATTTTCAAAGCATTTAGACTTACAAAGTTCCATACATTACTATGAAACTTTGTAACTAAGGGCTTTGAAAATACGCCTCTATGCATATGAGGCCCTCAGTCACCATTCAGCCTAGTCCATCTTTGTGACATTGCTAAACAGGAAGCAGAGAGAGAACAGTACAAGATGGGAAGGTTTAGTGCAAATGATAACGTACAATAACTATCATTTTGTTGGAAGCCGCTTTCAGTAATTTTCAGCAGAAAGCAGGTATAAATGAAAAGGGGACTACCAAATGACTAGTATTCAACTATGATTTCTGATTGTATTCTGTACTGTATCACTGTACAAATTCTGAATGAAGGCATATAAAGCACGATCCACAATACTTATTTTTCCAGTCCACCATACATTTCCTGCCTGCAGCTGAATCCACCTTGAGGACTCCATTTTCACTTTTGTTTCATACACAGGAGCAGAAGTAGAAAGTCTGATGGTGTTAGACTCCATCAGTAGAAGGCAGCAATATTAGTACAGGATGACAGAATTAGCAACCCCAGTCAGAATCAGAAAAAAAAAAAAAACAACTCCTATGTAAATGGAAGTCCAAGAAATAAAGTAGGGCAGGACAATGTTAACTCCACAAGGAGCCAAAAGGGAGGTCCAAAACAAGAGGTTTATTGATAAAAGCACCACAACTGAACAGACCCAACAAAGAGCAGTGATAGCCTACCTCAGGGGTCACAGAATCTACATATGAATAAATGAAAACAGAACATCCAATAAATACAATTTTAATTTGTTGGCACTGCCACAGTCCATGAACAAAAGTGTCACCTCTTATACTACTACTACTAAACATTTCTAGAGTGCTACTAGGGTTACGCAGCGCTGTACAATTTAACAAAGAGAGACAGTCCCTGCTCAGAGAGAGAGATTTAGACCGTGTCGCCTTCTTCCTCTTTGCTGTTCTCTGTGCAGCCTGGTTGGACTTTTAAACTGCCGGTCTCAAGTCTAAATCAGCTTTGATTTTTGATTTGCTCTCAGTTCATAAAGTTGGATATTCTTTGCCTCAACAAAACCTGGCTAAGGTATGGAGAGGAGTCATACCTTTACTGTTGTCTTCCACACAGTTTTACTGCATTTCACCTTGCTAGGTCATCCAAAAGGAGGTGGCAGTTTGGCGATTTGCCTTCCATCATTTCTCCCTGCATCAAAGATCTCACTTGTTTCCTTGCCTTATTCCGAGATTCTAATTGTTAAAATGTCTTTCCCTGTTCCTTAGTATATTATAGTTTGTTATAGTCCCACTTCCATTTCTTGCCCTGAATGGGAAGTGTTTTTGCTCACCCTTGCTGAAATTAGTACTCATTTTCAAAACCTTCTTATAATCAGAAACTTCAATATTCATATAATCTCCCATCTGTCCCTCATGTGTCCTGTCTCTACTACATTGCTTTTTCTCAGCTAGTCTATTTCCCTACCCATTTCCACAATCATACTCTAGATCTGGTCTTAGTTTGTGATATATCTGTTCCTCTTGTTTCTTCTTTTGGTTCTTTTCCCCTCGGCTGGTCAGACCATCTCCTTACTTTAAATTTTTCCTACTCTGGTCCCTTTGAACAATCTCAGTTTAACTCCTCAGCTTCTGTTACCTGCTTCTGGACCTATTTTGTCTAGAAAGATCCTAAAACCGGCCCTCCTTTATTTCCCCTCAGATTTCCTTTCACTTCCACTAGAGGAAATGACCTCCAGTTGGAATGCTGTTCCAGACTCGCTTCAATCAAGTGTCTCTCAACATCGCTCTCAACCCTGGTTTCATCAAGTTCACAGGGCTGAGCGCCTGTGTCACAAGGACCGCTCTTCTCCCTATCTTCAATTTTTCCAGTTCATCAGTAGATGTTACCATTCACAACTCAAAGGCCAAACAGTCCTATCTTTCTCAGCTTATTGCTCAGTCTCACTGTCCATCCAGGCAACTCTTTCAGGTAGTGGCCGGATCACCATCACATCCCCCTCCAACCCTAGTTCTAGTTGTCTTCCTAATGTGCTTATGTATTTTTCTTCCAAAAAAAAAGTCTCTTCTGAGCTCTTTACCACCTTCCCTTGAACCATCCCTCCCTGAGAGCTTTCAGCTGGTTTCTAACTTGTGCATCTTATCTAAAATAACAGAATGCGTTTTTAAAATCAACTTTCCACCAAGGTTGATGACTTGTCCATTCTTCACCTGCATCAAACAGGTTTTCGTACTACTCATAGTATTGAAACCACAATAGCAGCACTCCTGAGCGAACTTAATTCTACCCTTGATGCAGGTAGTATCACTTTTCTTCTGCCTTTGACCTTTCTTCTTTTGTCTCATCACCTCTATTGGACTTTCAGGTAATGTACTCATGTGGTTTCCCTCTTTTTTTCTGCTTGTTCTTTTTCAGTTTCTACACCTTCATTCTCCTCTGCTGATTTTCCCCTTTCCAGCGGTGTCCCTCAGGGTTCTGTTCTCTCGCCCCTCGTTTTTAAATATATCTTCCTTAGTCCTCTTGCCACACTGATTCAAATTTCAATATAAAATTCTTTATCTACGTAGATATCCTCTTGCGCTTCCCTACTTCTCCTTTTCATCCTGATCGTAGTTGTCTACAATCTTGCTTAGCTGCCACTTCTCTTTGGCTCTCTGACAATCAGCTTGTACTGAATACTTCTAAAATTGTCACCTGCTGGATTTCCAGTCTTTTTTCTACTCCTTCTATGGTTCCTGTTTTGATTCTCCAAACTCTGGCATCTTTTAGGTACCTGGGTGTTGTCCAATTCTGCTCTCTCTCTTTCTGTCCACAGGTGTCTGCTGTTCTCCAGCATGAATTCTTTTCTCTCTGTTGTTTGCGGTCTATTTCTAAATTTCTGGACTTTTCCAATCTTCACACCTTGATCCATGCCTTTTGTGATATCCCATCTTGATTATTCTAATGTGGTCTATGCAGGGCTTCCAGCTTCTCAACTGCATCAACTAAAGAACTTACAGAACACGGCTGCCCGCTTTCTTTGTAAGGTTCAAAGATTCGATTCTGCATCTGATCTACTTGCATCTCTTCACTGGCTTCTGACTAAATTCCATCCCCGTTTCAAAAATATGTGCCTTCACTTCTGCTCACCTGTTTATTTGTCCTCCCCTACACACCTTCGCGTGCCTCCGTTCACTCAACTCTCTTCACTTGGTCTTGCCCTCACCAAAACAAGCACATTATGAAACTACCAGTCACACTGCTTTTTTTTTTTAAGCTCTGATCGACTTACCTCCTTGTCCTGTAGTCTCAACTTTCCACAACTTTCACATTTCAAAACGCTGCTCCCCACACAACTTAGTGGTGGCACTGGCTGACCTGACCAGCGACAGAGCTTTCTGTAGTTTTATTTTGCCTTTTAAAATAATTTTTTGTTATGTGTGCTCTTTTTAGAGAGAGTCTTTCCTATTGATTTTTGGAGTTCTTTTCTAATTTTTCTTACTTTTTGATTTTGTGAACTACTGTGATCTTCTGTTAGAAGTAGCAGTATATTAAGCAACACAAACATAATAACTGGATGCTACCAATTAGGAGTTGGGTGCCCAGGCTTAGAGAATAGCAGTGCAAACCAAACCAGAGCATGGCCATGGAAAGGTCAGGGGCACTCTCAAAAGATGTGCACAGTGTTATAGAACTCCAGGGATTTGCTCCCAACTTGTGTTGCAGGATTTACACCAGGTTTGAGCTGGTGTAAGCTCTCGCACCTTAAGTTTGGCACAGGAATACCCCTAAGCACTATCCTATAGAAGGGCACTCATCCTGTTGCACTCTTTGTGGAATAGTGCTGATTTTTCAGCACTGTTTATTGAATCCTAGGTCTTTTTTTTTACCATGGTTTTTGTCATGCTGACCTTTATCAAAATCCAATTTACTTAGCAAGAAGATTTTTTAAAAGGACTAAAACTAAACTCAAAATAAACTGACAAACATCAAAAGAATTTTAAGGTGGAATTAGCTAAAAGAGTAAAGTATTGTATCATTTCTGTATATGAATAACGATTACTTTAAACATCTGTGTGCAATTGTATTTTTAAAAAAAACATGCTAAAAAAGTGCATCAGCTCTGCTGCATTAAGACCACTGACAGGCAACCTTATGAGTCTGAAGGCCACTTCTATCAGAGAGGGGTGCAAATGTCTGAATGAGTTCACTTGCTGTCAGATGAGCTGTAAAACAAACAGTTCTACCTGGGACAGGGCAAGATTTTGTTGGGTCCTAGGCAAACTAGTATATTAAATCCAGTCCATAAACACACTAATATAAAATAAATATCTCATATGCTTCTGACTGCAACAGAGGGAGGCACCAGTCAAGCAGTGCTGCTCACCGACCCCTCCTGCTGAACAGAGGACAAATGTACAGGAGGGGAGAAGGTGACTCTACTCCCTCTTACCAAACAGTTGATTTACCAGAGAAAACATTAACACACTAATAGCCATTAATGTTGTATCTAGCCCAGTATCCTGCTTCCAGCAGTGGCCAATCCAGGTCACAAGAACCCAGGGACAGGGTGGCTTTCCCCATGACTGTCTACCTCAATAGCAAAGTATTGACTTTTTCACCAGGAAGTTGTCCAAATCTTTTTTAAAGACAGATACATTAATTACTGTTACTAATTCTTTTGTGAAGAAGTTCTGAGAGAAGAGGACATTTCTCTGGTAAGTGAACACTATTTTGCTTTGTGAACTTAAAGATTGGGGCAGGGGCGTAGCTACGGGTGGGCCTGGGCCCGTCCAGTCTTGGTTCAGGCCCACCCAGAAGCGCTACACCCAAACCAATTCCCTCCCTTCCCTCCACCCTTGCATGTCCGGCGCCTCTCTCTTCCCTCCCACAGTTCCGGCACCGCTACCTACGTGTCTTCCTTACCCACCCGCCATCCTTGCCGTGGAACTTGCTCTCTCTCTCTCTATGATCGCCACCCAGCAGGAACTTCAAACAGCGCGTCAGCGCTGTGTCAGAGCCTTCCTCTCTGACACATCTCACGCAACTTCCTGTTTACGCAGGCTAGGTGGGACACGGCAGAGAGGAAGGCTCTGACACAGCGCTGACGCGCTGTTTGAAGTTCCTGCTGGGTGGCGATCATAGAGAGAGAAGTTTCGCGGCAAGGATGGCAGGTGGGTAAGGAAGACACGGAGGTAGCGCCCTGGCGGTGCCGGAACTGTGGGAGGGGAGAGAGATGCGCTGGACATGGGGGTTGGAGAGAAGGGAGAGATGTGCTGGGCATGTAAGGAAATGCTGGAGGGAAGGGATAGAGTTGCTGGATATGTAGGGGGAGAGAAGGGATAGAGGTGCTGGATATGTGGGTGGGAGGGAAGGGAGAGATGTGCTGGATTTGTGGGGGAGGGCAGGCGGGAAGGGGGAGAGGTGCTGGATATGCAGGGGAGGACTGGAGGGAAGAGGGAGAGATGTGGACCTGCAAGGGGGGCGAGAACGAAGAGAGAGAAGTACTGGACCTATGAGAGGGGGCAGGGTTAGTGTTAGAGGAAAGGGAGAAGGATGTTGGATCAAGGAGATAAAGGAATGGGGGGGGGGGGGTCAAATGCTGAACCCACAGTGGAGAATGAACCAGATGCATAAGGGAGAGGGAAGAGAGAAGGAAAGTTGCTGGTTAGAGAGGAAAGGTGTGTGGGAGGGAGAAAGGGGACATAGAGAGGTACAAAGAAACAGAAGGGATGAGCATTGGATGGGAGCATGGGAATAGAGATACAATGGACACAGAGGGGAGATACCAGACAAGAGGGAGAATAGGAACACAGATGGGAGATGCTGGGGCATGGGGTACATGGGTGCACAAAGGAATGACGATGGATGCGGGGATATGAACACGGGAGATTCTGGATAAGGAAATATATGGACACAGAGATGGGAGATGGATGGTGGACATGGAGACAGAAGAAATGTCAAATGGACAGGAAAGAGACAGGGAAGCAGAAACCAGAGACAGGGACCAATATGATATGAAAAATAAAATGACCAAACAAAAAGGTACAAAAATTATTTTTATTTCTATTTTGTGATTAGATTATGTCAGAGTTGGCATATGTCAGACATGGCTGGGGCCAGGGAAGAAATCTAGGAGAGGACCCCAAAGCCCATTACCAGGCTGCACCTTCTTCAGCTTCTGGCAGGCTTGGGGCTCTCTGGCCAGAAAGCCAAGCACTATTGCCCTATTTGCACCCCCCCCCCCCCCAAAAAAAAAAAAAAAAAAAAAAAAAAACACATCATCCCTGGCATGTGATACCTTTAAATTTTGCAGAGGAGGAAATGCCTCTTTTTTGTTTCTCTAGTGTTGTACTACATGCAAGGTCTGGTTTCTTGGGGTTTCAGTTTAATTTATATTTATAGAGTTTTTGGTCACTTATTCTGTATTTGGCTCTTGTGTTCTGTGTGCGTGGCCCCGAGGTATTCTGTCACCATGAAGTTTCTATGTAGCATTCTGTAGTAATTTGGCTTGTTCAGTTTTCTTGATAGATGTATCAATATTTTAGAGCCGCTTTTCATAGGTAGAGGATCCTTGTTTTGGAAGTTAGTGCTGGCATGGTAGATTTGCTCTAGATTCTGAGTGACTTTTTGTTTGTAGATTTTTTAAAATTACTTTACAACATGTCTATTATTCAGATTACCAGAATTTCTTTGTATGGTGAGTTTTATGGGGAAATGTCCTTGCTGTGCTCTGCATCCATTATTGATGGAAGGCCAGGAGGTGCTCTGGATGCAGAATGTGTTTGGCGTTCAGTGTTTGGCTTTCAATACCATATGTGTGTTGGAGGACCTTGGCTCAATGGGGGCTGAAGAAGAGTGCAGTTCCTTGTACTTCCTTTAGCTCTCAATTAATTGGCCACTGAAGCCTGCACTGCTACCCTCATTGAAGTAATGGGGAGTGAGGTAGAGGTGCAGCATGGGGTGGGGTAGGGGTAAAGCATGGGTGTATTAGGTGGCTGGGTTTTTTTTCTCTTTCAAAAAGTTGGCAACTCTAGTGCCCACCCATCCAACTTGTTGGCCCACCCAAAAATTGCCTTCTGGCTACGCTACTGCTTGTAACTAGCAGATCTTTGCCTGCAGCAAGCGGAGACTGACACATACTGCTCGCACTGGCCCCACAGCCTTCCCTCTGACGTATTCTTGTCTATGTGGAAACAGGAAGTTGCATCAGTGGGAAGGCTGTGGGGCCAACATGAGCAGTGTGTATTAATTGCTGCTCGCTGCATTTAAAAGGTATGCGGGGAGGGGGGATGTTTGAGAGACCCTATGGCATGCAGGCAAGAGAGGGAGAGACCAAATCACCTGTAGGACAGGGAGGTTCTTCTGCCCACCCATCTTGGGCCCAGGCCCACCCAAAATTGAGTGTCTGGCTACGCCCCTGAATTGGGGTTTAAAGGAGGAATTGTAGGTTAGCAATACGCAGAATAAATATAAAGAAGCAAATTTTATCAAGCACCAAATCTGAAATTCTGAGAAGTTCTGAGAGAAGAGGACATTTCTCTGGTAAGTGAACGCTACTTTGCTTTGTGCTTTGGGAACTTAAAGATTGGGGTTTAAAAGAGGAATTGTAGGTTAGTGTTAGGCAAAATTAAAAAGCAAATTTCAACAGCTAATCTCCATAGTCTTTTCCCCTTAGTTTTAAAACTTGAACTTTGTACCACAGCATTAACAGATAGCCTCTAGCAGGCACTGCAGGATCTAGTTTAGTCTTCCCATCGACCCAAACACCCGTCCACGCCTAGGAGAGAAAACTCTTCATTTATAGTCAGTTATTGTAATTAGGATAACAAGCAAAGAGTGCTCTTACAGAGTTTTAAATGCATTTCATTACCATCTAAGAAGGAAATCTCTTGAGCAGGGACTGTCTCTGTGTCAGGTGTTCAGCGTTGTGTGCGTGCGTCTGGTAGCGCTATACAAATGCTAATAATAATAAATAAATCACACAATACACCATATAAACTAAAAGATATTTTTATATTAGGCTAACATCCTTAATACTTTAGCAAGTTTTAAACTACTGAAAAACTCATACACTAAGATGGAGTCAGCAGTCCAGCAGCGAGAGGTGCTATCCAGTCTTTTCCATTGTGTCACATGTATGATTACCAACCAGTTGGTGAGCGGTTATATGTGTGTGCCTGATGCAAAGAGATCCTAGCTCTCAGAGAACATGTCTGTTCTATTGAGGCTAGAGTAGCAAACTTGGTGGAACTGAGGGAGACAGAGAGGTACCCGAGTAGACCTACATGGATGTTGTAGAGAAGTCCCACCTCCAGTCTGGTAGCCCCTGTGCTAGCTTGGAGGAGGGAGGTCTCCTAGAAAGAGAGCATCACCCTGGTGAAGTAGGAAGTACTCCTGTAGCCAGGACCTGCCCACCAGGGGATGTACTATCCTCTTGCACCGAGGATACGTCTCCAAGTGCTGCCCGGGAGGGAAGGGTTAGGACAGCTGTTGTAGTTGGTGATTCAATCATTAGGCATATAGATAGCTGGTGGATGTGAGGATCACCTGGTGACTTGCCTGCCTGGTGCAAAGGTGGCGGACCTCACGCATCACCTAGATAGGATTTTAGATAATGCTGGGGAGGAGTCGGCTGTCTTGGTACACGTGGGCACCAATGACATAGGAAAATGTGGGAGAGAGGTTAAGGAAGCCAAATTTAGACTCTTAGGTAGAAAGCTCAAATCCAGAACCACTAGGGTAGCATTTTCTGAAGTGCTACCCATTCAACAAGCAGGGCCCAAGAGACAGGCAGAGATCCGGAGTCTCAATGCAAGGATGAGACCATGGTGCAGGGAGCAAGGTTTTAGATTTGTTAGGAACTGGGCAACATTCTGGGGAAGGGGGAGCCTATTCAAATAGGATGGGCTCCACCTTAACCAGGGTGGGACCAGGCTGCTGGCATCAGTATTTAAAAAGGAGATAGAGCAGCTTTTAAACTGGAAACTGGGGGGGGGGGGGGGGGGGGGGGGGGGGGGGGGGGTGGAGGCTGACAGTTGTTCAAAAGCGAATGGTTCAGGATAAGGTATCTTTCAAAGATATCACCAAAACAGGAAAGATAGGGTATCCTGATAGTGAGGTTGCAAAAGAGACCATAGTAGATCAGGTGTCCTTAAATAAACATTTTTAAAAAACAGACAAAAAGATTGCAAATTTATACTGTCAAGTACTGAGCATGATGTAAATAGGAACAAAAAACAGTTTGAAATGTCTATATGTGAATGCCAAGAGCCTAAGAAATAAGATGGGAGAGTTAAAATATATTGCAATAAATGAAAAAGTAGATATAATAGGCAATGTACTATTGTTTGCTTATTAACTATTGTACGCCACATTGAGCCTGCCCATGGGCGTGAATATTGTGGGATATAAATGTCAAAAATAAAATAAAAAATAAATCTCTGAGACCTGGTGGAAGGAGAATAACCAGTGGGACACTGTCATACCGGGGTACAAATTATATTGTAGTGATAGGGTGGATTGAATTGGTGGAGGGGTAGTATTGTATATTAAGGAGAGCCCTGAATCAAATAGTTTGAAAATTCTGCAGGAAACAAAATATCTTGGAATCACTATGGATTGAAATGCCATGTGTAAAGGGGAAAAGGATAGTGATACCATTCTGCCTGGCCAGGATGAACAGAAGGATGCAGAAATGTTAAAGAAAATTAGGGACACAAACAGACTGCGCAACACGATAATAATGGGCGATTTCTATTACCCCGATATTGACTGGTTAAACATAACATCAGGGCATGCTAGGGAGGTAAAATTCCTTGATGAAATCAAGGACTGCTTTATGGAGCAGCTGGTACAGGAGCAGACGAGAGAAGGAAAAATTCTAGACCTAGTCCTTAATGGAGCGCATGATCTGGTGCGGGAGGTACTGGTGCCGCTTGATAACAGTGATAATAATATGATCGGATTTGATATTAGCTTTTAAGTAGATATACATAGGAAATCAAATAGGTTAGTGTTTAACTTTAAAAAAGGAGACTATGATAAAATGAGAAGAACGATGGAGGAAAAAAAAAAATTAGGGTCAAAAATTTACATCAGGTATGGATGCTGTTCAAAAACACCATCCTGGAAGCCCAAATATATTCCATGTATTAAAAAAGGAGGACGGAAGACCAAACAACAGCCGGCATGGTTAAAAAGTGAGGTGAAGGAAGCTATTAGAGCTAAAACAAAATTCTTCAGAAAATGGAAGGAACCAACTGAAAATAAGGACCAGCATAAGGAATGTCAAGTCAAATGCAAAGTGCTGATAAGGAAGGCAAAGAGCGACTTTGAAAAAAAGATTGCGTTGGAGGCAAAAAAAAAAACAACTTTTTTTAGGTATATTAAAAGCAGGAAGCTGGCAAAAGAATCAGTAGGATCGCTAGATGACCGAGGGGTAAAAGGGGCGATCAGGGAAGACAAACACAAAGCGAAGAGATTAAATGAATTCTTTGCTTTGGTCTTCACCGAGGAAGATTTGGGCGAGATACCAGTACTGCTAATCAGGGGATAAAACAACTCCCAGAGCCAAACTTAGAATCTCTCTCAAAAAGACTCCAGTGTTTTTTATTTTTTGTCAAAAAAACTTTTATTCCTATATTTAAAACCTCCTACTCATACCATCCTTTCACCCTTCTCACCCTGCGCTGCACTAGACAATGTTTCAATTAACTTACAAAATTCACTTTTCTATTCACATTGTTTTCACATTTTAGTTGACAATTGAAAAAACACAACGCAGTCTGTAGAATGCAGTAATTCACGCCGCGCTTTCCACTCGGCCACTGCACTCATAAAGCAAACAAATGCTGATTGTATTAGTCGCGAATGTGTCACACTCAGTTCAAATGTGAATCCTCTATTTACCACTGCCAATGCAAAAAACACGCTTGTGCAGCATTATACAGGTACTGAGAAATTGGTGAGTATTTCATTGATTGACCCTTGGTGTCTCCTGTTTATGTCGGTTCCCCGATGCTGGACCACATTTCACTAGATCTTCCTCAGGAGGAACCACCATTACATAGTCATTCATCTAATCGGCTGCATGCCAGATTAAGGCTCCCTTAGGCATGGGCCACAAAACGCCGCACCAGGCGACTAACACAATCAGCATTTGTTTGCTTTACGAGTGCAGCGGCTGAGTGCAAAGTGCGGCGTGAATTACTGCATTCTACAGACTGAGTTGTGTTTTTTCAATTGTCAACTAAAATGTGAAAACAATGTGAATAGAAAACAATGTGAATTTTGTAAGTTAATTGAAACATTGTCTAGTGCAGCGCAGGGTGAGAAGGGTGAAAGGATGGTATGAGTAGGAGGTTTTAAGTAAATATAGGAATAAAAGTTTTTTTGATAAATAAAAAAATAAAAAACACTAGAGTCTTTTTGGGCAAGATACCAGTGCCAGAAATGGTATTCGAAGCTGAAGAGTCTGAGAAACTAAATGAGTTCTCTATAAACCTGGAGGATGTAATGGGGCAGTTCTACAAACTGAAGAGTAGCAAATCTCCTGGACCAGATGGTATTCATCCCAGAGTACCGACAGAACTGAAAAATTAACTTGCAGAGCTATTGTTAGTAATATGTAATTTATCCTTAAAAATCGAGCGTACCATTGGAGGATTGGAGGGTGGCCAATGTAACGCCAATTTTTTAAAAAAAGGTTCTAGAGAAGATCCAGAAAGTTATAGACCGGTGAGTCCAACGTAGGTGCCGGGCAAAATGGTAGAGATTACTATAAAGAACAAAATTACAGAGCATATTCAAAAGCATGGATTAATGAGACAAAGCCAACATGGATTAAAAACTGGTTAAAAGTCAGAAAACAGAGAGTAGGGTTAAATGTTCAGTATTCTCAATGGAGAAAGGTAGTTAGTGGGGTTTCCCAGGGTTCCGTACTGGGACCACTGCTTTTTAACATATTTATAAAATGACCTACAGATGGGAGTAACTAGTGATGTAATTAAATTTACTAACGACACAAAGTTATTCAAAGTCGTTAAATCGCAGAAGGATTCTGAAAAATTACAAGAGGACCTTACAAGACTGGGCGTCTAAATGGCAGATGACATTTAATGTGAGCAAGTGCAAAGTGATGCATGTGGGAAAGAGGAACCCGAATTATAGCTACGTCATGCAAGGTTCCACGTTAGGAGTCACTGACCATGAAAGGGATCTAGGTGTCGTTGTTGATGATACGTTGAAACCCTCTGCTCAGTGTGCTGCTGCTGTGGCTAAGAAAGCAAATAGAATGTTAGGTATTATTAGGAAAGGAATGGAAAACAAAAATGAGGACATTATAATGCCTTTGTATTGCTCCATGGTGCAACCGCACCTCAAATATTGTGCTCATTTCTGGTCGCCACATCTCAAAAAACAAAAAGATATAGTGGAATTAGAAAAGATGCAGAAAAGGGCGACGAAAATGATAAAGGGATGGGACGACTTCCCTATGAGGAAAGGGTAAAGCGAATAAGGCTCTTCAGCTTGGAGAAAAGGCGGCTGAGGGGAGATATGATGATGATAGCAGTCTATAAAATGAGTGGAGTTGAATGGGTAGATGTGAAGCATCTGTTTACGCTTTCCAAAAATACTAGGACTAGGGGGTATGCGATGAATCTTTAAAATTTAAAACGAATCTGAGAAAATGTTTCTTCATTCAACGTGTAACTAAACTCTGGAACTCGTTGTCAGAGAATGTGGTAAAGGCAGTTAAGTTTAGCAAAGTTTAAAAAAGGTTTGGACAGCTTCCTAAAGGAAAAGTCCATAGACCATTTTTAAATTGGACTTGGGGAAAATCCACTATTTCTGGGAATAAGCAGTATAAAGTGTTTTTTTGGGATCATGCCAGGTATTTGTGACCCGGATTGGCCACTGTTGGAAACAGGATGCTGGGCTTGATGGACCGTCGGTCTGTCCCAGTATGGCAATACTTATGTACTTATGTGAAGAACTCCAGACCTTGAGTATTCATTGAGGGGGGTCTTTTACCAAAGCTTAGTTTGAGTTATTTGCAGCAGGCCCATAGGGATAAAATGGGCCCTGCTGCAGATACTCGAGCTAAGCTTTAATATAAGACCTCCTGAGTTAAAACATTTCCCTCCTATTTGTTTTAAAATTACCATGTAGCTTCATTGAGCGCCCCATAATCTTAATACTTTTTTTAAGAATAAACAAATGATTTGTGTATATCTGTTCTACACCACTCAGGATTTTGTAGACCTCTATCATATCCCCTCTCAGCTGTCTTTTTTAAACTGAAGACGCCTAATCTCATAAGCCTTTGCTCATGAAAGGAGCTCCATCCCATAATCATTCTGCTTACCCTTCTCTTTGAACCTTTTATAATTCCACTGTCAATCATGACTTACTTCTTGCCACACTGTCCTCATTTGGGTTCCAGGGCTCTGTCCTCTCCTAGTTCTCCTCCTATCTCTCCCACCGCACCTTCAAAGTTCACTCTCATGGATCTTCCTCCACCCCATCCCCTTATCTGTTGGTGTTCCCCAGGGATCTGTCCTTGGACCCCTTCTCTTCTCAATCTGCACCTCTTCCCTGGGCTCCCTGATCTCATCTCATGGTTTCCAGTATCATCTCTATGCTGATGACACCCAACTGTATCTCTCCACACCAGACATCACCGCGGAGACCCAGGCAAAGGTTACGGCCTGCTTATCCGACATGGCAGCCTGGATGTCCAACCGCCACCTGAAACTGAACATGTCCAAGACCGAGCTTATCGTCTTTCCACCAAAACCCACTTCTCCTCTTCCTCCACTTTCTATCTCAGTTGATAACACCCTCATCTTCCCCGTCTCATCTGCCCGCAACCTCGGAGTCATCTTTGACTCCTCTCTCTCCTTCTCTGCGCATATCCAGCAGATAGCCAAGACCTGTCGCTTCTTCCTCTTTAACATCAGCAAAATTCGCCCTTTCCTCTCTGAACACACCACCCGAACTCTCGTCCATGCTCTCATTACCTCTCGCCTGGACTACTGCAACTTACTCCTCACCGGCCTCCCACTTAGCCATCTATCACCCCTTCAATCTGTTCAGAACTCTGCTGCACGTCTCATATTCCGCCAGAACCGATATACTCATATCACCCCTCTCCTCAGGTCACTTCACTGGCTTCCGATCAGATACCGCATTCAATTCAAGCTTCTCCTTCTTACCTACAAATGCACTCAGTCTGCTGCCCCTCACTATCTTTCTACCCTCATCTCCCCTTACGTTCCTGCCCGTAACCTCCGTTCACAGGGTAAATCCCTCCTGTCCGTACCCTTCTCCACCATCGCCAACTTCAGGCTCCGCTCATTCTGCCTCGCCTCACCCTATGCTTGGAACAACCTTCCTGAGCCCTTACGCCAAGCCCCCTCCCTGCCCGTCTTCAAGTCTTTGCTTAAAGCCCACCTCTTCAAAGCTGCATTCGGCACCTAACCCTTACCGTTCAGTGAATCCAGACTGCCCCAATTTGACTGCCTCTATCGGACCGACCGTTCACTTGTCTATTAGATTGTAAGCTCTTTGAGCAGGGACTGTCTCTCTTTGTTAAATTGTACAGCGCTGCGTAACCCTAGTAGTGCTCTAGAAATGTTAAGTAGTAGTAGTATATATATATATATTTTTTTTTTTAGAAACTGCAACCAGAATTGCAACCTCACCACGAGTATTGTGTGCACCATGGAGCGATACAGAAGCAATAAGGTATCCGTCTTATTTTCTATCCCTTTCCTAATAACTCCTAGTATTCCACTTGCCTTTTTTAGCTGCAGCCACACACTACACAGAAAATTTCAGTATTCTGTCCATGATGACACCTAGATCTTTTTTCTTGGGTGCCGAATCCTAAGGTGGAGACTAACATCAGGTAACAATGATCTGGATTTTTTCCCCAATCCACTGGATTCTATATGGTATTCAGTTCTGCATTCAAATTTGGACACATCCAATTTGCATGTGCCACTTCATCAACGAGCCTATCAAAACTGACTAGACAAAAAGCAGCAGCAATTATTGACAATTTTTTTGTTACATTTGTACCCCGCACTTTCCCACTCATGGCAGGCTCAATGCGGCTTACATGGGGCAATGGAGGGTTAAGTGACTTGCCCAGAGTCACAAGGAGCTGCCTGTGCCTGAAGTGGGAATTGAACTCAGTTCCTCAGGACCAAAGTCCACCACCCTAACCACTAGGCCACTCCTCCACACTAATTAGAATTTGTGTGCAGATCTTTAGGCATACACTATAAAGATGTGCATGTAAATTCTAGTGCGCGGATCCAAAAAGGGGACATTGCAATGGGAAGGGTATGGGCAGGTCGGGGACATTTAGGCATGTTATAAAATTAGCAGGATCTGCACCTAAATTTACATGTGGCAATTTACATCAGATTTTTATTGGTGTAAATGGTCACACCTAAATAGTTGCAGTTCCTAGCACTATTCCATAAACTGTGCTTAACTAAGCGTGATTTATGAAATAGTGCTAAACGCTATTTTTTAGTCACCATTTATAGAATCTAGTCTAATACGAATCACTTTGCGTTTGTCTACATTAAATTTCATCTGCCCTTTGGATGACCAGTCTTCCTGCAATTATTCACAGTCCATGTGCAATTAAACTTTGAATAGTTGTGTCATCTGCAAATTTAATTGCTTCACTCGTCAGTCCCATTTCTAGATCATTTATAAATATGTTAAAATAGCACAAGTCCCAGTACAGGTCCCTAGGTCACTCCACTATTCACACTCCTCCACTCACAGAGATGGCCATTTAACCCTACCTCTATTTTCTATCCATTAACCACTTCCAAATCCACAACAGAACATTGCCTCCTATACCATGACTTTTTTAAATTCTCTCAGGAGTCTCTCATGAGGGACTTTGTCAAAAGCTTTCTAAAAGTCTAGATACACTACATCTGGCACACCTTTATCCACGTTTACTCATGCCTTCAAAGAAATGAAGCAAACTGGTGAGGCAGGACTTCCCTAGGCTAAATCCATATTGACTTTGTTCTATTAAAATATGTGTTTATGTGTTTATTATAAAAAACAAAATTACTGTAGTTTCCTTTGCTCAGCACTGAAGTCAGGCTAACTGGTCTGTAATTTCTCAGATCACACCTAGACCCCCCCCCCTCCCTTTTTTTTTTTTTTTTTTTTTTTAACATTGGCCACCTTCCAATCGTGGGACTGAATTAGCACATCTCAGAAGTTCCTTCCTAAAACAATCAGAGCTCTAGGCACATGATTTGTTCTCCTATGCCTTAATCCTGCCTCAACCTTGCATATTTATACCATAGGTTCTTCATTGCTGACCTAGATAAATTGATCACTCATCTGTGCTTGTGGTTTCTTTGTTCTCTCCACCTTTCAAGATAAAAGTTTCATTGGCTTTCTGTATTATGAATATATTTAGCCGAGCTATTTAATTTCATTTGCAATACAAAACATGCTCTTTTACTTTAAAAAGGTCTCAGTTCCTGCATTCTTCCAGTTTGTCATGCTGAGCATCTACCCACCTGATACTGTATGGTGTTATAAGAATAGCTCTGCGCACAGGTTCTCAAGAGTCACAAACAGTTTATCGTAGATGCATGTGAAATCACCCCACAGGCTCTTTATGTCTAATGGCATTGTGCACACACCTTTGATTGTAAAAACAAGTTAAAACAGAATTTAACTATTTCCACTTTATGTCATTTAAAATTCTGTCTGTCTCCTCCTTCAAGGTATAATGTCATCAACTGATGAGGTATATGTGGCTTTCAAACTTCATAAAGATAAGCAGTATTATTTCGTTTTACATTTCAAATTATTCCATTTATTCAGACATGAACAAAATCAGACCTAGCACACTGCATGCATTAGTATTAAAGCCAATAAGCACAAATGGACCGATGATCAGAAGCAAACGAAAGCTAGAGGCTATTAGTGCAGTACTAGCGCCCGCATTTGCTCCTGCCCCATGATCAGAGCAGGCGAGCGTGTGAAATGAGCTCACCAGCTCTGACTGCAAGTAGCATGCAAATGCATGCAAAACAAGGTATTATCTATTCCTCCACAATGTTCAGTGGGCAGCACATCAAACATTGGCACAGCTCCCGCAGCAAACCTTATGCCAGCTCGGAGCTGGCATTACGTTTTGCAGAATATTGGTAAGGAAGGTGGAGCCCTGTCCAGTATACATTTGCATGCTTACAGGTCCACCCCCAGACCCCAATGGGCAAATCTACTCCCAGCCCGGTGGTCTAGTGCCATCCAAACACCTTCCCCCCTCGTACCTTTAATTTTCATTTCGTTTTATTTCACTGGACAGGGCTTCAATACCATATAAGGAAGTTTTCCCTTATAGTGTATTGAAGCCCCACCCAGTGCATCCCAGGATGCACATAGCAGGGCGCCATTTTGAAGGTGGTGCTCCAGGAGGAGGGAATGCTATTTCCCTCCACCACTTCTAAAGGTATGGAGGAGGTGTTAGGTGGGGCATGGGGATGGAGGCTGTTGCATGCGGGGGGGGGGGGGGGGGGGGAAAGACCTCCAGCTTTGTTTGATAGGCCCGGGGTTTTTTTTTTAATTGACAGCCTGGACCTGTCAAACAACGTTTGTGGTAGGACTGTGCACAACCCTGCCCACAGAAGTCCCCTCATGATCAAAACCAACAGTGCACATAAATTTGCATCAAAACCAATACTATGCATAAATCTGATCATTGAGGCTTTAATTCCCTGCACTGCTCCGGGGCTAAATTTGATCAGTCCCAAAGTTACAAGAAAGAAAAAAAAAAAAAACTGTGTACATAAACCCTTTTGCTTGTGTGCTAATTTTCCAGTAGTGCAGATTTTGCCCAATGCAAGATTTTAAGTTACACAAATATCATGCAAGGGAACCATAGGTCATCTATCCAAAAGTTTAAATCTGGCCCTTCCTATTTACAGAGATTTATGACGCAGAATTTTGAGCGGATGGCTGCGAAAAGCCAGTGGAAAGCCAGAGACTAGGGAAAGGAGATAGATGCAACATGCAGGGCCTCTCTTTACTGAACTCACCGATGCCATGGTTGCTGCTCTGTATCCGTGATTTGGGAAACTGTCTGACCAACTTGTGCACCTTCAAAATCAATCACTGAGGTGTCACTGAGAGCTCCAGTGTCTGGCCTTGAGAACAGAGGCTTACGTGAAAAACTTGCATGCATTGCCAAGCTGGTCAAGAATCAAGCCTCAAAAACTGACAATTTAGAGAACAGATCACAGCATGACAGTTTGAGATTCATCGGGTTTCTGAAAACCATCTTGGATCAGCGGATACAGCAAGAGTTGGAGGATTGACTAGTGCTCACCTTTCCTGTGCTAGGCCTGTTTGCATTGAACGCACCCATCAGCAAGAGGGAGACATGAAGCCACAAGTAGTTATTGTGAAATTTCATGATTACATGCAAAACATGGAGTTGCTCTGAAGTTATAAGCTCCGATTTGGGTGATGGGGGGGGGAATCAAGTATGCTGACTCTCCCATCTGCATTTTCCAGGACTACTTGCTGGCACTCACAGAGAAGCGAGGCTTGTTCTAACCCATCTGTGTCAAGCTCACCAAAAAGCAGTTCCAGTTTATGCTAATCTATCCTGCTTTGCTAAAAGTCAATCATGATGGCCAGTGGCTCTCCTTTGACTCTTCCGCGAAAGCGGCGGACTAGCTTAACGTTACTTACATGGCTGCAGATCACCTGCCTGACTCCTAAAGTTGGTGTTGGACCTGTTGTAGATTATTACTGTCCTCTTTTCTGTAGACTCTCTGCAGGTCCCCCTGTTTATACCCTAAATGGGCAACACATTTCAGTGCTGCTGTTGATTACCCATAAATGTTTTTGTGCTGGCAGCCTTTCCCCTGCTTCAGAGTATCATTGGACTCCTACATTGCTTTCTGCTATGTGTATCTGACTGGGGTGATAGTGTGGGCCCCGCTACATAGAACACGTGGTCTCATCTTTTCTCACTTTAGCAGGAAATGGTGAGAAGATTTATAATGGGGTATAATGATGGTGGGGGAGGGGGCAGGGTGTGGGTATTGGGGGCGTTTTAGTTCATTTTTGTGTTTATGTAATTTTCTATTGCTGCATCAGGTTAACCTGTGGGGTTTCTGGTAAGTGGATGCTGAGTCTACTGTGGGGACTGTATTCTTGTTTTTCTTTTGGGGTAGAGACTCCAAGTGTTTCTCTCCCTCCTGGGATGAAGGCTGGGCATCCTAGGAGCACAAGAATCACTACCTTATTAAGTTTCTTGCTCTTTGACTCTGCCACAGACTATGGGCGATTCCCATGTGTGCATAACTTCTTAGAATGTCTCTGGGATCACATCCCCTATTAAGCATGCCAAAGATCTTAGCAGCCTTGCAGAGGCAGAGTATTGATACAGCTTGTTTACAAAAAACAAAATTAAATGATGCCGAGAGCATGTGAAGCTGACGTGTGGTTGGGTCAGGGAGATTTATTACTCATCTTCTTTCCATAAGAAAACAGGCATGATAGTGCATACGAAAGAACCTGCCCTGTAAGTTCGGATGATAACTAAAGACGATAATGGATGGTTTTTAATTGTTAAAAATCCAGCTTCCAAGTGAATTTTATCTTTTTGTTCTTTATGCCCCTAATGTTTATCAGAAAAAAAAATAGTGCATTGTGGCCTGGACAAGCTTTCAGCTTGACAGATCCTCCACTAAAGCAGCGCCTGTTTGCCACTTCAGTAAAGGACTCTCTTACTTGTGCTCTTCCTTGGTGCTGGTTGATCCCTGCCGCCTGCTACATCCCACCAAACGTGACTACACACACTTGTCCAGGGCACACATCATTTTCTCACACTGATTACATTCTGACATCTCAAGATTTTTTTTCCCCTCTATAAACAGAGATTGGCCTTATGGCAGTGTCCGACCACATGTTCCATCTGGGTGGATGTCACACTCCCCTTCTTACTTATCTAAGGACTTTCAGGCCTTTTTAAACTCAAATGGTCTGATTATGTCACCTTTAATGACCAACACACTGTAGGAGTATTTACCTGAGATCTCACCTTTGCTGGTCTTGGCCTATACAGCCATTCTGTTATAACAATATGAATTTTACAGCCTGTGGCCTGTATGCATCAGTAACCATCAGAAACCAGCTTTGTTACAAAGGAAAATTACTGCTGAGTATACCATGATGACTTCATCTAAGGACATATTCTTTGTTGCAAACTAGCTCAGTTATCTCCTGGGAAGACTGGAGGAGAGAGACACACATGGCACCAGGAGTATGGGATCAGACAGGGAGGTTTGCATGCCATCGATAACAGTTTCATGGCTACAACAAAGGCTCTCCATGACCACGAAGCTGGCTGGACATTATTACACCATCTGTGATTGGTCCACAGGTATTATCTGACCCATGGATGCCAAAAAGTTGGACTGAAGAAGAGGAAGAGAGGGGAGAGGACCGGAAGACTTGCAGGTGGATAGAAGTCTCGGAAAGAGCAAGAGACTGATTTCCTAAACACCAGTGAACTGCATACCTTGTAACAGACTCACAAGGTTAGCTCAGCTACAATATACGGCCTTACCTAATGACTGTTATCTGCATCCAGAATACAGATCTGGGACCTATTCCTGGACTGAGAGACTCGCTGAGGCTTCAGCTTGAGTCTCAGAGGAGGAATCCGCTTCTTTACCATTGGAGGTCTGCCACAGACAGCAAGGTAGGATAACAGGATATACTACCTATGGTCATGAGGATAATTAGTCCTTGGCTTTTGTCTGAGACAAATGGGTTTTATGTCATGACTTATGGTCTGTGAATTTAGCTGCTAACTGTGTATTTTGCATAAGACGTGTGGTGTAAGTTCTCATAATAATTATTAGGGTATCAGTATTGTGATTGGTTGTGAAATCACTCATTTAGTTAGTCCATTAGGATAATCATATTTCATTATCTATATTTTGGTGATAATCTATTTTCATAGCAAGTTAGTTTGTATTTTGCTTCAGAACTATATATATATATATATATACACACACAATAAATAATATATATTCCATCTGTGGCATTGTTCCCTTTTCCAGCACAGCTAGCTAGCCACTGGGCCAAAGAGGTACGCTTCCCCTAGACAGGAGTACAGAATAATTGCTATTTAGTAGTGTTCTGTCAGCTAAGTACCTCAGGATACATACAACACACACATAATTGGGGCCTTTTTGGGAAGCAGCAAAGGTTGCTCTACAAGGGTACATTCTGGCATTTACAATTAGGGCCAAACATCTCTCCCAAGAATCCAAATTCTGGAGCAAAACTATCAATGCACTAAACGTCATTATGTTCGCACCCATCTTGTGCACAAAGATGTTGTTTATATTTTTGAGAAACAAAAAAAATTCCACGGATTTGGGAATAAGCCTGGAAAACTGCTTGCAGTTAAATAAGCTCTGGCAGGGCTCTAGCTATATTTCTCATCTACAAACCCTGGCGGGGAAGGTGCTAAATAAACAGCAAGATATCGCCGATTGCTTTGTTCATCGCTTCTCACTTCTACAAATGTATGCAGCCCCAGTAGGGGGAGTAGGCACAGATATTTTTGGATTACTTGGCAGATTCGAGTCTGTTCAGTCTCTCGCCTGCAGTCTTGGCCCTTCTTAATGCCCCTATTCGTGCCAAGGACATTCAGCAAGCCTTCCGGGAAGGCCGGAATGTTACTGCACCTGGCCTGGATGGATACACTCCGGAATTTTTATAAAATGATGACCTTTCAGCTCTGTGGTCCTCTTGCAGCTTATCCCTCCCTCTGCACTGGAGGAGGGATCCTTCCCATTTCAAGCAAACAAGTCTCTTATTTATTCCTGTAGTCAGGGAAGCCCAATTGTTATCCAGAATCTTACCAGCCTTGATCAACATAGATATCAAAATATTTTACTACTACTACTACTTAACATTTCTAAAGCGCTACTAGGGTTACGCAGCGCTGTACAATTAAACTTGGAAGGACAGTCCCTGCTCAAGGAGCTTACAATCTAAAAGACAGGTGTACAATCTAAAGACAAGTGTACAATCTAAAAGACAAGTGTAGAGTCAATTTGATAGGGCATACTATATTTCTCGAAAGGTTAGGTGCCGAAGGCAGCATTGAAAAGGTGAGTTTTAAGCAGAGATTTGAAGATGGGTAGGGAGGGGGCTTGGCGTAGGGGTTGAGGAAGATTGTTCCAGGCATAGGGTGAGGCAAGGCAGAATGAGCAGAGCCTGGAGTTGGCAGTGGTGGAGAAGGGTACTGAAAGGAGGGATTTGTCCTGTGAGCGGAGGTTACGGGCGGGAACATAGGGGGAGATGAGGGTAGAGAGGTAGTGAGGAGCTGCAGACCAGGTGCATTTGTAGGTAAGGAGTAGAAGCTTGAATTGTATGCGGTATCTGATTGGAAGCCAGTGAAGTGACATGAGGAGAGGGGTGATATGAGTATATCGGTTCTGACGGAATATAAGACATGCAGCAGCGTTCTGAACAGATTGAAGGGGGGATAGATGGCTAAGTGGGAGGCCGGTGAGGAGTAAGTTGCAGTAGTCAGGGCGAGAGGTAATGAGAGCGTGGACGAGAGTTCATGTGGTGTGCTCAGAGAGGAAAGGGCAAATTTTGCTGATGTTGAAGAGGAAGAAGCGACAGGTCTTGGCAGTCTGTTGAATATGCGCAGAGAAGGAGAGGGAGGAGTCGAAGATGACTCCGAGGTTGCGGGCAGATGGGACGGGGAGGATGAGGGTGTTATCAACTGAGATAGAGAGTGGAGGAAGAGGAGAAGTGGGTTTAGGTGGAAAGACGAGGAGCTCGGTTTTGGACACGTTCAGCTTCAGGTGGCGGTTGGACATCCAGGCAACAATGTCGGATAAGCAGGCCGATACCTTGGCCTGGGTCTCCGCAGTGATGTCTGGTGTGGAGAGATATAGCTGGGTGTCATCAGCATAAAGATGATACTGAAAACCATGAGATGAGATCAGTGAGCCTAGGGAAGAGGTGTAGATTGAGAAGAGAAGGGGTCCAAGGACAGATCCCTGGGGAACTCCAACAGATAGTGGGATGGGAGTGGAGGAAGATCCACGAGATCCATTTTCTCAGATATTGGCAGACAATTTCTGCTTGTCTGCCTCCATTGATTGGGGAACATCAGGTTGGTTTTGTTAAGAACCAGCAATCACCGTTGAATGTCCGTAAGGTGCTTCTGGTGATGTCACATTGTCAGCATCATAAAATACCTAGTATGCTAGTGAATTTGGACACAGCTGAAGTCTTTGATCAGGTGGACTGGACGTATTTATTTTAGGTCCTTCGTTATGTAGGCATACAGGGCTGATTCTTTCAAGGTATCACTACTCTTATATACTAGGCCTATGGTGCATCACCTGGTTAATGGGGAGCAGACAGATATACATCCCAGATTGAGCATGGTACTAGGCAAGGATGCCTCCCCTTTAACCACTTTTGTTTAAGGAATGACGACTGTGGATCTGTTAAAGCTAGCAAGATCTCAGCATATGACAAGACTTTAATGTGAAAATTGCCCAAGTTCACACCCCAGATCTGGTCATTAATGGATAAGTACATCATACGCTGACAACATTTTGCTAGTTTTAACGTATCCAGTCATCATTCCTTAGAGTCTTAGGTGCAGTGGATGAGTTTCTGTTTTATTCTGGCTTTGTCCTTAATCTACAGACGTCTGTGGCCCTACCATTTCTCCTGGATGTCACCAATTGGGAATGTCTTTCCTTTGGTGTGGGTGAGCAGGTCCATCAGGTTTTAGGTGTTATACCACAAGATCTCCATATATTGTGTCATTGTAACATCACTCCCCTACAATTGCAAAGCTACATGTGGACTTCCTCTTTCATTGATAGGGAAACAGGTGTTCTACAGTATGATAAACCCATTGGCTATATACTTTTCAAAAATGTTGCCTCTTATCCTTAGCTCTTGCCATGCCCGGCAACCCTCCAAAATGATCCTTAGTTACTTGCGGGCTGCTAAGAGGGTGCATCTGTCTTACTGTCGCGGCTCTGATGTCACTCTGGTGTTGGTGAGCTCTCGAGTTTTCCCGAGCTCCACTAGGCCCAGGAAATAGCCGAGCACCCCGAATCTTCACCCGCGGCGACCGCCGTTCACCGAGGGTTGAGCCCCCAGCTGCGGGCGGCCAGCAGGACTGCTGGAACCACGGGGTGACGGATGACCTGGCTGGCTGTGGATACAGAGTCCTTGGTGAGCGTACCTAGCCGGGCGGCTAGCTGAGCAGTAACAAACACAGTCTTGGAAATAGCTAGCAGGGCGCCTAGCTGCCACGAGGAACAAACACAGTCTTGGAAGGAACTAGCAGGACGGCTAGCTGTCACGGGGAACAAACACAGGCTTGGAAGGAGCTAGCAGGACGGCTAGCTGTCACGAGGAACAAACACAGGCTTGGATGGAGCTAGCAGGACGGCTAGCTGTTACGAGGAACAAACACAGTCTTGGATGGAGCTAGCAGGACGGCTAGCTGTCACGAGGAACAAAACACAGTCTTGGATGGAGCTAGCAGGACGGCTAGCTGTCACGAGGAACAAAACACAGTCTTGGATGGAGCTAGCAGGACGGCTAGCTGTCACGAGGAACAAAACACAGTCTTGGATGGAGCTAGCAGGACGGCTAGCTGTCACGAGAAACAAACACAGGCTTGGAAGGAGCTAGCAGGACGGCTAGCGGTCACGAGGAACAAAACACAGGCTTGGAAGAAGCTAGCAGGACGGCTAGCTGAAACAAGGAACCAGCACAGTCTGAAAGGGACTAGCAGGATGGCTTCAAACAACAAAACGGAAGCACTGGATCCCTTCGGTGCTTCCGTTTAAATCCCCCGCTCGTCCTGGCCGAAGAACAGCTGGGACCAATCCTCTCTGTCCCAGCCGGCAGTGGGGCCCGGATTGGTTCTCCCGTCTGAGGGGCAGAGTTCCTTCGTGGATGCGCCAATCCGGCGCAAGTGGGCGGAGCCTCCTCGCTGGTCCTGCTGCAGCGAGGACGCCGACGCCGGCGCCGCCATCTTGGCCGGCGGATCTCCTTCTCCGAGGCCGGCGTTAGTTCTTCAGGATCGCCGGCCTCGGAGCAACTTGTGGTCGCGGCCCTCCCGGCGGCAGTCTTCCCTCGTCGCCCCGCACCCCACGGAAGCCCCAACCTCCTGCCCCGGCCCGCGGACCGGCAGGTAAGGGCCCGGAACGGGACAGTATCCTCCCCGGAAGACCCCTTCTTCCGGGGCCCGGGTTTGCACGGATATCGGGCGTGGAAGGCTTTGATCAGTTCTGGAGCATGAACATTAGCCACGGGTTCCCAGGAATTATCTTCGGGACCATAAGACTTCCATGCTAACAAATAATACAGTCTTCCTCGCCGCCACTTTGAGTCGAGAATCTCTCCTACCTCGTACTCCGGGTCCGGGACCACTTGGAGATCCTCGGTTCGGGCTGGATGTGGGTGCCACCCGGACTCCCGGAACCTCTTCAATAGCGAGATGTGAAAGGCGTTATGTACTCGTAGAGTGGCGGGTAACCGCAATCGATACGTTACCGGCCCAATTCGTTCTTGAATTGCATATGGCCCCACATACCGAGGTCTCAGTCTTTGGGAAGGTCCTCGGAGTCTCAGATGTTTTGTGCTTAACCATACTTTCTGTCCTGGTTGGAGCACGGGGGCGGGCCGCCGATGGCGGTCAGCAAAGATCTTGTTCTTGATCGCGGCCTTCTGTAATTGTTCCCTAGCCACCCGCCAGACCTCTTGTAGGTCGGCTATGACTTGATCCCCCGCCGGGTTCATGGCGGTAGCCGGAAACGGTCCTGGAAGCCGGGGATGTCGTCCATATACCAGGAAGAACGGGGACTGCCCTGAGGATGAGTGGTCGCTTTGGTTATAGGCGAATTCGGCCCAGGGAAGTAGAGAAACCCAGTTATCCTGTCGTTGGTTGACAAAGGCTCGTAAGAATCCTTTCAGGGTTTGGTTAATCCTCTCAACCATGCCGTTGGTCTGAGGATGGTACGCGGATGAAAAATGATTCTCTACCCCCAAGGCCGTGCACAAAGTTCTCCAGAAGTGAGATGTAAATTGGGGCCCTCGGTCACTGATGATCCGAGTGGGCAGTCCATGTAATCGAAAAATGTGGTGAATGAACGCTTGAGCTAGAGAGGCGGCCGACGGGAGGTTCATGAATGGGACAAAGTGAGCCATTTTAGAGAACCGATCTATTACCACCCAGATCACGGTATGACCCTGGGACCGAGGTAAGTCCGTGATAAAGTCCATGGATATCTCCGACCAGGGACTGGTCGGTACGGGCAGTGGTTGTAGGTCCCCCACGGGGGGTCCTCCTATTGGCTTGGTTCGGGCACATACCGGACACGAGGTAACAAACTGGAGGATATCTCGTCTCATCTGTGGCCATCGATACTGTCTCGTGATGAACCGGAGTGTCTTATGATACCCGAAGTGACCTGCCCATCTAGACGAGTGCCCCCATTGCAGAACCCTTTTCCGATCGGCGGCCGCCACGAATTTCTGGATCGAGGCAACCTCTCCTGTGGCCGCACAGACACAAGCGGGGTCTAACATCGGATGAGTCTCCGTAGTTTCTTCTGGTGTCTCGAAGGCCCGGGAGAGCGCATCTGCCGGGGTATTCTGGGAGGCCGCTCGGAATACCAATTGGAAATGAAATCTGGCAAAGAATAATGACCACCGGGCCTGTCGGGGATTCAGCCGCTGGGCCTCTTGGAGGTATAGAAGGTTTTTATGATCTGTGATGACCGTGAACCGGTGTTCCGCTCCTTCCAGTAGATGTCTCCATTCTTGCAATGCTAGTTTCAGCGCCAAGAGTTCTCTATCCCCTACCGTATAATTCCGCTCGGCAGGAGAGAATTTCCGTGAAAAAAAGGAGCACGGCTGACGCCGGCCTTCGGGGTTGATTTGAGAAATGACCGCCCCGGCCCCTAGGGCGGACGCGTCCACTTCTACAATGAAAGGTTTCTCAGGGTCGGGGGTCAATAGGATAGACGCGGACTCAAAGGCCTCTTTTACCTGATGAAAGGCCGTTTGCGCCTCCGGCGGCCAATCCCTCACCCTCGCGTTCTTATGGGTGAGCGCCGTCAACGGGGTGGTCAACCTGGAGTACTGGGGAATAAATTGGCGATAGTAATTGGCGAAACCCAGGAATCGTTGCAAGGCCCTCAGGCCCTTCGGTTGAGGCCACTCTCGAATGGCTTGGAGCTTGTCTGGCTCCATCTGTAACCCTCCTGGAAGCAGGATATGCCCCAAAAAGGGTAAGGATCGCTGATGGAAAGCGCACTTACTCAACTTAGCAAAAAGATGGGCTTGACGTAGGCGGGACAGCACAGCCCGTACATGGCCCGGATGCTCCCGGGGATCCTTAGAGTAAACTAGGATGTCATCCAGATATACAATCACCGTGGAATTTAGCAATTCTTCTAGTACACAATTGATAAGGCGTTGAAACACCGCAGGGGCATTGCAGAGACCGAATGGCATTACCCGATATTCAAAATGTCCCTCGTGGGTGTTGAAGGCCGTTTTCCATTCGTCCCCTGCCCGGATTCGTACTAGATTGTAGGCTCCCCGCAAATCCAACTTCGTGAAGATCTGAGCTCCTTGCAGTTTGTCCAAGAGCTTAGGAATAAGCGGGAGCGGGAATCGATCCTTCACGGTGATGGCGTTTAGACCCCGATAGTCGATGCACGGTCTTAGGGTCCCATCCTTCTTGGTAACGAAGAAAAACCCTGCCCCGGCTGGGGATGTAGACGGCTGAATGAACCCTTTCCGTAGATTCTCCTGGATATAATCTCGCATTGCCTTGAACTCTCCTCGGGACAGTCTGTACAATCGGCCCCGAGGGGGAACCGTATCTGTCTTCAGATTAATAGCACAGTCAAAAGAGCGATGCGGCGGTAGTACTTCTGCCTCCTTGGGGCTGAACACATCTGCAAAGTCTCTATAAATCATAGGCAGGGCGCCCAGTTTACCCAGTTCCTCCCCGGACCCCGTAAGTAAGGCCGGACAGCTGCCCGCCCGATCCTTACAACAGTTCTCTTGACAGGAATTGCCCCAGGTCTGAATCTTTCCCCCGGTCCAGTCGATGACCGGGTTGTGGTATCGTAGCCATGGTAATCCCAGAACCACAGGGTGAATGGTCCGGGATAACACTAAGAATTCGGCTTCCTCCCGATGGTCCTCCCCGATTTGCAGCCCCAATAGGGGAGTAATCTCGGTGACCGGCTGGGGAAGGGTAGTTCCCTGGATGGAGGTTATCCGCAGCATAGGCCTCCGGGGAACCATGGGCCATCCCATTTGCTGCAGTAGTTCGAGCCCAATAAAATTGCCCCCGGAGCCCGAGTCCACCAGGGCTCGGGTCTGAACCGTGGCCTCCTGCCACCGTAAGGTCACCGGCAGGGTGATCAAGGTCTCTTGTAGGGGAGCGGAGTGCCCCAGGAACCCTCCCCTCAGGGTGCCTTGGGGAGCGCGTTTCCCGCCCGGAGGGAACAAGTCCGGAGAAAATGCCCATCCTGGCCACAATAGAAGCACAGTCCATTAGACCGTCGTTGCTGTCTTTCGGCGGGAGTCAACCGTTGTCGGCCCATCACCATGGGCTCCTCCCCGGGCTCCGTCGTGTCCCGGTTCCCCTGGCGAGAGGACGGCCCTTTGCTCGTCCGAGAGGACCCTCGTACCCACTTCTGCCGCTCCACCCGGGCTCTGGCTCGCTCCCGGAATCGGGTGTCCACCCGGATACAGAGTGAAATGAGGGCATCCAATTGCCCGGGAATCTCCCGTCCCGCTAATTCATCCTTGATTCGTTCTTGCAATCCCTCCATAAAAATGGCCATCAAGGACTCCGGATTCCACCGCAGCTCCGTGGCTAAGGTACGAAACCGGATGGCATAGTCGGCCACCGTACCCTCTCCCTGATGAATCCGGAGCAGCTCCGATGCCACGGAGGAGGGTCTTCCCGGCAGGTCAAACACCATCCGGAACCGGCGCTGAAATTCACTATAATCCTCCAAAATGGGATCATGTTGCTCGTCCAGGGGGGCTACCCAGTCCCGGGCCTTTCCTTCACAAAGGCCCATAATGTAGCCCACCTTGCTTTGGTCCGAAGCAAAGGCCTCCGGTTGCATCCGGAAGGCCAGATTACACTGGTGGAGGAACCCTCGACAACCTCCCGGGTTCCCGTCGTATCGTGCTGGTTCAGGGAACCGAGGTCCCACGCGGAACCCTCCCATACGGGGAGCCGCTGCGGCCCCTTGGACCGCAGCGGCCTGGTTCTGCACCTGAAGCGTGGATAGTTGAGAACATACATTCTGGAGCGCCCCAGACAGGGCATTAAGCTGTTCCTGCTGCTGCTGAAGAACCTTGGCCAGGTCCCGTAGATCAGGTTGCGTCGGCGAGCTCATGGCTTCCGTTTTCTGTCGCGGCTCTGATGTCACTCTGGTGTTGGTGAGCTCTCGAGTTTTCCCGAGCTCCACTAGGCCCAGGAAATAGCCGAGCACCCCGAATCTTCACCCGCGGCGACCGCCGTTCACCGAGGGTTGAGCCCCCAGCTGCGGGCGGCCAGCAGGACTGCTGGAACCACGGGGTGACGGATGACCTGGCTGGCTGTGGATACAGAGTCCTTGGTGAGCGTACCTAGCCGGGCGGCTAGCTGAGCAGTAACAAACACAGTCTTGGAAATAGCTAGCAGGGCGCCTAGCTGCCACGAGGAACAAACACAGTCTTGGAAGGAACTAGCAGGACGGCTAGCTGTCACGGGGAACAAACACAGGCTTGGAAGGAGCTAGCAGGACGGCTAGCTGTCACGAGGAACAAACACAGGCTTGGATGGAGCTAGCAGGACGGCTAGCTGTTACGAGGAACAAACACAGGCTTGGAAGGAGCTAGCGGGACGGCTAGCTGTTACGAGGAACAAACACAGGCTTGGAGGGAGCTAGCGGGACGGCTAGCTGTCAAGAGGAACAAACACAGGCTTGGAGGGAGCTAGCAGGACGGCTAGCTGTTACGAGGAACAGACACAGGCTTGGAAGGAGCTAGCAGGACGGCTAGCTGTCACGAGGAACAAAAACAGGCTTGGAAGGAGCTAGCAGGACGGCTAGCGGTCACGAGGAACAAAACACAGGCTTGGAAGAAGCTAGCAGGACGGCTAGCTGAAACAAGGAACCAGCACAGTCTGAAAGGGACTAGCAGGATGGCTTCAAACAACAAAACGGAAGCACTGGATCCCTTCGGTGCTTCCGTTTAAATCCCCCGCTCGTCCTGGCCGAAGAACAGCTGGGACCAATCCTCTCTGTCCCAGCCGGCAGTGGGGCCCGGATTGGTTCTCCCGTCTGAGGGGCAGAGTTCCTTCGTGGATGCGCCAATCCGGCGCAAGTGGGCGGAGCCTCCTCGCTGGTCCTGCTGCAGCGAGGAGGACGCCGACGCCGGCGCCGCCATCTTGGCCGGCGGATCTCCTTCTCCGAGGCCGGCGTTAGTTCTTCAGGATCGCCGGCCTCGGAGCAACTTGTGGTCGTGGCCCTCCTGGCGGCAGTCTTCCCTCGTCGCCCCGCACCCCACGGAAGCCCCAACCTCCTGCCCCGGCCCGCGGACCGGCAGGTAAGGGCCCGGAACGGGACACTTACTCTGTCATCTCCATCCCACAGGAGAAAGGAGATTTGGGACTCTTGGACCTTAAATGCTTTTCAATGGCATGTCAAATGCAACGTATGAATGACTGGTTCAGTTACTTCTCACTACTCTTGTACTCCAGTGGAGACGGGCTTTCCCCTGATTAGACATTTCAGTTACGTTTTGCATGCCTAAGCCTGTCATTTGAGACCCATTAAGACAGATCTGTATGTGGCACTGGCTATGCAATTCTCTTGGCCTGCCTGCAGATGTAACCCCTTTTTGGCTTTGCCAGGCAATGTCGACTTCAAGCTGAACTCCACTTCTCTTACTTTTCAGCGCTGGTTTTCAACTACTTTCTATCTTTGGTGTGTTCTCAAAGACGGAGGACAAAGAGCTTAGACGTGCTCTGCGAGGAGTTTAATCTTCAGTCTTATTTAGTACATTTGTACCCCGCGCTTTCCCACACATGGCAGGCTCAATGCGGCTTACATAGTAACAATATGAAGAATTACAAAGTCGTAAACAAGAATATACAGTTTGTAGTAAACACAATATTAAGTGTCTTGTGACACTTTTGCTTACTTGAAATTACATCACTATTAGGCATATTTTCAAAGCACTTAGCCTTCCAAAGTTCTATAGGTTTCTATGGAACTTTGGAAGGCTAAGTGCTTTGAAAATATGCCTCTATGTCTCCTCGATTTCCCACACCTCTTTGGACATGGACAAATCTGAGCAGGTGCAAGTCAATGTCCCACTTAGTTTTCACCATCAATCTTTACTAGACCGAACAGCACCTTACAACTAGGCTAAACTTTGCCACAAATGGGAACTTGATCTTCAAACATATATGTCAACTGAGCAGCTCAAACAGTTTCTCCCTTTATGTAAAAGCTCCTTACAGTATGTCACTTTGGAAAACAATACAAAATGCTGATGAGGTTATGTGACTCTCTCCTCATTGATCCTTTAAAGTTACTCTGAGACCCAACTCCAAAAGTCTTAAATGTTTCCAGCCAGCCACTACATTAGGCCACATGTTTTGGCACCATGTTAAAGTTCAACGTTTTTGGGCTGTGCTTTGCTCTCACGTATCCACACTATGGAATTTATGCTGGATGCAGACGTCCAAGATGCTATTTGACTCATACTGTGGAGTCATGTATCCCTAGGGGTTTTAAAGGCTTTTTATGGAGAACTGTGTTTGGCAAAAAATGGATTCTTCTGCAGTGGATGACTTTCAACACACACACATTCGTCCAACAGAGGATCTATATGATTCAGCAAGCTACCCAGGAGCGGAAATATTTTACTGACTTGGACTCTGTGTAGGGTCAAGCCTTTTGTTGCGTCTGGGAACCTTTCTGGAATTCCATCAATCATGTAGCCTGCAATAGACAGCTCAACATGTAAAAACTGACTTTTTTTTCTTGGGGGGAGGGGGGGGGGAATCATTCTTGTTTTCTGTTTAGGAGGTGTAAACTTAAAAACAGGCTCCCTATGGCTCAGGTTTGCTCTTGCTAGATCTGTATGATTATGTGCAGTTTTCATACTAATTTGCAGTTTTGTTGGATGCTGTTTCCTTGTCGGTTTCTTATGATTAGCTCCTGTAACCCTAATAAAAAGTCTCTGATTCAGTGCACCTTTAGTTATACACTGGATACTAACTGATGTCAGACCTTAGTTTGTAAATATGAGCACCTTATTTTAGTTTAAAACGTCTTATTTTATTATTGCGTATGTTCTTTTATGAGCCACTGAGGATTAAGTTGTGTGGTTTAATAAATCCTGGAAGTAAATATATAATAGAACAACAACTGGATTGGCCTGCCTACGGTGAAATGTGCCAAGGGTACCAAATGCCCTAAGCAAGCCTTCAGCCATACACGCCCCCCCCCCCCCCCCCCCACACACACACACACACACTAAGGTGCAAGGGAGCTTTTCTCTTAATGTAGCTTTCTAACTAAAATACTATAAAATATTCCAAGTATATAGGTGATATTTATGAAGGTTGACTGAAAAGTAAAGGCATAATGGACATTGTCAAGGCCATCAGTGCACTCAGGTTTATTTTGCCAGACAATGCTCACTTTGCTTATCTTGAGGTTATAACAAAATTTGAAGACAGCCTACATTCTTAAAAAAATAATCCAAAACTATTAAAATTATGTAAGTCACAAACATACTACTACTACTTATTTCTACAGCTCTACTAGCAGGAAGCCGGCAAAAGAATCGGTTGGGCCGCTGGATGACCGAGGGGTAAAAGGGGCGATCAAGGAAGACAAAGACGTAGCGGAGAGACTGAATGAATTCTTTGCTTCGGTCTTCACCGAGGAAGATTTGGGTGGGACACCGGTGTCGGAAATGGTATTTCAAACGGACGAGTCGGAGAAACTTACTGACTTCAAGGTAAACCTGGAGGACGTAATGGGGCAGTTCGGCAAACTGAAGAGTAGCAAATCTCCTGGACCAGATGGTATTCATCCTAGAGTACTGATAGAACTGAAAAATGAGCTTGCGGAGCTACTGCTAGTGATATGCAACTTATCCTTAAAATCGAGCGTGGTACCGGAAGATTGGAGGGTGGCCAATGTAACGCCCATTTTTAAAAAAGGCTCCAGGGGAGATCCGGGAAATTATAGACCGGTGAGTCTGACGTCGGTGTTGGGGAAAATGGTAGAGGCTATTATTAAAAACAAAATTACAGAGCACATCCGAGGACATGGATTACTGAGACCGAGTCAGCACGGCTTTTGTGTGGGGAAATCTTGCCTGACCAATTTACTTCAATTCTTTGAAGGAGTAAACAAACATGTGGACAAAGGGGAGCCGGTTGATATTGTGTATCTGGATTTTCAAAAGGCGTTTGACAAGGTACCTCATGAAAGGCTACAGAGGAAATTGGAGGGTCATGGGATAGGAGGAAATGTCCTATTGTGGATTAAAAACTGGTTGAAGGATAGGAAACAGAGTGGGGTTAAATGGGCAGTATTCACAATGGAGAAGGGTAGTTAGTGGGGTTCCTCAGGGGTCTGTGCTAGGACCGCTGCTTTTTAATATATTTATAAATGATTTAGAGATGGGAGTAACTAGCGAGGTAATTAAATTTGCTGATGACACAAAGTTATTCAAAGTCGTTAACTCGCGACAGGATTGTGAAAAATTACAAGAGGACCTTACGAGACTGGGAGACTGGGCGGCTAAATGGCGGATGACGTTTAATGTGAGCAAGTGCAAGGTGATGCATGTGGGAAAAAAGAACCCGAATTATAGCTACGTCATGCAAGGTTCCACGTTAGGAGTTACGGACCAAGAAAGGGATCTGGGTGTCGTCGTCGATAACACGCTGAAACCTTCTGCTCAGTGTGCTGCTGCAGCTAGGAAAGCGAATAGAATGTTGGGTATTATTAGGAAAAGTATGGAAAACAGGTGTGAGGATGTTATAATGCCGTTGTATCGCTCCATGGTGCGACCGCACCTTGAGTAGTGTGTTCAATTCTGGTCGCTGCATCTCAAGAAAGATATAGTAGAATTGGAAAAGATGCAGCGAAGGGCGACTAAAATGATAGCGGGGATGGGACGACTTCCCTATGAAGAAAGACTAAGGAGGCTAGGGCTATTCAGCTTGGAGAAGAGACGGCTGGGGGGAGACATGATAGAGGTATATAAAATAATGAGCGGAGTGGAACAGGTGGATGTGAAGCGTCTGTTCACGTTTTCCAAAAATACTAGGACTAGGGGGCATGCGATTAAACTACAGTGTAGTAAATTTAAAACAAATCAGAGAAACTTTTTCTTCACCCAACGTGTAATTAAACTCTGGAATTCATTGCCGGAAAATGTGGTGAAGGCGGTTAGCTTAGCAAAGTTTAAAAAGGGGTTGGACGGTTTCCTAAAGGACAAGTCCATAAACCGCTACTAAAGGGACTTGGAAAAATCCAAAAACCCAGGAATAACATGTATAGAATGTTTGTACGTTTGGGAAGCTTGCCAGGTGCCCTTGGCCTGGATTGGCCGCTGTCGTGGACAAGATGCTGGGCTCGATGGACCCTTGGTCTTTTCCCAGTATGGCATTACTTATGTACTAGACGTACAGTCCTCTAAAGAGTTCTCATTTTAATGGAGAAAAATGCCTAATACTTAGGGTCCAAGTACAGTAAAACCAGGATATAAGTTTAAAGGGAAAAATATCAGGCAAAAAAAAACCAAACAAAAAGAGAATCGCATAAGAGTGGAGGATGAGCCCTATGGCTAAAATAATAAGCTGAGAGAGCATGAAAGCAGAGTCAAACCTTACTTCAAGTTAACTTGACCAAAGTCAGAAGTATCTCTGGAAATACCTACTGCACCTAATTTGCAACTCACTTTGCGCTTGCATTTTGAAAGACAACTAGTCAAGCACCCAGAATAAATAGAAAATTGGGGAAGCCCACAACAATCCTGATGACAAATGTCAGAAAGTTCATAGACATGACATATCAAACAGGCCAACGGAAGTGAAACCTTTTTTGTATGCTAATGAATTAAGCTAGCATAAAACTGTATAACTGTTTAGAGAATATGATCTCACTTTGTTAAGACTTACAGGGAGAGATACAGTACTCTACATACAGCCTTTTTATTCTTTGAAAGGCTGTCATTCACTGGATTTGTTTTTTGTTCTTTTAATGACTTTCTAGAAATGTTCTGTTAGTGTCTATCTTCAATGGGACAAACTCAACATTAAATAAGTTTGCATACCTTGTCATCACTAACTTCACTCAATCACTTAATAGAACTATCCACCGGATTCTATATATCATACCCAGCGTTCCATGCCAAACTCCAAGCGTATTCTAACACGTGTTAATTTAATTGGCTTAACAAGTCAATCAGCATTTTTAACAGCACTTAAGCAATAATGAGCACTGTCAATAATTAGAATTTACATTCTAATGCACGGCACCTAAATTCTAATGCTCGGAAACAAAAAGGGGCGTGTTACTGGTAGGGAAATGGGTGTTTCATGGACATTCCAAAATTTACATGCATTGTTATAGAATATGACCCTGTGTACCTAAATCTATGCACCAGTATTTATGCCATGTTTCCCTTGGTATAAATGGATAAGGGTAGTTTTAAGCACATTCTATATACACCGCACATAATCTAGGCGCCGCCTAATACACTTAGGTGGAAATTTATTCTGCCCCAATTTTTAAGGCGCCATATAGAGAATTTAGCCCTATATGTTTAAATTTAATTCTGGCATTTATAATCCACTTAACCATCAAGGAAAGGCTAAAGCAGCTAGGGCTCTACAGCTTGGAGAAAAGGCGGCTGAGGGGAGATATGATAGAGGTCTATAAAATAATGAGTGGAGTTGAACGGGTAGATGTGAAGCGTCTGTTCACGCTTTCCAAAAATACTAGGACTAGGGGGCATACGATGAAGCTACAATGTAGTAAATTTAAAACGAATCGGAGAAAATGTGTTTCTTCACTCAACGTGTATTTAAACTCTGGAATTCATTGCCAGAGAATGTGGTAAAGGCTGTTAGCTTAGCGGAGTTTTAAAACGGTTTGGTCGGCTTCCTAAAGGAAAAGTCCATAGACAGTTATTAAATGGACTTGGGAAAAATCCACTATTTCTGGGATAAGCAGTATAAAATGTTTTGTACATTTTTTGGATCTTGCCGGGTATTTGTGACCTGGATTGGCTACTGTTGGAAACAGGGTGCTGGGCTCGATGGACCTTTGGTCTTTCCCAGTATGGCAATACTTATGTACTTATGTAACAATCACACATTATAAAACAGGTACTTTCTCTGTCCCTAGAGGGCTCACAAACTCAGTTTTTGTACCTGAGGCAATGGAGGGTTAAATGACTTGCCCAAGATCACAAGAAGCTGCAGCAGAAACTGAAACCAGGATGCCAGGATCAAAGCCTGCTGCACTTACCATTAGTTCACTCCTCCACCACAGTTTGGGTCCCTTTCACTAAAGCTTACATTAGTGTGCACTAAACTTAGTAAAATGGCGCCTATGTGATTTATTTACTTGGGCACATCAGCTTTTGTCTTGCTTCATTAAGTGATTTTTGGATTACATTTGGCATTTTGGGTTTGTTTGTTTTTTTAACAGCATCACAGAACATGGAAGCTTATTTTTAAAACTGAGTTTTAGCCTGCAAAAACGCCATGCATGTTTATGTATATATAATTTCTATTTAGGGTATGTAATTTGTTATAATGTGCAATTCTTCTAGGAAAGGAATTCCTGGTTCTGGAACAATTCTTGATTAAAGCAATTTAAGAACTACCCAGTATACCTAAATATAATTCACCTTGATCTACTACTGAAAAGGTGTGAGCAAAATCTAAATAAAAATATAGTTTTGCCTGTGTGTTTTTGCAAAATAGCAAGTGCAAATAACATGGCTTACAGAATTAGAAGAGTGATAAAAGTACATTCCATCTCCAGTACAAAAGGGAACAAACACTGGTCTTAATTACTCCAATCATTACTATGCCAACAGCGGTACATCTTACCTAAGAGATACTATGCACCCAGAAGGGTGCAGTCTCCTGGGGTCCATTATTCAATGGATTTTCAGCTGCCAAGACTTTAGAACACACACACATAAATACAAAATTAGAACTAAACAACTGACTGCTTTATTTCTCAGCACAACGAACGAAGTTTCTGAACTAAAAGAAACATACATAAATAGGTGTAATCAGGTTTTTAGAAATAAAATAATGAAGTTATCCATCATTTGAATCCACTTAAATACAGGTCAGAAAACAAAGCTACAAGTTATAGGATCTTCCAATAAAAAAAAAGCGCATTTGTGACTACATCTTTCCTCATCCTTGCAATTTTGCAAATATATGAAGGAGGCAGTATCACACAACAGCTTGTGAGAAATCACATCTCTTCAATAAAAAAAAAAGTATTACCTAGAACTTGTTAGCTGACATGTCTGTATTTGAAAATAAATTCCCTATAGACAACCAATGAACATCTGATGACCAAACCACTAACAAGTGCTTTACATTCTGATCAGAGCTTGGAGAAGGTTAAATCACAGCTTGCTAAATAAGCCTTCTTTTCTCTTAAGCACGTGGCCAAAATGTCACAAAGCAAATAAAATACACATTTGATACTCTGAAATATATACATGCAGTTTCTCCCTGTAAACTTACTCACCTAATAAAACAGTAAAAGATGGGCAAACTTATCATGTCAATCATCTTTTCATACAAAGATTTACTTTAAATTATGAGTTGAACTGTTTTTGGATCTAAACTGAATACTAATCTACTGAAATTAACACTTGGAAGGCTTCTTTACCTCAAACGGAGTGAAGTAGTACTACCAACACAAGTTTTGAGATCAGAGCCACTCAGTAGTCCAGGTTAAGCAAATCTCTTGACCTCTGTGGCTTCTTTCAATCTCTTCACTCAAATTACATTTTTTTCAAACTTTTGCCTACTATAGGATAAGTACATCTCTGTAAACAATGATATCTTAGATGTAATGTCTTTTCCACTTATTTAGCTTCATATTTCCCATTTGTTGCATGCATATCAGTGCAAACGATACCTTCATAAGCTTACCAAGAAACAACCCAAGAACACTAAAAGTCTGAGGGGAAAACAAACTGAAAGGAATGCCTACTTGTTTTTAAAGTACAAACAAGCTGCTTATAATACCGTGTCTTCGTTCACCTTAAAATTTTCTAGGGAGATGAGAAAAGCACATTACTAATTATAAAGCATGAAAATATTATCGTGCCATCATTTTCCCGACAGTAGCCCCCGCTGTAGTACACTTTTTTAAAATGAGCAAAATTGATTTTTTTTTTCTTAAGGTTACTGGGGTTAAGCACCACAGCTCTTTTAAACTCATTAGAGCAACAGAGCACGATTTGGGGAAAAATATGACAGTTTAAAATAATTAGTAGAGGCACTATTATGTAATGTGTATGAGCACGATATTAACACACGTTTTACAATTCCTTTGCAGGAAAACAGATTGATTTTCCGTTTCTCCTTTTAACATTCTCATTGCCAGAAGAATCAACTAGGCAGCCCAAATAAATAACGCCAAATGACCAAGTACTAATAATGATTTAAATTCTTGCTCAAAATTTAACAATTACCATAATTCACAAGCCAGTATTAGTTCTACTTTTTGAGTATGCTACTTTACACAAAGTCGTGCATGGGCATTTTTTTCAACAGAAGACACTGAAGAAAGTCAATCAGTTTGGAGCTCTACACTTTTTTTTTTTTTTTTTTTGGGGGGGGGGGGGGGGGGGGGAATGCTTAAGCTAAATCCTTAGCGCCAGTCAGGACAGCCCCTAAGAGCTGACCCTCAAACCCATGTGCCAAGCTAACAAATAGCAAAAATAATTCGGGGGGGGGGGCGACAATTAACGTAGTACGAAGAGATCGTATTTCTACCAACAACCCACTACACAGCACCAAAGCGCGACAGCAGTGTTCCAAACAACAAATCAGACCACCAGAGCCATGGACGAGAAAGATAGGCAGCAAAATCCAGATTTCTTACCAGAAGGTACTGCAACATCCAAAAACATTTAAGACGACGAGATGATAATAATTAAGCGCAGTCTTGGAAGTTCCCCGCTAATAACGCTTATCAATTAGGAGAAATAAGAGAGAAGTACTGGGGAGATGGAGGAAGGGTCCCGAGTCCGCTGCGGCGCGCTGGGCTTGGAGGCGGCTCTGCCAAGTGGGCGCTGAGCTGCCCGGGGAAGCAGCGGCGGCAACAGCAGCACAGTTCACCGCCACCGCACACTGCCAGGCAGGAAGTTTGGGTTGCAGAAATTGGCGCAGGCGCAGGGAAAGGAACGAGAAGGAGCATTAGCAGGCTGGCACTGCACAAGAGGCAGCACCTACACACACATACACACATGCACACATAACGGCACCCTTCAGCAACGGCGGCAGCAGCACCGCCGCCTCGCGGGAACGAAGACTCGGTGTCCCTTACCTGCACTCCAAGCGCCACCGGTCACAGAAGAGTTCTCTCTCTTTCTCTCCTTATTATTATTTTCCCTCCCTCTTTCGCAAAAGGCTGGCTGTATGCAGAGAGCCGCCTCTCGGCGCTGCTTATTCCTCCCTTCACTCCCCCTCCCCCGGGAACCGGGCTGTGACTGACTGCGGAGGAGTGACTGAAGAGAAAGGGGGCCGGGAAGCTCAGGTTAACGGCGCTAGAGGCTCCCTTTACTGCGGCGAGCTTCGCGCTCTGCCATACTCCAGCAGGCCTCCTCCCCCTTTTTTTTTTCCCACAAGGAGAGGCGTGGCCCGGATGGGCGGTACTTTACGTCACGGCAGAAGGAAGGCGAGGATTTGGGTGGAGTCTGCGCGCGTTCCCACGCGAGTCTAGTCTGCCCTCACCTCTTCAGGTGTTCGACGTTTGCGGGCGTCCGTACAGATGTGTATGTAATGAGTGCGCGGGAGTGTGAGTTTGTGTTGCTCCGACTCGCTTCTCAGGTATATTTGTCGCTGTAGAGGATGGATGCAGCGCGGCGACAACCCACCTTCTTTGCAACCCTCCCACCCACCTAAATAAATCATGTGTACATATATCTACATGCACACATATTTAAGTGACAGTGATAATCATCGGGATATTAGCGCCCCTTCAAAATTAATTTCACATAATCGATGGCATGAGAGCGATACAGCGAGTGGAAATCTTGGAAAATAATTTGCATTTCAAATTTCAAGGCGCTTTGGGGAAATAAAAGAAAACTATTTCTAAATGCATATAGGAAGTGAGAAAAAAAGCGTGATCTGGGGAATGCGTATGAAATCCTATGGTGGGGAAAAGACAAGCGAATAGATATCATCAAATAACTGTTCTCTTCTCCCAGGCTTTCGTCTACATCACATGCGTTCCTGTAAATGATAAATACCTGTGCTTTTTACTGATTTTTAAATTATATATGATGTATTAGCATCGAAACTCACTCTTAGGATAGCACCGTATATGGGTCGTGAGATGAGAACAGACTATCTTCGTTCTGAGTTTGACAGAAATAAAATAGATGCTCTTTCCCTTTTGCTTTAGATATTATAGCGAGAACTGAAGCTAGCACGATGCCCCTGCCTTGGCAGCTGAAATGGGTTATAAATTAATTTGGTTACTATCCATTTCTCAAATCCAAGTTATGCTGAGCTGAGTTACTGTTTGGGCTTGTTAATCTAACCGTACAAGTATTCGGTCAGCTTTCTCTGTGTCTCTTGAGCTTTCTGTCCGTGAAAATGTACTGTTTCTAGACATGACATAACACTGTGAAAAGGCTCTGTCTGTCCCTTTTTTCATTCACTGCTTCTGTAAAACTTGGATAGGAAGAAACCGTTTGTTCTTCAGCTGTCTGGTACTTTTTATGACATTGAGGGCTTTATTTCTTCCAATAGCTGGATTGCAGATACACTGAGGCCCAGATGATCAAAAGCCCTGCGCTGTTCCAAACAGCGCCCTAAAAATAGCGCCGGGACAGCGCAGGGCTTTTCTGCATCGATGATCAAAGATAATGCATGCAAATCTAAGCAGCGCTATTATCTTTGATTATCATGTTTAAAGTGCGGGAGAATTGTGCCGAGCATGCGCTCAGCACAATCCTCCCGCACTTGTTTGACAGGTCTGGGCTGTCAAAAGCCCAAACCTGTCAAACAGCCTGCCCCGAGGCCTGAACAACGAGGCCCCCCCCCAAACCCCCAGAAAACGTGGCCGCTGCCGGCCAAACCCTCTCCCACCCTCCCACGATGGGGGAGTGGGGGCTGGAGGTCCGGTGGGTCTCCAGCCCCCGAAACCCCCAGAAATCATTGCTCCATCGACGGGGGGGGGGGGGGGGGCTGGAGGTCCGGTGTACCTCCAGCCCACCCCAAATCCTCCCCCCAGCATTCTCCTTAAATTCCCTGGTGGTCCGTGGTGTCGTGACACCCCCCTGGCCCCCTCCCGGCCCCCTCCTGTCCCCCCTACCTTGTGTTGGAGGAGGGACGCAGCATGCCTTCCTCCCTCCTCTTCCAGTCAGTCGAAGCCCAAAATGGCGGCGCCCAGCACCGCCCACTGCATCCTGGGATGCACTGGGCGGGGCTACAGACCATGTAAGGGACCATGTAAGGGAGCTGGACAGGGCTCACCATTCCTCCCCAATGATCCACAAAATCTAACGCCAGCTCGGAGCTGGCGTTGATTTTGCTGCGGCCAGCGACCCAAACGTTGGCGCGCTGGTCGCTGATCATTGGGGATGAATGCGTTACGCGCCAATTAGCATGCATTTGCAAGCTAATTGTGCTAGAAGCCCTGTTTAGCATGCATTTGCATGCTACTTGCGCTGAGAGCCCTCGAGTGCGCTGTTTCAGGCGCTCGAGGGCTCTGATCATAGGTCGGCTGCAAACTCTGGCGCTAGTATGGCGTTAACAGCCTCTAGCGCCAGAGTTTGCTTTTGATCATGAGGGCCTGAAAGTGATATAATAAAAATAATCACCCCAATTTTAATTATTGTTATGACTACTGCTAATTGTCATTTCTATAGTGTTACCAAACCTATGCAGCATAAGAGGAAGTCCCTACGCTGTGGATATTACAAGCTAGCCAAGTCTCACAGACAAGAAGAGGCTTCTGAAAAAGTTATTTTATTGCAGTAAACACAGTTAAAATCAACAAAGCTCTGATATGGAAGAGTTGGGCTTTAGAAACCTTAAAAAGGTATGATTTTATGCAGTACCCAAATACCTCCAGAGAAAGGCAATGGCATACAATCTCAGGGAAGCTGTTCCAGAGAGGGGAGTAACTTTAAAACATGGCTTCCTAGGCCAGGAATGGATATAAGTGAATGTACTGCCAATTTGCCTTCATAAAACTGCCTACCCAAAAGGTGCTAAACAAAGCCTGCCCCCTTCTTTTGCCCTTTAAACTCATATGACTTACATTAATCAAATACTGATCTCTTCTGTATTGTTGTGTTTATGTATATACTGCCATTGACACATAAAAAGACAGCAATGAAATACTTACCAGACCTTTATACCAAGCTGTGCTAGTAAATAGACTTAGCACACCCTAATGTCAGACTTTCCCCGCACGCTAAGCCCATTTCTAGTGCAGCTGTAAAATAGTGAATTTTCTATTTGTTGAATTTCTGGCAATGCTCAAATGTTAGCATTAGAGTGTGTCCATTAAAAAAAAAAATAATGCAGGAGCATGTATTCACCTCCTATTCAAGAGGTCTCCTATGTTATGGATACAGTAACCGGTTAGCATGCCGGTAATGTCAGCACACTAGCTGTACAGCACTTCCACGCCCATTCTCCACTCTACCCCTGACATGCTCCCTCCCAAAATAATAAATACCATGTACTTAGCATATGCAAATGGCAAAACTAATGCAGAACACTTTATTTATTTATTTTTTGCATTTGTATCCCACATTTTCCCACCTTTTTCCAGGCTCAATGTGGCTTACATTATGCCGTAATGGCGATCGCCATTTCCGGAATGAGAAATACAAAGTGGTATTGCATTAAAGTTCATAAATGATAGAGTAAATTATAGAGTAAGTTAGACAATCAGTTCATTTCCGGTGTAAGAAATAAAGTGGTAGTGCGTTAACGTTCATTAGTGTCAGAGTGAATGAAGCAGTCAAGTGTAGAGAGTTCGGTTTTGTCTAGTTCTGGTAGAGTTTCATTGTCTAGTATTTAGCATGGATCATTGTGGTATGTCTTTTTGAACAGGTTGGTTTTTAGTAATTTTCTGAAGATTGTTAGGTCGTGCATTGTTTTTATGACATTTGGTAGTGCATTCCATAGTTGCGTGCTAATGTAGGAGAAGCTAGATGCATATGTTGATTTATATTTAAGTCCTTTGCAACTGGGGTAGTGGGGATTCAAGAATGTGCATGCTGACCTTTCTGTGTTCCTGGTTGGTAAATCTATGAGGTCTGACATATAGACTGGGGCCTCGCTGTGAATGATTTTATGGACCAGGGTGCAAATTTTGAACGCAATTCGTTCTTTTAGTGGGAGCCAGTGTAGTTTTTCTCTTAGGGGTTTGGTGCTTCATGCTAGGCCATTTTTCCTGCATTAAGGACTAGATGCTATATATGGTGCTGAAAAAAATTAATACAGAAAAAAAAACTGCGCTTAGCAGTATTCTACAACCTGCACCTAACATTAGGCACAGTTTATAGAATATGCATAGTGCCCAGAGCCATTAATACATGTAGGCATGACCATTTATATCAACTAAAACCTAGGGCCCTGTTTATTAAGCCGTTCTAGAGGAGCATTAGCGTTTTTAGTGCGCATTAAGCATTAACACACACTATCCATGTAGATGCCCATAATATTCCTATGGGTGACTACACAGTTAGCACATATCAAAAACACTAGCACATCTTAGTAAACAGAGACCCTGGTGTAAATGCCTGTGCCTAACTTAGGCGTGGATCAGGCGTATTCTGTAACAGTGCATGTAGTTTCTAGGAATGTCCATGACATACCCATGCCCCTCCCATGGCCATGTCCCCTTTTGAGATCCATGCATTAGAATGGACGTGCACCATGTTGCAGAATACGCTTAGAAAGTTGCACGTGTAAATTCTAATTATTGACAATAATTGCTTGTTATTGGCCAATTCCCAGTGTGGCATTCATGGGCTGCATCGCATTTGCCGCATGGGAATTCCTAGCGCAGTTTAGTAAAAGAGGAGCTTTGTTGGGTTTTTTTTATATAAAACTAGTAAAAGAGGCCCGTTTCTGGAGCAAATGAAATGGGCGCTAGCAAGGTTTTCCTCCCCAACACCCCCCCCCCTTCTCCCTCCCTCCCTACCTACCTACCTGCCGACCCCTTCATCGTTCTGACGCCATTGCTCCGCACCTCCTGAATGCACCGTACGCCATTGCTCCGCCCTTGGTGTGTGACGCCATTGCTCCGCCCTCAACGTCATCACGTTTGACGCGAGGGCGGGGCCCCGAGACTTGGTGATTTCAGTGGCTTCACCACCACGAACCCTTCGAACCCGTCTTGAAGGAAGTGACGTCAGTGGCTTGGCTTCAATGACGTCAGTGTCTTCAGAACGTTGAAGGTGAGTTTTATTATATAGGATTTTTATTGAAAACGTTTTTTTGTTATTTCCAAAGCAAATTACAAAGTATACCCTTCAGACTCACAAAAGAGTCCACATAGAACTGTAACAATTGTACAACCATAAGTACTAAATATCCCATTCCCAAAACTTCCTCACCACCACCCTTTACCCTTCCAACCCCAACAAAAGCTCATTTCTACTACCGCAAGGAATCCTAATCCATCCTGTTAAAATGTCCAGGGGTACAACATAGAACCCATTCTGTATGACCTAGAGGGGAGCAATATGCCCTATGAAGCACTGTTATGATTTTTTAATCTGTGGATGAATAAGAAGTCATCAACAATCTCAGGATTCAGTCTAGCTCTCCTATCTTCCACAGTCCTTCCTGCAATAAAAGATGTGCTGGTAGCAGGATGTGCAGGATCCTCCATGCAAAGTTTGCTAGTTGTGGCCAGCATGTTTGCTTGTTTTTCCAAAAAATCAAAATATCATTGTCTGCATCAAACATAAATAACAGTCCAGTTCATTAACAAGCTTCAAAGTAGAAAATGACATGGGGACAAAGTGTGTTCCTTGTTGGCTCTGTTCCCATCCCTACCCCGTCCCCGCAAGCTCTGTCCCTGTCCCCATCTCCATGGTTACTGCGGGTCCCTGTCCCCGTGTCATTCTCTACTACAGAAGCTTCTCTGTTTATAAAGGTTACTAAATAACAACCCAAAATAATTGCATTTAATTTAATATATGTAGAGGTGGGTTTTAGAAAGGACGTAGAAATGTAGAGCTTGTTCTGAAGTACATGGTGAAAAGTACATATATGCACCAATTACGTACCACAGTAGCATCTATTATAGAATCATAAACATTGAAGGGACCCTTTTGCTAAGGTATGCTAATACCTAATTTGGGCTTACAGCACAAAAAAAGACGCACTGAATGTTAGATTCGCCCATATATTTCTATGGGTGTCACTAGCATTTAGCGTGCACTAATGATTAGCGCACCCTAAAACTGCTAGCACACCTTTGTAAAAGGAACCCTTACTGCTGGAACACTAAAGCATCCTGCAGTAATATCCCTGTTTACACATGCTAACCTCATGCCAATTATTTTTTTTTTTGAGGAGCTGTAGCATGGGGAATGGGCGTGGAAGCGTTATCCATAAGTACATAAGTATTGCCTTACTGGGACAGACCAAGAGGCATATTTTCAAAGCACTTTGGGAGGCTAAGTTCCATAGGTTTCTATGGAACTTTGGGAGGCTAAGTGCTTTGAAAATATGCCTCCAAAGGTCCATCAAGCCCAGCCTCCTGTTTCCAACAGTGGCCAATCCAGGTCACAAATACCAGCTAGTTTAGTTACATTAGTATGTGCTAATTGGATAATGTGGACTTAAAATGGGAATCCTTAGAGCCTCCTAAATAGGAGGGGGTAAGTGCTCCCATGGTTTTTGTTTTTTATTTTTTGTAACAGTTCCGCACACTAATTGAAAAATTAGCATGGGATCTTCAAAACTAAAGATAAAATATGCCCAATATGCCCTATATGCCCTATATTACTGCCAAGGTACTGTACAAGTCGTTGGTGAGGCCATATCTTGCAAAGGATGTAAAAGGAAATGAAGCGGTGCAAAGAAAAGCTACAAAAATGGTATGGGATTTGCGTTACAAGACGTATAAGGAGAGACTTGGTGACCTGAACATGTATACCCTGGGGGAAAGGAGAAATGGGTGACATGATACAGACGTTCAAATATTTGAAAGGTATTAATCCGCAATCGAACCTTTTCTGGGGACGGGAAGGCGGCAAAACTAGAGGACATGAAATGAGGTTGAAGGGGGGGGGGGGGGGCAGACTCAAGAAAAATGTCAGGAAGTATTTTTTCACAGAGAGAATGGTGGATACTTGGAATGCGCTCCCGAGGGAGGTGGTGGAGATTAAAATGTTAACGGAATTCAAAAATGCGTGGGATAAACATAAAGGAATCCTGTTCAAAAGAAAAGGATCCTTAGAAGCTTAGCAGAGATTGGGTTGCAGCGCCGGTGGTTAGGGGGCAGGGCTAGTGGTTGGGAGGCGGGACTAGTGCTGGGCAGACTTCTACAGTCTGTGCCCTGAAAGTGGCAGATACAAATCAAGGTTAGGTATATATAAAGTAGCACATATGAGCTTATCTTGTTGGGCAGACTGGATAGACCGTACAGGTCTTTTTCTGTCTCACCTTCATTCTCATTATCACGTTGTCAACAACTTAGATTTAGGTTTAAGCAGTAGGTATTTTTGCATTTGCCCTTTCCAACACATTTACCATGTAGTGTTCAATCTACTCATTTCTGTTTTAGACACCAGTGTTTTATACAACCAAGTTCATTTATTCACAGTAGATACATTTCCAACACAAAGGTATGTCCCTATTTCTTTCTCCTTTTTTATATTTATTTATTTAGATTTTGTTCACACCTTTTTCAGTAGTAGCTCAAGGTGAGTTACATTCAGGTACACTGGATATTTCTCTGTCCCAGGAGAGCTCACAATCTAAGTTTGTACCTGAGGCAATGGAGGGTTAAGTGACTTGCCCAAGATCACAAGGAGCAGCAGTGGAATTTGAACCAGCCCTCTCAGTATTCTTTCATATATGACCTCTCAGCACATGGTCATTATTCCCTCTTTTTTTATATGACCTCTCTACACATGATCACATTTATTAAGTTTTACTTTGAAAAATGTGCTCTTTGTATCTATATTTTATTATTATATATACATGTTGTAATTCCACATATGGCGGTCTTTTCTCATAACATTTTTATGTTTTTACAATATATATATTCATTGTGTTTTTTTATCTTCTTACATATATGTATTTTGTTATGGACCTATTTGCAAATATGTACACGTGTTATTTTATATGTTCTGTCCTACAAAGTTCGTTTCAATTTTTTATTTTTTATTCTTTATTTTTTTCCCTTTTAGGCCCCTGAAGCCTATCAATAAAAGTTTGTATTCCATTACTCAGTCGTCCTGTTATTCCTGAAGGTTTCCTGCTGGTCTCACTACTCCTTTGTTTTGCTTCTCTACACATAGTAGATCACAGTCCTCTGCTTCTGTGGTTCCCTTACCTTTTTGTTCACTTATGGTCACCATATCTCAAAAAAGATATAGCAGAATTAGAAAAGGTTCAAAGAAGAATGACCAAAATGATAAAGGGGATGGAATTCCTCTCGTATGAGGAAAGGCTAAAGAGGTTAGGGCTCTTCAGCTTGAAAAGAGACAATTGAAGGGAGATATGATTGAAGTCTACAAAATCCTGAGTGGTGTGAAAAGAGTAGACGTAAATTGATCTTTACTGGCTGGAAAAGTACAAAGACTAGTGGACACTAAATGAAGTTACATGGAAATACTTTTAAAACAAATAGGAGGAAATATTTTTCATTCAAAGAATATTAAGCTCTGGAACTCTTTGCCGGAGGATGTGGTAACAGCAGTTAGTGTATCTGGAATTAAAAAAGGTTTGGACAAATTCCTGGAGGAAAAGTCCATAGTCTGCTATTGAGACAGACATGAGGAAGCAACTGCTTGCCCTGGGATTTGTAGCATGTAGCCGTGATTTGGGTTTCTGCCAGGTACCTGTGGCCTGGCTTGGCCACTGTTTGAAAAACAGGATACTGGGCTAGATGGACCATTGGTCTGACCCAGTATGGCTACTTTTATGTTCTCTTCAGCTTGGAGAAAAGACGGCTGAAGGGAGATATGATAGAGGCCTATAAAATAATGAGTGGAGTAGAATTAGTAGATGTGAATCACTTGTTTACTCTTTCCAAAAAATACTAGGACTAGGGAGTAGCAAATTTAAAACACATTTGAGAAAGCAAGAGGTAAAATGGACCCCAAAATATTTTGGCAAGAAATATATGATAACAACTGGGCACCAAAAACCGATTCAACTGCCTTCTTCACTGTTTGGGTGTCATGTCCCCTACCTCAACGTAAGTGGCGTCCTCGAGCTGTGCAGGGTCCCATCGACATGCACACTTGACTGGCACAGCCCTGAACCATGTGTGTGTAGTTTTTCTCTGGCTGGCTGCAGGCTCCTTTATTGCTTTGCTTCCATGCACCTGGCTCTGCTCTCTCTCTCTGCCTGGCTTCCAGGCTTCTTGATTGCTTTGCTTCCACTCACCTGGGTCTGCTCTTCCTCTGCCTGGCTTCCCTTGCTTCTCTCCTATTGGTCTTCCGGTTCCTCCTTCCCCTGCTCTTGTCCTATGGCTGTGCCCCTTCTCCCTGGTGATGTCAGATGTCAGCATTTTATCAGCTGAGCTCTCCCTAGACTCCTTGCTTCAGCTTCTACTTTGGTAGGTGTTACTTGCTCAGCAGAATTAAAAAGATTCAAAGAAGAGTGACCAAAATGATAAAGGGGATGGAACTCCTGTCGTATAAGGAAAGGCTAAGGAGGTTAGGGCTCTTCAGCTTATAAAGAGATGGATGAAGGGAGATATGATTGAGGTCTACAAAATCCTGAGTAGTGTAGAAAGAGTAGACGTAATTGATTTTTTACTTTTTGGAAAAGTATAAAGACTAGGGGACACTCAAGGAAGTTACATGGTGATACTTTTGAAACAAATAGGAGGAAATATTTTTCACTCAAAGAATATTTCAGCTCTGGAACTCTTTGCCGGAGGATGTGGTAACAGCAGTTAGCATATCTGGGTTTGAAAAAAGGTTTGGACAAATTTCTGGAGGAAAAGTCCATAGTCTGCTATTGAGACAGACATGAGGAAGCAACTGCTTGCCCTGGGATTTGTAGCATGTAGCCATGATTTGGGTTTCTACCAGGAACTTGTGACCTGGCTTGGCCACTATTGGAAACATGATACTGGGCTAGATGGACCCAGTGTGGCTATTCTTATATTTGTTATGTTCGTTTCCTTTATTACTTGTAGTTCTGACTCAGAAATCAGGGAGCCAGAGCTTACCCCTGTGGCTTCTTGACAATAAGGCACCACCTTGCCTGACAGGACCTTGACCTGTCACAATACACAGGACATATTGAGAAAGTTCACATTTGGAGTTTTTGTCTTGTTTCTAGCCTTGGCGTCTCCTTCCAGGATCTATATAGCAATGACATGCAGCTACAACTACCAGGTAGCATATTCAAAACACAAACCTTTGGTGCTAGCTCAAAGTTGAGTTACCATGAGACCTGATTGCATCCATATTGAACTAACAAGGCTCAGTTTATCCTAATCTCAAACTCTTCCAGGATCAAGTATCGTGGGGGTATGTACTGAGCATCCAGTGGGTCCTATCAAATGTCTAGTTTCTTCATACCTGCAAACGATCACCTTACAGATCCAATAACAGTAGGAAGTGGGAGCCTCAGTGCATTCCTCTCTCATCAGTGAAATTCAGCAATGAGACACTGTCTCTTTACACCAACAAAGAGTAAAATGTTATGGCAATCAACAAATCTCTCCCACACTGTCAGGGGCTATGCTGGCCATTGTCTATAACTAGATACAAAAGGCTTTACCTGCTTCGTTTAGTCCTATTTAGGGGACCCTGTCAATCTAGTCGATAAGGTGGCCAACTTTCAGTCTCCTCCAGTATATGGAAAGTGTGTGCCATGCCATTATCCATGACTCCTAACCAAGCTGCATATTGTAGTGTGAACCTGATGTTCTTCTCATGCAGGTCTTTATATTCTGATGTTTAATACGATATCCCCAAGAGCACGCAGTCAAGTACTCAATGGGCTACCATAGGGTAAAGGAGGAGAACAGAACTGATAGGCTAAGGGACGTGGCAACAGGATGAGGAGGGGAGGGGGTGGGGGGAGGGAGGTAAAGAATACACGTGATCAGACTGGCGAAGGCCTAAATATTGGGGCTGTCAATCGAACTGTATTGTTGAAGTTGCAGGAGCACCTCAATGAGGCTGTAGTACAAGAGAGCAGTCTCGGCTGAAGGGGTAAATGGATAATAGCGAAGAAGGGGGAGAGGGAGGGGGGGGGGGTGTGGGGAGGGGTTAAGTTGGAAAAATAAAAATTCAAATTGCTGCATGTTGACTGACTTTCTAAATCTTCAATATTTTTTTCACATTCATTTAATACCACTTTAAATTAGATAGCTCTGTCAAGGCTACACTTATTGAGTCTTCAGAAGTACTCATTCGATGCTCAAGCTCAGATATTGAGTCCCTAAAATCCAATAGCTACAATGTCAGTGATCCAGTCTGCTTGGTGCATCTGTCAAATTTAGCTTCTAAGGCGCTTATTACTGCTTTTGTGATCTGCTGTATGCGTGTTGTACTTGCCACTGGGCCATCATCTACATGCTCTGCCATCTTGGGGCTTTCTGTGTCTGCAGGCCGCAATTTATCTTTCTCCTTTTTGCTTGCTTTTGTTGTCTTTTCGGGAGCAGCTTTGTTTATACATATTTGTCCATACACTGTTAACAAGATATTAGTGCCATGGAGATAGGTCTTTTCTAGAGATGTTGGACTGATGGGTGAGATTTCTTGGAGTTAACCTGGAAGTTTGAGAGAAAGCATTGCTTTCTGGTTCAGCATATCACATGACCCACCTAGCTTTCAAGAAATACCCCTTCTTTAGCACAGAATGGAATAAGCAACAGGAAGGTAATTTTATAACAGGTTGCCTGGGTCAGGGGTAGGCAACTCCGGTCCTCGAGAGCCGCAGG